>NW_026138065.1:19972500-20572500 GCF_025592945.1 Manacus candei | reverse complement strand
TCATTTGATCAGCACAGATATCCATGCTGAAGGACAAAGAGAGACTATCAGTAGGGAGTGAGGCTGTACACTGGAACATCTGCTAGAAGCTGCTATGGAATAAGCTGAGGGGACTGACAGATGACAGGAAGAGAAGGGGCTTAATGCAGTTGAGTTGTCTCAAGACATTTCTGGCTTTACCTGGTCTGCTGTGTCAAAATACAGCACCATTCCCTCAGCACCTTTTGAGGGTTTTAGACCATGTATCTATGATGAGAGCTCATGCTCTTCTGAGTGATCAAAGTAACCAGCATGTTGCTTGGGCTATCAAAGTAGAGATTAATCAAAATGCAAAGAAGCCAGTCTTTCTAGATTTGCTCATATTCTAATCACTTCTCCACTGGTCAGCAGGAAGCTGCAACTTTACTGCAGACAGCTTTTTGAATTGCAGCCAAATGAACTGACCGTATAGAGACTTAGGTCCATAAAAATGTTAAATGAAATTTACTGAAAAGTGAGTTACTTTAGATTTATTCTGATTTAACGGAAGGTGAAATCCTAGTAAACCCTACCTGTACTGTGAGCTATAGGCGTAGGTTGAGACCATGGTGACAGAATACACAGTAGAATCATCTAATTAAAACAGTTAAATACTGTTTCTGAACAAAAGTAAGTCTTCTAATGCTCTTTAATTGCTCACCCAAGTACTCCTCCAGTCACGAACACTACTATAAGGTATCCGAGGTCCAGGGTGAAGGTAAATACCAACATCCCAATGAAAGAGAGAATGTAAACAATCAAAGTAGTTTGCCTGCAACCCAACCAAAAAAAAAAGTTAACATTCTTAACAGAAGGTCATAGCACATTACTGAAGCGTGGAAGAGCAACATAAACATTACTGACTCTCTAACAACAGACATTCCAAAGCTATAAAATTTGCTTCATCCAATTCTGACTCAAACATAGCATGCAATGAGAATATACTCCTTCCTGACCTCTTCAGTGCCTTGGTTATATGGCTGCTTCACTCAAGGCTCAAGACACTCAGTACTCAGACTCTCAGAGTGGACAATCACAGCAGATACTACTACCTCAAGACTATTTTAAGTTCTCTGCTATGTTGTACCTCTCAACCATTCTGCAGTGCTGCCCTTTACATGACACATCAACACAGGAGCAGCCAAATTGAACACTCTTAACAATAAAAGTCAGCCCACTAAGAGGCAAGTCAAACAAATCTCATTATAATGTTCTATTTATTTTAAATCTGGAATAAGGGGTGTCATCCAAATTCTTAAAGCACATATTTATAAGCCAAAACACATGCAGAAACAAAGCCAATCTACAGCATTAACATCCATTAGGTTTCTAGAGCTCTTGCACATAATGTGCTATGAGTCACAGGGGAGAACTACTCCATCACAAACAGTGCTCCAGGCCAGTGCTTGCTGCTGGGGGCCTTGAGTGTTGCACCTGGGAGCTCCTAGCCTCCTAGCTGAACAGAGTTCAGCTCCATGGTCACCTCCTGAATTAAAGCTGATGTTATGCTTACTAATGGGACCAGGAGCAGTATAAAAAAATTGAGAATCCATCACCTGTCCATCTTGCAAAACAATGCAGAGTAGGCTTTAAGCCTTTATGCTTTCCTAGGAGAAGAAGCCCCCTGGGCCACCTGGCCATTGTATGTAGGACTTACAGTGCTTTCCTCGTTAGCCTTATACTCCTGAAGAGACAGGGGTAGATGGAAAACCCCTTTGCATCTTTGCATTCCTCTCCCTCATTTCTTTTGGCCAAGAACCAATAAGAGCCTCAAGTTTTCACTGTAGCCTCAGAAACTTGCGTCCATCAAGGCCACTAAAAGATCAGGGATGAACTGCATTTTATCATCAGTTCATTTCAGCCCTTACATTGCAGTATTTTTCGAATGCAATTGCAACACTCTCCTACCCCTGACCCCAGACATGCCTACCCACACTTACTTGTATGTTTTAGTGTAATCCAGCCACAAACCACAAATAATCGAACCCACCATTCCTGCCACCACCAGTGTCAAGCCAATTCTCCCAGCGTTCACTTCTTCTCCCTTTCAACAAATATTTATATGGTGCTCATTAATAACTTGCTTCCACTCAGAGTCAAGTTCAGACCTCATGGCAGTCAAAAGTGCAAACAAACATTTCTATGACTCCCATAGCAGTATGGTACAAGAAACTGTAGAGATGTATAAAGGACACCAAACATCTGAGCACACATAGCACCTACATAATAACAAACATCACCTCTGCAAATGTACAGTGAAAAAAACAAAAAGACAAAGAAGATATGAGAAACTTACCTCATAATGAGTTACTATCATCTGGTTTAATAACGTGGAGACAGAATAAAATGTCCCAGTCATAATACCTGCAGTACCAAAATAAATACTTCAGTCATTCCAGGGGTAGCCAAGCAGATCTGCTACCCTAAAGAAATATTCTTCTGACATTTAAGACCCATCATCAGAGGCAAAACCTTTTATTTGTCAGGTGAAATCTCTTCGCTGGACCTATAAATGGTATTTTGCATCCTGCAAGATTTCCAGAACCGGCAGCTGAATAAATAAAAGTTTGATACTCCCTCCCCTGTAAAAAACCACCATCACAATTAAAACTCAGTGTGCTTTCAGCACACATTTGAACTGTTCTGCCAGACTACAGCCGGGCAGCATCACTTACCATAACTGATCAGCAAAAGTAGAAATGGAGTATTTTTGAACAAGTTAGTAATGGACTGCTTGTAGGAATAATCCTCAGGAGGTTTGGTTTGCAGGACTGCTTGAGAGTGACTAGGAGGATATTTGGGCTTTTCTTCAAACACTAGGGAAAAAGAAGAAAAAACAATTTGGATTTATCTTTACCAAACTAATGTGGGGGTTTTTTTGGTTTTTGTTTTTTAAGTGTTTCAGCGCAATGATTTTCAGAAGACTGGCCTGTGATTCTAAGACTTCCATAAAAAAATATTCTAGATTTTGTCATTAAAGGATCAAGTCACAGCCACAAGTCACATCTGATTGCTACCAACAATCTGAACTTTTAGATTAACAGAGGGAATTCACATTGTATCATAATGTCCTTGTAGCAAAAAAAATAAGAGAACTAAATATTCTGAAAGACGTCACCCCATGTGAAGCACGACATACAGTGAAGTGGTAGTTGCTTAACTCTGGCACAACAGGTGAGTGTACACAAATAAACTGGAGAAAATGTAACCTCAAATACTTTGAACAGTCACATGCTTTAAGTGAGATGTTGTTAACACTCCCTATGGTCAGCATTTAAATTCCAGGAATGAAACACTTACCAACTCCTGTTAAGAAGAACAAAAGTGTGGACACTATTGCTGTTCCATAGAACATGATGCTGATGTTATGTGCCATAAGATCAATATCATTAGGTGTATTTGGAACCAGAACAGGTGGCAATAAAAACCCAATTGCAGTGCCAAGCTGTAAAGCAAGAAAACCAAAAATAATTTTTATGTTCATAGGGAAATTAACAGAAGTGAAAAGTCTTACCAGGTAGAATTTAGAATTTTTATCATAATACGTATTAATAAAACTATCAAGGTAAAGTGTTCCTTTGGTATCATACTTCTGAGCCATTTTCTCTTGGTGATGTTTTACAATCCGAGCCTCCATAACTCAGGTTTTAACCTTTTCATTTCTAAATTAGATTCCAATACTACACCTCGTGTATATCTATACTACACCTGGCACATATCTAAGAATCTTTCACAGAAAAACATTGTGCATGCACATAAATTTGTATCAGTCATCCTGTAACTGAAGGGCTGGAGTTGACAGAAGACTCAAGCTACTTTTGTAGAAATGCTCTTCTCCATTTGATGTCACATGTATTAAAGAGACAAAAAAACAAGGACTGAAATTTTGGGTATATATATAAAGCATTTTAAAACATGAAGAAACAACCGTCTTGGACTACTCTCCAATTTCTCTCTTCTGCTCCTCCAAAACTAAACTGCTTTTTAAAGTGCTAGAACATTTATTTTGTAATTAAAGAACCTGCATCTATTTTAGGTAAAATAAAACAAAAAAAAAGACTGTTGGAGTAGTAGGTCTAACACTTAGAAAGTACATTTAAGGTGTGCCACAGTGCTTACAAAGCATCCTTCATGCATATCCTGATGTGTGGTTTGCTACCTTTTTTTTCCCCCACAGACCATCAGATTTACACAGTATCCAGTGGTCACATAAAGACTGTGTCTCTTTTTGTCCTCACCCTTCAGTATATAACTCTACAAACATGAGCGCAGTACACAGTTACTTTTTTTTCCTCAAGGTATGTTTTTTTCTCCCCCAGTAGGAGCCAATACAGCACCCACAATATTCCAGCAAAGTGGAGTGATGCCATTTTTCACCATTTACATCTAGAGAGGTTAAGGCCAGAAGGATCAAGCATTCCAATGACTTTGGTGTGCCTTGCTTAAGATGCTAAATTGAGGCAATCTGGCACTCCTAACAACCCTTGGCAGGTACATCACTGCATTCCCAGTGATTTGCGCTGAACTGCAAATGATCAGCATCTAAAGAGGTAATGGGTACAATCTGATTTTTCATAACTACCCTGTCCCTCCCCTGCCTGCAGTCCCAGCCCTGTTTGCTGCAGCTCTGAAGTTACAAAAAGTTTCTGATAAGAAATCGCATGACCAACAGCACAGTGGATTATAGCAAAATGTTCTGTTACATAGTTCGCCTTGTGCAATTAAATAAATACACTGAGACCCTAACAGAATGTGTATAAAGAAGTGAACTGCGGTAGAATATACAGGTAACATTACTTCTAATTTCTGATTTGCCATCTCACTCTTTCAATCTAGCTTTTGAGGGTTTGGGCGGGGAGGGGGGGAATTTTTAGTTTGGTTTTGGAGTTTGTTTTTTAAGAAAGCAAAAACTGAGAAGAGAGAAATTTCCATGTTTGACACCATATCAGATTTCATGCGTCACAAGCAGGACCAGGATCTTCAGACCTCTGTAGCACAGAGCTCTGAGGTAGCAGAGTGTGACACAGCTGCAGAATAAGCCACTGTCCTCTGCACAGGACTGCTGGAGGGAGACGAAACACACCTTGTCAGTGCATTTCACAGGTTTTTCCCTGGCAGAGGACCAGTAAGCACTTCAGCACACTGAGATCAGTTCTACCTTCTGGAGGGGAATATGCCCCAGAAATAACTATGACTTATTTTGTTCACATTCTCTTCCTGTTTCCCTCATCCATCTTTCTCGTGGTTCCTATGCACACAATCCCACCTCTCCTACTCCTGTCCTGCACCACTTTGACCCCCTCATCTCAGCATCCAAACAAAGCATCAGTTTCAGACTTCAAGTTGGATCCTTGGCACTGTACTGCAGAACTAAAAACCCAGTAACTTCTTGGTACTTGAGAGGACTGGTGCATGTTTGGAAGAGTGGAAATTTAGCTGCCAAAGAAACCTTTAACTTGATTCCAGGATGTAGATCCAAAATTTTTGCTCAACTGCTGAAACAACCAACAACGCCTGAAATCTTCAGTCCAAAGTGAATAGTTGACTTGTACACTGAAAGACCTGAATGCAAAAAACCATTGTTTTGAAAAAACTGCAAACAGACAGGTATAAGCTAATGAGCAACCCTAACCATAAATACGTAACATTAATGAACTGCGGTAGAATATACAGACAACATTACTTCTAATTTCTGATTTGCCATCTCACTCTTTCAATCCAGCTTTTGAGGGTTTGGGCGGGGGGGGGGGGGAATTTTTAGTTTGGTTTTGGAGTTTGTTTTTTAAGAAAGCAAAAACTGAGAAGAGAGAAATTTCCTTGTACATTAAAGGTACCGTTGTAATAATCCAAAGTGGCACAAGCATAAAATCATTAGACTCACATGAGAAAAAAGAAATCCCCCACTACCTTAATCAAACTCTACCTAGGACCTCAGCCTGCACCAGTGACGCTGATTGGAATCTTAGCAATATTTTGCCACCAAAAAAAAAAAAAAAAAAAAAAAGCAGGGACAGTGGCACAGTGTGAGAACAAGGCTATAGGAGGAAAAAAACCAAGTATCATACCTGCACCTGTGCTTTTAGATGCACCTGTTCCAGCTCTCTGAAACTGGCCAGGACCAGGGAGCTTGAGGAAATCCAGGACTCAGTTATCAGCTCCCCACAGTGATGTGAACTATCACAGCGTAACAGAAAACTTCACGAGCCACCAGGGTATTGACTACTGGCACCTGGCAATTAGAGGCCATATTTTAAAAAGCAGAAACTAATATATGTTGGCGCTGGGGCTCTTCATGAAAGTTCACATACTTCACACCCCTCCAACCGGGGGTGGATTCAGTCATATGAATCCAAATGTCAAAATGCAAGAGGAAGAGAAAGTGGAATAAGACCACTTCTGAAAAGGGTCTTGACTGGTGTACTCCCGGCAGCTGATGTGGAAGCGTGTGAGCTGCTACACGCTGCCACACGGCCGGGGTCCGGCACAGCGAGGCTGGCCGGGCAGGGCAGGGCGCGGCGCAGCATCACAGCACACTTGTCCCCACTCCCTCGTCTTTCCACTCTCCAATGTCGCCCCATAACCGCTTCCTGGAGAATACCTTTTCCCACTTAAGCACCTTATTTTTAACTCAATGCCAAACTCCAAGGAAGCCCACTTCTCGAAAGCCGCCCTTGCTCCCCACCGCCCCTACCTGGTTGCCCAGCACAGCCACGGCGCAGGCGGTGGAGACCTCGGTGGGGCCGAACCAGACGGAGGCGATGCGCGACGGCAGCCCCAGGATGAAGACCTGGGCGATGGCACAGACGGCCTGTGCGGCCAGGGTGAGGGGGTAGCGCTGGGGGGCCAGGCTGCCGCACTTGAGCCAGGCGCCCAGCGCGTTGAGCCCCGAGCCCAGGAGGGCGGTGAGACGCAGACCTCGGGCATCCAGCAGCCAGGTGGCCGGCAGGATCAGCGGCACGTAGGCCACCATGTAGACCATGGAGAGCCAGTCGATCTGCGTGAACGAGACGCCATAGAAGACGGCGAAGACGTTGCTGAGGATGCTGTACTGGATCCACTGGAAGGCGTTGACCAGCGAGTAGCAGCTGAAGACGGCCAGAACCACCAGCCGCCGCCGCGACAGGCGCGTCTCCACCCGCCCGCCGCCCGTCGGCAGCATCGCCTCGGCCGCTGCCGGGGCTGCGGGCTGCTCCTCGCCGCCCGCCGGGGCCGCCCGCCCGCCGTCCGCCGCCTCCTTGCCGGGCAGGAAGCCATTGCAGCGCGGCAGCGGGGGCGCGGCGGTGGCTGCCGGCATCTCCCCGCTCTCCCCCTCCGCCTCCTCCTCGCCGCCGTCCTCCACCATCTCGGCCGTCTCCCCACCCAGCTTCCCCGGGAGCGGCGGCGGCGGCGGCGGGCGCAGTCCGGCTCTGCCGGCCAAGGTCACCTGGCTCCGAGTCCGCTCCGCTGCCGAGCCCACGCCGCCGGCGCCGCCGCCCCGCCCCGGGGCCGGGCCCCGCAGCTCGGCAGGGCGGGCGGGGCGGGGGGCGGCCCCGAGCACGGGCGGGTTTCGCCGGGCGGGGCGGCACTGCTGTGGCAGAGGTGATCTTAAAAAGCTAGTACTGCAGCCCTGCTTGCTGGGAGGCTGTCGGGAGTGTGGATGTATGTATATACATCTGTATATCTCTCTCTATATATGTCTACATATATAGGCACACATGTATATACACATCTATATATATATACATATATACATAGAGGTATTTATTTTGTTCACACCTCTGCTCCCATTTTCTTGATCCATCTTTCTCACGGCTCCTATTCACACAATCCCTGCACTCCTGCTCCTGTCCTGCACCACTTCAACCCCAACATCTCAACATCCAAGTGATGTGTGTACATATAGATATATATATATGTACACGCACACACTTCTTTCAGTCTTTTAAGCTGAACTTGGAAGGGTTGTCCCCATGGGTGACCGAGAATCATAGGGAGATGGCAGCGGTGTAAATAATCCCCATGACATCCTCAAGGAACAAGCAACATCACTTCCTTCCTGTAACCATTTTGGTGTCTGGTGTGCCTGACCCAGGTCAGGCTGGGTGATCACAGACCAGTGCTTTGTGGCTCGTTCCTTGCTCCTCTTCCTTGGCACAGGTCAGGTCGCCTCGGCTGCTGCACCATCTGTGTCAGACACATAGGCCACACCACTCCCAGCATGTTCTGAGAAAATCCCTGGCCTTCCTCTGCCACAATAAGATCCCTGGCCATCCCCTGCCATAATAAGATTCGTCTCTTCACAACAGTGATGTAGAGAAATGTACTGGGGTGAAAAGAGATGGATGGGCAGAGACGGAGACCCAAACTGAAGCAGAGGGTGGTTAGTACAGTGCATCACCAGGGTGTGTGCATCCACCCCAGCCCTTCATTGCCTCCAGAGCCGCAGGCAAAACATTCCTTGTTTCCACTCAACCTCTGAAATTTGATTTGACACATACCCCAGAAAACTGGCCATCTGGCCTTGTGCAGAGGCGGGTAGATATCACTTCAGCAAGCAATCTTCCCTCAAACCCCACTCAGTATGTGCCTGCACAGGAGCAGTGTCTGGCAGCCCCTGTCACAGTCTGTAATTCTGTTGCTGCAGACAGTGTCCCCTAATAAAAAGACAGATTGTTCTCCAAAGAGCAACAGGAAAATATAGAAATATTTAATTTTGTTAACAATGTTAATAGTATTTTACTGGTTTCTGTGGGAAATCATTTGGCGTGTGTTCGGCAAATAACACATCGCACATTGTTCACGGGTATGTCAGAGCCTAATCAGATCTGTCTGTGTGGTAGATATGCTTAGCCACCAGTCTTAAGTACCCTCATTAATTATGAGCTGGTATTTTACTCAAGATCAGTTGACCTATGTAAGCCACAGTTCCTGATCTTATTTACAGCATGAATACTAATATGAACACATGCTTCGTACTATTAATTTGGCTATGTTTTCTTTCCCTGAGCACTTAGCTGAGCAACGGTAGTGATGATTGCAGACACCATGGATTTTTAGAGACTACTGGAAGTATATCCCGAATTTGCAGATTAGAGGTATGTGCTAGAAATTGGCTCTTTAAAAATAAAGTTACCCATGACAGATTCAGGCTCTTCTTGCCTCTGTCATTCATTCCAAGAAAAAGCCTGATTTATTTCTACTTTTCCTGTGTAAGATCAGATGCTGGGTAAATTTCTCCCAAATCCTCTGCCTGACTTGACAGTTCAAGTTCTATATACTGTAGCAATGGAGCCTTTTTCAAACACAAGTTCAGGAGAAAGAAGTGTAGTGGGGTCTGAAACAAACAGTGTCAAAGCAACAGAATAGCTGGCTTTCACTTCAGGAACGTATGTCCATATTATACTTTATATGCTGAAAACGCACCTGTGACTATGTCTGTGCTAGTACTTCCAGCAGTGGCTGTTTATCCCTGGCACAGGCTGTAGCTTGGCTTTAGGGTCAGGAAAAGTACCATGACACTTTGGTTGGGTTGTATAAATGTAGCTTTAACATCCTAAATTACTCTTGTTCTTTTGGAAGAAGGTATAAACATTGATCTACATCCAATTTTATTTAACATTTTTTCCCACCGAATTTTGGATGACCTCGAAGTTCATCCAAAGATAACATTTACTCCTTAAAAGCAGAGGAAAGTAGGCTTTGTTCTCTCATTCTTTTAGTGTGGTTGCACAGGGCTCTATCTTAGGTCCTGTGCTTTTCAATATCTTCATAAATTACTTGGACCCAGGACTGGAAGGAAGATCCTGCAGAGAGATCTTAACAAATTAGAGGACTGGCAATCCTCAGTTGTATGAAGATCAACAAGGGAAAGTGCCAGATTCTGCATCTGGGATGGGGCAACTCCAGATGTACGTACAGACTGGGGAATGAGATGTTGGAAAGGAACCTGGGGAATATGAGTCAGCAGCGCCCTGGCAGCCAGGAGGGCCAACCGTGTCCTGGGGGGCATCAAGCAAAGCATCATCAGCCAGTTGAGGAAGGGGATTGTCCCTCTCTGCTCTGCACTAGTGCAGCCCCACATTGAATGTTGTATGCAATACTGGGCACCACAATATAAGAAAGATATTAAGCTATTAGAGTGTCCAAAGGAGGGCTTTGAAGATGGTGAAGGATCTTGAGGGGAAGCTGTGTGAGGAGTGGCTGAGGTCACTTGTTCTGTTCAGCCTGGAGAAGAGGGGTCTGAGGGGAGACCTCATTGCAGTTACAACTTCCTCATGAAGGGAAGTAGAAGGGCAGACACTGATCTCTTCTCTGTGGTGATCAGTGACAGGACCCAAGTTGCGTCAGGGGAGGTTTAGGTTAGATACTAGGTAGAAAAATTTTCTTCACCCATTGGGTGCTGGAACAGGCTCCCAGAAAAGGGGTCACAGCACGAAGCATTTGGATGATACTCGCCAGCACATAGTGTGACGCTTGGAAATGGCCCTGTGCAGGGCTAAGGGTTGGACTCTGTGATCCTTGTGGGTCCCTTGAAACTCAGCATACTCTGTGATTCTTTGATTCTGTTATTCTTTTCCTACTGTTACACCCTTGGCTGCATACAGCAGGCAGAGCTGCTGCCAGCTAATACGCTCAGTGAAAGGTTTGAATCCAGCCTGTGCTAGAATGGCCGGCACACCTTGGGTTTCACTGCTACAGTGCCCACAGAGTATCACCTGTCTTCTCTATCCACCCAGTGGTTCAGCACAAAACAACATCATCTGCTTCCCACATGGAAGAAATAACTAGACACCAGGGAACTGTAGATAAAAAGAGGTGAAGTCTGGTAGTGGAAAGAGCACCTCAATGACAGCTAACTCCCATAATGAGAAGAGGCATTTTTTCCAGAAAGAAACAAGTTTATTTACAGCAGATCAACGTGGAGGCAAATCCACCTTTGCTACAGCTGCACTGGTCTCAGTGAAATAAAACCAGGTTGACTTCGATGAGGTGCGGCCAATACATTTCCATCCTGGGAACATTTATCTCCAGAAGTATCTTCCTAGACAAAAAAAAAAGAAAAGGCAAACCAAACTGACAGCATCAAGGCAACACCTTGATACTTATCTTCTGTCTTTTGACACTGCTGTATTTCATCAGCTTCACAACCACTACTTCTGATTTATAGCCATTTGTATGAGAAGCAGGGCCAAGGACATAGTTGCCCAGCAAGAGAATGTTAGCCCATGAGAAATGTCTATGGCATTAAAATGTGAGTCCCTGGATTTCTGCATTTCATGGACAATTTATAAAGCTAAAAATGGAACACTGATGTCAAGGTTTACAGCATAAGTTTAGCTTAAAACTGCTGCTCTCCCTTCTAAATCTACCCTCTAACTGAAAATTTAGGCTCTCCTGAATATTCCTATTAGTGTTAGTGCCAGAAATTGCTCAGGATACCCAAATGTTAGTGAAGTTGTTTTCCTGAATGCTGTGAAAACGCTAAAATATGTTATGTATCATGCAGTCACTGGGAAGCAGGTGATACTAATTTACTCCATAGAAATTATTTTCTTCTACCCAAATTCCAGAAGTCAGGTAGGGGCCAAGCACTCAAATTTCCAAGTTGGAGAAAGTTAAAAGGCAGTTAGAGATGCAGTATCCTTACTTGTAGTGGTGTTATTGTTCCTCCTGTAGGATATGGTCCATCAAAAGAAAATATATTTTCATAATATTTCTAAACTTTAATTTTATCTTGCAGGAACTGAATCTTTGTACAAAAAAAAAAAAAAAAGGCTCAGAAACAGCCTTTTTGTTTCAGTCCAGGGAATTTCACAAAATAAAGGAAACTCAGCTACAGCGTTGCTTTCAGGGTGTAATTAACTTTCAGATATCCCTAGCTGGGTTATTTCAGTGGTATTAATTCCTAGTTAAATCCTTCTTACAAATCTCAAAATGTTATCTAAGCCCACCACCCAAAAAACACATGTCAATCCATCTTTGTAAAACTTGAGACCAAGGTTAGGAGTCTGAAACAAAGAGATAGGATGATAAGACTTCCAGAGTTTTCTAGTTTTAATGTTTCAAATCAAGTACATCAGTCTCTAAATGAAACAAATTAAACTTTATTTATTTAACTCTTGGTTATGATTTTCAATGCAAAAATTGACCTCTTCATGCAGAGAAAACCTACATGGCAGGAGTCCACCAGGTACTTGTCTTCCAGACGAGTTGTTTAAACAAGAAAACGACAGCAGTTTAAGAAAGGGATTTCAGAACAAAAGATCTGAAGCTCCAACTGGGCTAGAAATGAACTATTTTAGCAGGATATTAAACAAACTTCAATAAGCTGCACTTGAAAGAAATTAGTTGGAGAGTCATATGCCTTAAATATCTTAATTGAAAGCTCTGAGAGAATGCAGGGGAAAATGTAAACATCCTCTTCCTCCTATGCAGTCCTCATTCCAGCAATATTTGCCCAGTCTCCCCATAAGATAAAGTCATAACCCCACCTGAAGAAAAAGCACTTGCAACAGAAGGCACTTGTCTGAAATTTGTTTGTATCTATCTCCAAGGGTTTGCCTGGCCACTCCAATTTGGGAATATGACTGCCCACAGTAGGTATGTTTGCCAATGACCTGGATTCAATTTTTGATGAACTGACAGAAATACAGAAGCGTACTCTTAAGTATCAGAGAAAAGTTCTGAATTTAAAATACGTGTAGTGAACTCCTCTACTGTAAACAACAGACTTTTGTGTTTCTGAGTGTCTCAATCCACGCAAAAGTTGCAGAAATGTACATCTGGTACTTCTGTTGGGCTGCCATCTGGTTTTCTTTTTGTAGTCAGCTATCAATTTCATATATGTAATGGAATTTTACCCCTGAGTTTCCTACCAAAGCAAGCAGGAAAAACATACATATGTAAAATAAATTTTGTGTACAAAAAAATAATATGAACAAATACAGTAGGTAAATTTATTTGATTCTTATTCTCCAAGATTAACAGGCTCTTCATATATTACAACAAATGTAACTTCCATCTGAATCCTTTATAAGCAATGAGAAAATGTGTATACCCACAAAAAAAAATTAATAAAATGCATAATCTGCAGAAGAGTTATCTTGGGTGAACATTCTTATTTTTGGTCAGCACTCATTCCCTCAAAAGTTATTAAGTTTGGGGAAAGGCTTGGAGGCATTTTCATTGTTACATCACAAACTCCTTCAGCTGATATGCCTTTCACCACAGCAATCTGCTGGCAGGCAATCCTGATTTGTTGGGTTTGTTTCTTTCCTAAAAGATAATCAACAAAGCTATTTTGTGAGAAAGATTGAGTGACATCAACCTGACCCATCAAAGGGCTGTGGGACAGAAGTGATTCAAGAAGCCACACAGATGCTGCCAGCTGCATTTTGAGCAAGCTGGCTCTACACCTGGGAGATAATGCAGGTTTCCACTAACACAATGCAGTCAGCAACTCAGAGTATAAGAATTCAGTAATGTGAGAGGAATTACTCCATAAGAGTTTTCTCTGCTGGCTCTAGCAGGATCACAAGTGGTGTTCCATGGATGCAAAGTCCCCTGAGAGCTCCTGCTCCCTGCCCCATCCACATAGGAATATACAGCAATGTTGAAGAAATTAGCTGGAGAAACCACCCTTCAGAGCAACAGGGATAAAATGTTTTCTTCCCTTCTAGGAGATCTCAGATCAGAGTTACAACAAAAAGCACTATGCTCTTGAAAAAATACCACAATGTATATGTCTTAAATTACCCATTTCTCTTTTGCTACCTGATTCATTACAACTTACCTGCCTGGTCCATGCATGCAGATCCTTTGAAAATTAAATGGAAGGGACATTCCATACTAGGCCATTAAGGGCCTAGTACAGAAATGTGCTTCTATTTCAGAGACAGATTGCTCACCCAAGCTTGAGAAATGTTGCTGCTTTTACTATTGAGGAAAACCAAACATTTAGTAACAGCTTGAAGTTCCCAATTTCTCTCTGAAGGGGTTATCAGCAGGAAGGGAGCCACGTTCTTTAAACATCTACATCTATTCGATGGGGAATGTTAACTCAGCTTAAATAAAAATCAGCAGGAATTTTTTTGTTTAGACTGAATAACAATAAAAGATGCCTGCCCAAGACCCTGGCTGTGAGAGTAAATTATGGCAAATGCATTAACATTCTAACAGTTTTAATCATTTTAACAGGAAGTCAGACAGACAGACAGACAGACACTGGGGACTCTCCTTGTTGGAGCTCCTCTGTTGGGAAAGCACTCCAAGTGTTCTCTGAAGACCCTTTTGAACTGCTGTCTTTTGCAGCACAGCTACAAGATATAAACTGTTCCAGATCAGCTGTAAACCCAGAATTTCTCACAGAAAATTCCCCACCTTTTTATTATCAAGAGAGGCAAACTCAGTGCGCCTATCAACCACTGGCCAGTGGACAGCTCCTCTGCCAGGACAACCCCAGAGCATCTAGAGCTTTTTGCATGTGAGTGACATCATCTACTTCATCCACATGTTTAGAGAGTAGGGGAGAGCATGGCCTTCTGCTTCCACCTCCTGCCTGCACAGTGACCAACTCAACACTATGCCCAGCTCGTGATGGCACCACAGGGAATGGAGGGCACTCAGCACCTCCAGCACTCACCCAGCACCTGATATCCCTGAGACATCCACAAATACATTTGTCGGTGTGTTTTACTGGAGCAGCAGTCATATGATGTCAGCCCAACAGCTGAACTGTTGCCTTATAAATTGTTTCTCCGTCTTGTGAGAACCCTGTGGCTCTTATATATAGAATCACAGAA
The DNA here is from genome assembly GCF_025592945.1 of Manacus candei. NCBI lineage: Eukaryota > Metazoa > Chordata > Aves > Passeriformes > Pipridae > Manacus > Manacus candei. The sequence goes on along the minus strand of NW_026138065.1, from coordinate 20,557,702 downwards.
TTTATTTTGGAAAAGACCTTTAAAATCATCGAGTCCAACTGTTAACCCACCACTGCCAGGTCTGCTACTAAACCGTGTCCTTAAGTGCCAAATCTACATGTCTTTTAAATACCTCCAGAGAGGGTGATTCAACAACTGCCCTGGGCTGCCTGTTCCAATACTCAGGAATCCTTTTAGTGAGGAGTTTTTTCCTAATATCCAACCTAATTCTCCCCTGGTGTAACTTGAGGCCATCTACTCTCGTCTGCATCGAAGCAACCAGGAAAATGAACATGACAGAATAGCCCATACATACCGGTTCTGCCAGAATGGCATTCAGACTGTTTAAGTCTTTGGAGATAATCCTGTATTTCCAATTAACTGCAAACACAGGGTGAACAGAGTATTTGTGTCCCTTAAGACTTCAGACAGTACCAAGTTGAGGCTTATAGCTTTTAGAAACCTTGGGAGGGGAATGAAGTGGAAATAACTTGGGTTCTGGGAATAACTCTGCTTTGAGTGCTTATTCCTCCCTGCTGGCTGTACAACAACCTTGGGAGCCACACACAGGACAAAGGTGATGCTAGATGCCAGAAAGCAGACTCACAAAGCTGCTAAAAGGACACAGGGCAGTTTAACACAGGTGAAAAACCAGCACAGCCATGACTCTGCTGGCAGCTTCAGAGTGCTGCGCTCAGAAACAGTCCTGCATCCCTCCTCTCAGCCTAAGGGAAAGGACAGAGAGAGCTCATTATTGCCTCATTTTACTCTGACAGATTTGGCACTCTTGATGACTCTCCTGTCAGCTCAGCTATTTCGAGGAAAAACGTCTGAGTGCTGGAATCAGAAGGCTTTGTTGCCCTTGTCCCCCATCAGGTCAGAGAGTAGTGATGGGGCAGCCAGAGCCTGGGGCAAAAACAGAGCTGGGTGATGTTGGGATGGCTGGTGGTGAAAGTGAAGCTCACACTGCTCCCTGACAAGGGGTTGGCTTGGGAGAAGCTGCATTTTTTGAGGGACCAAAGTTACTTACATGTTTGGGAAACTTTCTTTTACTTGTAAACATCAAACCACTTCACCAAGAAAGTCATACTGAGCTTTCTGTTGAGAAGTGTGAGACTGTTTGTTTTCAGCTGGGAAATACAGAAAAATAAATGGGCCTCTTGTTTCAAAATGAGCAGTTTTGTTTGAAAACCCCATAGCCTGTTAGGAGGCTTAGCTTCAAACTGCTATGTGACTTGTATTTCACGTGTTTTTTTCCAAAATCAAAAAAATCCCAGTATTTCGTTCTCACTCCAAAGGAAAACACGGGCATTAATATGCTTCATGGCATTGAAGTTATCCCCCAGGTAGCCACAGCCAATCCCTCGTCCCTGCTAGTATCACTTTTCCTTCTACATTGATTCAGTAGTGAAAATGATAGTTGGAAGAGAAGGCAAAAGGCCAAAGCTCATGCAATCCAGTTATAACTCTGCTAAAATGTCTTCCAGGAACTCTGCAAGGACTATACTGATCAAGCCTTGTAACAGCGAGAGGAAAAGAAAAATAATAGCCAGAGTAAAAGAAAAATAATAACCAGTTTGTACCCTTTCCAGAGTGACAGACTGTGTCCTAGCAAAGTTACGGAGCAGTATGTCCTGAACATCTGTGATGTAGGTAAGAAAGCCAGGGAGCTGGGATCACGCTGCAGAGTTGAGCAGCCCAAACCCCGTGTACCAGGTTTTCTTACAGCAGGACAAGAAGACTTCAAGATTATAGGCAGTACTAAAGCCAGCAAAAAAACCACAAAGCTTGGATTTGTCAACCCTGCCCTCCAGGTGTTGAAATGGCTACTGAGATTCCCTCAGCCTACTGGTAGGTAGGCAAGGACCACCAAATTAACTTACCAGTCACCAGAGGACAGGTAATGGGCACATTTTTCAGTTAGCACCTGCCTGGTGCACAATGGGACTTGCAAATACAGGAAAAGTCTTTGCTGCAATAGCTCAGCCTTTTTTCTGTCCTGATGTCTTCTGCCGTGCTCTATTTTAAGGTATGCATAAACCTAATTGGTTTTAGATGAGTGGAAAGGATATATTTTTCCCCATTAGGTAAGTAAAATTTGGAATATATGCATCTGCCTAAAATAATCCCCAGGAAGAAAAAATATTTCATGAAATCAAACTTTCCTATCCTAATTAAAAAAAACCCCACACTGTACTGGGTAATGCTGGGGCAGTAGCTGTTTTGTTCCACTACCTTCACCACTTGTCCCCCACAAAGTTACAGTACTTGTCTCTGTTTCACTAATTTTCCATCTGCCATACTTGTTCAGGTGGACTTTGCAATTCCTTATGTTACTAGGTCAGTACTAAGTAGCACCCTGTAGCCCCTGGGGTGTAGAATCACAAAAAGAAGTCTCCTTTGGGAGAGTCTTGGTGAAAAGGCTAGGAAGTCTCCCACATCCTCACCAGAAGCACAGTCAGAAAGGAACAGTTTTCTAGTTCACATTTGACAAAGACACCATGCTCGTAAATGTAAGTGCTTACAAAGAATTGTTATTTCTTTCAACTCAAAACACTGAACACTTGGATAAACTCAAACTTCAAAACAACCATTAGTGTTCTTTAGGGAATGCCTGTGGAGCTGTGATGCAGGAAACAGGTGTTGAGCCCAGTTAAAGTCCTATGTATGAAGGAGACACTGTGTGAACGTTTTCTGGCTCACACTGGCAAGCCCAGTTGTTTTGCTGTGCCAGCTGCAGCCAAGGGCTCTCTGCTGCTCCTCACATTGCTGAGGCATAGACACAACTCATGAAGTCCAACCCAATCCACACAAAAAGTCACCTAAGACTTAACAAAATGCGATGAACTTCAAACTGTGGGGATCTGATGCTAGTTTAATTTTCTCAGGAGAGTGGCAGAAGCTTTTAGCAATGAAGCAACAGAATAAAAGACAGCAACCTCCAAAAGGCAACAAACCTGGAAATATATTAATATAAGAAAAATAAAAATCAAGACAATGTGATACTAGCTATGAAAACAATCCTGGTAAAGATCTAAAGTAACTTCTCTAGCATCCCTACCATATCTTCATTGAAGGAAACCAGCGTTTCAGACATCTGACAATATGCTCCCCTTTTAGGATTTTGCAACCTTCATTTTACTCCTGTATGGGTATTTAGCCAGGAAAATAAAGTTTTGGGTTTTAATCTCAACTCATTTCATAACTATCCATGAAGAGGAGTGTAAGCAGCCAGAGATTACAATGAGTTACATACAACTTCAGACAGTTTCCATATAGTCAAATCAAGCAAGATCTGGTTGTGCAGAAATCAGAGCAGATTACCTCACCAATGGTCAGTAGCTTATCTTTGTGTTTCTTGAAGAGCAGGACAGATTCCATGACCTGTAATAAACTAGCCTGTGTGTTTTGTAAAGACTGATGAGTGCTAAGCTGAGCCATAGCAAACAAAACCACACACAACTGTATTATTGTGCATCTTGAAAAGCAAACCTTGAAAACGATAGTCCAGGACAGAGGGGATCAGTCTACTGTGTTACTAACAGCTTCTGAAAAGCCTAATTACTCATCCTTTTCAGAACAGAATTAAAAGATAGATTCAAAGAGGGTTGGAGTGATGTTGGTCCAGGTAACTCTGCTAGTGAGCAGAGGAAGAAAGATCCCATTCTTCCTCATTTGGTTGAACTGAGCCTCATCTTCTAAGAGCTGGGAAATCTCTGAGAAAGGCATTTTAATAGCTCTCTGGCAGCCTGGTCCTGAGTGGTGTCCTTTCCAGAGGAAAGGCAGTTGTCAGTGCCAGCGAACAGGTCTTGTTGAACCAACCTCCCAGACCAGTCCCATGAATCACTGTCTTTTCGGCCAAGCTCTTCATCACTTTGGGCTGTTGTGCTGGTTTTAGCTGGGGTAGAGGTAATTTTCTTCACAGTAACTAGAAAGAGGCTGTGTTTTGGATTTGTGCTGATCACAGGGTTGATAATGTAGAGAGGTTTTTGCTATTGCTGAGCAGGACTTGCACAAAGCCAAGGCCTTTTCTGCTTTTTGTACTGCCACACCGGCAAGCAAGTTGGGGGTGCATGGGAGTGTGGGAGGAGACACAGCCAGGACAGGTGGCCCAAACTGACCAAAGGGGTGTTTCAGACCGTATGACATCATGCTCAGTATATAAAGAGGGAGGAAGAAAGAGTAAGAGGGGGGACATTTGGAGAATGCCATTTGTCTTCCCAAGTAACCAATACACATGATGGGGCCCTCCTCTCCTGGAGATGGCTGAACACCTGTCTGCCCATGGGAGACAGTGAATTAATTCCTTGTTTTGTTTTGCTTGTGTGCATGACTTTTGCCTTTCCTACTTAACTGTCTTGATCTCAACCAAGAGTTTTCTAGCTTTTATCCTTCTGATTCTCTCACGGGTCCCACTGGTGGGGGAGTGAGCAAGTGGCTGTGTGGGGCTTGGCTGCTGGCTGGGGTTAAACTCCTGTTCAAGAGCTGCACCAGCCGACAGCACACAGACACAACAATTCTGAATACACCTGCCCTCAGCAATTGTAAAACTTCACTGTGGTCTTCCAGCAGTGAGACCCCCACTGATCCGGGACAGAGGCTAGGAAGGAAGGAGACTTCTGATCCCTGGGAGATGAAAGCAAGACAGCCTCTACTGTTCCGGTGAACCTCAATGCTGTCTGCCACAGGGTCAGCACTTACCTTCCTCGAGTTTTGCCCCAGCATTCACCCTCGTATACCACAATATGCATTCACTAAGACAGCAGGGATGGAGTGACACCACTGTGTGTAGCTGCACCTCTCCAAAAAACAGGGCAGCTTAAGGATGCCAAGAGGCAGCTCTGATCATCCTGATACCACAGTGTTGCAAAATGTGGAATCTTTTCTTAAGAAAGGATATTCTTGGATGTTTGGATCTTTGTATACTTTCAAGCCTAATCAACATGGAAGGAGATTTAATCCATGAAACAGATAGTAGCTAACAAGCAAGCTCTTAGTGATGTCCAGGTGTTAGAAAGATAAATTACTTGTCATTAGAATTGCCTTGTTAAGATTTAGGGCTAAACATCTCAGACCTAGGGGAACACAAATAATGTAGAACTTATAGGCCACAAGGATATTTGGAAGAGCTTCCAAGATAAGGCAGAAACTAATAAAGACAACAACTGTGCTGGATCAGCTCCGACTGGGTAAAAGGTAATTCTGACAGGGGGAGAGCACGACTGCCAACTCATGGCCCACTGATGCAAGAAACCCACCAACCCAAACAAAGAGAAAGGCTCAGAAAGCAGACTAATTAGCATGAGAAGGGAGAGGATTATTAACCAAGAGAAGATAGAATAGTAATTACTAAGAGAAATAGGTAACTTGTAGCCAATGAACATTCATGCCATTGTTCGTTAAGATGTATAAATTAGCAAAAAGTTTTGGTAGTTGTCATGCTGGCTTTGTGAATTTGCCACCTGTCACCCCTTTCTGTGCAGAACTGTAAATAAATCAAATACCTCGACTCAGTGTGTGGATTGGCCCCTTGCACACTGCATGACAGAACCTGTTTTGGGACAACAACAGCAGCCTCCATGTGCTGGTCAAGAAACATCATCTTTGGATAAATGGCATCACACACACAGAGATTGTCAATGGATGTGCTACACTCACTGGGAGTGCAGAAGGGATTATTTCTGAAAGTGCTAAGTTCTGCTTGTTTATATTATATACCACAATAGCCCTCTGCACATGCACATGCCATTGCTTCAAATCAGCACAGAGGTCCTGTGTAGTATGGAGCTGAGTTTCCACCCTGACTTTTCCAGGCGGAATAATGATGCCTAAAGAGAAGGGAAGTTATCTAGAGATGCTTTGATTGGAACTCCCTGCATGCTGCTCCCTTTAACTTGTTCCATTTTTTCTCTTCCCTACCCTTTGTTGTGCATCCAGAAATGTTCTGAGCACAAAAATACTCTCTCTATATATTTACAGTAATAAGTCAGTGCCAATCAGCACTTCAAAACTGCCCTCTCCAGGCAGTGCACTTCACAAAGGCAGTGCACCTTCCTGCTAGATAATCCCAGGTCCATTTCACAGGTTCACCAGTGGTCATATGCTGAGCAGAACTAGGAGGCTCCAAGCAACAGATCCAATTCTGTCTGGAAAACATAGCATCCAATATATATCTACGGAATTCACTTAACGTGGTCATGCTGTCCCCTTGTCCACACACCTTTTGGAGATACAAAATTCCTACAAGGTTTGTGAGAGTTGGTTGTTACGTAGATGACACTGACCCCCTTCATTCCCTCTCAAGGCTAGCAAGAGAAGTCACACACCCAGCTGCTGGGTTTGATGCCAGCAGCCATCCAAATATGATCTACCCAGACTAATCTTGCCTAAATGACAATCCAACAAGCTCAGGGAGGCAACATGGAAGAGAGAATGGGAATTACAGGGAGGTCAGAGGGACAAAGAAGAATACCAAGGTACTGTGGGGGGCAGAGCCCAGAACATACATGGAGGAGCTGGTGGTAGCATGGTAGGGGTTTGGGAGACACACAGGGAGCTGGAAATGCAGCACTGGGGGTGCTGGGCTGTAATAGAAGCTTACCAGGACACGAGTAGGAGATTGGGATTGATGTGATGAGGAGATCATAAATCCCTGGGGCAAAAAAGCATTATTGATTGTGCTGCTTGTGAAATAACTTCTATCAATATGGGGCCATGTGCTTTATCTAAGCTGCCACTGGACACTAACAAGGTACCAAGCATCTGTTTACACTCTCTGGTGATAAAGCATACAGCCCTGGCACAGCCAAAACAGTGGATGCAAAATCTGAATATGCATATTAAAGAAGTTAAACATGGTGTCCACACTCAGTCACAGAAATAGAAAATACATGTGGGAAGGAGCCAGGCACCTCACCTGGAATGTGGCCCTGCACTGCCCTTTTGCTCTGCTCCAAATTGGATGAACCCCACAACATGCAGTGATGGAGTCAGGATACCTTTGGGGGGCAGGAGGCAGCAGGGACATGTCAGTTATTATTCCCTGTCAGCAAGCATGGCCCAGGTGCAGTAAGTGCCAGCAGCTGCAGAGACCTTGCAGCAGATGGAGAGAACAGTGGTCATGGTGCCACAGGGCAGGGCTCTGCTGCAGTTCAGCACTATGGGCTCTGTCAATAGGGACCTCAAACAGCTCTCCCCGCTCTGCAGTCAGGCTTTAGCATCAAACCCAAGGCACAGTCCGTGTGCTGACCCAGCCTGCCTGCCAGGTGGTACCTCTGAGGCTTCAGGGGTTCAATCACACTGCCAATACCAACACTTTTCCATGTCTCACACCCTGCATTTCCAAAACAGGGGGATGTGGCCCTGCTTCCCCACATGTCAGTGCTGCTCCAAGGTCTTTCAGGCAGCTGTACTCACTCCTGCGCCAAGAAGCTGAAGGTTTGCTCAGCCACAACACAACACTGGTGCTCTGCTGTGGCAGGCTGGGCTCATCTGTGTGCAGCCACCAGCCATGGACATCACACTGCCTCACCTGCCCTTGAAGGCAGTGTAACTAGACATATCGCCTCACCCAGACATCACAGACAAAGTCCATATATTTTGTCACTTTGGTAGGACACCAGATATGTCCCCAGGCATCAGTGCAGAACTTGTTTGCTCCTCAGACAACATCCTAGATCCTCCTGTTCTGCTGATGTGCCACTGCTCTACACCTATTTTCAGCTTTGCCTTAAGTTCCTTGATGCCACCTGTGCACCCACTCCATACAAGTGCTCCATGTGCCAGAGGCTCTCTGAGGCAGCCAAGATGAATATCAGCAGTGCCCATTATGCTGTTTTCTAGGGCAAAGAGAGGCCCTTGCTCCTGCAGATTCCTTGTCCCAGTGCCTCATCGTTTCTGCTTTTGCAGATGAACCACACCACCACTTTCACCAGCAGAGCCAGGTGGGGTAGTGGCATTGGTCTCCTATGTTTGCATTAAGCAGCCCATGGGCAGCATCTCTCTGAGAACAGCACCAAGCATTTGGGGAGATGGGTATCAGCTCCTGCTCCAGGCACACGTTCGTTAGGGCCATGATCCTCACTGTGGTTTGTCACTGTTTTGTCATTCACAGTAGCTCAAAGTGGCACAAAAATTCACCAGCCCCTGGAAGAGGCACTTTGCACTCACTGCATGGTGGGGCCGCCACACAGTGCAGTGAGGGTGATGTCCATGTCCTGAGCTGTTCACACTGATAGAAATGCCAGGCCCAGTAGGGGAAACGAACAGATGGATAACCACCTGCTGAAAAGGAAAATGTTGATACAACTAGGTGCTATGGCAATTTGTATACTTCCTTTGATCTCAGCTTTATCTTTGTACTGCATATAGAAAGCAAAGAGAAAAACAATTAAGCTTTATGCTAAACCACTGAGTTCCTCAAATTCATTTTCCTGCTCCATAATGGGAACAGAGGATCGACTCCCAGCCTGCATTAATGAAAAAAACAAACACAAGCATAACTTCATAAGTGATAAAAGTTGCATTTCCAGGCAATTATTTATTTGCTTTTGCTTCTACAGAGCCTATCTATGCATTGCATAGGAGTCTGTTGGAAGCACCTCCAGTAAAAGTCTTTAGTTAATTTGTTTAAACTCTTATAATAATAAACAGCAACATTAAACAGCATTTCATCCACTTGGCCTCATAACCATCTCCTCACTTGTTCCCATGTTGAAGCCTGGAAAAACTCATTATACTTTGTCCCAAAATTCAGCAGATTCAGGTCCTGTAACTTCATGACTGAAAACAAGTTTCAGAAGAAAGACCCTGGGAGGATGATCCAGCTGCAGCCTTCCAAAGACTATTTAAGTGAGCACAGATAGAGTCCCTAGACAAACTCTTAGCTGTCAGGCCTGAACTCAGAGGAAATTCAGAATCTGAGTTCAAGTGACACATGCAACCTTTTATTTCTATGCCCACTCCATTCTTAGAAGTCACTTGGCCTTCAGGAAAAATCACTTCAGTGTTGTTCCCCAGGAGCCCTGCAAGCAGCTTGGCATGGGTGGCAAAAGGGCAATGCCACCAGCCCGCCAAGGAGTCACAATTTCAGTGTCCTTCCAACCCTTGCTGCTGATCCATGGTGCTCACTGAGCAAAGTACCTCTGCCACTGACAATATACACTGATCCAATATTTTGTCTCTATCAGCAGATAAAATCCACTTTAGAAGCTCTCTATATCTCCAGGCTGTGCATCTCAGCCTATGGAAAGTACCTTCACATTATTACTGTCACCCTGTCTCCCCCTCATTTCTTTGCCTTGGGGTTGAGCTACACACTCACTGTAAGCCCTTGCACGTGTGGGAGTCCTGGGGCACACAGTGCATCTGTGTGCATTATTTTAAGCCTGGAAAGAGATGTGGGGCTTTTTTTTTTTTTTCTGGCAGAAGCTGTAACAGCCAGAGCAGCATCAATAACAAGTACTGACTAACACACAAGGCACTCTGAAGGCATTATTTATGTCAAAGAAATCACAAACCTTTCTTGATTTTTCTATCACACCACGTGCATCCTGCAAGGTAGAGAGACATGAGGAGTCACGCAAAGTGCAACCAGATCTGCTGTTTGTACCAGATGGTTATAGGTATCAGATGGAGCTTGGGACCTACCACTTTCCATATAGCTGCAGAACATCTGTGCCACTCCAGCTCTCTCAGTGAGAGGTCACCAGGGCCATTTATGTCCCCCAAAATTAATGGCATAACTGAAAACAAAATTTGGGTCCCCACTAATTCCGTACTTTTTCTCTCCTTTTTCCTCAGGTTTCCTGAGAGCTAAACATGCCATCCAGCTAAATTTGCACTGGGTCCTTCCTCCAGTACGTCCTTGACCACCTCAGTGTCTTATGCTATGTAGGAGGGGACATGGTTTGTTGATACAATCTGAGAAGCTGCAACAGGGTTCAGCACACACTGATATTAAGGCCAACCTTTGTGGGGATGGAGGGCTTCGTGTTGTACAGCCACACGGCTCTTCCCCAAAAGCCATCCTGACTTCCCAAGCCCCTCGGGACTAGGTATTAGCTCAGGACTGCAGGCAGAAATGCAAGCTCTTTGCTAAATTCTCCTTTCAAGGTATAGTCACAGGATGACTGCTGAGGGATCAGTGATGTTTTCCAGCTTAGAAACCCCACTTCCTCTCTCACACACATTAGTGCCATCAGTCCTGAGTGAGCACCTTAAAAAGTTGGGCTTCCTGTGCAAAGTAACAACTTTATTTTCAGTGCCTGCTGCCCGCTCCCCCAGCATTGACTGCAGGGGACTTTGGCACAGCTCATAGAGCAAAATGGCACCAGGGAAAGGGTGCTGCTTCTGACCCTTGTTTGGTGTCAGGGATGCCAAGGCAGAGTGGGAATGACACTGCATTTTCCTTTTCTGGAGCACCAGGCCATCTACTCCATGACTTAGCTGAGGCGCCGCAGGTCTAAGGAGAGGACAAAGTCGGTCTGTTCCGCTGTGGGCTCTCTGCCAGGCTCGCCCTACCCACGGCTGCTGCAATGCCAACTTTCTCTGGCCCAGGGGGAAGCAACTCCGTGTCTCCTTCCCAAGCCCCAACCATACTCCCAGACAACCACGAGCACTGCCAGACTCTGCTGATGCAGGGACCAGGGGCACAGGCTGACCCACAGAGCCCCCACAGCCCACATGGGACTGGCCACCCTTGGCAGTGCCATCCCAGATGGGAGCTGCAGGATGTGGGCATGTCCGCAGGTTTTTGCAGCACTGCAGCAGCAAAAGTATTCAAATGCTCAGCCAGGTATCACCCGTCTACAAGGCTAAGCCCAAACCAGAGCAATGCTCCCTGCAGAGACAGGGATTTTGAGCAGTCTAAATACTTAATATTCCCCTTTTTGCAAAACTAGTGTTTTCATGCAATGCTGAGAACTCCATAGAGAAAAATAACTAGGTCAAAACTCCACAAACATTTGGATGCTGCCTGACTTCTTACTCGGAGCATCTCCATACATAACTGCATTCCCAAGCAATAGTGGGAGCCTTCCCATCACACAGGCAGCAGGAAGCATGGGTAAGGCTGCCTGGTATCACATGTTTAGTATCTCCAATGACATGATTATTAATCATTAAGTCAGTTGCATTAATATTCTTAAGACTATTGCACACCTGTTCCCTAGCACCATCTGGAGGCAAACTTAGTCCTCCGCCCAATTTAGTGGAAATGGTGCCTGTAGATCCAGGATAACAAATGGCTCTAACTCCTCCAGATCAAACTCTCAGCAAAGATTCAGGTGTTTGCTGCTCTGAATACATGTTGTAATACAGACAAATCATGCAAGTTTGGTCGTTTGCTGCAGGCCAAGAACTGCTTTGGAACGTACGTTTAAACTCAGTACGCTAACTCAGGTCAAAAAGCAGAACAGCACAGCTGTTCTGATAAAGACAGCAAAAAACCCTCCCGACCATGCGGTTTTAAGAAACTGAGGAAAACAACATAGAGGAAAACAAAACTTCAATATGCATCACTTACATCACAAGCTTTTTCTCCTTCTTTTATTTTTCCCCGTATTTGGGAGCTGATCCCTTCTCTAACCACATGCTCCTCAAAACAGGAAAAAACCCCAAATTCTTGCCTTGCAGTCCTCCACCCCAGAAGGCAGACATCAACATGATTTCAGAACAGGGCATTATAGAACCATTTTGCAAAGGGGCAATCAGTAAGAAGCTTAAACTGGGAAGAAAGAAAGGATTCCAATTAAAAAAAAATCACACAGGCACATGAGACATTAAAGAAACGTGCCCAGATCTTAAAGCCAAACTCTTTCACCATCAGCTGCTATGATACATGATTTTATACCTGAGATGGTTATGGACTAAGTCAGTACTTGTGTATTTTCTTGGCTGAGCAGGTAAAACTCCCCATAGAGACAAAATCTCCACTTGCTTAGTGGCTCTTAGAATAATTAGGTGTTATGCAAAACTCACCTTGTTCAATTGCTGGTTTATAGTCAGCAAAATTCTGATCAATATTTCGCAGGCCCACATGCACACAGGTGCTGTGAGGGAGTACAAGATTCAGCTTTTAGGACACTGGCCAAAGTAGCAGAATCAACCCACAGCAGATGAAGTACTTGTTCAGAGACATGAGAGATGCAAATGAACGCCACGTCTTTATCACATTCAAGATATTAGTATGGTGCATACCAAAGGTCTTTGAGAAATTCCCTATTTTCACCCTATACAGCTACATAACACTGCTCACTTCTTGAACTTTCCAAGAGCAAAACTCCACTTTAACACAAGATGCATGTTGGTTTTATTAATTACAATATAAATAATACTTTCTGCAATATCATATGTTCCAGTTTCTGAATCTATATCCGAAGAAAGTTCTGAAGTTTGGGGAATACTTTTAGTGCATTCTGTGTAGTCACTTTTATAACTTCTTCAACTGGAATTCCTTTAATTTTGGCAACATATTCTGCAGCAATGTAAATATTTTTGGGTTCATTTCTCACCTGAAAACAAAGAAACAAACCAACCAAGTTACAGATCCCTACAGACCACAGGTGTTTCAGAGTCAGTACTTCCTGACACAACTTCAGTCACATTGTGGCATGAGTTCCAGAAAAATTACACGAATCTGTTCTTCTTGATTACATTCCCTCGGTAACCTCTTTCACCTCTTGTATCCATGCTTACACTACTTCACTCTCCTGTACCAGTAACTGACCTCCATGAGGTGTGGGTTTGGATACACATACACAGAAGTCCTTCCCCCCTCATCATTTACCTGTTTTTCAGGCCCCAGAGCAGGAGAGTCAGTTTCCAAGCACATATTTTCCAGAGGTAGCTGTTTCACAAGCTTCTGCTTCTTGAAGAAAATAAGACAGCTATGAATTGCTTTATGTACTTAAACCCGTGGGAAAAATTATGAAAGGAGGACATCTCCTGCATTTAACAGCAACATCAAAAGACTTCGGTGCCACTGCCTGCACTTTAGCAACAATTTCTGAATGGAAGCAAGAATACCAGGAGCTGCTCAAGAAGTCCCTTCAAATTAGGATTTTCCTGTTTCCTAAATATCTGAAGTACTGTTATCTCAACACTGAACCCATTGTTACTTATTAAATCATGCAGTTATATAATAATGCAGTTATATTGCAGTAAACACACTGCATTTAGAGCTACCAATGCAATTTTGCTATTCTCTGTGTATATATGTGTGTACCTTTGCTTTCCTTCCTCCAAGTTCCCAACCTCACCCCCATCTATATCCATCCCTCATACCTCCTCCCCTTGAATGACGCCTTTTCCTTTCCTACATTTCCTGAGCTTATGACAGAAAGTGATGATTGTGCAGGATGGAAACAGACTGCCACCCCAAAATAAGAGGTTAGCAAAGTTTGTAGCAGCCCAGAACAGAAATTAAAAGAGCAGTCTCACCATATAAAGCACTGAATCTGAACAATGCCATCTTTAAGCAATTTAGCTGCTTCTTTACTTGTGATAATCAGAATTCTTCATAAGTCTGCAACTTAGCCAATTGTGAATGGATTTCATTTAGAACAGAAAGTGCCCCAGCTCTGAGACAGAAACTAGTTGTTTTCCATGTGTCATGTCCCTACTTTAAAACAGTACAGTGACAGAAGCTGCCAAAGAAGAGTTCACCAGAAACCACATTAAATGAGAAGAAAAAACCCCCTTGTTTCTCAGGAACAGCTGAGTTCTTTTAGCCAAAATTTCCCCTCAGAAGCCTAGCTAAGGCAAAAGTCCCAGACAGAAATTCAGCCAAAGTAAAAATGTGCAACTGAAACTTCTCCTGAGAAGTGTCAGGTTACAGTAACTGTATGCAGCCACTGCTGGTCTCATCAGCCATCATGATAAGCTGTCAGCTACTACCTCCAATTCCCAGGCACTGAGAAGGAGCAGACCCCAGCTGCAATCAGGACAAAATGTTACCTGTTCACTCCTTATAATGGAAGGAGGAATGGAGAAGAAGTATCCAGCTTTCACCCCTTCCATCGCTACAGATGGCTTCCCATCAAACGCATGGAGCAACACCTTTGTAGCACCTTGGAGAAATGAAGCAAAACAAATGATCAGCAGGGTTACAGAGCAGGGCTGCTATGTCAGCTTCCAATGGGACCTTGGTCCCACAAAGAATGAATACAGAATATCTGCACTATTGCTCTCAGATTTCAGGCACACAAACTGAAGTGAAGACATGGTACAGCTGAAGAAATTCTGTTGACAAAAGCCATGACAGAGAAAATGCATTAAAAGCATACCTTGTTCCTTCAAGAGATTAATGGTTGGTCTTCCAGCTGAGCGGGAGTGAACATTTCTGCACAGCAAGGAGAAGCCTGGCATTAGGAAATTCAGCCAAATACTTTTTTTTTTTTTTTGCAAACATGAACAAAGTAACAGCACCTTGGCACGGAAGTAATTAATCTGTATTACACCTTTTATCAGAAAAAAACCCGGAGATATATGTATGAATCATTGTAGCTAGTGAAGATATAGGGACAACATAGCAAGGACAGGAAACAGAAGGCGACAGTATTGAAGTGTAAACACAGGGAAAATTCTATAATTAAATCTTAAACTGGAGATTGACTGGACACTAATGCCAGTTTAATCCATCTAAGAAAAGTTCTGTGGGCACTTAGTAACTATAAATCTTGGGAAATATTTCCACATGTTACTGAGATGTGGCAAATTCTCCTACTATTATAAATAAAACCTACAAAGGTAAATCCAGTCTTCTTGCCAACTCGATCTGCTTGATCAAAACCTGTCTTTGTCCTTCCTTCTGTTCATCGGTGCTGGCAAATCTGGGAGTGAAATCTAGTCCAACCTACAGTACAAGAGGAGAAGGGAAAAAAATGAAATAATGTTTTTATTTATATAAAAGCAAAAAATGCTTCAAAATTGCAAAGCATTTCAAAGTATGTATACTAGAGACTGAAATTAAAACAAGCTCAACTGTAGCTTAACTCAGAAAAAAATCCATTCTCAACCATAAGCTCTTCCAACTGCGAAAGCATTTGTGGGCAGATAGTTACTAACAAGGATATTTAACACTTTAATCTGCAATTGGTTTTTTGATCTAAACACGTTCAGGCAAAATTTAAAGTCTGTCAAAGCAACCCCCTTCAATTACACCAACCAAAGTCTTTTATATATAGTACAACATGGCAAATTCAGCTACAAAGCTCTGCCAATAACTGCTTTTTCTGCAGCCACTGCAGAACCAGATATATGTCCCTCCAGTACCAACACACAAACAAATGCAGTCTACCCTAAAGCTTTCAAGCTTCAATTCCTTTATAAACAAATGTTAGACAGGGGACAATACGTGGATACAAATAGATGAGGGATCAAAAAAAAGAACTGTACAAGTCAGTGAGGTGTACTGAAATCACAGCTTAGCCTAACTTTGTCAGGGAAGAAGGCAGGAAGGCTCTGCCTTCAGGTGTAAGACGATACAACATAATTATGCAATCTTCCTACTACTCCACCAACATAAATTCCATTTATTTTCTAATAATAACAAGGAAGGAAAGGAGGGAATCAGGCAAATCTATGGAGGAAAGCACATTAAGAGAATTACAAATCAGACTTAGTGCTTGTTCAGACTGAAAGCAATACTTATACTAGCATACACAAAACCAAGCATTCGATAAGTTTTTGTAATTCTGGTGGCAGCTGCTGCTGAAGAGGTTTAAACAAGCTGTGGAATTCTACTCACTTCTCCGATCCCCACCAATTTGTCTTTGTAGAGTTCTATAAGTGGCAGTGCAGCATCCAGATCCTGCGGGAACAAGTTAAAAATGCCTTTACAAGGGGGAAGGGTTATGAACTCAGCATGATGATTAAACTGTTCTTCACTGTTCTTAAATTCTGTACTTTAGAACTTGCTATCATTGCAAGTTGTGCAGTCAGATTTTAGAAACCTTCAGGATTTGACTTCTTTACTTAATAACCCTTTTGTCATATATGTATATAACATTTATTTGAAATACTCCTAATTTCTAGCTATCTTTTCGCACTAGCAGAAGAGGTAATTAAAACAAGGCCCATAAACAATCCGATAAGATTAAATGGCTGCGAACAGCCAAACAGCTCCCTGAGTTTTTCAGGCTAAGGTAACAAACAGTAGCCTTCCAGTTCCCATGTTAACAAAGGGACATCTGCAAATGCTGTTTGCCGTAAGCAAAGCACTCACTCGGGATTTTTTAAACTGTTTCACTGCAGTAATAGGGCCAGATGACTCCAGTGAACAATTCTGCTTTAGGACAAACCTGGGGTTTGGTCCACTGGGTCTCCTGCATCACAGGGAGCAGAAAAATCACTGGGCAGAACTGAAGGTAAATCAGGCAGACTGGAGCATCCTGTCGTTTGTCCTGAAAAGTCCCAGCCGTATTTTATAGCCTGCGTTTTACCTTCAAAGTAACACTGCGCTGCTCCTCTGGAGAAACTTCTTGAACGGGATGAACGCCCAGGCATGGCAAAACAAATCCTGGGAACCTAGACACGGAACAGGGATCGGCAGTGTGAGAGACCCCAGAGAACCCAAGTTTAAGCCCGAGAAACCCCAGAGAACCCAAGTTTAAAGCCAAGAAGGGCTGGCCTGATGGAGGAGGAGGAGAGCAGCGCGTCCCCCGTCACCTCCCGCCGAGGCGCGGACACCGCGCCCGGGACACGGGTGGGCGCCGGGACCCCCCAGCCGGCCTCGCACCTCTCCGACAGCTCCACGACGCTCCGGAACTCGCCCGCCTGCTCCGACACCACCACCAGCGCCGACACGGCCGCCTACGGCACACAGAGACCCCCGGCCTGCTGAGACACCCCGGGCGGCGGGGCCACGGGGGAGCGGGCAGGGGGTCCCCGCCGGCCGCCTCACCTGCTCCGCCGCCCGCACCACGGTCGCCACGTCCTGCAGGAGACACGCAGCGTCTCAGCGCCCGGCCCGCACACCCACCAACCCACCCACCGCCACCGCCAGCGCCGCCCGGCCGCCGCGCCTCACCGTGTGGAAGCAGGGCGCGGCGAGGTGGCAGTGACAGTCCACCGGCCCCGCCATGCCGCGCCCCGGGGGGAGCGCCGGGGCGGCCGCGGGTTCCGCTTCCGGGCCGGCATTTTCCCCGCGTCCCCGGCGGGAAATGGCGGCGCCGCCCGGGCCGGGGCCCGGGCCGGGTATGGATGTAGAGGGGGCGGTGGCGGCGCGGCGGGACCGGCGGGTGCGGTGCTGCTCGCA
Source organism: Manacus candei (assembly GCF_025592945.1). Lineage (NCBI taxonomy): Eukaryota > Metazoa > Chordata > Aves > Passeriformes > Pipridae > Manacus > Manacus candei. The sequence goes on along the minus strand of NW_026138065.1, from coordinate 20,540,466 downwards.
GCGCAGGCTGCGCGACGTGATGGAGCTGTGCGCGCCCTTGGTGCGGGCCGTGCTGGAGGGACAGCCCGGCGGGGCCGCCGCCGAGGGAGACGCGCTCTGGGTGAGCGGGGAGCGGGCTCGGCCGGTGCCGGCACAGAGCGGCCCTGGGGCCGGCCCTCAGCCAGCGGGGCGGGGGAGGTTTTCGGGTGTTCACCCCGAGGTGGCCCTTCCCGCCTTCCCGAGGGAGGGATGGAGGGATTGAGGGATGGATTCCAGCCTCTCCTGTGTCTTGCAGAACTTCGAGACGGCGCTGCGGGAGAACGTGACCATTAACGGGCAGCCCTGGGAGGAGGCCACGGATGACCCCAGCCCGCCGAGCGGTACGCGCTGGTTTCCATTGATTTCCTGCTGGGCGGGTTTGTTTTGGTTCGGTTTGGTTTTGCCCAGAGGCAAAGGGTGGGGTTGAAGGGGGAGGTTCTGCCTTAATGTACGGAAGTAAAAATTCGCTACTGGGTTAATTGGGCGTTGGAAAAGGCTGCCCAGGGAGGTTATGTAGTCTCCAGCACAGAAGGCTTCCAAAAATCAACTGGACCAGTCAACCTGGTTTGAACTGGGTGTTGACCCTACTGTGAGCAGGAGGTTTGAGTCACCTGCTGAGGGCCCTTGCAGCCCTGAGTGTTTGGGGCATTGTCCAAGGTACCTTCCTGTCAAGGGACCCTAAGAGATTGTCTGTTGCTGCTATTTAATATACAAATTAAGTAAGTATTGAAAATTATTGATGTATAATAGTATATAAACATATGTAATGTACACAGTGTGATTGTAATGATTGTCTTTTAAATAATATTAGTGGAGATTCTTGGTAGTCTGGTGTCCAAATAAAGTTTCAGTGTGGTTCATTTGCTCACCTGTGTTGGTATGAGATGTCCTTTACCTGCAACTTGATGCTTTTTACAGTTGCATAAAGCTAAAAATACAGATATAGTGAACTAACTATGGAGAAAGAGCTCTTTGAACTGGTTTTTAGTGAGGAAGCTTTGAGCAAACCTGGGCTCTGAGCAACCTGATCTAGTTGATGTCCCTGCTCATTGCAAGGGGCTTGGACTAGATTACCATTAAAAGTCCCTTCCAGCCCATTCTCTGACTCTATGAAGCTTTTGTAGTTGTTGTTCTAGAATGACAGAACTCCAACTCCTTTGACTACAAGGTCAAAAATGCACTGGTCTCATGATGCAAAATGCTAAACCGAGGTACTGTCATCTGCCTGCAGCTGGCATAAACAGATGTAAGGACTATGTTGTGCTTTTTAATTTGGCAAAAATTTACTTGTGTGCCTATCTCCGATGTGGTTTGAATCACCAAGAGATCTGATATTTTGTGCCTTCCATGTTTACGTTAGCCAGTGGCTCAAGTCTTTTTTATTTATACTTAAATGATTTCATGGTGATCCTTGAACAAACAACCAAAACAAACCCATAAACTCTTAAAACCTTGATTTTGCCTTTCGGAGGTTTGCAGCGACCTGATTGTGCACAGAGTGACCCTGAGAGTTCCTTCTACTTTCTTCTATAACTTATTTTTTGCAGTTTGTAACAATGATGTGTGATGTCAGGAAAGTGCAGGCGTTTACTTGTCTAAATTTTGAGACTAGTTTTAAAATAGTATCTTAAGCTTTTAAAATCGTTAAGTTTAATTTGCAATCTTGGAGAAGTTAGGTCCCTTTAGTAGAGTAGCAGTAATAAAAACACTATTTCACAGCTGAAAATATGTTTTAGGTGTTTAGTCTGACCCTGACATTGGAAAATAGAGCTATGAAAGGTAGCTCCTACTATGTTTTCTCTTGGTCCTCGGGTGTTTAAAGCAGGCATGTACATATTTTGCAGATTTGTTGTGACTAGAAATTGTAGATGTTGTCAGGATGTAGAGTATTTCCAGGAAGTGTGTTTCATTAAGGTGGCATTGTATTTTGTCATGTTAAACTGTATGTTTGTGCTCTATGTGGTATAAAATCAATCAGGCTTCAAGTTACTGCTTGTACAGCTGGAGTTTGTTTAATACTTGTAGATCATACAGATAAAGCATTTTTCTTTCTGCATCTTGCACTGCTTTTCTTCAGCTGAAAAACATGTGATCTCAAAAGACAGCTATTTCTTTTTAAGAGTTTCTTCATAGATTCAGAGTTCATAGAGAAATACATTTTTTATTTTTGCCCAGATGATTCTCCCCCTTCATGGCTGCAGCTCATTTACTTCAAAATAACTGGCCAGCATCAAGTTATGCTCCAATTTCTGTATTGCCTTAACAAGGAGATTCAAGACATATATGCATCTCTTTGTTGATAATAATGCATGATTATTTTATTTCAGATATAATTTTTTTCCTACAAATTAGTCTCCAAAAAAAAAATTGTAGGAGAATTCCTGCAGCAACTTTGTGTGTTTGTCATTTTTAGGTTCCAACATTAAAATTCTTGAAGATCAGTTTGATGAACTGATAGTAGAGACAGCAACAAAGCGTAAACAGTGGCCTAAAAAGATACTGGTGCATGCTATCCAAACCATGAAAGCTGAGCAAGAGATGTTGGTGAGTAACCTAAAATTTTCAGAAAAACTTTGCATATAGTAGCTGCTGACCATGCATAACTGGAAGAAATAAATCATCTAATATTGACCTTTAAGCTCCTTCCCATGGTTGCTTTCGGTTATTTGTCATATAATTAAATGGGTTTGTTGCATTAATTGGTTCTTCAGTAAAATGAGGATTACTACAAAGCTAGGAGTGAATTGGGTCCGTGGCACAGTTCAGCGAGTTACTTAAGCAGATTGTTTCAATCTGGTGCCTCATGATTTACAAGCCAGTATGCAGCTATTGTCACATGTTTCTGAAGTCCTTGCCCAAAGGCTGGTTGAAGTGCCAAATGTTACACTACATACAGATAAATAGTATCATGCACAGTGTATGGTGGTTACAAAGAATGTCTGTGACTTCTTAAGTGCTTTTTGCTACATTGTAACATTTTGACACTCAGTGTAAAGTTATTACTGACATTAAACAACCCAGTCCTGTCTTTGGTTGCTAGATTTCTTCCCTGCAGTTACGTTAGGCCTACCATTTGCTTACCTCCTGATTAATTAGGATTCCTTTGGCAAAAAAAAAATGGGACAAGAGGCGAACACTGGCACAAGTTGCCCAGTGAATCTGTGGAGTCTTCATCCTTGGAGAGATTCAGGCTCTGAGCAACCTGCACCAGTTGGCCCTACCTTCTGTAGGGTGTTTAGAGGCCCTTTCCAACTTCAGTTATGCTGTACTGAAGAAGATGGGGATGCTTTTCCAAAGTTAAGAGCCTGCATTGCATTTCTGAGGACTAAAACCAACAAACATTAACTCTCTAGTTAACCAGGCAGAGATGATTTACAGTAAGGAAAAGGGCAAAAGATACATATTTGTCTTAAACCTGAGATATCATAAAAGGCAATATATGTTAGAAAATCTGTTTTGTCATTATATCAAGTGTGTTAAACAAAGTCAGCTCAAATAAAACATGCTATTACGGAACATCAAGATTTAGCAAGGCAATTTAACTTTTCTGCAAAAGGAAAGCTATGTGCTACCTGAGTTCCACAGTGGATTAGTTATTTAGAATGCCTCTCATGCTACCTTTTTACTCTTGCTGATCTCTTCAAAGTTTACATCACTCTACAGCTAGATTATTTCAATTAAAAGTGGCTGCAAATATAGAAAGTTTAGTTATCTCTCTGTAAATATGTATAGAAATAGAGAAAGTTTAGTCTGTCTCTGTAAATGAAGTGTCTTTTTTTTCCTCTCAGAACTACTTCTGTGAAGGTACTAGTGATTTCTCTGCTTTTGGTTGAGGATGTTTTGTGTTCTTTCTTGACCCTAGCTAACCCTGTGGTGCGTGTTTTCTGAGGCATAAAGAGCAACTATGAAGACGTGGTTTATCTGGAGGGAACTACTAATTTATGGTGGTGATCTCCATGTAATTGCCAAAGCAAGAAATCACCCTGTGGGTTTTCAGTCAATATGTTCTCTAGTGTTTGAGGCTAATGCAAGCAATGTTTGTTCTTCTGCTGAAAAGATGTGTGAACTTTGAAAAAATTTCTCTGGGAAAACTACAAGGAGGAATTGTTTTTGCTTGAAGAAGGTTGAGGGACAGCTCCTGAACTGGAGAATACTAACTTGCTGATGATATGACTTGTGTTCCCACATCTTTGGTATTTTTTCCTTCTTCTCTGTTAGTTCTAATTCCACCTTTAATATAGCTAAATATTGGTTGTGTTCATTTATTATTAGTTTACTTCACGTCTCAATTAACTGCTGTCAAGTCACAAGACTCACAGTTTGTGAAGCACAGTGTTCTTACTTTTGCATAAGTAATTGCAGGGCTAGAATGAAGTCATTTAAGTCATTTTCTTAGCTTTTTGTCTTAATGTACCCTTTGTTGGAGTTTGTGCCTCTGTGAAAGCATGCTGGTTTTGTGAATGGCCCCTTAGAAGCCAGAGCAGCTCTTGTTCCTCAGTCATGCAGCAGGTGGCAATGCTTCTTCTGAAATGCTTGGATTTCAGTTCTGCTTTAATAATTAGAATTCTGCAAACTAAAGCAGAGTCTGGAGATATGTTAACAGAGAATGTAACTGTGTTAACCAGAGTACTGTTTTCAGTAACTGAACCTCTAATATATTCTTGATGTAAATAATTCCGCTACTGTCTCCATTGTTCTGACTGCTGTGTGTATATTAGGTATCTGTTAAAGCAAGAGGGTATTTAAGAATTTTTCCCTTTTTTTTGAATATGCAGAAGCTCTACAAGCCTGTGGTAACACCAGAAGAGATAAGATCTCAGCCTTCTCAAGGTAAAGGTTTCCTGGGGACGGCAACTGTACTGAGGAAACACTGCCTACTTACTGGCTAGCTATAAATGTTTAAAAAGTTTTCTTTCTTTGAACTTGTTTAAAATTATTGGCTGTTAATATAATTAACTAAAATAGCTACAAGTTTCTCATAAAGGAGTGTATTGCTGCCTCAGTTTTCTTGTGTCCATTTCTCTTGTTCTAAGTGCAGTCTGCAGTGGGACACTGTACTTGAAGGCAAAAACTGGCCACTCTGTGTGTGTGTATTGGATAGGAATTGTCACAGAGCTACCCCCAGTAGTTTTCCTTACTTCTTTCCTTCACCACTGGTGGAGGCCAGATGGGGAACTAGTTGGATCACTGACATTATACTTTGGCCATTCTTGTGTTCCTTGTACATGAATACTAGAAATGCTTCAATCTCTCTTCCTAATCAGACAGTTTCTTCAGGGAATTGAAAGCTGCTGTGTAGTACTCAGTGATGGCAGCGTTGACATCGCTTGCAAAGTAGGAGTAACTTGCAGAGTAGGACACAGATTTTATCCTGCCCGTGTCACATGTAAGGGTTGATGAAAGCACAAAACTGCAGACAGCATCATAAGTTTGCTGCATGCTTGTGAAAGATGCCTTGTACAAAGTCTATGGAACAAGGTGGTGGATTTGGCAGTGGGTGATTGGGATGTGCTTTCTTGAGGCTGGCCTTAAGAAATGGAAAGTTTTGTGTTGCCTGTTCCTAAGTATGAAAAAATGACAGAATTTGCCAGTGCAGTTCTAAGTTGAAAAGCTTGGTTAAAGAACCCTCACTACGGATTACTGCCAGGATGTAAAGCTGGTGTAACAAGCAGTGGTGCTAAAAGTTTGAGAAGCTGAGCTTAATCTTCCAGTTCTCACCCTGCTAATCTAACTTCATTCTAAGCATCATTTCCTCTTTGTAAATGGAGACATTGCTTCCAGAAATGCCAGCCTGTGCAGAGCAGCTAGTAGGAGTGTCAGTTCATATCTGGGTTCCAAGATCTATGCTTTTCTGATGTGAATTAACTACTTCTTGAAAGTTAGTAGCAGTTTGCACTATGGTGTTGTCTTTTTAGGTTTGGTAACAGCAAAGTTGTAGCAAAGATAGCATAGAGTTTGTGCTGAATTTTAGTATTAGGTACTCTTTGGGAAGTTTGTGTATCCCAGTTTAGCAAGTACAGTGGCCAGAAACCAAAAATGTTTAGATTACTCAGTACCTTTCGTTTCCTTTTTTCATTTCCCTATGTTTTGGAAAGCCTTGAACACTGAGGAATATAATGCCATCTATGTCAAGCTGAACTCCTGCAGGCAAATTTCATTTAACTGTGTGTCAGCCTTTCCATGTAATAATCCAAATAATTACTTCTATTTTTACTTAACTCCTTTCTTGCCATTTCATAGCATCACCAGTTTTCTCATCCCAGCACTCTAATGTAAGATTGCTTCATTATGGATATAGCTTTCTTTTAGGGAATGTCCATGCCTCTGGGGTGTGTTTTATGAGGCTGCTGTTGGACTGTTTATTCTTCTAAACTCTGATGATACATTTTAGTATTCATGTTCATATATGGATTATATGTTCCTAAACCATGTCTGATCTGCACATTGGACATGTTGACAGTTTAACAAACACTGTCTCTCGCTGCTCACCACTTTTCAGCAGGGAGCCACTGTAACCCTGTGCTAGAATACACTGACTGACTTAAATTATCTCCAGCAGCAGTAGAGAGATTGACTTCAGAGTGGAATGCTGTGTTTAACCCTGACAGGGTTTAGGGGTGTGTGCACCCTCTAACACTGTGTCCTGCTGCAGACACTAAAACCCTACAGAAAAGTAATCGGAGTGGAGATGAAGCTGCTTAGTTCCCAGAAGCACACTGGTCTGCTTATTTTAAGTTTTGTGGATGGTGGAGAACATGCAAAACAGTTTTATGATAGCTGAGGGTTTAACTCTTGAATAAAGAATTATTGTGTTGATGATCTTATCATATTGCTACTGCAATCAAATATATACCATATTCCTCCCCGTGTTCTCCACCTGCTGCCAGCTTCAGTGTTACTGAAAGCTTCTTTCCCCTTCCCTTTCCCCTTCCTCTTTCCTTCCTAATTAGCACAGCAGAATTCATGCAGTTTGTGTTGTTTATGCTTGGTTCTTTTTGGTGGTAATCCTTGGTAAATTAAGCCAGAAGAAAAAAAGTAGCCTTTATTGTAAAAGCCAACTTGCTGGATTTTTTATTTCCCCTCCTTAAAAGGATTTCCTTCATCTCATTTTCTCCACAGTTGTGTTTATTCGCCTTCTTTTGTGTGGTTTTTATCAAATGTAATGTGAGCTTGAAAGTTTTGAAAACAAATCTTTTTGTATAATTATTTATTTCTTAACAACTGTTCTCTTCCTTTATGTCAAATAATGGCTTTGTGTCTCATGATTTGCATAAGCTGTAGGTTTTCTAGGGAAGAACTCTGTGGCTTGTCATAGTTGGGACTGCTAAACAGTACTGCATTTTGAGTGATAAAGAATAATACTAGTGAGATAAAGCATATCAGTTGTCATCCTCAGTGCTATAATGAAAGCCATGTGCTGCAGGTTTAAGTTTTACACAGGGACTCTACTGCTTCTCTGTCCAGTTTCTGATAGCAAGTACTGGGGGGAGGGAGCTGCGTTTCGGAAGGTGATTTGGGCTTTATGTTTTTCCGTAGATGCTCACATCGCAGATCTGAAGCAGGTGGCAGAAATGGTATCCAAACAGATCAGCACAGCAATGAAGGTGAGATCTCTGTGTGCTCCAAGAGGACATGTTTTTATTTTCTTGATCTGATAATATGTCACAAAACAGGCTTTCTAACTCACCCTCATGATAGTTTTTTACAAAAAAGCCTCTGTGTGTACTTCTGAAGTAGGTACAACTGCTGAAGTTGTCTATAAAGCATTCCCTGTCACGTGGTAGTAAGGAAGATTACCCTGTGGCTATAGGAAATACTTTTTACAGAGATTTTGGAACCTGCAGCATCTGGAAAATAACACATCTTTTGAAGACCTGTACAACATCATGTAGAGTGTGACGTGTTACTTCAGTACCTGCTTAGGCATCAGCTCTGGTGTTCCTGTGATACTTACTCTGCTTAGAGATGTCATGAGGGAACACTTAACCTTGGCATACTCTTTGCATTGCCTCTGGGCACAGACTCTTGTCACCACTGGGGTGGTAAGTCTGCATTCCCAACCTTCACCTACCATCCTAAGGATCATCTCTGCAGACACGGAAACTTTTGTCCCTGTCAGAATCTAATAAGCATACTTCATTCATTGTAACTGTTACTTTTCCTATGTAACTTGAGATACTTGGGTTTGTTTTTGCAGTCTCTTCCAGCACTCACAGAAAGAGCAGAAGGTCTTTCTCAGGTGTTTACTTGGCAACCAACCTTGGAACTCTGCAAGCTGCGGCAAGAAATCTTTGCTGGTGGCAAGGCAAAGGAAGAAAATAACGTCCAAAATGTTGTACTACCAGGAGAAGTCACACCAACAGACGCTAATACCAGTAAAAATCCTTATGTTTTGCTAAAAAGAAGAAAAGCTGCAGATTCACCAGAAAGGAAGCGCTACCCTCTTCGACGGAGGAAGATTGCTCTCCGTGCGTGAATTTCTCATTTTGTCTTTTCAGTTTGGAATCTCAGTTGTACTCTTGTTCCGTTTGCTCCATCGTTTCTCTTAAAACTTGTCTCCTCCAGTGCTGTGTATGGAGCTTCCTTAATTAACCTTCAATCCCTTGTATTTTGTATCCTTCAATATTTGTATTTTTACTGTCAGGCTGATGGTGTATGAAAGCCTATGCATACCAGTAGCATCCAGCAAATGTATCGCCATTTAGCTCTCATTTTTTGCTCTTATGTTGCAGCACTTAGCTCGAGTCCTTGCGCTTCTCAGAGTTTGTGTGCATGCTTTATGTATGTGGGCAGTCTTTAGGAAACCACTGAATGCTCATTTACATTCAGCGTGCCTCTAAAGAGGTTGGAGGATGTCTAGTTCTCCTAATGCACCTTCATTAATTACTGAGTCGTGTGGCTTTCATTTTAATAAATGAATTCACACTGGACCATATTGAAAACACCAGATTTCATAGGATGTTAGAGTTTTCAGAAAATCCATGCACAAATGTGACATTGGTCCCTGCTATTCTGCCTTTCCTGAATATAGGTTATTTAGGCTTATTTATAGTCATATTTGTTTAAACTTGGATTTTTAGTAATTGTATGTATTTACTTGCAATGTGCTCTTCTAAATAGAAATTTAACCATCAACATTTTAGGGTGTGATGTTTCATTTCATGTAATCCAATTATGCAGTCTGGGGGTTTCCTGGGCACTGTGTCTACACATTATAGGATCTTGACTTGGGTCGTGTATGCATTTCTGATGTTTGACTAAACTCTAAAGATCAGTACAGGGTACCAGTAAATGGTATTCAGTTGAGCTTGCTCACTTTTGTTTTCTTTACCCATCAGTACCTAGAGGATTGCACAGTATTACTAGATTGAGCATTGTGCCTTAACTATTTATAAACTTTTCTGGTTTATAGTTCCACGTGCTGATATGTAACATTCCTTACACAGTAAATGGAGGGGGTTTTTAGATGCTTTATTAATGAAATGTACTGTGGTAAGAAGATAGGTCCAACCCGATGTTTGAGACTGAAAATTCTCAATAGAACGTGACAGATTTTAGCATCGTTATTAGACTTGATGTATGTAATCATATGTAAATATTTTCCCCGTCATTCTTGTAAATACAAATGTGTGTTTTTATATGAAGTAAATAAAATCAATTGAGGAAGATCAGAGTTTCAGATAACGTTGTCAGTTCTAATCCTGGAATAGATGGTGACTGAGCAGTGAGCGTACTTCAGAAGACAGTTAAATTTTGGCTTGAGTAACTGAAGCAGTTCCATTTACTGCCTTTGAACTCATGGCTGTTATTAATCTCAGGGCTACAAAGCATCTAATGTAAGAGAGGACAGGATGTGAGAGGGACTGGAGGTGCAGAGTTGTGGAACGTGTGACTGAGATGGCTTTTCACGCAGCAACTTGCTATTTTAGCTGCTTTGAGTGCCTGTGCTCTGCGGCGTTGAAAATCCCCACCATGGCTTTCTTCACCAAGATCCACCGATACTCTTTGAGTGTTCCCAGACAAAGTGAGCCCTGCAGGATTTTGCATGGCTACCATTATAGTACTTGAACATTTTCTCTGTTAATAGGAAGATTCTCTGCTCTTCTCTGCGAATAATAGGTAAGTACAGAAAATAGGTGCATCTCTTTGAAGGAGTCCCATCAAAAATGCCCAAGGTAGGACAAAATCCTTACAAAATACAGAGAGAGCACTGTGGATGAAGACTTAATAAGAGAATTACTGGATTCATGCTACAGTGTGTGTTCATGTTAAGAGATTGTGGGATAGTTGGTCTGTGCAGGATTTGAAGTAAGTGGGAATGGATGCCCCGAGCTAGGGCAGCTGGGCTTTGTTCCATGGCCTTTGTTTCAACTATACTGAGTGGAAAAAGAAAACAAATGCATCTGGAACCCCTGGCCAAATGAATAGTGTAAAGAAAGATAAACCAGTCAAGATTCTAAGTGCAACATAAAAACTATGAATTTTAAAATCTCTTGATGACTACTTTTGGCCAAGCAGCACTAGAAGGTGTCACAGAACTTCCCTTTAAATACAACTTCTGTGATGAGCTAAACTCAACACTTGAATATTCACTTGAATGTTCAGGTGGTTTTCAAATGGTTATTAAAATTTTCTACAGCCACTGATACATGCAGCTAGCTGTGCCTGGGATCTGTTCTTCCCACTAGCAGAAATACACAAAAGACTTCATTTTTTCCCCATTCCAGTAGCCTTATGTCCTTCAGTTAACTTTTCATAGGAATTGGCAGTGTTGTGCAAGACAAGTGTCTAATCAGGCTTCTACTGAAATGTCACAACATCCAAACTTCTTATTTTTAACTTGGGGCGAATCAGTATTGCATCAAGAAATGTCTGGTAGTTTTTCTTTATATAGCCTTTGAATTTTGTAAGACAGCTCAATGGCGATGGATGCTTGGCAACATTTGCAAACTGAGTTTGCATTTCTCCGCCTTTTGGGGTGAGGTGGCACATCTCACTGTTCGTTAGTATGTGCTGTCTGTGAGGTGCTTATTGCTGGTGAGGCTGGGCCATCCCCACCCGAGAAAAACTTGGAAATTGGAGCAGTATCCAAGCACACTTTTGCTGTGTATGGTTTCTGAACAAAGGGGATTACAAATGGTGCAGGGAAGCTCCTCTCCTATAAATCTTCATGTGGACACTGACAGCGCTCTGAGATCCAGTTGTGATCTGTGCCTTTCTCTAGAAGAGCCATGCTGTGCTACGCTGCAATCAGTGACTCTAGTCTGTGTGTGTGTGTAGGCTGCTTCAGTGCAGACAAAATTCACTGATTAACTGCCATTATAAAATGTAAACTCAGCTGACTAGGCTGCTTTCTGGGTTTGTTTTCTCTCCTGCACAGAAACACTCTGCCTTTACTGCTGCACTACCTGGAATTACTGTGTAGGCATTTCTACAGATGTACCAGAGATAGCTTTAATACTAAGTAGAAACTTGTTCCCACAAGCAAATTTTGACTTGTCATTTCCTTTGCCATTTGTTCTGAACAAGAACAGACTATTCAGGCTCAAGGGTACTGAACCCCTGGCTTGTCCCATACTTGTGGTGTCCTGGAAACCTTATTCTGCAGCTGCTGGCTGCATGCTTGGCAGCACTGCTCCTAGAACAGCCCGAGAGCTTCATGTGGGATCAGTTCTAAAGTCTCTCTGTGGAACAGGCTTTGTTGTCCCACAGATCACACTGAAGGGCTGTTGAGGTGTTTCATCTGCATGATTCATGGGTTTTATTGCAAAAGACTATACCTGTTCTCTGAGCTGACAAAAATACCAGCTCCTAGTCCTGTTAATTTCAACTGTGCTTTAGCTACAAAGGCAGCAAGAGTTCAGTTGCTCCTTTTTATGCAACTGTCCCGATTAAGTCTCTGCTTGTGCCCACACTTCTTTAAGTGCATGACGTGTAGTTAATGCAAAATTGGACTGTTTCACTGTTTTGAAGGAGCAGTTGAGAGCAATTCACCCTCTAATAACTCACTGCCTGGTGGCTAGGACTGCCTTCCAGGAGATGCCGGTTTGGATCCCCTCAGCTGGAGAATGGCACTGAACCCACACCTTCTGCCACCTCCATGAGCACCCCCTTGGTGAACATCCTGCTCTCGGCATGTTAGATGACAGAGGAAAGGAGAAAAGAAGCAAAAATGATTTTAAAGAAACCAAGGAACATCCTGTATGATGTGTGGGAGACCCAGTGCAGCCTGGGGACGTAGCTGAGGTCAGGGTATTTTGGCAAGGGTGCCCATCGCAGTTGTGGTCCCCATGGCTATAAGGGTGGGAGAGACTCACAGCTTCTCAGAGCTCCTCTGGGATTGGAGGAGCTCTGAGAAAGTGCAAAAGCAAAGTTGTGGGTAGCCTGGAAGATGGAGACACAAGCTGCTTTGAGGTGGAACAACTGGGGAGAAATGCTTCCCACCAGGGAAGTCATGCTCAGGTCTTTCAGTCATCTGATGATCCCAGAGCCTACCAGGAAACCTGTGGCAGAGTGCAGACTTCGGTTTGACTCTTGGACTCCCGCGCAGCACAGTTCTCTCACCTTCAGCATGAACTGTTAGCCAGATCTTCCTGAAAGGATAGTCTGTATTTACTCACTTTTCAAACATTTTAACCTCATCTTCGTCTAAGCTAGATGACTCAGGCTTCTGAGGAAACCAGAAAAATAGGGAAGTATCTGATTTATTAAGATACCTGGGGCTTTATGACTGACTGCCCTGCAGTTTGGGGGCGTGTACCCTCCTTGCATGTCCATGTGTTTGCCCCTGTCAGTAGAGCACAGTCAGGAGGGCACATTAGTTACAAATACTGCCGTAGAGCATGGATGTTGTTGAAGTACCTGTCAGTGCAAACATCCCTTTCAGAGCAGAAGGCCAAGGTAACAGTGCAATTAAAATGCAAGGAAGGTATTCAGAAGGGTAAAAGAAACATTGTTAAGTCTGTTAAAATACTCTCGACAGAATAGCGAAACAGAGAGATTTTTGTCTGCAGCAACTGTGTTTTCAGCAATCCCTGTCTGGCTTCGCCTTTACAAGAAGTCTGTGGCATTTCCTTATTATTTAAAGGAACAGGGCGAGTAGCGAAAGTGAAAATCTCTTTATCCCAGCACGGATGCCGTGTCCTCACGCCCACGACCCCGGGCTGAGCCGGCTGTCCCGTATCTGGAGCTCCCGCCGCGAGCCGATGTCTCAGGAGCGCGGCGGGCAGGAGCGGTCGGAGGTGAGCCGGGAGCGGGACACATGGGGGGGCACAGCCGGCTCCCAGGGGGGCAGCCTGACCTCCCGGCACCGCCGCCGGCAGGAAATTCGGGGAGAAGGGAAACTGCGGGGAGCTTATTTCTTGCAGGCGAAAGAGCGAGTCGGGCCGCCCGGAGGGGCGTCGAGCCCAGCCGGCCCCAGGGGCCGGGGCTCTCCGGGGGATTTACAGGCAGCTCCTGCCCGGCAGCGCCGTGCCCCAGGGGTGCGGGCTTTCCCCCGGCTCCCGGGGGCTGAGCAGCCCCGGCGGTCCCGGGGACTGGACGCTCTTGCCGTCGCCGGGGGCTCAGGCCTGGGGGCGAGCAGTGCGGACCGGGGGATCCGGGCGGCCCCGGGGTTCCCAGTTCCGCGGGCGCGGCGCGGCTCCCGGCGGGCGCCATGTGAGGGCCATGCGGGCGGCGGGGCGGCAGCTCCGCCCCCGGGCCGGGGGGTGCCGGCTGCCAGGTGCCGGGGCGGTGCGTCCCCTGCCCTGTCCCGCCCCAGCCCGCCCTGTCCTTCTACTCCCTGCCCTCCCCTACCCTGTATCCCACCCCCCGCGGGCCGGGGGAGCCCTGCCGGCGGCTCCGCAGCGGCGGGATGTCGTGCGCCGTCCCGGCGGCTGCGGCGGGGGCCAGCGCGCTGCCCCGGGGCGCGGCGGCCGAGGGCAGCCAGCAGGTAGGGCCGGGCCGAGGGGCTCTGCGCTGCAGGCGGGCGGGCACATGGGGGTGAGTCACGCCGGGCAGCGCCGCCTCGGGGGTGCCCGCTGCTCCTGGCCATCGGCACTTCTTTTCCCGGGAGGCGGCCGCGGTGCTGGCTCTTCCAGGTAGGAGAGCGGGCGAACCGCCGGCGGTGCGCGGAAAGCTGCCAGCCGCCGGGGCAAGGCGCGGTCAGAGGGTTTTCCACGGGCGCAGGCATCCGGGAAGGGAGCTGGGCTGCCCCGCCGACAGCGGGCGCGGGAACAGCGGGAGCCCGGCTTCCCTCCGCGCTGCTCGCACCTCCGCCCCGTCGGCAGCGCTGGGGCGAAGCAGGTGTCAAGTGCTGCCTGCTGGGCAGGTTCCTGCCGCGGGTGCCGGCGGTGCCCACGTTCCCCCATCGGCGGTAGCGCGTGTGCCCGCGGGGCTCTGCGGCTTCCCCCCGGGCAGCCCTGCGGGCTTCCATCCCTCCACCTCGGGTCCCACCTGTGCAGTGGGTCAGGGCGATGCTCTGCCCTTTGCAGTGACTATGGGATCAGTGGGATGCCGGCGGTCCGTACTGTGAAATTTAGAGTATATGCTCGTTCCCAGAAACAGTTGCACACCTGAATTAGGGCATCTCCATATGCACTTTAAAAACTAACAAAGTGTTTCTGGCTGATGTGTTCCAGAGTCATGAAGAAGATGACAGGAAGGTAAGGAGAAGAGAAAAAAATCGAGTTGCTGCACAGAGGAGCCGGAAGAAGCAAACTCAGAAAGCAGATAAACTTCACGAGGTGAATGGGTACTTGGTGTTTTGCAGGCACAGCTCGGGTATTGAGCACAGGACTTTACAGTAAATGGGAATTCTTAAGCAGGTGTGAGCCAGTCTTCATGTTAACCCAGCTCAGAGAGCTGTGGGTGTGAGGCAGAGACAGGTGGGCTGTGGGATGCCTAGCTGGGAACTCCCAGATATTGATGCTCCTGTTGACAGTGCAGCTCTGCCATCAGGGACACTACCGGGGAGAGAGACATGGTCCTGCCCTCACCTCAATCTCCCTCGTTTGCTGTTCCTGTGACCACCCAATGAATGGGATCACAGGCTTCCTCTGTGCTGAAACATACCCATTTTCCTCTGGATTAGTGTTAAGTTTGCCCTATTTGCTGTGGTAGTAGATGAATCCTTGTTGTCTTACAAGGGAGAAGGCGATGGAGGAGGAGACGACCATGCAGTGGCAGTGCTGATCTGAATCAGTTCTATAACTATGGTGCTACCACGGCCACTAATCAACATGGTCCCCAGAATACACAGTTGAAAAGGACTTGTAGGAACTTTATCACCTGCAACTGTGAGAGCTTGGCTCGATTAGCTCTTGTACTTGTATGCTCTGATAAATAACATTTTATGTTTCCAAAAAAAAAAAAAGTAACTGATTCTTCTAGAAACTCTTAATATCACAACACAGTGTAGCTTTCTTGTGTCCCCAGTACAAACATTGGAGGACAGGAATCCCCTTTCTCTGGTTTTGGATGTTGCCTCACACAAAAATGCTTCTGTTGTAGCCAGGTCAGTGTCAGCTTTTGGGGTGTCAGTTTTTAGGGTAAGTGTTAGTTTTGCTGCTGCAACTGTGGCTCAGTCAGTTGTTCAGCTCTGAAGGTTCATCACAGGCTTTTTGTCTTTCTCAGTGTGGAAGGATCTACCAACAGTCATGAGAGACCAAGAGGGACAACATGGGGAGTTTTGGGTTTGGTTTTTCCCAGATCTCCTCTGAGTCAGCGCCTGAAAAAGCCAGGTGCAGAGTACTTCTGTAAAGGGGTAACCCCTGGCTTTTTTGGAATAATTTCTGAGCCCTGTGCCATACTGCAACCTCTCAAATATTCCTCCTGGACCTGAGCATCTTCCTTCTGCTGGGAATCTTCATTATCAGGCACACAGGTTTTCCGGCTGCAGGCAGATCTGGTTGAATAGGCATTCATTCTTAGGAAGAACAATTTGATAGTCTCACCCCTGAAAATGGGACAGAGAAATGCAAGAGTAACACATTCCAAAACTCAACCCCATGGGGTTTGGGGCAACAAGAGATGAGCACAACCAGAATCAGTGTTGGACACTTGGCTGGAGTTTGGGTACAGTAGTGTGTTAGGAGAACTGTGCCTGTTTTACTCTGTGTGTGAGAGGAGGGGTGTGAGGGAGGGCAAGGAATCCAAAGTTCTGCTGCAAAGGGTAGCAGAGGCAGTGCCAGGCTGCCCAGAGGACCATTGCATGAGAGGCTCTCCCTCCTGCCTGAGAAACAAGCCTTTTAAGGCATGTGTAGGCTTTGAAGTTTGCTCTGAAGCTTTCCCAGGGAGGTGAGATTGAGTGAGTGTTGAGCCTTGGGCCAGCAGCGAGACACTTGCAAGTTTTCAGTGGGCTGACTCTGAACCTCTAGTTCTCTTCTCTTTGGGATGAGAAGACTTGGCAGCAGGAACACTTGAGACATGCAGTTATCAAAAAATGTGACATGGGAGCCTTGCATCCATCACAGATGCAGGCTGCAGAGCAACTCGAAACTCCCCTGCAGTTAGCAGCAGCTTATTTATTGCCAGAGAAGCCTTAGCTCAAAAGCAGCACAGGTCAGGGATAACCAAGGCCTTGTGGTGACAAAGTGAGTCTGGCAACCAGCTGGCATAACACTCCCCTCCTCCTGCTCCTGAGTTCTCAGGCATCTAGGCAGGGAGCTACAAGCTCTGGCCAGCCTGGAGGAGAGCACTGGACACCTTGTGCTAGGTGTGCATCTCAACTGGCTCTGGGGTAAATGGCTTTTCCCTGCACTGGCCCAAGGCAAGGGCTGCTGTTTTCTCACCAGCAATGCCAGGCACCGGGTTTTCCCAGCATCTATCTGCAGTCAGTGCTTTCATTTTCTCTGATCTGACAGTGCAGAGTCCAGCTCAGCCCTTCCCAGCAGAGGCAGCCCGGGGCTGGAAGGGGACACAGCTACGCATGCATGCCTGCAGCCCTGGGCTACTGGGGGACTCCTGAGGGCCAGCAGCACTTCCTGGTTTTCAGGGTCACAAGAGAAATTGCAGTGTGGTCAGGGCACAGGTCATAAAGCACTTGCCCTGTTACAGCACCCAGGCTGTGTCTGTCTTTCCTTAGCATTTTGCATGTTGTAGTAGGAAACCACACAGTTATGTGAATGTACTCAAGGTGGAAGCACTGAAATAAATGTTTTGACTAAATTATTTTTCTTTCCCCTCCTTCCAGGAATATGAGTCTCTTGAGCAAGAAAATACCTCCTTAAAAAGAGAAATTGGAAAGCTAACAGATGAAATGAAACACTTGAGTGAAGTGTTGAAGGATCATGAAAAGATCTGTCCACTATTGCACTGCACCATGAACTTTGTGACCATACCACGGCCTGATGCACTTGCCAGCTGCCTGCCAAGATGAGTGCTCTCCTCAATCACCTTTAAATATGATGTGTGGAAGTGCCATTTACAGGACTGTTCAAGAACTGCCTACTCATGGTGCAAGTCTTCCATCTAAGAGGTCTGGACTTGACCACGCAGCTCTTCTCCACGTTGAAGTGTTATAGTCCTCTGAATCTCAGGATAACACCAGTAGGAAAAAAGATAATTGGAAGAGCAACTTCTTATTTGGTAGAACCTCAAGCCATGGTTTTGCATTCAGAAATGTCAAAGTGCCGTGCAGCCCACTATCAAGCGATGGAATGTATACAGGGAAAAGTGCTGACCTCGGACTGGGATGCCTTTCTCCTGCACGTCTGCTGCCAGTGACCCTTTGTAACTTGTCATCCATGTATATCATATTCTGGCTGCTGTTTTTTATCTGGCTAAACACGTTTGGTTAATAAAAGCCATGTCCCATCTTTATTATGTTCTCCAACTTTTTCAATAATCAATGTCTTTACAACATCTCTGTTTCTTTGCTGGTCAAATCCAAAGTCTAATGCTAATCTTCTCATCAGTTGTTCTATCATTTGCTTGTCACCTTTTCATTTGTTCCTCTTTTGAAGTGTGTGTAACAAAAGAGTTTTCTTATCTATTTCTTTGTTAACCCAAATCAGCTCTGCTGACATTAGTTCTTGGAGTGTTTTATATCCCAAAATATGGCTTGACCAGTTTCTAATGCTGATTGTCTGCTCTGTGTCGAAGAAAAGCAGAATTAGCTGGTTTTCACATTGTTTTAAAAATCAGATTTTAAAATTTACTCTTTTTAGGCACCCACTGGAAATGAGCAAATATCTTTATCCTTCCTTCATCTTGCTTATTGCTACTAAAAAACTATGACCATGGATAGAACAAATTGAGTTCAGTAAGCATTTTGAGTTCAGTAAGCATGTGTCCACCCTGAAGGTGGTTGATAACTGCTTGCAAGAAAAACTTTGTTTTCTTTAAATTTTTCTTTTTAGTTACAAAAAAGAAGTATGACAATGTCAATGGGAAATGTACAGAAAAATGTGTTTGCTTTCTCTGAAGATTCTTATTAGTGTCAAGCTCTAGAAATGTGAGTGCTGTAGCCTGGAATCCAGCAAAGAGGGTTTTTCTCATAGTATTTTCCAGTCAAAGAGCGTCTTTGGATATAAAAAGCTCCACCCCTTTGCCAACTCTCTCACTTCAGCATTTGGATTTTTTTTAAGTTCAACTCCTGGGATTAATTTCTCCCCTTGCCAGGATCACAGTGTTTATCAGCAAAACATGATCTGAAATGTCTGATTTTTTTTGGTTTTGTTTAAGCTTCTTTAGTAGAATGTTGCATTGCTAATCACTGCCAAGGTAGAACTGGGGAAATGATGTAGTCAGCTCTGCCTCTTGGACATTGTTTTAGGCTAGAAACTGAAGATAATAGGCATGAGCTGTTGACTTCTTTAAATATTTCGTTAGGTTGTTCCCAAAAGAATTCGTGTCACCCTTAAGAAAGGAAGCTGTCTTGAGCATCTTCATCAACACATCCACATTCATTCAGGCCCTGGCTGCCACTGTGTAATTTGGGCAGAATAGAGATGTAATGAAGAAGGATGAAATGTAATGAAGAAGGTGTAATGAAGCATGATGGAAATTAACAACGTTCACTCTGGAAAAATTCATTATAGCTTAGGATGGAGGCAGAGGGAGAATGTCTCACATCTCATAACTGGGTATACATCTGTCTAGAAACTGACTCCAGTTTATCATTTGGCATATCCAAGTTCTACTGTACACTCCTCATCAGCAAACACTATTCTTGTTCTGCCATAAAAGTTCTAGTCCATGATTTCTGCCTTGGAGTGTACAGAGGAAGACAGCTGAATTCACAGAAATGTTTTGTGATGGCAACAGCAACCCAACTCCAAGGTTATGTTGCTCTTCTTTGGAAGAACTAGGAGCCTTGCGTGGGCCCTCACTCTCCCCAGTTTCTTCCCACAACCACAGGGTGTAGCTCTAGCCTGTGGATCATTTCCATTACTAACAGCCGGCTTTGAACCCTCTGGAGCCTGGACTGCTTCTTCCTCCTTAATTTCTTGCGTCACTTTTTTTCCCCAGCAATATTTCCAAAGGGCCTTTTGCATCATTCTTCTGTTTGATAGATTAACCGAGGCATCTTGCCAATCAGGATACTGTGTGACTAATGTTCAAAGGCAGCTGGGATCCTCAAGTAAAAGAAGTGAGCAAAATGGGTGTCCCAAGGCAAATAATTCAAACATTTTGATATATTCGTAGAATTAACGTAAAGGCTGAATCATAGGTCAAAAAGGACAACAAACTGTTAAAGCACAGGCTTATGTACCCCTAAGCAATCGGTATGTATACATACTGATTACACTCTTTGCAGGAGCTGCTCATAAGAATATTGATTTACAGGAAGTCTCAAAACAGAAAGTATGTTCTGGAGCCTGGGATAATTGTTACGTGAATAGGGAACCAGAAAGGAGAACAGAAAGGAAAAGGCCCATTTGTGAAGGAACAACAGAGAGTTTTTTCAAATCCTAACCTCTCCTTTTGCAGCAGAGTATTACACCATCACAAAAAATGTTTCATACCTATATATGGCTAAAGTACCACTTGACATACTCTAGCTTCAGAAAGCTTCCAGTTGGTTTAACTTGTTCCCCACAAAAATGTGGTCTGTATTGCATTCACACGATTTTCAGAATCAGATATGTAGGGAAGATCTTTTATACGTTCGGGTTGTGGTTCATGTGAGGCATACTGTGAATTGCAGTTTTGTTTGTGGATGCTCATTGTAGATGAGGGCTGCTGAGAAAGCTGAATTTTGCCTCTTAGGCTCACAGAGAAGGTTACAGTTTGTCTAGATTCAGCTGGTGTGGATTTCTTTTTCGTATTTTCTGTGACCGATGAAGAAGAAAAATGCTTAGTGCAAACTTACCCACAGATAAAATTATTCATTCCAGGAGCAGACTGGGTCCAATTTGGTGATTTATCTATTAATTTCTTTTGGGGTTTGGGTCAGATTTAAAATTATCATATTTTAAAAAGATAATTTTAGCCTTCAAAACTAAAAAAAAAAAATCAACAGAAAGGCAAAGTCAAACTTCACAAAATTGTTTGTGTGAGTATAAAAGAGATCAATTGTTATACCTCAAGAGAGCTTATTAGAAAGTCTTGCTTCTTCCCACTGCTACTTTACATTCATGTCTGTGAACATCATGTACTCATCCAGAACTTTTGCTAAAAGTACATTTTTTAAAAAACAGATTTAAAACAGCCTATTCTACAGTCTTTCTGTTCTTTTCCCTGGTACCAGTTACTGTCATTTAGTGCTCCTTCTGCAACGCCTCTTGATCTCATCTGCATTTGGTATTTGCAGTAGCCTTTGTACAGTGCCACTTTTTTTTCCTTCTTCCTTTTTCCTTCCCTTCCTACATTGCTTGGTGACAACATCACTTAATGGAATCAGTATTAGAGGCTATCTCTACAGATTATCAAGGCTAATCTGTAGAAGCATATAGAAATTGCACTTCACTGGTATATCTTGTACATGATTAAAGGCTTTTATGTGTGGCCTGTTTGGTCAGTTGAATATTAAGGAAAGCATCTGTACAGTCTTTTAAAATGTACTTAAAAGTGATATAACCTTTACCCTAGCCTATAAAACCCATACTGTTTCCTGTCCATAGATGAATGCTTTGCTGCATGGCATTTGGGGTTTCCATATTTGAATCAGTCTAGAATTTCTGTGTCAGTGAAAGTGATAGATAAAACAACCATTAAAAAAAATCCCTTTTCTCTTCTTCCCATCAGTGCAGTGATATAACTCCTCTTACAGTAAGGAAACATGTCTGACAAGCAGGAGAAGTGGTGGGTTTATTTACTGTTACAAAACTAATGTTATTCTCTTTATAGGAGGGTAGGAATTTTCTGTTTGTAAACCCTGGATTACTGTCAAGTGGTCACTGGAGAAACAATTTACATGTACAGACAGCATGTGCTGTGGGCACGCATCCATAAGGGAGTGAAGGAATTCATTCTTTGCAGAAATGTGGAATTTACCTTGATTTCACTGGAAGTAGAAACAGTCCTACAGCTGCCTCAGGGGACATGCAGCACTATGTTTACTCACTGGGTAATATTTAACTCAAGAACAGCTACAGGCTGACTGGAAGTGGGCAATTCTTAATAAAGAAACCATAGTAACAGTCATCCACGGGATTGCATGCTCCATTTATGGCATTCATTCAGGTTTTTTTTCCTAGATGGCTCCTATGGAAAAAATCCATAGTGATAGAGCAGGAATTTTTTCTTGCTGTAGAATTTTTAAACCATGACATCAAACGTAAAGGCTTGACTAGTCTTAAAATGGCTGGCATAGCTTTTGCAAATAACCTGTCCTCTACTAGTTATGTGTTTGGTCTGCTCTAAGGGAATCATTATAGTTCTCTTTAGAAGTGGATAAGCTAAACCACAAAGGTCTTGGTATAGAATGAAAACATTCATTTGTGGAGTTAGTACTGAATGACTGCCATGCTACAATGTCACAGCTTATCTCATCCTGAAGCAGCTTCTTCACGAAGCCAAATAGAAAATGACATTGGTAATAACTGTTTGCTTTACTTTTGCAGTAGAAGGGCTTTTATTGTATGTATTTAGTAAGTTCTATAGACTTCTAGTAGAGCTTGCTACACCCATCCGAGTACAGTCCCATTAAGTCTACCACAGACCATTCCACTCAGAACTCGGTATGGATAGATGTCTCCAATAATTTGGAAGAACTTTCTCCTTTAACTGTCTCACAGTGAGGTTGTTGTCATATTTTCATTATTCTAAATTATTAAAATATCAAAACTTTTGAAATTCTAAGAAAGGGTTATAAGTAATCTCTCCTGGGATAAGCTATTAAAATTTGTCTTCCCATTGTAAAATAAATCTTGAAAATACTAGTCTGTTATCTGTCTTAGGTAAATAATTGAGGATAAGGAATAAGCAACAAGACTCTGCTTAAATATTTGATGCAATGCTATATGAGATACAATTGCTTCAGCTGGAGATGTTTTACAAGAATTGAAAAATAACCACGGAACTAGCTGAAGAAAAATGGCAAAAGTTATTTTGAAAAAGGAGCCATCAGGCTAACAAATTGTTCATAAATGGAGGTTCTCAAGGACTGATCACAGACCACTCTTGTTCAGTATCTTTGGTAAAGACTTTGGGTACAAAGGAACCATTACTACAGAAGAAGATTGAACTATAACACAAAAGAGACTGCATGCAGAAGAGAACATAGATGCCATTAATCATAGAATCACAGAGTCACAGAACAGCCCATGTTGGAAGGAACCTCGAAAGGTCATCTGGTCCAGCCTTCTGTGGGAAAGGGAACCCGTATGAGACCACCCCCCATCCTGCCACAATGCAAAGTATACTGTCACGTGAAGAACTATTAACAAGGATTTCTGTCACAAGGTGACAGTGCAAATGGAATGAATAAGGAAAAAGTTGTTAGTCAGTAACTGATGCTGAGGCACCAATGTAGTGGAGCAAAAAGGAAGTTAAACAGGAATTCAGGTGCATAGTGAGGGTGTTATTCCTTTATTTGTGTATTTGTGTTCTTCAAGAGAGAAATATGAATGTAATTAGGCAAGGGCCTGGAAAAACCTCATCTGAAATACTGCATACCTTTCTGCTCAACCATGATAAAGAAAGATGAAGCAACATCTTTATGTGGTACAGACACATAAAAGGGCTGCTGGGAAGATTAGAGGAATGAGGAATCTGGTTTTTTTGAGACTTCTTTTATTTTCTATTTATTTTAGACAAGTTTTTATTTTAGACAAAGTCTGAAGAGTGATGAATCACTGTTTATGTAATTACAGCAGAGTAAAGTTCATGTAAGGGAAAGAGCTATCACAGAGAAGTAGTGTTAGTAGAACAATAAATAGGCAGAATTTGTACTTATTTTTGAGCTATATATGTGAACAATTTTCTGACTGTCAGAAGAAAGATGTTCAGGAATAACCTTCCAGAGAAATTTTGTATGTGAGAAATTTTGTAGGTAGACATGTATGTGTGCAAGACATTTAGTTTTGGGAAGAAGCTTGTGTATTTCACATAAGACCAGTTGAGTACACTGGTGATCCAAAACATTTCCTCCTGTCCCATGTCCTTCTTCTCTTTGGAGAAGACTTGCAATTGAACTTTAAATCAAGCAGATCTTAAAACAAACAAAGCAATCCCCTGAAATTCCTGAATCTCATATCATTATCCAGAAGCTCATTTTGACAGGAGAACTAACACAGACATAAAGTTTTGTCAGAGGCAGAGTCTCTTTGATGACATGCAGGTAAGGAAAGAGCATAAAAAAGAGGGAATTTTCTTTTCTAAATGGCTACCGTTGAACAATGGTATGTTCCCAGAAAAAAAAAAATCAGAAAACTGTTCACAGAGAAAGAGAAACAAGATCTAACAGGAATTTGGAGAATTTCCCAAGCTGTTTTTCTGTTGGTTTTAAAAGCTGAGTAACTCCAACTTTGCAAATACACATTTTAAAGAAGATTGCAGGCCATTTTTTTTCTCTTACATCCAGTTCATTGATTAAATATATAAACAGGATGTCTTTAAGAGCAGAAAGCTTTAAAACAGGATTTGATACTAGGCAAGAGCTCTGTTAGTTCCCTTTTAGCTATTTGAGTTTCATCTTTGCTTATCAGAGCTGTTTTAGGGTACAGTAATTTCCAAGTGCACTATTAGGTTGCGAGGTAAATAATCTCTAGAGATGAATATTTTTTTCTTTCTTTTTTACTGTAAATGACAATAGTACATAAGCTAGAAATTTCCCTTGTAAATTTTGGTCATCCCATTTGTTTGCTAAGTTCCAGTATGGACTCAGGACCAATTCTGTCAGTGCACTGAGAGGTTTTGCACCCTTGCTCATGCCTTTCTAGGGGTAGGTGGTCCATCAGCTGTGTTTAAGGACTTGATTAGTAGCCAAGCCCCATCAAACTTGAAAGAGTCTTTTTGATCACACAGGTGAGGAAATTAATGATAACAACTGTATTGTTTATATAAGAACAGGTCTTGTTTTCCAAGTGAATAAAATGTTGAGGCAGCCTGCCTCCATTTGAACCTTTGTCCTGCTGGTACTTCCACACTTCTTCTCTCTGGAGTTTCAGATAACTCAGGGAGTCTTGAACAGTCAGTGAGGTCAGCCCACACAGAGCAGCCTGCAGCAGGGACAGGTTCTTCCTGCGGATACAGTTCATGTAGAAGAATATAAGTGTGGATATGGGTGACTGAGGGCTGTAATACAAAGTTGCATGACTAGTCAGATTTTTTATGAGAAACGCTAAATGACACCTACATGTGAACACATCTGTATTTTTACTATGGTGTTGAGAAATGATGGAATTAAAACATTTTCCCCGTAAATTATTAGATTATCAGATTTTTATGTATTTTTGATTGATACTTTGCAAAACTCAAAATATTCCACTTAATTCATATGAAAAGCAATTCCTACAGTTTTCACTAATTGGTTTTCCATAATTATTTGTTTATATTGATTTTCTGTACATTTCCAATAACAAATTTGGGAAACAACATACATTTGTAGATAATTATTTTGATTTCAAGTTATAAATGAATAAAACGAATAAAATAAAATTAAATTATTTTACTTTTTAAATGCCAACTATATATATTCAAAAGAAAAAACAGATTATGTGTTTTCAATTTCACTTTTATCTCAATCTTTGACATCAGATGCATATGGAGAAACTTTTAGCTATCATTGTCTTGGTTTGCTCTCAAAAACTTCAAGAATATATTACTACAAGTGATAACACAAGGATATTAAACTGTTGCATGATTTCTTAATAAAAATCCCATTGCACTGCTATTTGTTTTATACCTAAACAATAGTGTTTCAAGAGCAGTGGTTCAGTTACTGAATGAATATTAAAAATAGCAGTGAGTGAGAAAGAAATAATCTATCCCAAGTCAATATACAGAGTCTCTACTTTTTTTGCTTAGAAACTTTCCAGTTTCCCTAACAATAATGATTTTTTTTTAAGCTATGCATTTACAACTCCTGTTTAATGAACAAATGTTCTTTGTTTAGGTCCATCATGCTTTGCAAGGTACTGTTGGTCATCTATCAGGCTAAATATATCTCTTCCCAGCACATCTGCCCATTTTACCTACTAAATCCAAGTTCTTCAAGGCTGAAGATTTGTTGCACTGAGTAGCAATAAAGATAAATACTCCCGTACTTTCCCGGTCTTTCCATGCACTGATACACCTGAACTCCTCTGTTATTACTTGTGTTCTCTTGCAATAACAATGCTGTGGGAACATCAGGCTGTATCATGTTGCCTAGAGTGATCAGTTCTGTGTTTCATGGACTGAAACTTCCTAAGAATTTGGTGATGCTTTCCAAAGCCTCTTATCTTTCTATCAGTCACATGCCCTGCCTGTGACAGCTGATCCCCTGTACACTTTGCTTGTATTTTTTCTTACCATCCCTTAAGAATACATAGTGTCTGTTCATGCTTGGCTCAGGTTGCCATATTTCAACTGTAATAATTCAGTGTGATTTTGTTTTCACCTTACTGAAACATTTTCTTAACTACAACAGAATCATATCCATCTTATGTACGTGCATAGTGCATATTTCCTCAGTTTACCTTTGTTCTTGCTTGGAGCCCCTTCACCACTGGGTTCAGCAAGACTGCCATCAGCCACATGGCACCCAAGATGCAGACCATGGAACATGGCATCTCTTGTACAGCAATTACTACGTGTCAAAAAATGTGTCCAGTCCTGCAACACATTCAAGAAACTTGGCAGTTCTGTATGGTGATAGCATTGGCAGAACCTACTACTCCCTTAAAGGAGCATAGGCTGAAAGGTTATGCCTTAATGCAAGAAACAAACAAACAAAAAAAGTAATTTTCTGCTTTGTGGTTCCTTTTTGTTGTTTAGCAGATAGATTCCTGCGTTATATCTGTTCTCTCTAAAATGGCTTTATAGCATGCTGTGTTTGCCAGCACAATATTAAATGGTCCCGAGACACTGTTTAAACTCACTTGTCATGTTTTCGACACTATACCTCACTTTGTAATTACTGCCTCCTGTTGCCAATAATTCATGCCCTCTAGAAGGCCCTGTTTAAGTCTGAGTAATAAAATACTGAAAGATTAATATTCAGTTGATGACAGATCATTTAATGCAACTCTTGACAAAACCCTCCAGTGTCTAGGAAATTGGCAGAATGTGGTTGATGGCTGCTTTCTGATGTCATTCAATTAGCAACCAAGGGTTGGTTCTCTGGGGTTATTCTCTGTAGTTTAATGGAACAGACTTCTTTTCAATCTTCAGTCCACTCAGGGAATTGTATGAGGTGAGTTTAATTTATGTGTATTTGGCATGAAAGTGGATCTTCTTAGATTGCAAACCAAGACCTGCATTACTGTTTCAGCGCTGCAGTTAGCAAATTTGAATATTTTCATTTAACTGTGTTCTGATACTCCCAATGAGAACAAAAGAGTTTTGCATGCATGGATTCATATTCAGGCTCTGAAGTTGCACATTGTAGTCTAACTTTTCTCAAAATCTTACAGAAAATTGCAAGCAGCTTCATATGCTGACAAGCACTTGGATGATTTGCCTTACTGGTTTCAAAATCATGGTCTTAATAACTTAACTAATAAAGTAAAACATCACACCTGCTTCTTTCCCCATACCACACCTTTATGCCATCTTGGCAATACAAGGGAATTTTAAAATTAGTGTGGATCACAGCTAGTTTACAAGTTGATTTCAGTAGGGGTGTTTATGTAGGTACATTCCAGCTGAGTAAGAGCACTGATAAATCGTTTCTGGTGAGTATAGCAGCCACAGTTTTTACTGCATGGATGTCACTGTGCTCCTCTGCACATCGATTACCAGAACTGACAGAAGGGAACATATCTCTGCTTAACCTACTTTGGTTCTCACTCAAATGCCTTGGTTCCTTTGAAAGGCCACTGATGCTTTAAGGTAAGACATCACAGTACGCTTGCTCGTGGTTTATTACTGATGGAGTCAAAGAGTGAGCAGTTCTGGTTTTGAACTTGTGAGAAGTACCAGAGTGAAACCTGCTCCTCCCCACCCCCAAAATCAGTGGGATTTGTCATCAGGGAATGCCTCTTTGCCAGAGTTTCAACTAAGGTGCTCAGCTCCTACTCAGAGTGGGGAGAGAGGAGGGAAAAGGCAGAGACTTCAGACACCCAAAATGGTTTTTGGTTGTCTCTGAAAACTAACTAGGCTAGAATTTCATGCTATATCACCACTGTTTGAGTATATTTTTGGAGTGTATGCATGTAATATGTAAAAGCATTAATAGCAATCCTTTGCAGGAGAGAGTAGGTGCACATACAGTTTCCTGGGTGGCAACACCATCTAAAGCAGGTTTTAACCTCTCACTCCCGCCATTTTCCCATATTGCTGCCCTCCCCATGTTGCCAGCACAATGTTTATAGGCTGTGTAATAAACCTGGTCAGTGAACCACAGATGGCTGAAAAGTAACCTTGTGCGAAAAAAAGAGCTTTTTTTGAGTGACAGTTGCCTCATCCTCTTTGCAGAATGACTTACCAAACAGCAGGAATGGAACAGCTGAAGGAGGAGAGCTTCCCATGATGGAAAGACAGAAATAAAGGCAGGGGAACGCCTTGAATTAGGAGGTCATGCTTGCTACTGAACACTTTGTGTTGTGAACCTCCTCACCCTCATTTGGCATCCAACATTTGTATACCTAAACTGGACAGATCATCCGTCATTTGATAGCTGCATAAATATCTCAGCTGGCTTGTTAACATGCTTTAGTAATGGCTGAACTCCTGGACGTTAATAGGCAACCAGGATGTTATCACTTATTTCCTGAACTGACCACTTTCACACAGATCACAGAATCACAGAATATGCTGAGTTGGAAGGGACCCATCAGGACCATCGAGTCCAACCCCTGGCCCCACGCAGGACATGCCAGGAGTCACAACTTGTGCCTGAGAGCTTTGTCCAAACACTTCCTGAACTCTGTCAGGTTTGGTGCTGTGTCCACATCCCTGGGGAGCCTGTTCAAGTGCCCAACCACCCTCTGGGTGAAAAACTTTTTCCTTATATGCAACCTAAACCTTCCCCAACTCAGCTTCATGCCATTCCTTGAGTTCTGTCACTGGTCACAAGAGTGAAGAGATCATACTTGCCCCTCCTTTTCCACTCATGAGGATGCTGAAGACTGCAATGAGGTTTCCCCTCAGTCTCCTCTTCTCTAGGCTGAACTAGCTGGTTACTCAGAGCTATGTTCTTAACGGTCATAGTTTCTCTGGAACCTTTTTGATTCAGATGTGATAACCTGAAAATTTCCTTTTCTTCTCTATTTTCCTTTGGCAATAAACAAGGTAGAGAAATCATCAGAAGAATTTATGACTGATTTGGGAGTTTTCCTGTGATTAGAATGATGGCTTTTTTATTTTGTATACAGAGATATTCTTTATGGTATCATCATCTTGGGTATGTTGGGAACCTCTGGATGTCACGCCTGGCTCTATTTTCAAAGAAATTCATGCCTTCGAGAGAAGTCATTAAGTGATAAACCACTTTCACCTCTATCTTAATAGTTGATGAAGCAGTATTGGCTTGATACTTAATAAAAGGTTACCCTTCATCATTTTTTCAGCATTTCAAAAGCCTAAATCAGCCTTTACGGTAGTGTTAGCACAACATGTACAATGCATTTGAATTCCGTGAATCAGGCAGGATAGGCAGTCCATCCATATGCCACTCTGTGGAAAGGTTGGCCAGCACCAATAAAATGGAATAAGTTAATTTATAACCAAGTGCTTCTTGTAGTTTTCTCATACAGTTTTTATTACAGAAGAAGTTGCATAATGTACAGTGGAAAAATCATGTCTTACACAGCATCTGATATAGAGAACAGTGTACCCAAGCAATGAGTCAGGACTCCCAGGTGAGATGTGAGTCTATGACATGCAGGAATATGTTCCACGTGGTTCTCTTGCGAGCTGCAAAACATTAACAATTTTCTCAGGTGACATTTAGCTCCCAAAACGACCCCCAGAATACTAGGCATTTTTAGAGCATCATGTAATTTCCCCTACATACACCATATTTCAGTTCTCTCTGATTTTTCCAGTGATAATCATGTAAAAAATAAAAGAAATTGGCTAGTGTAAATTCTGTTAAGACTTGCCCTCTATAATGTTGTCTAAGAGTTCGGAACAATCACATGAAAAGTGATGCCTGGGGAATCCGTCAGAGTTTACACCAAGCTTGCTGCCTTAGGGGACAAGGCTTTTGGTGGTCAGCTCCTGAATGTGTGTTATTCTTGCTGAGTAGGTGTGATCAGCACAGTCCAGGATTTATGTGTCTCTCTAAGAGGACTCCAAGCATTGACTGAAAAGCAGTGAATGAAATGTTTGTTACAACTGGACAAGTAGCTGTAAAAGTAAAATACTGAAAGCCTTAAGATAAAGCTGTTTAAAAGAGAAATTGCACTTGATATGAAATATGTTCTCTTCCAACCAAGACAGAATGATTTGGGGTAATGTTTTTCCATTTAACCATTGTGTTAGTGAGTTTACATGTCTGTTTTTAAGAAGCAGTTACAGGTTCCTTTTGCTATAATTTCAAAGACAATATGGCTTAAGCTGGGGGGGGGCACTCCTGTCAAGATGACCTTGGAGATGTTGGTTACTACCTTCTTGCCAGAAATTGTCAGTTCTATACCAGAATCAGCAGACCAGATTATTGTTTAAAAATTATCAAACTATTCCTTGAGCTGCCTCCTGATCTTTATCTACTAAAGTGGCTACAGAGAGCTTATGTGATTTGTTACACACACTCTCTTCTGAGTTGCTTACTTTTTTAAATTGCTGTGCGTGTTTGCTCTCTGAAGGCACCTATAAACCAAAGAGCAAGTGTGTGTGGCACAATGCAGTCCACAGTAAATGAAAAACCTATGTATGGAAAACAATGCAGATGAATTGGCAGGATGGGATAGTTAGCTTTGCTGAGCAGCAGAGCTAATTATTCAGATTCTTATTATTCAGAGCTACACTGGAACAGTGCTGGTGAGGAAACCGCACAACTGCTCAGCATTTTCAGTCAGGTGACTTCGAAGAGATCAGTGTGTAGCAATCCTCGTGCTGTAAAAGTCAGCGTTTGCTACAATGGTCATCCCACTTGGAGGATTTGAGCTAGTGCTCTGAGGACACACGTTTAAGGTGTTGGCTCGGGGTTCTTTGATAGGTACCTGTAACTCTGGTCCACTGCTTCCATTCAGTGTGTGTATGTAGCAATAGCTGTGTAGCTATGATTTGAAATGCTTGGTATCTTATCATGCAGTGGAATAGGCTCAATGGACACGGACTTTTTCTCTGCCTGTCACTGCTGACATCTTCATATTCCACCCTCATACAGACAGCTTGCTGGGCTATACCTGAAAGCCTTCAGAAAATCCCAGCGACCATATTTCGTTAGTCATGAAATACAGTCTATAAATTGCCGTCAGGGACTCTCCATCCAGATAACTAGCAGGGTCAGAATTTTCATTTACTGGATCTGGGCTGGTTGAACTGAGGGGAAGTCCCACGTACGTGCCATAGTGCGGCGCGGGTTCGACATGCCTGGAAGTTACACGCCGGGACGTGCAGCCCGCGTTGCTGCGTTCCCCGGTCCACGCCGACACCCACTCGCTCCCACGAGCGTTGATCGGGCAGGATCTGGTCAGCAGGATCTGGTCAGCAGGATCTGGACAGCAGCCTCCGGCCGCCCAGCCAGAGCCTCCCAGGAGGCACAGCCGAGCGCTGCCCGAGTATCCCGGGGCAGGGAAGGGAGTGGACCGGCAGCACCGCCTCCCACGCCCGCCCTCTCCTCGGGCCCGGCGGCCGCGGGAGCTGCTGGAGAGGCGGTGGCCCTTTCCCCCGGGGGCCGGGCTGGGCCGCTCGGCTCCCCGCGTCCCGCCGTGCCCGCCCTGTCCTCAAGCCGTGCCCGCAGTGTCCCCTGGCGGCGGCGCGCCCGGCCGGCCCGGCGGAGCGGAAAGTGAAAGGCTTTCGGTTCAAGGCTGGAGTTTTGGGGTTACGGTGAGGAACTCGGCGCCGATCGCGGGCTGCATCGAAAGCAGCGTGGCCAGCCGGGCGAGGGAGGTGATTCTGTCCCCCTCCTACACTATGGTGAGACCCCACCTGGAGCGCTCCGTCCAGCTCTGGGTTTCCCAGCACAGGAAGGACATTGACCTGTTGGAGCAAGTCCAAACGAGGCCACTAAGACGAGGAAAGGCTGAGAGAACTGAGTTTGTTCAGCCTAGAAAAGAGACAGCTTGGGGGTGACCTATTTGCAGCCTTCCAGTACCTGAAGGGAAATAACAAGAAAGATAGAGAGGCTTTTTACAAGAGCATGTGCTGACAGGACAAGGAGGAATGGATTCGAAGTAAGAGAGTAGTTTTAGTTTAGATTTTAGGAGGAAGTTCTTTACTGTGAGGGTGGTGAGGCACTGGAACGAGTTGCCCAGAGTTGTGGATGCCCCATCGCTGGAAGTGTTCAAGGCCAGGTTGGATGGGGCTTGGAGCAACCTGATCTAGTGAGAGGTGTCCTTGTCCAGAGCAGGGGAGTTGGAACTTGAAGGTCCATTCCAGCCTAAGCGATTCTATGACTCTATGATCCAGGCCCCTCTTCCTGGTGAAGCACTGAGGGACAGCTCAGGCCAGACTCCAGCCCTGCAGGCCAACCCTTCCTGACCTGCCAGTGGAGGGTCCCCCTACCAACCAGGGGGATTGGCATGTCCCTGAGCTGCTGTAAGGCAACCTGCTGTGGGATTTGGGCCATAGTAACCAAATTTTTATATTGGATAAAAATAGAAAATGTATAAACCACTTTCCAGCCTACCCAACTCTCTGACTTTTGGGAACATGTCGAGCTTTAATGATCTGTTTCTGATGATTCTGCCCAGCCTGCTGCAAGCAGCCAAAACCAGCGCTGTTACAAGAGAATAATCCTCATTCCAATAGAAATTCCAGCAGCCTTGGTGTGGCTAGACCGAGTATCTGCTTAATGTTGGCTCACCATTAAAGAGCCAAACTCCTTACAGCGTACTACATGCAATGCTGTTTCAAATTAACTAAAATACTAGAATCACATTCAGATGATGCAAGACAGGCTTATATTTTAACGCCAGAAATATGTAAGGGTCTCTCACAAGCCATGCATAATAACTGCATCTTTTTGGCGCCAGCGCTTGTGCTTGTCATTTGCTGACACAGTGCTGAGTTATCTAGGAAGCAAAACACGTAATGTTTCAAAGAATCACACTTGTTGTTTGGAGGATGGGAGAGGAAACAGAAAGGCTAGTTACACTTGGATATTAAGTGTTAATGTGCTGTCCTATCTTTAGTCAGTGGGGGAGAAGGATGGAGATGCTGTGAGTAAAGTGCATTTGAAAGCTTGTTTCGCTTCTGCTTGGTGTTGCCTACTATGCAGACAGCAAGTGTCTGGTTACTGTCTTCGAGCTGTTCACACGAGCTGATCTGGCGATGGTTTGATTGAGAAACACATACTGGAAATACCACATTTCATAGAAGGAGACTGTGAATAGAAACCCTACGTTTGGGCTCTATCTTTTTTCTCGCTATCTTTACTAGAAATGAAATAGCCCACAGCTTTGTGATTCAGTGTTGTGCTACTCATAGCACGCTCACAGTTTGTGTTGAAGCAGTGGAAGTGCTATGCATACGTGTGAGTTAAAAGGTCTCCATATGAACTGGGCATTTCTGGGTTAGAGCAATCAAATTATGTACAAGAACCAAGCTGCCTGTTAGAGGACTAGTAGAAGACTTGGTTGCAAGCACTGAATTTTACCTTTTTTTTTAATCTCTTGATATTAGGCATCAGTTTCATTCGTGATGAAGTCTGTCTTACTTGGGGCAGAAATCTTCATAACTCATATTGCCCATGAAAAGAAATTATTCCAGATTTTGTTCTTTCCCTCTAATTGTCCACAGTCCCTAATACTGTCATTATTTTTATTCCTGTGGATGGTGACTGTTTTCCTTAAAGCCAGAAGAGATGCAAGAAACTGTTTTCATCCACAGACTGCGTATTCTGACCTATGATTTATCAGAAGTGACGGTACTTCAAGGAAATCTCTCAGAATCATCTTCTGGGAATATTAATTTCTGAGTGGGCATGAAATAATTTTTCTCTTTTTATATTTTTCTCTCATACTTTTGTCTGTAGATTATGTTGCTCTTTATGTCTGTTCCTATTCAAAAAGCAGATGAATATATTTTCTTCTGCCTTAAATAGTCTCATAGCTTTTTGGCACAATTTCCTATTTTTACCAGCTCAGGACTGTAGGATATGAACTCCAGAGCCAAATTTCAGTTTCTAGAATCATTCCATCTAATAAGTATTTCTGGCATGTCTCTGCAGGGGATGTTTGCAATTATTTGTCTTGTTTTTTTATTCTGGTAAAATAATGTTCTATGTTTTGCTCTATTAAGTAATGAAGATTCATGACAGTAGAGTCAAAGAGAATCCTCTTGCCTCTATTTATGAAGAAATGTCTACCTCTGAGGTTTTTATGGAAAATGAATCCAGATTTTTAGGGACTTGGAGAATGAAGAACTGCCCATTGTAGGAGAAGTTCAGGTTCAAGACCATCTAAGGAACCTGCATGTGCACAAGTTCATGAGACCTGATGAGGTGCATCTGTAAATCCTAAAGGAACTGGTGAAGGGAGTGGTTTATACTTGAGAAGTCATGGCAGTCCAGTGAAGTTCCCAGTGACTGGAAAAGGGGAAATATAACACCCATTTAAAAGAAGGTAAAAAAGGAAAGACCCAGGGAACTACAGGCCAGTTAGCATGACCTGTGTTCCAAACACAGAGGAGCAGATCGCCCCGGAAACTGTGCTGAAGCACATGGAAAATAAGGTGATTTGCAACAGCCAACATGGCTTCACTAAGGGCAAATTGCGCCTGGCAAATCTGGTGGCCTTCTACGACAGGGTTACAGAGGTGATGGACAAGGAAAGAGCAATTATGTCATCTACCTGGGCTTGTGTAAGGCGTTTGATGCTGTCCCGCAGGACATCCTTTCCACTAAATTTGAGGGATATGGATTTGGTGAATGAACCGCTCGGTGGACAAGGAATTGCCTGGAGAGCTGCACTCAAACAGTTACTATCAGTGGCTTGATGTCCAAGCGGAGATGAGTGGCATTCCTTAGGGACCAGTATTGGGACTGACGCTGCTTAACACCTTTGTCATTGACATGGACAGTGGGATCGAGTGCACCCTCAGCAGGTTTGCTGATGACACCAAATTGTGTGGTGCAGTCAAAAGGCTGGAGGGAAGGGATACCTTCCAGAGGGACCTTGACAGGCTTGAGGTGGGCCCATGCAAACCTCAGGGAGTTCAACAAGGCCAAGTGCAAGGTCCTGCCCCTGGGTCAGGGCAATCCCAAGCACAAATACAGGCTGGGGGTGTGAATGGAGAGAGAGAGAAGCCTGAGGAGAAGGACTTGAGGGTGTTGGTGGACAAGAAGCCAATACAATCCAGCAGTGTGCTCTTGCAGCCCAGAAAGCCAACTGTGTATTGGGCTGCATCAAAAGCAGCGTGGCCAGTGGCTCGAGGGAGGTGATTGTCCCCCTGTACTCTGCTCTTTTGAGACCCCACCTGGAGTTCTACATTCAGTTCTGGAATGCCCAGCACAAGAAGGATATGGACCTGTTGGAGTGAGTCCAGAGGAGGTCACAAAGATGACTGGAGGGTTTGAGCAACTCTCCTATGAAGACAGGCTGAGAGAGTTGGGGTTGTTCAGCCTGGAGAAGAGAAGGCTCTGGGGAGACCTCATTGCACGTTCCAGTATCTAAAGGGGGCTACCAGAGAGCTTGAGAAGGACTTTTGAATAGGGGCAGGTAGTGATAGGACGAGGGGCTTTAATCTCAAGTACTGTGTTCGGTTTTGGGCTACTCACTTTAAAAAGGACATTGGAGTGCTGGAGTGTGTACAGAGAAAGGCAACAAGGCCCATGAAGGGTCTAGAAAACATGTCTTATGAAGAATGGCTGAGGGAACCAGGTTTGTTTAGCCTAGAGAAGAGGAGGCTCAGGAGGAAACCTCATCACTCCCTACAACAACCTGAAAGGAGGCAGTGGTGAGATGGGGCTGTTCTCTTCTGCCGTGCCTGCAGTGAGAGTACAAGACAAAAGATCCTTAAACTGAGACAGGGGAGATTCAGATTAGATATTAGGAAAAAAATTTCACTGTTAGGGTGGTCGAGCATTGGAATAGGTTGCCCAGGGAGGTAGTGGAGTCACCATCCTTGGAGGTGTTCAAGAGGCATCTGGGTCTGGCACTGGGTGCTATGGTTTAGTGGTTTAAGAGTTAGAGTGGTAGTGCTGGGTGGACGGTTGGACCAGATGATCTTGAAGGTCTCTTATGACCCTGATGATTCTATGAAAGAAGATGAGATTAGATGAGATATCAGGAAGAAATTCTTTAGCATGAGGGCAGTGAAACACTGGAACATGTTGCCCAGAGAAGTGGTCAATACCCCATCCCTGGAAGTGCTCAAGGCCAGGTTGGATGTGGCTTTGAGCAACCTGGTTTAGTGGAAGGTGTCCCTGCCCAGGGCAGGGGAGTTGAAACTAGATGGTCTTTAAGGTCCCTTCCTACCCAAACCATCCTATGATTCTGTGAACCAACTCTTCACTGATCAAAATCTATGACTTGGTTCTCTAGCTCTGTGTAACCATCTAAAAACTTACAGTCAAAAGAAAGTTTCTGAAATATATTAGCAAGAAAATTGCACCTTCCTCTGGAAGATGAATGAAACCATGGATGCTACAATTAAAGAACAGATTGGTCAGAATTTGCTTGAAAGACTGAAGGGCATAACTTTGCTCTGGTTTGTTTCTCAACAGATTGATGAAAGATGAGGTAATAGAAGCTTTCTGTCTGGTCCAAGGTTTAAAAAGCTGAACTCAAGCTCAATGGGCTGCTTGCTCCTTGCAAAACCTTACATTACAAGGGTTTGTTTGCTCCTGTCCAGTGGGAACAGTTATGTAGCAGTTAGAGTTTCCTGATGGCTAAAACTGGTGTTGTAAAACAATAGCAATAGCGTTTTTAGTGCCAAAAGTTTGGAAGAGACTCTTCTACTCATTACTTTTTTTTTTTTCCTAAGGGATTTTTTTTTCTGTTTAAAAACAGAAGAGTTTTCACTCTTAGTAATGAAATGTTTCACTGAACGAGAATTTGTGGAATACTATAAATCTCCCAGCAAGTTTCATGGGCTGGGATCCCTACCCATTTAAAATGGGAAAACTACCTTGTGATCAAAACTCCCTTGCCCCCACTCATAAATCGGGAATTGAAACAATTCTTTGTACCATGTCTGTTTTTTTCTAGACAATATTTTAGCACTTCAAAGAATGGTCCATTACTGTGTATTTGTCTGCTGTTTGGTGGCATAAGAGAGCCACAAATTTATGTGTGGTTTCTAAGCAGCATTTATGACAATGCAGACTGAGGCAAGTTTAACAATGACTTATATCATGGTGTAAGTTTCTTATTGTGTGTAAATTATTCCTAAAAGAGGAGGATATCATAAAATGCAGTAACTGGAGCTAATTCAGCAGTCATCAAGCATGCAAAACAAGTGTACTGGAGATGCGTTGAAGGAAGAAATGAGGGAAGACAACCTACATATTTGGGGAGAACTATTAAATCTTAAACTCTTGTTAGTTATCCATGTCACCACAGGCTGGTGGTAAATGCGGCCGAGTTTGAAGGAACTAGTTACACACTGAGTTGAGCTGTGAGTCTTGGGAGCTGCAGGAAAGAGAATTGTTTGATAGATGCGCTGGTAGTTTGTGTTTTGAGTAGGGAGGCAGGGACCCAGAGTAGGAGGGGTGGCTATGAAGGGGCTAGGACTGAAAAAGAGCCAGCGGGGGGAAACTCTAGTTTTCTCACTTCTCTTACCCTTTACTGTAATACTTGCAAGTTCTGCTTATTTAGAAAGACAATGCAAGAGAAGTGCTTTATTTCCCTCTTGGCCTTCAGCTTTCTCTGCCAGAACAGTTTTTGTGCCACTGTTGGGATGAGACAGAATTTGTTTTTTAGCTTAAAACTGTAGTTTACCTGGTGAAGAGGGTAGATGTATATAATTGAGAACTTGAAAGAGAGCTTAAAACCCACTGTCACAATGCTTGTTACTGAATCTGCTACTACCATTGATATTGTTGCTTTTTGCCATAAGGCAGATAATACTGTATACAGGTAATACTGATAATAAATGTATTCATTTTATAAACCTGTACACATTAATTTTGGGCAGGTCACTCTGCTCAGCACCTATCTGTGAACAGTTTATATCATCTGTAAGTTGATTTTCATCTTACATACTCTGAAGAATAACTACTAAGTCAATAATTTACTTCTCTTGGACACCAGCATTATAGTTTGCACTACTGCTAAATTTGACCCACACAGTTTTTGGAAATGCATATGCCTACCCTGCTTCTGAATTTAGCTCACTGCACTCTTACTAAGTAAAAGTCTGGAAGGGACAAAAAGAGACCTCCCTCTGAAATTTAATCCAGATCACACATGTGGTATGGTACAGAAGAAGAACCACAGAGTCTTCTGCCAGTCCTAGATCTTATAAAATCTAAATGCACCAATAATCACTGAGGTTATTTTTAAATGTTTAACATGACTCTCCAAGGCGCACACACATTTAACATCTGTATCTTTTTAAAGGGTTATTTATTCTAATATATCACAGCTCTGGCAGTAATTTTGTGTTAATTGCTCAGAACAGGCTGAACTTTTGGGGGTTATAAATTTAAGTATGACATGTACTGTGGGTTCGGGGT
Source organism: Manacus candei (assembly GCF_025592945.1). Lineage (NCBI taxonomy): Eukaryota > Metazoa > Chordata > Aves > Passeriformes > Pipridae > Manacus > Manacus candei. Next base: position 20,502,152 of record NW_026138065.1, on the reverse strand, counting down.
TTGTTTTTTCCAAATTTACATATACTGAATAGCCAGCTAACCTGACATCATTGGGAGCTCAGGATGGTTGGTGACTGTCCATTTCACTCCACAAGTGTGGATTTATTAGCATGAGTCATAGAAGTAGAATTACCTTTTCATGAGGTTGGAGTGATCTGTCTTTCCATATAAGATGCTACTATGGTAATGTTGATCATGTTACTAGGGTGACCTAAAAACATTAACTGAGTGTTTTAGACAGAATTCATTTTAAAGGAAACTGGGTATTAACTTCTGTTCCCTTACTAATGCATATGCTTATGCATTAGAAATACTCTTTAGTGCTTGAATTTTATTCCGAGCGCTAAAGCACCTTAGTGGCACTTAAATCCCCAAAAGGATTTAAGCCATAATTCCAACTCTTTGCTGCCTAACCCTAAATTTCTGTTCAGCTGCCCATGCCCAAACATCAGGATTCATCACTTGCATTTTCATTCTGTGGAGTTGCACAGACTCATAGCTCTAGAAAGGTGCTCTGGGTGGGAATCTGCCTGCCTGTCTGACCATCAGGATCTAATGTGGCATTCATTCTGAGAACACAGACGTTTCATGGAACTATAGGATGGTTTGGGTTGGAGCAGACCTTAAAGACCATCTCGTTCCAAAGTCCCTGCTATGAGCTGGGACACCTTCCACTAGATCAGGTTGATGAGGGCCTCAGCCAACCTGGCCTTGAACACATCCAGATAGGGATGTGGAGCTATGCCATGGGAGCTGTGTGTTTATTTAGAAGACTTGCTTAATAAATTCACACTCAGATGCTTTTTCCACAATGACTATGTAGATGGCACATGGTAGAGTGTGGGCTGTGGATCTCAAAGTCTCTCTTTAAAACTCAGTGTTCTTTATCAACATTATCAGGGGGTTTTTTTGGAAGGATATCTTGTCCAGTCCTTCCATTCATATCCTTCTTTCATTTGCAGCACAGGAGTAATATGCTAATGCTTTACTACTTAAGGAGCAGTCTGGAATGCCAGACATAACTGGGTAGGATCTCAGCAGCTAGGACACTGATTAAATGTCTGTGAGCAGCAGAACTAGAAGCTTGGTAAAGAGAGTAGGATCTTATAGTGCATTCGGTGTCTGTGAATATTCAAGGTGAAGGCGTCAATTATGAAAGAATTTAGTTTTTTCTGCTTTTGCTTATGACAGGTCAGCTTTCAGAGGGAAACTAGTTTCCAGGATATAATAATTGCATTGCTGTTTCTGAGCTAGGAGTGTCCAGAATAATCTTTTCTGTGCCTTACAAAATTGTTACACAACTGTTCCAACAATCATGAATGCTGGTGAGGCACTGTGCAAGCAATTTGGATCATGAGAGAATTAAATGAATCCTAAAGTGCCTGAAAAAAAACCACCAACCACAAAATGTCTTTAAATGGTGGCACTATATTTTTGGGAAGAGATGGAAAACGGCCCTCTGTCTATGGTCTGTGTCCTATGTCCTTCTTCTCTGGTGTACTTATTGCTGTCCATGGAAAATGTATTGGGTTCACATGGTCAGGTTTTGGTAGCATTTCCTCCTTTTGAGTAAGTACTTGTGCAATTTAATATTTGCTTTAGCTTCCTGTGGAATAGTTTCCTTTCTCTTTAAGGGAACTATTTTGCTGCGTGCTATAAACCAGTTTTGTAACATTCTCTTCATTTGAGTGTCGAGCTCTAGAAAGATGGGAAGTGTTAGTGCACATAAAGTAGGAGAGTCAAAAATCTGTTGAAGAAACTCAGATAAAAGCAACAACAGATAAATGTAACACAGAGTGCTTTATGTTGCTTTTTCTAGGTGCAGAGGGGCATGATCTTACTTGAAAAGTGGGTAATTTTTTTTTAATTATTCTTTCCTTTCTCTTGTTATTAATTTTAAGGATTTTTCTCTTTATTGATAAACCCGTCAGAATTAGCACTGGTAACTGGTTTCTTAGATACCCTTTCCTCTGTCCATGGATAGTTTTACTCCCAACAGGGGAATGTGGTATGGCCAAGCCCAGACATTAAAAAATCCTGTTTAAAAAAGACCCTCACATGTACAAAAAAACAAAGCAAAGCATTTATTTCTAAATATGAAATGTGAATAGAAATTAAATTTAATTTATTTTCTCTTGGTTTCTGAACTTAGTATACACAAGTAGTATTTCTAAGGCTTCTCCTACAGTCATGAGGAAGAACCTCACACCATTGCATGTATTTCAAATTTAGGACTTGGAGAATGTGTGATAAAACCACAGGGATTAGCTACAGATGTGGGAGTTACAAGCACTACGTGATTCAGTTTCAATGGTTGCAGTAGACTGAAACAAGAGGAAGGGTTCTCACTGTGCCAGTGTCAGAGGAGTGTGCTTATCCAAACCAGGTGAGAAAGGATCCCTGTTCTTAGCCAGTGAAAGGTAGTTGTGTTTCATTTGGTGGAGGGACTATTGTATACTTGCATCTTCCCCATTTATCTTGTTCTGATCTCAACACTTAACCAAGCAATAGTCAATGGATAGAGAATTATGACTGCAGTAGTGGTTTGGATGATGGCATCCAAGGCATTCATGCTCTTCTGTAACAGAAAAGTGTGTTCTGGGTCTCAGGGAAAACTCTGACTGAACCATTTTAGTTCTACATGTGTGTAATTCTGCATGTAAAATAAATCTTTTGGAGTCAAGTAAATTGGTCAAATCTGTATTTTCCAATCAGGTTTGAAGATAACCTGTAACCCTACTATAACCCAGGTTATTGAAGCTGTATTTGTTTTATTCAGAGGATTTTTTTACCTTTTAATGTGTATTTAATTCACAGATTGTTTACACTCATGATGTCCCTATTGCTGTCAAAGGTAGAAGACGTAAAACAGACAAACAAAACAAAAACACCCGAACCCCAAACTCAAATGAACAAACAAACAAATCATTAAGAAAAACCCCAACCACTCCAAAACTAACCACAAAGATCCCAAAATACTGAATGTATTCATAGGTTTGAGTGAAGTACCATTTATTACTGATCTTTTGGATGATTTTACTCAGCTGTAAGTGGCAATCGCATGGCAAGAAAATCTGCCCTTCTCTTCAGTGGCTTTCTAGTGACTCAGCAGTTTGTGAATCTTCACAAGACTTGCTCAAAAGACTCAGTGTACATAAGCAAGTGATGAAAGTATGGCAGAAAGAATGGTATCTGTTGTTATCTCTGTCTTTTAGATGGAGGAATCGAGGCATAGGGTAGTTTCTGTGTGTAAGTCACACAGTATGGTAGGAATTAAAATCTGGTAATTAGATGTGTTCCCATGTAATGACTCCTCGATGCCACAGAAAATCTTGGAGTAGTTGACAGACTCTAAAAGTTCCAAATATGATTGAGGATGATGAAGATCCTATTGTAGGGAACATTTAGGAGATGGCACTGAGGGCAGAAGCCTGTCAGAGGCAAGCAGAGGGAATAGTGGCTAAAGAAACTAAAATAAATACTAAATAATCCTTCAGATGTATTAGTAATAATTAATCTGTTAGAAAATCGAGTGACAACTGATGATCAGGGTACAAAGGGAACACTCGGAGACCTGAAAAGCTGAAAAAATAGGTGTCGTTCCTCAGCCAGAACGCTCTTCAGGACAGGGCAAAGGGAAGTAAACAAGCAGAGGTTCTGTCTGAAACTGAAGAGACTGTTTAGAGAAGAATCAGCACTAACCAACTGAGTTTTCACCAAAAGGTTCAAACAAAAAAACTGTCTCTGACTGAATCTTTCTTGGTATCTGAGGGCTGGAGAATTCAAGGAACTACAGGCCTGTAATCTGAACAGGTCAATAAAAGGTAGTTAAAATAAAGGAGCCATGAATGAATAGGTACCTAGATAAATACGGTTTACCTAAAGAGAGTTAGAATGGGTTTTGTAAAATTAAACTCAGACTTATAGACACATCTGGCATTCTTGGAAAGGGTTGACAGAAACATGGATCAGGGAGATTCAGTAGATGCATTTTATGACATCTCAAAGGGTTTTCAGTAAATTCCCTCAACAAAATTTTTTTAAAGAAACTGAATAACTATGAATAGGGAAAAGGCATATACATGCACAAAGACTTGGGTAGAAAAGAGAGTAGGAGTAAGTGATGAACTCTCCTAGCAGGTGTAGGTCATTGGCTGGAATTCCATGGGAACATTTACCGGGACCTGCACGGCTCAACATCTTCATAAATGATCTGGTAAGAAGGTGAGTAGTGCAGCAAGAATGTTGATGATGGTACAAAATTACTAAGGATAGGCAGGAGAAAGGCAGTTTCAGAAGATTGTCAGGAAGAGTTTATATTTACAGTTTGGAAATTAAAATGGCAGATAAAATTCAATGCAAGTAAACACAAGGTAGTGCATATCAATCCTGGCATCATATATAAAATGTTGGGCTCATGTTTACCATTGCTACTCAGGAAGGAGATTTTGGGATTACGGTAGATAGTGACATTCTGTCAGGCTTCACACTTGGCAGTCACCAAAGAGCAAACCTAATTTCTGGAGTTATTGGGAAAGGGACAGGGAACATCCAGATCCCACTGTATTAATATGTGGCTATAACTCATCTTGAATACTATGTCTACTTATGGTCACTTTATCTTAAACTACTTAATAAGCCACAGTTTTCACAGAAAAAGTTCACAGGAATAATTAAGGATGTAAAATGGCTACAAAAAAAAAGTGACTGGATATGGTGGGGCTCTTTCTCCTGAAAAAGAAACAATATGTCAAAGTATAAAATCATGTGGCACGGAGAGGTTGAGTAACTGTTCACTCTTCCAATTCAGGAATGAGGGTCTGTCAAATCGAGTAATAGGGAATAGGGTAAAAAAAAAAAAAGAAGGAATGGTTTTCTTCTTCTAAGTGGTGACAGTCCTAAGGAACTTACCACCAAAATTAATGCAGATGCTGGTACTATGGATGAGAAACTGGTCAAATACTTGACAGAAAGATTTATGGAAGGGTACTACCTAAAAGATTCATGGCGAGCTTGTGTGACTCACTAGCTGAAAATAGTGTGGGAAAGCACCCAGGGAAGCGTACTTGCCCTGTTCTTATTCTTCCTTGGACAGCTGCTTTTGATCACTGGTATAGAAAGAAAACTGGGCTGGGTGGACCTTTGGTGTGAACTGGTGGAGCTGTTTAGTAGGGAATGCAGGCAGCTACGTGACATGTCCTAACCTGAGGAACTGAACGATACCCAAGTTGGCTTTAAAGGAGCTACCTCAGATGCCAGTAGCAGCCTGTCCTCTGGCTGCACGGAGAGTTCGTCCTCTCAGTGGCATCAATTAGCCTGTGCTGAGATTCTTGCTGTCATCACTGGGATGTTCCCACTACCAAGCTAGCTTATATAAAAATACTGCTATTCCACACTGCTATTTGCTGTGTGGGCATTCCTACTAAGTGGGCATGGTGGTGCACAAATTATTTTGACAGAGTCCAGAAATACGATGATACTAAATTCTCAAAAAAGAAGGAGAAGAAAGTTATTCCAGCTTCAACTCTCAGATTATTTACATGTTCTGTTTATTCATTTCACAAGTCTAGTAACCTTTTTCTGAGTGTCAGCTCTTGTACACTTAGTTTGGGGTCTGAAAATCATTAGGTTGGGGGTTTTTTGTTTGTTTCATGCATCACTGTTAGCAGTAGTTAAGATATGCAGCCAGAACTACTGCTGTCTCAAGGATAGATTCCAGTGTATTCTCTTTTAAACCATAATGGTTTTGAAGACCTAATAGCACTGAAAATTAGCAAATAACTATTTTTATCTCTAGAGCCAGCAGTTCTGACTCATAGTGTCCATTAAGGAAATGAATTTTAAATAACAGGATTTTTTAAAAATATTGTCACTTAGTATCTTAACTACACTTAAAAAAGAATGGCATCTACTATAGAAATGAAAATACTATACTGGTGTCATTACAAACTGATGAAGAATGTTACTAAGTAATTAGGTAAAAATTAATATTATCACACATTTTAATCCCGGGGTGATTCTCAGGGTCTCCAGCTGGGGGCACTGGGCAAACATTGAAATTTGGCAATGACCAGGGTGAATGAGACTTGTACCTAGACCAGTACTCTGCTGAGGGAGAGGAGGCAGGGAAACCAAAACCATCAAGAAAAATGGATGTGAGATACAGTGATCATTCTGGATTTGAGAATTTTTTAACATGAATTAGATTTTGTTTTCAAAACTCCATTGCTACTAGCAAACAGTTGTACTCTTTTCATTACCCATAAATCATCCAGTTTCTTTTGCAAAACTAGGAATCAGTGATTTTTAAAACTATCCCTTTAATCAATAACTTCACATTCTAATGGTTCCAGGTAGAAAAGTTATTTTAAATTAAGTTTGTTGCCATTCAGTTTCATTAAACATTTTCAGCTTAGTATAAATCATTGTCTCTACCAATCTTCAATACTGCTATTTATTCATTTACCTCAGGGGAAAAGCTGGAAAAAGAGTGGAAGGTGCTCCTTATCAAGGTACAGGGTAAAGTCCAGCATGCCCCAAGATCCTCATGGGCCTGTACACACACAGATTTAGCATCTAAAACAAGACCTAAGGAGAAGACATGACGTATTACTTTGCTCAAGGAATACCAATTATGTTATTAGGAATATGTCATAGAGATCAATGGTGATTCCATGGTTTCATAAAATATCAGTTCAGGAATTCATAGCCCTAATTTTGTTGATGAGGTTTTCTAAAACAGGCCAGGCAGATGATTTTTAAATTTACTAATTTAGAAGTGAACTGGGTATTCAAAAGCAAAATTTGATAGCAGCTTTAGGAGAATGCCTGAAAAGGTCAATATACGTATGAGGACTGCACATCTGTAAACGGATGTATCAATAAGGAAAGTAAGCACTGAACATTGTCAAACTCATAGTAGCCTAGATCTTCCTTCCAGATGATATTTTTAGCTGGATTTTGCAATAGTGCAATGGATTTCCTGGTCCCTGGAGCTCCTGGCCTCTGTATTACAAGTTATAACTGCTTGCAACAGACTGAAGCCAAAAGTTTTTGTCCACATCACCGGCTGTCAAAACACAGGGACTTCTGTCTGGGTGTGTAGATACTTAGTTTTGGAAAAGCAGGAGAGAACATTTTGTTCATCTTTCCTCATGTTTCTCCCCACACACACCAACACAGAGGAAAAACAACAAAGCCCTAATCATGCTGTACTACTTTAGTATCTTCCATGTAACCAGAGAAAGCAATCTATAAATATTAAAGCTTCAAAGCAGAAAAAGCATTAAACTCACTAGGTAATCATAAAGTTGAAATAACTATCAGCTGGTTGGTTGCAAGGTTAGGAAAGGTTTAGGAGTTCCAATTTCCAGTCCTTTAATCTAAGCCCTAGGCCACAAATAAGGAATTAGCCTGGAATTCATGATCAGCCTTGTAATAACAAAATTTTGTTTATACCTTGAAAAGCAGAAAACAGTATCACTTCACAAAACACTTATTGTTGCAAACATATAAAATGTGCTTGCTTTTTAATATCTTGGTGTTGTTTTAAGAAAATGAAGTTGCTCCTGGAGCTTGAAACTTAGAATAAATTAAATGACACATGAATAAATATATATTAATTCTTTTTTATTAAAGTATCAAAACAAACTTGAGAATAGAAAACAAACTGCTTTTGATGCATTTTAAGGGTTCTCCTGAATAAGGTACACTCTTAAGAAAACTCATGCAACATACCATTCCTGTCTAGCTCTTTAAACACTCTTTTCCTGGGCACAGTGAAGTGTCCTTGAGTACCATCATTTCCAGAGTAGTGTGCAGGAGCATGCGCACACACACACACACACACACACACGCATACAAAAGCAATACAGAGCAGCTATGGCTGCACATATAAAGAAATAAAAATAGATTATCTTCTGACAATAGTAGTGGTACCATATTAACATTTGGCATGCCGAGTAAATAAGATCAAGCAACAAAAGCGTGACGCCTGCGTCACCGGTGATATGGTTAAAAGCAACCATACAAATTCCCTAAGGGAGACACGTGAATTCTGTCACTATTTTCTAGTCTCTGTGGTAACACTTCATAACTGACCATGAGACAGTTTCATCTGCTGGTATTTGATGCACAAAAGACAAAGCCAAGGTGTACGATACCGGGATGATGCCTTGGTTTTGTATTTCCACATTACAGAAGTCAAATAACAATGAACATTGTTTGACAAGTTTATTGTAACACACTTCATGTATACCTGTTGTCTGATAAACAGCTGGCCTAATTACACATAGAACTCACCCTTTAAGCCAGAGAAGTTGCCACACAGTTTCCAAACTCTGCCTACAGGATGTGAATAAAACTCTCACTTGTCAATGGAAGTCAATGGAACCTCCTTCCAATGCACAGAAAGATAATGGATTCTTAGGACAGAATTGGACCTAGTATGTCATCTTTGTAATACATTCACTTTTCAGATACATGAAGTACATATCTTTAAAATGTGATATAGGACATTACAATATATCCAGATCTTAGGAAAAGGTACTAAGAAGTTCTGTTGCAGAATATAATGATCATATAAGGATCAGGTACAATATGTGATAGACTCAAGAGAAATTTGCAGGGTAAGAACCTTATGGCTGAGGTATCTTTAAGTTTAGCCTTTAGAACAAATACACAATTTCAACACTGCATAACTGGTGTAAAATATTATGTACAGTAAGCTCCGTTTGTATTCTGCTTTGTTTAAATTGTGACATCGAATGGTTAGACATCACTGATGGAGATACAGAATTTTGGAAGGTATAACATCTGCACCCAATCATTCAAGATACTCAGTGCCTCATCTTCAAAAAAGATGAAGGATAAGTGTTCTAAGTAGCAGTGTCTCAAATACAACTGATGAAGTTTAGGAATATATAATATTAAACACCAAAGGTAAAAAGACAGCACAACACTTGTGTTTTAAGTTTTCTCTTGCTCACAGTATTTATTAACTCTACTCATTATGATATTAGTGATAAATAAGAATATTTCCTTTTACAAAAAGTTGCAAGGATATATTTTATAGAAATAAACAATCTGAGAATTTCACAGAAACATCAGAATTTAAACACTCATAACTCCAACTGTTTTGTCCAGCAGCTCTTCTACCAGTTCAAAAACATCCAAGGTTAGTATTTAATAAAAAATAAAAACAATTATTCACTACATCAAAACTCTTGCCTCCTTTAGATTCTAAGTAACATTTTTGATTGACTGTAGTTGCCACTCAAATGTAAAATAAAAGTAGCTGCAATCATAATTTTTCCCTCTGAATCACCTGGCAAAAGGAAGTAATCTTGGCCAGGATGGAAAAAGCTTTGTCAAGCTCTTATGCCTGTAAGAGCTATCTGCATGAGCTCTGAAATCCATGGAACCTCTTTTGTGAATGAGGGTTAATAGTATGCATTAAGGCTTGTAGGATTAGATTCTAGATAAATTTTTTTTTAAAAAAACCTTTTCAAGGTTCACAAGCCTGGGATTCAGTCCTGCAGTTCTTTACTTCAGCAAAACCTCTATCCATACTCCTCGACAGTTAGTTTCCTCTTTCCAGTGGGTTCAATTCACCGAGTCACTAAATGTAGTACAAGCTGCTCTTTAGCCATCAAAGAAAAATTGTAGTCCCCAAAGGATAGTAGGTAAGGTGATACCTCATAAAATACAAGCTAGGCCACATAGATGTTTTGCAAGAAACATTTCTTCGTCACACCTACAAGGCTCTTCAATTTCAGTCACTGAGATGAGTCACAGAAAAAACCCACACAAGTGTTGTGAGAAAACTGATAAAGCTTAGTTGGAACTAAAGGGGTTGTGTGTGTGTGTGTGTGTGTGTATGTGTTAGGTTAAAATGCAACATTATGCATCAGTACATTCTGCCAGAAACCATCCTCCTGGAAACTTCAAAAATACTCAGTCTTCTTTCCCTATCAGCAACAAGGAAAAGTAGTGTCCATCCAGCACAGCTGTCTGTACCACGTGCATCACTGGAAGTCATAGTGTTCTAGCACAAACGTCGTGAGTGCAGATACTGTATACTAGCAGAGAGCTAAAACTTCTGAAGCTGTTGTCTGTAGCTCCTAGGAATAGCAAGTATGACAGGTGCAAAAACCTATATTTGAGGCAGAAGGCTCTTCAATTTGATTGAGACCACATCTTCCAAGGGGAAGAATCGCTGTCAAGCCAAAATGATTCTTTCCACTTAAGAAAGCAACCTGCCCTTCCTAAAGGCTCTTGACTAATAGAATCCTACACATTATGTCAGATCCTCCATGGATTCTGGTAGTTGTTAAAAACACTATAAATATTTCCACGTTTGCCATATCACTTAACCTTGTAATGTGCCTTCTTTGATCTGTTGAATAAAAAGATTTCTTTCATCTTCAGGTGTCCTTCCGTTTTGTGCACGAACTATACAAGTAGGCCTGTGAAGATTTAGCATGTATATCAAATGCTGCTTCTCATTCTTCAGCTCTTCGATCTGGGCTTTTAATTCCGCATTGATAGTTTCCAGCTTTTCTGATTCCTAGTCACAAAGGACAGACACAACTATTACACTGAGTAGTTCAAATAGTTAGTTGCAATATTTAGCTAATAGTTGTGGTCTTTTATTGGTGGCAAAACATATGGCTAGCAGAGAAAGAAATCTCATGTTCTTAGTGTGCTGTAATGATGAAACTATACATTCTCCAGTCAGCAACAGTCTAAAATTGACAGTTACCTTCTTTGGCCTTTAGAAAAGTGTAATGGAAGTTGGAAAGCCAAATTCAGACTTCTGTTCACTTACAGGGACAGATACCCAAAGCATTATCGCTATCTTCTGCAAAATTATTCTGAGCTTTTTCGGTCAAAAATTGACCCAAAATTATCTATGTTGCTTCTTAATTCCCTTGAACATCATGTCACATATCTGCAAAGCCATGGTAAGCTAAGCAAGTAAGAACATAGCTTTTTTCCCTAGCCCTAGATATAGGAATATAGAGGCCTCTATACCCAGGTACAGATCGACGTTGCTGTAATAAAATTGTATATCACTGCACAGGAAGTGAAGACAAAACTGGGGTCCTAGGACAGAGAACTCAGGAGTCAGTTACCATATCACTCATTTCATAAGTAAGTCTGAAATTACTTGGTGGTGTTTCCAGGCTCTCCATAGCGAATGTTTTATGAAATGAGATTTTACTTCTTTTTGTGTTTAGTGTACACATTCAAATTAATATTATTCCCATAGACAAGATCAGTCACTGAAACAGTAAACTCTTTTCACTCCTACCATGCTTTCACTTTTTTTTCCAGTTTTAACCAGGTTTTGTTTTAATATATAGCACGTTCATTTTTTATAACTAATGTTTTGAAGGGTTTAAAGAGTTTTGGGTGACATCTTTCTGTATTTCTTACTATGACAGAACTCCATGCTACCTGTTTGGATCCTGGTAGGATGACAGATTAAGAAAAATTCTAGTCAGTCACTTACTTTTTGCAAACATTCTGTTTTTTCCTTCTTTTTGTTTCGGCACTTTGCCGCAGCAATTTTGTTCCTTTCCCTTCTTCTCTTCTTTCTTTCATCTTCTTCAGGAGAAAACTGTCCAGCAAAAATGGATACACACAATCCATCAGATGTTGTAAATATGAAACCTCTATTTCTACAGCTTCTGCAATTTTAAAATCAACATGGATAGTGTTGTCAGTGTTTACATTAAGAGTTACATAGCAGTGTGATTGTGACCTTGTTTGCCATACAAGGGTACAAGGGTAGTAACCTCATTAGAATTCAGTTAAAACCTGACTGGAGTTTGGATGTATGTAATCTATGTGATGGCTCATTTTAAACCAAAAGTACTAAAAAAAACTCATCGAATGTCTCCCCAGACTGACTCCCACACCTCCAGGAGAGGAAAAGGAGGAAGGAGCATGGGGAGCAGAGTGGAGCATGTGTCATGAATGAGGCAGGGAGAGCGAGTGAAACTAAAGGCAGCACCGAGAAGGAGATATTAACACACTTCTTCAAGCTTTGTTTTGTTTCCTGGGAAGGCTCAGACCAAATTGTAGCTGTTTCCCTAACTTAAGCTATTTATCCACTTCTAAAGAGAAATCTTTTTCAGTGAGAGTGTTATCTTAAAGTAAAAACCCAGTGTGGACATAGCACAGCTATAGTCTAGTCCCTGTAGGTCCTGCTGGACTGTCTTTAGTGAAATAGAACTTCAGCAGTGACTTATTCCAAGTTCAGCCACAAGTAGGCAGGGAAACCAGATTAGCACTTGTTCTAATCATTGTAAAACATTGTCCTTAGATGATAATAAAAAATAAAATATCCAGCTATGTGAAATACTAAAGGTTTTCCCCAAAGCATTTAACAGAAAGCCAAGCAGCATGCTTGAAAGAATCAAGTATGGCAGAGAGGGTTGTCTACGGTTACTGGTCTTGTGGTGAAACTTCACTAGAGAATTAATCATTCACACTGGAATTCTATTTAAAGAGCCATACCTCTGTTTTCATCATTGCTGTTTCAACCGGCCTTTCAGAAACCGTCACCGTGTCCAATGAAGAAGACATCCTGTGGAACTGACGCTTATTCTGAATGGCAAACCTCAGTTCCTCTTTCACCAGTGGGGTTAAATTTGTGAAATCATCAAACCCCAGTGACCCTGCAGGGGACAAAGTGGGAACAATTGCGGAGGCGCTGACTTCTAATGCAGATACCTGGCCTGAGTGTTGGACCATCATTTTGCTGAAAGATAAAAAGAGATAATAATAATAGTCTTTCAACAACTTTAGAAAGGCAAATATCTCTTAGAGGTAAATTTCATACTGTGAATAATACTGTAGTTCTTACATTGCTTCAGTCCCCCTTCCCCATGTACCCCAATCTCTCACTAGAGACAAGCAGTTAAGTATTTGGTCACTATTGAAAACTTCAAGTTAACTCAAAGTTAGTATTTAAAAGTAAGAACAACATCAGCATGAGACACAGTTTCTAGGTCTTTCTGAAACTTAATATTAAAAAAAACTGTGTAAGTATGTATACTGTTAAGTTTTAAATTGGTAATGTGTGGCAAATGATAATTGAGTGAATAGGAAGAGAAAGAAAATAAGAACAAAAATCAGAAAGCAAAAAAGTAGTATTATTATTTAAGGCACAGACAGAAAGTAAGAGTATCTTCATCCTCAGAGCTATACCACCACAAATTCCAGCTTCAAATGGACAGAGCATACCTTTATCTTGGCTACATTTAGGTAAAGCTCAACGAGTTCTACTAGGAGCTGAAGTCTGCTAATCACGACAGGATCTGTCACAAAATTATCATACTCAGTCTTACATACCGTTGTAGATATGGCTCTAAACTCCTGAAAAATGGTTAATGATAAGAGCTGGCACAGAAGTAAGAGTCTATACATGCTCTGGAGCCCCAAAGCACAGACTGAGTTGGAGGGATTGACTCATGAAAAATGTGAAGCTGTTTGTTTCATTCCTTTGCTCTTGTAAAATTCGAAACTGTCCTCATGTGCCCTCTATGGGAGTCTTGAAATTCTTAAATATTTATGGCTGAATCTTCTGCTGATATAAAACAGTGTGATTGAAGAGACTTCGGGGGAATTATGCAAATGTAAACCCATGGAGAAACGTCAACTCTAGTAGGTTTCCTAAGAAACAAACTTACCCAACAGTGCTCTCTACTTTCCTCTTTTTAGTCACTCTTATTTTTTAGCCAGTTTTGGAGGGAGAGAGGTCCCCTACGTGCTTTGTGAAAATTGGTGACCCCACTGAGGGGGAAAGAGACAAAACTCAGCAGTCAGTCATTCAAACACAGTGGGCTAGCTGATGCACACATCTCTGCATGTCACAATCCATCTCTCACCCAGCAGAGGTGAGATAAGAGATCTGGAAGAAAACTGAGCACCTTTCATGGGTGGTTCAATGGATAAAAGCTGCAAATCCACAGGAAAACAGTTTTTAATACTTTCCTTGTTCATAAAGCGACTTGTGTTAAATTGGATTTTACTATGTTGGTTTTCCAGCTTTCTTTGGTGTGTAGGTTTTGGTTGGGGTTTGGTTTTTTTTGTTTTTAATAGTTGTATGGATAATTACAGTATGTGTTATCTACTCCAGTCTAGAACTATAATAATTATAGCAAAGTCAATTATAATTAACTTAGTTCAGGTAAGTAAATAGTTGCCTTGGGGTAGCACTGTGGGTAAGCTAAATTTCCACATGGTCAACCCAGAATTGCACAGTTCCCTGTGCGTTACTTCAGCAACACAGCAAGAAATGTTTGGGGTCATGTGAAGAAGATAGATTTTGCCCAGAGATATCTAAAAATACACTGTAAATCCACACTGGTGCAAATGAGAATAGAATCTGGTTCATCGCTAAGTGAGGTAAATATAAAAATCAGAGGACAGTGAATTGCCAGTTGGTAGAAAATGCCATGTCCAGCTGCAATCTTCCTCATTTCTTCCTCACCCAGTCACCACAAAAGAGCTGAACATTTCCCAGAGTCTGGGGGTGAAATCCTGACTCCACTGCAATCAAGAGGACTTTTTCTGTTGACCTCAATGGAGCCAGGATTTCACCCATAGTTATTAAAGATGGGGAAATTATTTGGAAAAATTTGTTATTCAGAAAGACCGTGGGAAATTTATGTAATTCTCTTCAGAAAGCCCCTGATCATGAGTCACATTTAAAGTAGTGATACAATTTAATCCTATAATCTCAGAAGGCTAGCAGTTGCGCTTTTCCAACAAGTCAGAAATGGCCATATAATTTCCAACTGAAGTCCTCCCAGTATTATTTACCATTTACCAACATTCAACCATTCAGCTAATTTAAACAGGCTAATTCTGGATGACACTGAACCCCTCACTGCTAGGAAAAATTTCAGCTATTTTCACTGAATTTGTCTCCTTGAATGCTGCTGATGGCTTCATTCAACAAAGTTAATTATGTATAATTTAATCCAACCAGGAATCTTAAATTAACAGTAAAACTGTTTCTCCAGCCTACAAAATAATTAGTTGAGTGAATAATTTTTGAGCTCTGGTGGTTTATTCAATTATTTTACAGTTTAGGTGAACTTTTAATTAAGGTCAGCAGCAGCACCAGAGGAAACCAAGAATGTTTGTGCCTGAGAAATTGTGTTAATTGTGGATTTCTACTAGTTAGTGCTAAGTGTACCATGAGCACTAACAAAACCCTGCTATAATGGCTTCAGGCCCTCTCATCCATCAGTTACTAGTGTGAAAAAGAGGGGTGGTAGGGTGCCCAGAGCAGGAGAAAATGTCCTTGACTGTAGAAACTTGCTGCTCTGCTGCCCAAACAGCTCACTGACCTCCCAAACATCCTGAAAGGTACCTCTAATTGCTCAGACTTTAGGGAAGGGAAGGGCTACCAAGGGGCTGAGGCTTGTGAAAGGATTTCTGCTGTGAGCTGAGTCCCATTTTGCAGAGCTGTTTGCTATTGGTTTTCTTTCCTGGGGCTCTTCCTTAGGGCAGGACTTGGTAGGGTAGGCTTCCAGTCCACCACTGGGATTGTTAGGAGCCACCACGACACAAATAACAGAAGTAGTCAGCCTTCTGTCAAAACTCTTCAGTAAACTGAATAGATTCCCTTTTCATAACAGCAAGGTAGATCTTTTCCAGATTCTGAGGAACCAATCTGCTTTTAGGAATGTTTTAGAAGAAAAAAAAATTAGATTCGGCTATTGTAAAGAATGCAACAAGTTGTCCTTCCTTTTCTCAATTTTAGCACAAATTGTACCTCTGTCTATAAGCCATCAGGAGCACTCTCATTTTCTCTGGATTTGTAAGGGCTGGGGAACCAGTAGGAATAACAATATCAAGCCTTAAAATGTCATTATATCGTGGCCTTTCTGATACAATCTGTGTTTACTTTGTTAGACCATGCACGTGGACCTGTGCTCCAGGCTGCTTTCAGTACTCCTGAAGTTACTGACATTGAAGGTGCTGAACATTACTGTGCAGTGCAGACCTGCACTGTAAGAGTACAACTTGTTCCCAGGGTGAGTTAATGCTTCATTACTTTATCCTCAGTTTTGGAATTCTCGAAAGAGAACAGTTTTTCTACACATGGTACCCTCCCAATTCAGGTAGATTCAAGCAACTTTATTAATTCATTCTCCCTTTGCTACTTGTTTGTTCTTCTGCTGATGATTCTTTCCATCTACAGTGAGCTTTTGCATCTCATCTGCCAATATTTTTAAATTGAGACATACTTCCTAGCTGTGCATTTCTACTATTTAAGGGCATTCTTATTTAATAATAATAATAAAAGTGACTACTTTCAGTCTTTTTTTGCTTAACTGCAGATGGTTGGCTGTGCCTCTTGGTTTTATTTCTTCATATGAATTCCTTTTCCTCTGGTGCTGATGCAATAAACCCTGATAACCACTGAGGTTAATCTTAAACAGCATTAAGAGCAATTACAGTTCACAACCTCTGTGCACGCTAGTTGACCTTAAGCTTTCTGACATCCCACATCGCTCTCGAACCATTTTCTGCTGCCTTCCAGCTTCTCAAATGCTGTTATTAGCAGGAAAATTGATTTCCAAGAGGAAACTCCTTCTCTGAAACAAGTTTGCTGTTGTGTCACGCCTGATTTGGTTAGGCAACAGTTTAGCAACTGATCTACTTCATGTCAAGACCGGGACAGAAAGGAAAGTGAATGTGCCCGGCTCGCAGACGGAGTTCCCCCTCGATTTATATGAGTATCATAGATAAACCTACGCGCGGCAATGCTGGGTTTCTCATCGCCTTGGCCGTCCCGGGGCAGCTCCCCAGCCCCGGTGCCCGCGGTCCCCGCGGTGCCGCCGACGGCTGCCGCCCCCGCCGCGCTCCGGCATCCCGGCGATCCCCGTCCCGATCCCGGTCCCGGGGCCCGCGCCGTCCCTCCGCCGAGGCCGCCACCGCGCGGTGCCGAGCGGCGCTGCCGGCCCGGGATGAGCCGGGGCTCGGCGGGCTCCTCCCGGTGCTCACATCTGGCGGCAGCCCGGGCAGGGGGTTCCCCCAGATGTGGGCGCCAGGAGCGAGCCGCCACCGGCGGGCGGGCGACGGGCTCCGGGGGAGGTTCGGCGGGGCCAAGGGCTTTCCCAGGGATCTCGGCGGGCGGCGGCACCGCCGCGCCCGACTTCGCCGGGGGCGGCGAAACTTTTCCCGGCGGCGGCCCGCGGACCCCTCGGCGGGCATCTCTCCGCGGCGGCACAAGCTCCCACGGAGCTCAGCCCCTCGTCCCGCCGGCACGGGGAGTCTCGGCGGCTCCCTTCGCGCTTCTACCTACCTTCCTCCCGCTGCTGCCGCTTTCCCGGCCGGAGGGAAGAGGCTCCGCACTCGCCTCGCCGCGCTGCCGTCCCGGCGGCTGTCCCCGCTTCTCCGCCGCCTCCTCCGGGAGAGCCGCTCGCTCCGCTCCCCGCTCCTCTGCCGCTCGCCTCGGTTGCATCACCCCCCTTATATAGCCGAGCGGGCAGCGCTGGTATTTACTCTGGCGGCGAGTCCCTGGCTGATGTCATGCTATTAATAGCCTCTCCGAAAGAGAGGGAGGAGGGAAGCGGAGCCCGTGGCGGTGATGCAAGGCTTCCCCGCCGGCACGACTCGGCACGGCACGGAGCGGGACCGCCGCGCTGAGCCGCGCCGGGCGGCATCGCGGCTCTCCCAGGGAGATCATCGGCACCCGAACAGACCCTGTTCTCCTTCCCTCCTCCATGCCCACCCCCCTCCTTTGTTTTCTTTTTCTATTTATTTTTCTTTCTTTCTTTTTTTTGATTAAGGCTCCGGGAGTTTCTTTCTCGGGGCCGTTTTGCCTCTGAGAATAAATCAAAGTCTTTGTCACGACAAAAAAAAAAAAAGAAAAAAAAAAGAAAAAAAAAAAAAAAAGAAAAAAAATAAAGGAAAAGAAAAAAGAAGGGGCGACTGTGTAGTTTTCGAAAGGAGTGAAAACTGTGATCGTTTTCTACAGGAAAAAACTGCTTAACACCCCCTCCGTTCTTACAATCCTCCCTCCCCCTGCGCTCCGTGCTACTTGACATGACAGCTAGAAGTTCATTTCATATGAAGAAGAAGGCTTTTTACCATGAGGAGGAAAGACCCGTTTAATAAAATTATAGAAAGCTAAAAATAATACGTTTTGGAGGTTTTGCTTGTTTTGTTGAGGTTTTTTTTTTAATTTTTCTTAAAACACAGCAGCACACGATTTCCTTATGATTTCATGAAAAAAACAATGAGTTGCTATAGAAGAGAAAGAAACATGGTTGTGACTGTGGTGAAGGGGGTTTTGTTTAGTTCTTCTTTTTTTTTTTCCCCTGGTTTGTTAAAAGACAGAAATTGCCTTTTAGCAGCCCCCAAAGTGCTAGAAAATGTGTCAAAAAAATATAATTATCCAGAAGAGACAGAAAACTTGCAAAGACAGATGCACAGTGTTATCCAGTACAATAATATTCCATATATAATACATACAAACTTGTTATTAAGACAGTTTTCAAGTCTCTGTACTTGGCATGGAAAAACCAGGGTATTCCATGCTTGAGGATATTCTAAATAAATCAATATAAAATGTATACCTTCATATATAAAATGTATATCCCAATTAAGAGCTCCAATCTGTTAAATTATTTTATAATGTTCAATGTACCAGTTTTCATAATAGGTAATATGATTCAAGTGGTATATTCTGGGACATTTTGATTACTTTGAGCATTTTGTCAAGGATATAGAGTTCTAATACTAGTTTGAAAGTCTCTCTGTATCTCCTCTCTATGTCTACTTGATTGCCTGGATGTATATATACAGGTATATATTGGCCACACAGACAGGAGTAGTAAACTTAGCTTTTTAAATGCCCCAGTGCCAGCATGCTCAACTTTGCAAATTTAACACTCCTATTTTATATTTAATTGCCTGCTTTTGAAAGAAAAATAATCTGGTGGAGGGGGGAAGGAGTCCGGAGTAGTGACGTTGTCTTCCCTCCTGTGGAAGGTGCAGTCGCACCCTGTTCTCCTCAAACAATGAAATGCACTTGGTGAGGGCAGGAGTGAACTCCTCTGACCCACCTGGCAGCTCTCCATTTACAGCTCGTTTGAGCTGAAAGCTTTTCTTTTTCACTCACCTACAGATAAATCATTCTCAGCTATTTCAAAACATATTTATTGTCTTATCTTTATTAATCTAGGTAAATCAACATCTAGTATAACACTAAGAAAAAGTTTGCTCTTCAGAAGGGTCTAGAGCAAGCTTTATATTTCAGCTTGGTGCAGCCTGGGAAGTTCTTTTTACTTCAGAGGCATAACTTTATAATTCATGCTGTGCTCAAGAACAGCTGGCATCATTTTTCTCAAGCCTCGAAGAAAAAAAAAAGTCCTCTCAAGCAGAGGCCAAATGTGGAAAATTTCTTCCCAAAAGATAGTTGGTTGGAAAATTTTGAGCATGAAGTTATTGTGGAAACGTGTTAGCAACATCGGTTTTAGTGGCCATGAACAGGTGCCTGCTGTAATTATGACAGAGATTTAGCAACTGTCTGTCCTTATTTAGCTAGCTGTGTCAGAAGTGGGTATTTATTTAGAGTATTTCAAGATAAGCAGAGCAATGTTGCAGAATAATGAAGAAGGGAAAAAAAGCAATTCCCTCCTTCAGTGTGGGTAGAAGTACCTTGGAAATCCAAGTGTTGTTATCCTGTTGTTGAGGGTCACTGAGGTCTACTTGTTTGCTATACAATGCTGCTTCACCACTGCTGGTGCCATTATTGCCCATGAGCTGCAGCCAGTACTAAAAACTGACAGCAAACCAGTTGTGTTCATTCTTGAACGTCTCTTGAAGTAAGCCAGCTCCTCCCTGCAAAGCAAACACAGAAACTGTTCCCGTGCGCATTTGAGATTAGGCCACTGAAACATGTCCTGGCTTGAAATTCTTCAGTGAAAAAAGAAAACGAAACCACAATGAAAAATAAACCCAGTTCCACTGTGTCATACAGGTTTTATTCTGCTCCCTTTTAAAACCAAAGCTAAATTGATCTCAGTAAAGACACAAGATCACACTCGAGTTAAAAAAAAAAATTAATTAATAATTAAGACTATCAGGAAGTTAAAGTAAAACCTAGTACAGCCACCAGATGCTCTGATGTTCTTGCCAATTTAGTTTTCCATCTCATAAAATATCTTTCATTTGCCTCCCTCTGAACATTTATCAGTCCTTTTCCAATTCATTTCTCTCTTTTGTCATAAACTACAGGGAACAGCTCCCCTGAAACAGCACTGTTTTAACAGAGGTGACATTCATGTGCATAAGTTCTGTTTTCCCTTAAGCCAGGTACAGCATCTCATCACCCAGACTGATGTGTATTGGGTTCTTCTCCCTCTTCAGAGAAATTAGGCTGAATATCACCTCATGGTGTGGTCCTTGCAGCCCTCCGGGAGTCTCCAGTGTAGAGGGAACAATTCTTTCCTTTACCTTTTTCTGGCCAAATCCTGCCTCCACGTCCCTTGACACTACTTCATACACAGTAGATATTTGATTAAAACTAAAACATGGCTATCTCCTTGCTAAACAGAGCTATAGACATTGTTATACAGAGGAAGACTCCCATCCTCACAGCAGTAGCTTTCTCCCATCTTAACATTTATGCCACCGCAGGATGTCAGTCAGAGTAACACAATTAAAACTCCCATGTCCCATCCAGATCCTATATTGGTTTATGGTCATGCAGTTCCATTAAACCTATTTGGTCTAGTGAAAATATTATGAGACACAAATAAATGAAATTTCTAGTGATAACCTGAGTAAAACCTGTCTCTATGTGTGTTTTGTGGTTTTAATTGTGTTAAGTTTTGAAATTACTGTAACTCTGACAGGTCAAATTTTTCCCTGCACAGCGCATGTAAGAGAAAGAGGTTGCCTGAATTCAGAGTTATCATGTGGTAAAATTAGCCCAGAATCAGGTTTTCTGATTCTGCCTAAAAAATTATTCTCTATTTTTATGATAGGACTTATCCTTCATCAATTTTGCTATGTGGTACATTCAGATGTGAATCTCTGTGGTAAGACTCCCCTGTTCCCCAAAACATAAACTAACTTTGAGATAATTTTCCCATCTGACTGGACTAACACCAGAGATGAAACCTGGGACTAGTTTTTCCAAGGTGTGGGTTGCTGCTTCTTGAACTATGGGAGCAATCTGCAGTAGAAGTAGCATCAGCCATCTCCACCCATTCAAGGGCTTTCCAGCTGTTGCCTAGGGACCCCTTGGGTGTTTGTGGGCTACTTCCAAATGTTTCCCCAAAAAGTGAATTTAAAAACACCAAACCTACAGTAGCAAGGATAAAATTCACTCTAGAAGGGTTGGATCTCTATGAGATTAAAAGGTCCAAAACCAGAAGGGAGTTAAAAAAAACACAGGTTAGAGGATAGACTCTCACAGAGACTGTATGGCAAACCCTGCTACTGTCCTACATTTAATACCACTCAAGCAGACAATTATGCATCTTGTGGAGGAAAATAAGTGCTCTATTTTAACTTCTTTTATTCTTTAACATTGAAGATGAAATTAATTTATTTCTTGCTTTTCTCTCCTCAGCTTACTTTTATTTTCTTAGTGCCCTTTCCCATCACAATCCATTCATTTATTCTCTCCATTTAAAATCCCATTCTGTCCTGTCTTTTGCTTTGTTTCAGTAATAGCCACCTTTCCCGTTTCCTTAAAACAGCAGCTTCTCCTTTTATTTTGCCACTTCCCTGTTTCTTCTCTTCTCACTTCTCTCTTTTCCCTCCCCGTATCCCTGGATTTCATCATCCCCCTTTCTGTTCCTTTTTTTCCAGCAATTTTTCTCCCATTGGTCCTTCTGCTCCTGACCAGAAGCTTCCTAAGCTTAAATGAGTCATTTTAATTTTCTCTTTTGCTTCCTGTCATTTTACTTTTTGCTTCTCCCTTATTAAGATGGAGGCGCTGATAACAAAATTACCTCTGGATGCAACAAGATGTACATTTCAGGACCAGATTCCAGTGCCCAAAATTACCATGAATTTTAGCAGAGCTTTACTAAATTAGTGAACCACAAGGTTGTCAGTCATTATTATACACAGGGCTTTGGGAGTGCGGGGTGGAGGGGCAAGTTACACAAACATCCCTTCTCTCTAGCTTAGAGACAGCCCTGACACTGGTCCAGTCAAGTGTATCTTTGGTTCCCTTTTGCTGAAGCCTTTGAAGGATTTTTTATCAGATGGACTTTGCACACCAGCATAGCAGTTGGCCAAGCGCAATAACCTGCAATTAAAATTTCTGATCTCTTTGGATACATCCAGATAATAAACAAAAAGGAAAAGAGACCCCACATACAGAAGAATCACATCTTAAACTAGACTGCATAAATAAACCCACTGGTTCCACTGAACAAGAAAAATGATAGGCCAGATATATTAATTTCCCCAGGCAAGTGTAAGTTATATCTCCTTTATGGTGTCTTTACTGTCCTATCCATTTAACGGCAAGAAAAACTCCGCCTTCACAGATCTCCCCTTCATCTCCCTCTCCCCATTCTTTCTACCTTGTGAAAACATACCAGATTTTGTTTGAGATCAGTTACAGGTTCATTCTGAACTTCATCAATGTTTTTACAGGTAAAAAAATGATCATCGATGAAAGCACTAAGACCTGATCCAACTGTTATTTACGTCAATGGAAAGATTCCCATTGACTTCAACGAGACATAAATTTAGCCCTCGGGGTCTATGAAAAATCAGCATTTAGTCACACTGGTTCTCATTGTACAAAACTCTCCTCTTGAAATAACTTGAAAGAAATGTTAGAAATTATTTGCTGAAGGTGTCTGCTTCCCCTGGGTGGACTAATGTAATTATGTTTTGTATTCTTATAGTCTTCCAGGTGAACACCAAGGATGAGAGGAAGTGAGTGAGAGAATATATCTATTTTTACTGTGCTAAGTTACACAAATTATGGATACATTATGGAATTAACCGTGCCTCTATACACAAATACATACACACACACACACACACACCCCCTACAAAAACTAGTTGTTCCTACTGATTGCCCTTGGAACTGTGCATATATAACGCATATTCTGAAATTTAACAACATTAAGGATACTTTAAACAGCTCTCCTCATCTTTCTGGTAAACATGTAAATTACAACTTGCCATAATAATTACAAACTGCATTTCTCATAATTAAGCACTGATTTCTACATAAATACTATTTCAGATAAAAACAATGTATGGCATAGATTTGCAATCTACGGAAAATTTAAAACCAAGGCTGCCACTGCAGCTTTCGTTGTGCTTATTATTTGTCCTCTCACCTACTTCACATGTGCCTTGCCATGAAAGGAGCACATGAACGATCGTAACTTTCAGCTTCTTATCTTTCTTGGTTTATTTTTTTGGCTTTAACTGTACAGTAACTTGCCCAGATAATGAGAACAGAGTGTAAATAAAGGAAACCAATAGAGTTGTGCGTGGTTTTAAAATTGCAGTCATAAAAGCACTCCCAGAGTCCAAATCCTTATTGCTCTGTGGGCATGTGAGGCTGCTGATGAGGACACCTCAGCAACGAGAGCAGGTACAGGGTGTCACTACACCCAGCTGGTGTTCCAAAGTGACATCAGTCCAGTGGAGAACAATACCCACGGTGTTGTTCACTGGGCAGTGACTCTTCAAAGCAAAATGGTTACAGAGAGAGAAAAGCAGACCGCAGGACGCCCCTTGTCCAGGGCATGTCCTCACCACAGGGCTGTAAAGTCAGGCACCATCTGGTTTACTGTCTAATCGGCTCGTCACTTCAGGATAGGACAGCTTGAGTGGGAGACATCTAGAGTAAGATTCCTCAAACAGCACAGATGATCAGTTTGTGATTAGATCATTTCTCCTCAGAAAGAGAAGGCATGAGTTTCACCCCATCCAGCCAGAGATGAGAACCCTTCCCTCCAGACTAAGTGTTCTCGCTGATGGAGTTTTATTAAAAGATTCAGGTCAACCCCTAGTCCAAGTTTAGAAGGGAAGTTTGGGGCCATGAATGTCCCAATCACAGCAACGTTCAACTCCACATTGCAGGTTAGATGGTAGGTGGGAGAGATGGGGAATTTATTTTCACCATGCCCAGCCTCCTTCTGTAGAGCTGGGCTTTAGTTCTCCTAAACTGGAAATAATTACTAATGAGACAGATGAGGATAGCACTGTTCATTGAAATGGGAGCTGGGAAATGAGAGGGTTCCTTATTCACCATCTTTGTGATTTTGGATAATCTGATGATCTTCCTTCTGTTCTGTTTCCCAGTCAGCTGAAATGGATAATAGTATTTTACTTTCTAAGGTGAAGTAGCTGAGATTTCCAAATGGAAATAATGGATAAGCCTGCTGTATTTTACTTTAAAGTCTAATTTTAATTAGCACTCTAATGGGCCTTTTGTTACTGGATGCTCTCTTGATGCATTATTATCTATTCTTACTATTCAACATGTGTGTTGCAGTAGTATTTAGCAGCCCCAGTAAGGATCCTGGATGTGTTTTTATTATGTGCAAGAGTTTTATATTGAACTCTAAAAACAATGACAATATTTCAACTGTCAAATAGAAGCACAGATTCAGCACAGCAATTAAATACATGGCTAAACAATCCCTGTCCAAAAGCCTTGCCTAACTTAAGACTTGCTATTAAAGAAGATTTCACACAACCTCTATAACTTATATTATAACTTATACCTGTGGAATTATATTTCTTTATTTGGGATGAGAACACCTAGCAAGGCATAATATTGTCATCTTTTGTCAGGGACCTTATTTTGGCAGTTTTCTTAAATGTGTGGGTTGATCAATTAATTCAGCACAGACTTTCGAAGAAGAGTAATTACTGTTATTTTTCTAAAAAAAACCCCAAAGCTTTAGAATTTTGGTAGATTCTGAATTATTTCCCACGAGGGGAAAGTGTAATTCAATGCTATTTAAATTTATCTAGGTTTTATTTCCCATAAATCAAAGCTGATCAAAGTAAAACACACTGTGCCATCACATTTTGAAGAGACAGATGTGTGTCATGTTCTGGAGAGGAAGGTAGTTTCCTTGATGGTGCAGAAGTTTTCTTCCCCTTGTATAAGTCAAAATATTCCATATTGTATCAGAAAAAAATGTGAAATGTTTAATTAAATCTACTTCCAAATGACACCCATACTGTGGTGCAGGGAGGTATCAGGCAGCCACCAGCACAGCCTGGCACTCCATTTTGAATTTACAGCTGTGCCCAGCACTTCAGAGGGAGTTTTGCTCAAGTTGGGATTGCAGGATCAGTCCTACGACTTGTTTGGAAACCATAAATTAGACTCAGTGTTATGTTTCCTGGCTTTAGGGAGCCTATATCTGTTAGTACCGTTTATATGCTACTCCACTTTAACCAGTCAGATAAATCATCAGCTTCGTGGCTGAAGCAGAAAGTACAGATATGACAGAGTACTCAAAACAAGCCATGAATTCCCCACACATATAAATTGGCATAACTGCTTTAATTTCATCACCCGGAGATTTGACTTGGAATGGTTTAGCTTGATATTTTTTGCTGATGATTTATTTTGTCATCAAAATATACTGTGAAGCAGAGAGAACATGTCACCTAGCAGGCAACATTTAAATTCACCAGGTCTTTTTTTACAGGTGATTTGTGCTTTGTGGATGTTTAGGTTCCAAAATCTTCTTAAAAATTTCCATACTGATCTGTGCCATCACTTGATGTCAGGTTGTAAATCAGCCATGTTTTAGGATGTGAGTGCTTACACACTCTTTTCTTTACAGAGCAAGGGGGTTAAACATGTACTCAAGTTGTGTGATGTTTGGTTTACAATTATTACAGGTCAGTATAATTTTTATTTAATATAACATTATAGTATAATATAGTAACATAACATAGTATAATATAAAATTCTTTTTTCCATCTCTGAACCCTTAAAATATCCATGCATTTGTACGTTTCATCACCAACTTGAATATATATTTTAGCACTACCCTTTTCCTTTATTTTGAAATGCCCGTTGCACATATTTTTACAAGGGGCTTTGTGAAAGCAGCATTCCTGTCCACAGCCCCGCTCCTCGGAAGGTCCCAGCACACTGATGCAGCTTCTCCCCCTTCATATGTCTTCCTACCACAGGGTATCACTAGGACAGAGCCATGGGTCTTATTTCTAAACTCATTCCTGCAAAATGTGTAACGGGATCCTCAGCATCCTTTGGTTTCCTGACATAATCTATTCATTGAATCTTACTTATTTGTGAATGTGCCTGCCCTAAATGGACTGCTTACAAAACCTGGGG
This sequence comes from Manacus candei, assembly GCF_025592945.1. Lineage (NCBI taxonomy): Eukaryota > Metazoa > Chordata > Aves > Passeriformes > Pipridae > Manacus > Manacus candei. The sequence goes on along the minus strand of NW_026138065.1, from coordinate 20,475,802 downwards.
GGTTATGATTACCCTTCTTCTGTTACCTAGCCAAGATCTGTCCCTGTCTCTCACAGCACCTGCTGCTTATCTCCCAGAGCTCAACAGAAGGGTTATTGGGTGAAATTTAGCAGCCACAGAAGATGAGATGAAATGAGCTAATGGTCACCAACTATTATCATCATGGTGACTGTTAGAACCATGATTGCCTATCAGCATAGTCATCACCTATTTTCCAAATCCCCTCTTTGGCCAATACAAGAATCTTTGCCCTCAACTCATAATTCCAGTTCATTTTGTCCACAATTCCCCTTTCCCTGTGTGAACTCTCCAACTCCAGTTCAGCTGCACTTCATTCGCACTAATGAAAAGAGTTGAGCTTTGAGTCCAAGTTCTCTAAGACCTTTGTCCTAACATCCATTTACACATTTGTGATAAGACATCTAAATATCTTGCAAGGTGGGAGGGGTAAGTGTTCTCTCTTGGCTATCCTTCCTTCTACTATGGTATGGATTATTTTTGACTTTATGTATACACCTTTTTCTCACTGTGGTCTGTGAGGCCACGTTTCCATCGATGTAAGCATTAAACTAGTGTCAGGGTTAGAGCAAACCCTAATTATATTACAGTTTAATAGGGAAACAGATCATGTCAAGTGGGAGGTCAGCAACATATTTTTGGATCGTATCGCAAAGTTCATCCAGTACTCATCCCTTCCCTATACTGGAATATTTATAGTTTGTTTGTTTTACACTGGAAATATCCCTTCTGTGAGCTTCTCTTGAGAGTGGTTCAGGAGAAAGATGGTATGCAAAACCTCAACCATTAGACACAGGACACTTGGATCCTCCTCCTTTTCAAATTCTCCTGTGATGGATTAGAATGGGAGTTTCAGAGTGGACAAGCTGTAGCAAGCTAAAGCAAGCACATCCCAAGCTCCTTTAGACAAAACCCTTTCCCAGGGCTATAAAACACCCTGGTATCCAAATCCTGTATGTACTGTAGTGAGCAACCTTCCTGTTCCTATGCACCTTAATGTTTCATTTCTGCATGGGTACTCAAATACATCTGCTACCCAGCTAGGGGTTTCCTCAGGACTACATCCAGTGGGTTCCTGATACTAAATCTTTCCCTAGGTCCTCCAAGGTATGTATTTTCTGACTGTGCCTATCCTATGCAGTGGGAGTATGTGTCTGCAGGGTAGTCGTGCCTTTCTCTCAAAGACTAGGTGTCTTTTCAGGCACCTGTCTTAAAGAATTGAGAACTGGGCTCCATTTCTGCTCTTAAAAAATGCTTGTGTAAAATCTTCAACAGCCTTAAGTGCGACAATCAAAAAGAAGAGCCTCCTCCCAAGCTCTCTCTACTTTCTACATGGCCACAGCAAGCAGCATGGAGGATGCTTGTCTCCCCATTCATAGCCTGATAGCTCATGCAGTCCCCCAGGTCAACAGAAATATGAGATTAAACTTCCTTAGACAGTCGGTGGAACTGTACCTGTCTTTTACATGTCCCTGATGAATGCTTAAAGAAAGCAGCACTATCTTATCCTTCCACCAGCATTTGCAAGAAAGGAGTGATGCCTTTCTAAACTAAAAAGAAGAGACCAAAGCACAGGTAAGGAGGCACCTTTTGTCTCTCTAGTGGACAGAGGTGCCTCCTTACAAAGTGAGGGGCAGGAGGTCCCCCATCTCCTGCTGGGAAGGCCAAACTGCTCCCTGCATACCTTGGTGGCTGATTTGGGACCACTTAACGGGGCTGAGAATCAAGTCATGTAAGACGGGATGTAGAAGTCCCTGGTATCACAGGCAGTGCTGTGACTGAATTTTGGGTGGCTGAGGTTTTATGGGAACTCCATTAGCTCCTGAGCCTTTTTGGCAAGTTTCATTATACAGTTAAAACCAGTAATTATTAACAAGGTGTGAGCAACCACTTTATTTTCTCCTGTGATGATCCAAGTGCACCATGACCAGGGACAACTCTCTTTTAGAAAGCAGTGGGGAAATGTTTAGACAGGCAAAAGTCTCACCATCTCCATAGCCATCTAATTTGTACTTGTAATGTGATAGAACTATCGTGTGAACATTTTTATAACTGATCTAGCAAAGCTCACTACACCTTGTAAACAAAAAGCATATTCCCATCCCAAAGTAAAATACTGTTTAGTTTTGAATTTTTCTGAAAACATTGAACTTGTGTTGACAGAAAGAATGAAACGTACACATTAAAAAAAAGTTCGTCTCTTCTTTGAAACATGTCATCTTATTCTAAAATAACCATATTCATCCCAGTTGGTACTCAAAGTTTTAGAGTAAGAATTTCTCTTTCCTACTAGAAAATGCAGTCACTCAGGCAGGTAATCACAGCATTGGAGTGTTTCATTTTGTTAAGATGGGTATAAATTTATTTTATAAGCTGCTTTGCCTATCAAATGACAGGAGGTCCCTTATCATAAACACCACTGAAATTTTATTATGTGAAGGAGTGGTTACTAGTTTGTTTGGTTTTTTTTCTTTACTCTAAACAAATTAAAGAATTTGGAAATCCTGACCTGAAAGCATTTCACACTTTCACAAGTGCTTAATTTTAATTGTGCACGTAATCCAAATAAGTCCAGTACTACTCATACGCTTAAATCTAAGCACATGCATAAGTGTTAGAAGGACTGAGCTTTAATATAGCACAAAAACTAATGTCTAATTTTTCAGCATTAAAGTTAATGCCATGTTAGATTCATTTTTCTAAGAGAAGTCATTCTATGAAAGAAATTATAAAAATAAATTTGTGCCTAACATATATTTTAACTGAGACATATACTGATATATTTAATATTTCTAAGTATATCTATTACAACATATAATATTTCTAAAAAGTACTGAGTCATGTAAGGGACCTGACACACAACCTCATAGAAGAAACCCTTAGAGAGAGGGCTACTGAGGGAGGAAAAATTTGGAAAACTCTGATTTCTGGCAGCCAGTCCCCTGGTGCAGGAGCTTCCCTTCGCTTAGCAGAATAAAGTCTCTGCTTCAGAATTTGTTGACTTCAGGGAATTTCTGCAGAAGAAATCTCTCCATGAAGGCATTTAACCTCCCTGCACTGCACCACGGGGAAAACCCAGGAGCCCTCCCTGACCAGCTCTGCTCTTGCTGGCCCACAGATGGGAAAGGCCAGGTCACCCCGTGCTGAAGCTGCGTGTTCTGCCTTCACCCTGACTCAGACCTCTTCACAAGCACATGCTGGGGAAGCAATGCCATCCCAAACAGCATCCGTGGGTTTCCCTGGGTATTTCCTAACAGAGCTCGTGTTCCTGGCAGGTCTGCTCACCATAACTGTGGTAGTGGTTTGACACTAACATCCATGCTCCCAAATCCCTTGGTAGCTATAGAGGAGGTTCCCTGTGGTCTCCTGTCTGTTCTGCAGTGGGATACAGCAGCAGCCCATGCTGCTCCACCCAGACCATGGGAGGACAGGGCCATTGGGGCCTCATCCAGGTAAGCAATGGGATGTTCTTTTCATCGCTGTTGGCATGGGTATGTATTTCCAATTCTGTTTTCTGCTGCTACTTCAGAGTAACATATTATCAGTTATCACCATGATAGCTATTTTTATTCCAGGAACATTGGGCCTCGTTACAAGATATATATATATACCCTGAAAACTCAAACAAATGAATATCAGCTAATTTTTCTCTAATTCAGAAAATAAGCTAAATCTTGATAATCTGTTTACTTTTACATGCTTTCTAAAACCATAACGATTTTCTACGCTAAATAATTTTCTGTGAAGATTTTGGTTTGGGAGCTCAGCTTTAACAACAAGCTAACAACAACAAAACCCAGCCAACCTGTAAGGGCAAGCAGTACTTGCAAGATTTTATCAGTTACTTCCAGAAAATGCCCCTTGGTGCCTATTTCACTCTGCTGTTTTAAGTTAATTTGCAAAGCTTTGACAAGGAACAAAGGTTAAATACTTGGAATTTGCACAGGTTGTATGTCATTGCAGAATGCTAAATAAATGTTACAAATAAATGTTAGTACCTCCAAGAAGAAAAAAGGTAGGGCATGGGTGCAGCTGCCCTGAAGATCATTATAAGAAGAAAATTCCTCTGGAGCCAACTGGGAAAGCCGGAGATAGAAATGCAGAGTATTACACAGGTACTGCTTTTAAGACTGTGTTATCAGGGGACTCCAGGTAGGTATGGAGCTGAGCAGAACTGTTTTACAAACATCTCCTGTTATGTGTTACTCTAAGAAATAATACCTGAAGTACAGGAACCTGCTGGTAATACTGGAGTACATTTTAGCGACGTGAGCTGAGGGTTGAGCTTTGCTAGTTTAGGGATATTGGTAATTAAAAGCAGTGAAAATAGATGTAAATCCAGTGGCACAACATGCTACGGAGGTGGGTATTTGTAGTTATAAAACTACAGTCCTGGATGAGCTTATAGCAAATCAGATTAAATTTAAGACTGCTAAATATTGCTATGGGAATTTATTTCTGTTGATGGGACTCAGATTGTTCTGTTTATGCGTGGTTTGGGTTCTGCTGGCTGATTTTATCAACATATGTTAAATACATTTATGCTGGTCATTTTAGTGGCAGTTGGCATGCTAAGCCATCTCCATCAAAAAGGTACATTTCACCCCTTAGCAAGAAAGAAGTGGACAAACTGAAGGAAATAGATTTAGAGCTTGCCCACTGTCATGCAGCAGAAAAACCATTGCAGAATCTCCAAGCCCTGACTCTCCTGGCAAAAGGGGAGTGCTGCCAATGCAAGGTACTGTGGCAAACCTTTCCTCCTCCAGCCTTCCTCAGCCATAAACAACTTTTTTACCAGTTCTGGTCCTCATCCAGCTCTGAGAGTCAGTGACGATAATCTGAGCGTGCCAAGCCTGGCCTCAGCAGATTTTCTTGTGAAATAAAGAACACAGTGTGATATGCAATTTTCTTCTGAATTCTTTGAATATGTGTCCTGGAATACATGGCTTCTGCTAACAGTTCTGCTATCAGCACTGTTTTCTGCATTTGACTCCCCTTCCCACTTGTATAACTGCGGTATTTTATAGGGAAGTTGTTAACTGGTTATTTTCCATTCTAGTACTCTAGCAAACTGTAGTAGGTTTGAGTTGATATTTCAAAATTAGATTTCTACCTTCACAGCTAATCCTACGAGAAACTAAGCATCCTTGCAGGAGGTATGAAACCAGTGATGTTCTGTGTGCTTAGCACATTACTGAATAAGGCCTCATTGGAAGGATATCCAGCCAAAGTTGACAAACTTATAAATACAAAGTGCCCCGGTTTCATTCAAAAAGCTACTTGTACACAAATAAACAAAGTCAGAAAAAAAATAATTTGTTTCTCAAACTATTTTTAAAAATTCTGAGAAGCTAGTAATTTAAAAAAATTTCAGGGAACACTTGAAATAAGTTATGACCACTAAGATTTTGTTTTATTCTTTTTTCTTTTTAATAAGGTTTATACATATTGTGGTTACTTTTTCTGCAATTTATTCACAACATATTCATTATAATGCTTCTCTGTACTTTTATCATTAGCCTGCATAGATTTTTGAACTACAGAGAAAAGATATCTCATTGTGGTAATAGCACTCAATTTTGCCTTCTCCTCAATGGTTTTCTTCTTTTGTGTTATTCCCATACATACGTGATTCAAAGCATTTGTGAGATGACCTCACTTTTTTTTTGTTGTTGTTTCATTTTGATCTTGTTTTCCTGGCTGAGAGGATGTGTGTCACTTGTGTTTTGAAATGAACTCTGGTAAATACAGCCGCTTCTTGAAAAGATCACTGCTCCTATTTGAGCATGACTTTGCCATAAATATGCAAGTGGGAAGAAAACTATGAAGACTTGTCGTGTGAGCAACCCACGGGCTCAGTCTTTTCTCCTCATTACTGCCCAGTCCTGCTTCTGGATCCTTCCTCGCAGAGCACATGACCTACCTCCCAGCCGTACAGGACACCGAGTGCCAAAGAAGGGTAATTGTATTATAAGACTTTTTAATTCCCCAACTTACTTCAGCTGTTATCAGCAGCTGGTTACTTCAGCTAGCTGATATGCCTCGGTATCTTGTAAACATTCGGTCTAGTACTGTGCATTACTCATAGTTGGAAAATCACTTTGACTCCTGTAGCATAATTATGTTAATGTCAAATGAGTCACAGGGAAACAGAAAACTTGTATCAGAGCTGCACCTTAGTGCCAGTTTCTGAATGCTCCTGTTGGCATGATAGAAGTAGGTTAGGGGATTTAGGGGAAAAAACAACTTTCATTTAATGAGTGATTTGAAATTATGATAATAATGATTCATAAGGAAGCTGCGCGACAATCAAGTTCAGATTCATTGAAACATAAAACTGGTAAGAGAATAGCCTGCCTAATTATTTATAAGAGCAAGAGTGAAAAGTACTGAATTTTTAAAGAATTACTTTTCCAGGAAAACTTCACAGATATGTTTCGCACATAAACAGCTTTTCACATTCATTATCTAGTTACAAGGGTAGTCTAATTGACATCTTAATTAGATGACATTTCAGAGTTAAGCCCCTCTGATGTTTCATTAATTTTACCTTTCTTGGTCTAGTTAATGCAAGTGATCATTCAGGAAAAAAAAAAGCTATACTTTTTCACCTCACTTTTGGATCATAATACAAGAAGCCGGAAGCTCTTCAACAAGCTAAAAGTTCCTATAACATAACTTGTCCTAACTGAAAGCAGACGAAGGGACAGCAAGAGCAGAATTCATTCCAGAGTTAAAAGACACAGGGACATACATGTGTGGTACACTGACCATCTCAGGGCTAAGCTGAAGCACTTTTTCTCAGAAACATAGAAGCAAGTTACTCTGGTATTTGCCTACCAGGATTTTACATGCTCAAACATATCTCAATATTCCCACGTGCCAGCCTGATAAATAGGATATACCATCTCAATGTAAACAGAGACTTTTTTTTTTTTTTTTGAGATGGCTGAAACGTCATTCTCTGGACACAAGAGTTTTAGTATTCTGACAGATTCTACTGTGCTATTTAAGAAAAAGGCTCAAACCTAAGCAAAAGGCAAAAGCTGAAATGAAAATTATAACCAGATAATTTAAGTCAGGAAAAAAAAAATCACTCAGGGTAATGTAATAAAAATCTCTGTGGATAAGTAACTGCCTTTACCTTAATGTTCTATTTGAGAAGAAGACAAGACTTACATTTCCCTGGGAGCTCCATCTCTCTGAGCATTTCCCTTTCATCTGTTGTCTTCTCATCTCATGCCTTTTCTGACTTCTCTCCACTTACCCTAGAAACTGTTAATAAATTAAATCTCACATGTCCCATAAGAAACCAACTGTTGTTACTAAATTGAGTGGAAATATAAGGTCATGCCATAGGTGACTAAGTACACTCCAGATTTCCCTACGAGCCATGATCTAAATATGATGCCACAGCATCATCTCGACCTTATACTGAGTGAGGGGCTTTATTTCAGAGCACATCCCCGACCCAGAGATAACCTACTATGGCCAACATCTGCAGTTTGAAACTCTCAGCTCTTGGCTGAGTTAAAATTGTAGTTTTTTATGTCAAGCATTTTCATGCCTGATGTATCGGTGGAAAATCTTTACTGTAGTACTTCCTGCTCCTGTGTTTCACATAGAAATATATAGCAAATACACCAAGGACTTATTACTTTGTGAATTAGCATCATTTTATTAACGATGTGCGTTTGTGGTCAGCCCTGCAGAGGCGGACAGACTGTCCATGCGATGCTGCTGCCCTGGGGCAGGACCTGGCATTTCCCTTCCCCCGTGTCCGTGACACTCCCGAGTTCCCAGGCCCCGGGGAACAGCTCTGCGGAACCGGAGCCACAGAACCGTGAGCGGCGATGAAGAAAAGAGCTCAACACACCACCCGGGCGGCAGCATCAGCCGAGGCCGATCGGGGCTGAACCGCCCGGGACAGTCTGGGCGGGAAGACCTCAGACTTGGGGTCAGACCTGCACCCTGGGAAACTGGGAGCTCTCACCGAGGGGTCATTGTCCCAGCCAGCCCTTCATTCAGGACGGCGCTGCGGGGTCTGTGCGGGGCTGTGCGGGGTCTGTGCGGGGTCCGTGTGGGGTCCGTGCGGGGCTGTGCGGGGTCTGTGCGGGGCAGGTCTCGGCCCCGCGCCCCCCCCGGCCGCCCCAGCTGCGCCCGTCCGTCAGTGCCGCCCCCCCGGGCGGGGCCGCCCCGCGCTGCCCCTTTAAGGCAGCGCAGCCCCGCGCGCATTCCAGCGGCCGCGTCACCGTTCCGGGAAGCGGGTGGCGTCATCCCGCCGCCCCGTCATCCCGCGGCGAAAGGGGCGGGCGCTCGGAGACAAAGAAAGAATTAAAAATAGAAGGTGAGGGCGCGGAGAGCGCTGTGACCGGCGGGCGGGGCCGCGGCCCCGTCGGCCGTGACGTCACGGCGGGCGCGCGCCTGCGCGGCCCCGCGGGGCCATTTACGGGCGCTCCCGGGGGGCAGGTGACGTCATGCGGGTGCCGCGTCACGTCACGTGCGCGGGGCTCGGTCCCCGCATCCCCCTTCAGGGAGCGCGGGAATGGGGAACCTGGTCCCGGTCTAGCCCTGACCGCCCTCCGGAGCAGGGAGCCGCGGCTGCGGCGCTGGTTCCTGCCCACAGCCCTGGCTCTGAGTCATGGAAGGGGCAGCAGCTCCGGGTGGATTTGTGGCTCACGAAACAGAGAGGAGGGTTCTTTGTGCCACACCTGGATTCCCCTGTATTTGGCGTCAGCGGTGGAGCCAGCGGCGATGCTTAGCCCTCCTTTGTGGGGTGCTGTGTGAGAGGATAACTGTGTCACACTGAGAGCAAGAGCAAACAGCAAAGCCTGGTGCTCTCGCTGCATACCGTGTGCTCTCCCAGCAGAGAAAAGCAATGTGTTACCCGGGGGGATAGTTTCTACGCCCACTGGAATGTGACATTCCCCACAATTATTACATAAGTGTCATGTCAAGGATGCCATTGATATTACGATCCTTCTCTTAACTACAGCATGACAGCAGTAGCTTATATCTAGAATCTTAAAAGGATGCTGTTTCATTTCTATTCCAGTTGCCAAGGCCGTCTCTGTCAAGAACAGCCTGAGGATGTTCTGTAGCCTTTGTGGTCATGTACTCTCTCTGTGAAGGACTGGCCTTGTCTCTTGTGGCTTTTTTCTAAGAATCAGATAATCTGAAAGGGTATTGGGCCACATATGCAGATAGTATTTGGTAGATGAGGCTTGCACACTTGTTACTGTAACTCTATGTGTTTCAATATAAAGCTGCTGGGTCCTTTTGGTTCCTTCTCCATGTGGCTTTTTGTGTATGTGTGAAATTGTGCATAAAAGTTGGTGACTGTATGTCCGTTGCTTTCTGTAGTCTGTCCAGGCAGCTTGAATAGATCTTTAGCTTGAGTTGCCGTTTTCTCAGCTTGTTTGAGTACAAGGAAAATGTTGTGGGCCATGTGAAACAAGGAACTACATCATCAGCAAGTAGCTTCTGCTACACTAGTCGCTGTGAGCAGGTAAAAGACATAGATAAATTCACTGAGAGTTATGCAGAAAACACCAAATAAAGGTTCTTATTAAACACCTCTGAAGTAGCTTGAAATTTCTTGACGGCAAAATGAGCGTGCCAACTTCTGTCCCCATGTGGCTGTGTCTGCATCAGCATGCGCTTGCTCTTAAGCTTTCATCTTATGTGAAAGGTAAAATTGTTAGACCAAACCTAGACTAAACTAATCTGAACTAATCTGTACTAACCTGAATTAAATCTCAAGTGTGAATATTTTCATTCCACAGTTTAACCAAGTAGTTAATTTGAGATTATTTCCCAGTGGTTTTGGACAGGCTTAGCCAAAGTCTTGACTGGAAAATTGAAGGAAGTAGAGATTCAGCCCTTTTTGTGTGGCAATGCACTAGAAAAGGCAGTGAAGTGTTGGCAATCCTTCTTTTTCAGTCTTTCTTTGTGATAAAGCAGCCTATGTTTGCAGAGGTTGCATATCCCATTTAAAGGGCTTTGTTGTGCAGTGTAGTGATGGTGGTGCGGTACAGTGCAAACTTGAGCTAAATAGTGCTGTCCCAGAGCATTCCAAGGGAGGGGGGTGTGATTAGTAAAGGGGGGCTGTGTCTCCTGTTAGATTGAGTCATGGAGGAATAGAAGAGAGAAGTGTGCAAGCTTACGAGGAATGCAAGCCTTTCTCCTTCAAATGCTTTTTAAAAAATGAAATTCCAGAAGCCTGAATCAACGAATTTTTTCTGTTCCTAAAATCAGGATGATAAAGCCATTCTCTGTCAAAAACCTGGATTACTTCATTAGCTTTTGGAAATGTAATAGCTGCTACTTTTCTGTTAAGCTCTTTCTCATTACCTGCTACTATGAATATACCTGTTAAACAAAATGGTGTTTGGACCAATATAATTGCTGGAAGTGCAACACAGCAGCCCCAGGATACGTTGTCAGTTCTGGAGATAACACTGCATCTCTTCTGAAGGGGGCATTTACAAGGCTTACCTCATCATTTAGTCACCTGGATGACTGTATGCTGACAAGGAAACAGGCTTTTGTATGAGCTACCAGAATATCATTGCAAAGCTTACTGTAACTTGAAGAAAAAATCTGTACTGAGTGCAAGTCTTTGCAGGTGATGTATCCTATACTAGAACTTCCCTGCAAAATAGTTAAATAATCCTCGCGTCCTGGAAAAAGAGGCCTGTGACTTGAAGTGAAGCTTTCCTGGAATTTTCCATTTGCCCTTCGTGGCTTTCAGGTGGTGCCCTGTCAGAAACAATCTTCCTGGAAGCTTATGAGTACTGAGCAGTATCAGACTATGTATCAGTCTTGCATAATAAATGCCCTCTACAGCAGAGCTATGGATTCTACTCATTCCCATCCCATAATGTGATACATTTTTTTTCAATATCCTGAATGTCCTCGTGGATGGGATGAATCCAAAATGCTACCAGGCATTGGAATGGGCCTGTCAGCAGCTGGAGAATATTTTCACAAAGCACTCCAATTAAACCAATAGAGTACCTCCAAAACATAAGCCTAGAGCTTAACTTTTTTAACTCAGGTGAACGCTTAAAAACTCTGGTTTCAACAGAAACATGAATTTGACACCTAATTTTGTCATTATTCTTCCTGTCAGCTCTTTGCTTTCACACAGGTAATAATTAACAGCTGTTCTTTAAGTTCCCTTTTATCTGAAAACATCTGGCTTTTTAACATAATAAAGGTGTTTTAATTCTTATGAGACTTATGAAGGTCCATGTACATTTAACAAGTTAGATCTATTGATCTGATGAAAAAAGCGCACCATATATTTTCTGTTGCCTTCTATCTCTGGAAACCATTTTCAGGGCAAACTAGAAGGAGTTTCTGGTGGAAGTTGGATGTATGCGTTCCCTGACTCAACAGGGCTCTTTGTTTTCAAGGAATAGAAATAAAGAGTTTCCTTTAATTATAAGCCTGAGGGCAGAGAGAAAGGAGGGGTGATTTCTGTTTCTCAGTATGATGTTTGTCATTTAGTTCTGCCTGGAGGAGTTGCAGTTTTGTTGCTAAATTATAATTGCACCTTTCCTGTGGCTATAGAGGAGATTTGGCAGTGTTACACTTCTGATTTGTGGGAGCTCTCCAAAAAGGTAAAGAGGAGTTTCTTCTGTGACTTGAACATGCTACTTTCCTTCACAATCATGAGGATTTCCTTTTGGTATGAACCAGGGCTGAATGTCAAGTCAGTTCTTGCAGTCTGGCTTTTTTGTTCTGGAGAAAACATGATGCATTTGAAATGTATTTGAAATATCATTTTCTCATTAGATCGTTATGTTATGCAAGGTGGAGAATGGCAGTTACCCTTAAAGCTATTTATTACAATTTATTACACTGTGGTTGTGAATCTAATGAGGGAAGATGGGATTCAAGAAGGGACATGATGAAAGTTTTTGTAGAAGTGGGCATAGTTGGGATGATGAAGGTTTATGAGAACATTAATGTTTTAAAAAAGTTTACAAATCCCTCAGTGTGTACAGTTCTTGATAAGGCGTAGACACTAAGTCAGTATCCTGTAGTTTTCTTCATGGAGTCTCCTGTTTTTCTAGCAATGCCAAAGTAAAGAATTCATGGCTTTTTGAGAAATGAAGGAGTCACCTTATCTTATTCCTTGGATGATAACAGCAGAATTATCAGTGATCATGATGATTCCTTTTTTCATGTAGAAAAGTGTATTTAAGATGTGAGCAAGAAACTTAGGATATGTGCAGTCTACCACAGGGGGTTTTAGGTAAGTTGTTTAATGCTTTCTGACAAAGACAGATGGTATGTTTTGTGTATCAGAGCAATGTGGTGAGCATAACCTTAAGACTGTTTATCATGCCAGTACCTCAGATAAATAGATATTGTGCATTAAAGGCTTTACCCATTTTTTTGACCTTTTACTACTTTCTGCAGCATCTGTATGAGCTGAAACAATATAGCTGTTCATAGACTCTACTGTAGTCTAATAGTCTCACAAATCTATTTATTCCATTTGTGGCATTTGTTACATGATTGAAAATTTGAATAACTTATCCACAAAGTTGCCTTTTTTATTCCTATTCACAAATCCCCATAAGAGTTAAAAGCATTCAGCTCTAACAAATTTTTTGATGGTTTACTGTGAATTAATCAAAGTTTAATTCATATAGTAAGGCTATCATAGCTTTTTATTTAACAATAAACTTCTTAATAAGTCTCTTAATTTCCAGTTGACATTTTGTCAATTGACCCAGTCCATGCACAAGGTCAGTGCAGGATTGTTACCTGGTAGCATTTATCATGACAGAATAAATGACAGAATTTACAAACTTTTTGTTGTTGCCACCGCTGTTTACCAACAGTGCAACTTGAAATTTTACATAAAATGTGATTCACAAGATTCAGAAATAGATTAAGCCCTATTGCTGTGTTCTCCATTCTTTCCTGTCCTCACTCGCCTCACTCCCCACCCCCAAATCAAAGTTTCCAAGACTGTAAAGTCAAAATGTTTCAGATAAATCTTCTTGGTGCTGCTCAGGCTCTTTGAAACTTTTTTTCAGTTCTGTTTGTTTCTTTAAAAACTTCTTGTCACTTCCTCTGTATCCATAGGTCTTTTTTTTTTTTGTTTGCTCCAGAGTGATACTTGCCTTTATCTAGGACTGGATATTTAGTGGTCTGGAACTCTGGTGTTCAACTGTTATTAAAAAAAATGTGGATAACTTTATTAAGTTCACAAAGAAACAGCTGTAGTTTACTGTAAATCACAATGGGAAATATATTTCGCAAAGCAGGAACAGTTGTGTAAAGAAGTTTAAAACAAGTTAAAACCTCATTGTTTTCCCCAAGGGCTCCTGTTTTTATAACTGTTTAGGTTCATACATTCTTTGGAATTTGTCTTTGCTTCATAATGCCTTAGAAAATGTGAGAGGTTGAAAATGGACTCAATAGATCATGACTACCATTTTGAAACTTCCATAAACAACAGGGCACTGTGTACTGCAGAACATTTATCTAGTGAACACAGCTTAGCAGAGATCCTAAATCTGTTTCTCATTCAGTTGAATGCACAGCAGAAGCAAAACCAATGCACGAACATGTGTCAAAGCAATAGATTTAAATGTTATCAGAAGTGAACACCATACAGCTTACACTGGAGGAAAGGATTGTTGCTTTGTTAGAATTTAATCTTTAATTTAGTTGATTTTTCTGCAGGTTTAAATCTCAATTTTTTTTTTTTGATTGAGTGATTCTGAGATGGTATCTTCTTTCTGCCCCACATTTAAAAGTAATGCAAATCAGATAAAGTTGTTTTCCAACTGGGACATGATGCTGTCCCTGTTGAGTTCAGTGACAGTTCTCACTAACTGAGGTGATGGAGGACTGGGTGTGTAGGTTCTTGGGTGGAAGACATTGGTCCTTCTTGTTTTCCTTTCTTCATATAGATTCATGAGTGACCAAAAGCCACAGGTTTAGCTACTAAAAAACACAACCTACACAATGCTAAAAGTGAAGATCATTTTAAAATTTGTTTGGTTACGTTTGACTAGCTATTTTTAAGATCACTTCAATGTGCTGATTTTGTTTGTAGTCTACTGCTTTTCTTCCTAGTACCAGGTATGTAAAATGTTTATTTCTGGTCTTGGATTTGTGTTTGACCTTGGATAACTTCTTATGTTTATGTTGCTGTAAGCAGGGTGTTCTAAGGCTTTCTAATTAGCTTTTGTGTAATTTTGCATGCTTTCTGGAACTGAGAGATTTCCTACAAAAGCTTGATTTCTTGATCATCCCAGCAACATCACTAACTTACTTCTCAAAAGACATTTCAGTGTTATCATGTGCCTAATTGTAATTTGTTTTTTTAAGCTTTTAAATTTGATCTGTGTTATATACAGCAAAACGATTTTTAGGGATTGAGTTGCATACTGCTTGAATGTTATTCAAAACTCTACTAAAAACTTATTTAATTTTCATATAATCTATCGTTGGTTTATTAGCATTTTAGAAACATGGCTTACAATAATTTGTCATGATAGTATATGTCCTAAAAGCCCTTTGTAATCTGGAAAAATAATTATTTTTTTTTAACTTTTGTGCTACATGAAACAGAGTACTTAAAAATAAGTCTGATTTTGCTTTAACTTCTCTGATTCAGATTGCTTTTAATAACTGTGATTACAGCGTAGTATCCTGCCTGCCTTCTGGGTAGTTATGCCATCTTTAGTGCAATCTTTGTAAGGGCTTGAGAATGCAGATGAAGAAAGACAGGTTTTATTCTTTTGCTACTTGACAACTGCTGCAGAGTTTTGTTTTTTCATGATTGCTGTTCTGCTTAAAAGCTAAGTTATTTTGCACTGAAAAGAAATAGTTTCAGAGCTGTTGAAAATAAGAGTGTATCTGTAATAAAGGTTATTATGATTAATTTTCATGCTTGTTCTCTGAAAAATATAATTTCAAATCTAAAAAGGCATATGGTTGTTTACTTAATGATCCCTTAGAATATGTTCTTGTGTCACTGAGATCAGTGATAACAGGATGAGGTAAGAATTGATTATTAAAGGAAAGATTCTGAAGTTCTTTGAGCATTTTAGCACTAGTGGATGATATTCTGCACCAAATAAAGTAGAAATTATCACTTATTTCAGAATGAGTTAGCGTGAGGCTGAGTTTGTTGAAAAGGCCTGTTTTCACTCGACTTGGAATATGAGGATTATCTGTTGACAAATGTATTTAAACCAAACTGGTGTGAATACAAACCAGATGTTTCTTGGGTACATTTTTATAGTATATTTGAACCATACAACAAGGTGACACATTTTTCTAATCAGTATTCCTGATTTTGTGTGGAGGAAATATATATTCTAAGTGTCACTTTGCAGGTTCTTGTCCAGTTGCAAATAGCAATCTTGTACAATATTGAGTGCAGCAATGAAAATGTAGATAAAAACTAGAATTACCATCTGTATAAAAGAAAATAAATCATGTTGCTGTAAAACAAATAAGCATTCTTTTAAGATAATTTTCAGCAATCATGTTAAAGACTAGGTTAAATCTTGATTTCACTGAGCACGCAAGAGACTGTCAACGAGTAGCTGATGTCTAACAGAGAATCTAGGACTGAAAACCATGTTAGTATTGTGTGTTCCACACCTACTTGCATTGATTCAGAGATAACTTCATGTAATAAAACTTTCTATGTCCTGTTTATTTGCTTCCTGTAAACCCTCCAAGTGTGACAGTGGAGATAATGTATGCCCCCAGTCTTACAGTCTCTTCTCCTGTCATGAATGTGCTTCACAGGGCCAAGGCAGAGGTGCAACATAATCCCTTCCCTACAGGAGTGAGTTAGCTGCACCCATAGACTATGGTATTGGAATGTTTTAATTCCATAGCTGTTGATTTATAGTATTTCTAGTAACAGGAGCAAGGGATATTAGTTGGAGTTGGTTTTCCTTTTTTTTCCCCCCACTTGATGTTTCACAAAGCTTGACAGTTTATGGTTTATTGTGGTCTCTAGCATTTGTAACAAATCTTTTATGATGATGGTGCTCATATTAACAATAAGACCTACAATTTGGACAACTAATTACTGTCCCTTTAATGTGTTGTAATGTTAACTCTTGGTTCATTCAGTCACAGCTGTTAATATGGTTGGGAAGATGACCCTCATGGTCTTTGCCTGGTTTTGCTCAGTTCTTAGGTTCATAAAAGAGCGTCTCTCCCAGAATTGAATTATAAATTTATGGTGGAAAGTAGTAAATTAAAAGAGGGAAGTCAGAGAGAAGAAATACTTTCTACCCTTTCCTCAAGGTCTCCTTTAATTTTCATTGTATGATGCAATATGCAGAGAACATGCTGAAAGCCACTAGTGTCCTTTTTCGGATATCTTCAGATACCTTTCCTCAAAAGCTTAATGGTTTACCAAGAATCCTTATCACATCTGACACTGGAGGTGACCTGAGGTTTTCCAAGTTACTCTGACAGTTGTGTTAGTGAAGTATTGCATAACTTTCAAATAGGATGGTATGTCCTTCCTGCTTGTATCCCCTTTCTGAGAGCTTCCATTTTAGGGTGTTGAGTATTAGTTCATTTTCTTATAACTGATGTTATGATAATACAGGGTATGAGTTGTACATAATATTTGACTGTGTACAGCTGAGTGCACACTGGAATCAGAACTTTACAGAGATCAAATGAGTCCTTTTCTGAAATACACTGTGCATGTCTATTCCATTTCATTGTGCACATGGAGAGATACCAAAGTTCTGAATAAGCTCATGGTAGCCATGTGTCATGACAGTGTGCCCAGTTTGGGTCTTTGAGGCACAGTGTTGTTGTGAATAGTTGAGTTCATACTGGAACTATGGCTGAGACAGTATACAAGCTCATATTGCATAGTACAAACTTTAACATTTATGAAACTGGGAAGTTCTGGTTCTTTCCTGTGTCCTTTTCTAAACACGTTATACGATATGCTTACCTTGTTCTATTTAGATAAATTAGATAAGAATATGAGCTGGCCATAAAAATGTAATAACAACTTGGCCCTGTACACTCAACTATAGATATGTACAGTGTAGTACAAAAATGTATTTGGCGTTTTTATGCTTGTGTAGCTTTGTCAGTATACAGTTCATCAGCACAAAAGGTGTGTTTGTGTAGCAGTCTTGCTTAGGTTTGATCATATTTTTTTTTCCTCTACTTGGTGATGTTAATGCCTTGCAGAAAGGCAAGAGCATTTTAAATAACATCAGCTTGTTGGGTGAACAGGCCATAAGTATTAGCAGATACACTAACAGGTCTCCAACAGTGACAATGGTTTCTAGCGTTGTTTGCAAAGTCTGGGTATATAAAGTCTAAACAACATGAAGCTGAAACAGGTGCCAGACTTACTGGCAGTTAACTCTATTTGTGAGTGCTCAGAAGTCTGACTATTTGCAGACAATATGTCAGTTTGGGAACTTCAGTCATCCTTATTTAGCAGGTACCCAAGGGTTTGATGTCAGTTGTCTTGGGGCTGGGTTGTTTTTGCGTCGTCATCCAAGTGCTACTGAAAGCAGCACAAGTCTCTCCGTTGACTTTGATTAGTTGATCACCGTGTGACATAATAAGCGTGTGTTTGATTAATTCTCTGCAGTTCCAAGTATGTGCCCACACATAACGGAGGACCATCAGTGGCCGTTGTCACTGGTAGTCAGTTTTCAGTACTACTGTTTGGGCTGAAACCCCCAGTCCTGCACAGTATTACAAATAAACCATGTAAACAGAAAGTTCTTGTCACATAATTGGGCTAAGTAGGAACAACATTTTCTAAACTTGAAACTTTCCCGAAGTCATGGGCACAGATTCATGTGACATGTTACAAAAGTTGCTGATTTCATTGTTTGGTTTTTGAACATGACTTTCAACTTGTAGACAGCTGAAGGTTACTGCAGCCTGTAAGCAGAAGGGCACAAAGGGCAGGGTGTTGCATAGCGATTTGTGCTATGACTCAGCTTTTGCTGAAAGTAATACTCATTTGGTTTCTCCCACTTCCTCCTGATTATCAAGAAGTGCCCTACAGCACTGCAGCAAAGAAATACTGCCTGTTCAAAGAATACTTTCAAAACTTATTAGAAATAGTGAACTGCAGGAAAGTAAAGCAGTAACTAATAGTGTTCCTTTCTTAGCTGTGAAGTTTGGGGGAAGTACACAGGCTACAGTGTTATTTCTTAGTTTAGGGGCAAAATGTTTGTCACTTCTTGTATATAGATGTCATAAAACGTTGGACAAAGACAAAAACTTTCTAACAAATATTTGCTGGACAGTACTGTCTTACTGAGGAGATAAAGTGTCAGCTTATCATAAGGTTTTATATTACCTTACTATTACATTACCTAAATCGCCTTAAAATTTGTGAATAGTATCCACAATATAGTAGGGAAGTCACGTGTTTTTGTATCGTTGCAAAGCACTGTCACTTTGAGGGTTGATGCAGACTTGGTAAGGTTCGTACCTTCTAAATAGACTGTGATTCTCAGGATCAATGAAGTACCTTTTGAAAGTCATATAAAGAAGCATTATAAGCTTCTTATAATCTTACAATCAGAGTATCAGTCTTCTTTTTTAGAATTTCCTGCTCTATGAGGTGCCTTCTGCCTTTTTTTCCGTTTCACCATGTATATCCATCAGTAGTTTCACATGATGGAATGGATAACAGGTCAGAGTGGTATCTACTCTGATCAAAAGCACCAAAAAGTACTCATTCCCCTTGGTGCCAAGAAAAATCTATCGCTAATGCTCAGCAGATGCCTCAGCCAAGAGTGGAAGAGATGTATCTACTCCAAAAACAAGATATGAAAAGGTTAGGAAGCAGTTTTCCCTTCTACATGTGTGCATAGTAGAGATCCCTGGCCCTATAATGTTCTTCACAATGGAAATTATTGCTGTCTTTGAGAATTATATACAGATAAAATAAGTATAAGGGAACCATTGAATAGCTTTTTAAGTATAAATGTGCATCTCTTAGGGAGGATGGGCTACTTTTTCTGTAGTAGCAATGCTTATTGTCTCTCTGATTAATGTTGTTGTTGTCTTCAAGCCTAGGAAAATAAATGTATTGAAGTAGACTGTGCGGTAAGGTTGCTCTAATTCTTTATTAAGAGGCAATTAGATAACAAAGCACATCTTAGAATATTGTCTCTACTCAAAGATTAAGTTTTTAGAAGGAAAGTTTTCTGATGGAATTTCTTTAATCTTCTTGGGTATTGGTATTTTTCTTGCATAAAATCTTGCTTCCTACCTGAGGAAAAAAAAGGAATAGGTAATAACTGTAACAGACAGATTTTATTTCTTTCTTACTAACATGTCAGCATGATTCTTGTACTGATTCTACATTTAGGAGCCTTTTTTTGGTCTACCTTATCCCCTGATATCTGCACATGGGGTAAGAGAGCAGAAAGGTCTTTTCTTCCTTCTCTGTACACTGTTGCTCTGTCTCTTCTCCTTGCAGTCTCTCTAGCATCCTGCCTCTGCATCTCTGGCCCCTGTACACAGTCTGAGCATGGAAGACATTTGAGGGGAGGGAGCAGTCAGGGTGCTTTTGTGTATGGATATCCAACTCTCTCGTAATAATTTATAAGGACTGCATCAGGAGCACAAATTGTGGAATTTGGAGAACTGCCCTAAGTTGTGCTGATGGTTGTACATGACCCTGACCCTCGCTGAGGAAGGCACAAGCCACCTCCCTTACATGGTTCCACCACTGCTGGCGTAGAACAGCAATGAATCCGAGTTGATGTGGACAATCTGTAGGTGTTGAGAGAAACCACATGGCAGAAACAACCACTGTGAACTTGACTCCTGTCGTTTTTGTTGGTTTTTTTTTCTGCTGTGTAACTCATGTCCTCACATTAGCCTAAACAGGTACCACAGTATAAATAATGTGTGTGAGATAATGTGTCCATTCAAGAAATGCACTCACTTTTGTGTGGCAGGGTGAACTCGGGTGCATGCTTCCTGGGTTCTTTTATTACAGTGGATTTTACTACTGTCTGAGTTGTTAGTGGATTGTTTATTCTGGAGACATGGGAGTAATTGTGAACAATTGTGAAACGCTAATAGCATATGAGCATTGTAAGCAAGTAACCACACTGGGAAATGGTGGTGTGAGTTGTGTAAATTGACCTTTACCTGTCCTTTAATTTTCCGGTGCCATGTCAAGCTGGGTTGTTGGGTTTTTTAATGTATAGATAGGATTTAAATTGAGATCAATATTTAACTTGCAGCTTGAACCAAGATTATAGCAAAACTCAATCTGATATCAAATTTCAAAGGAATCTGCAGGAGAGTGTCTCTTGCATCAAATAGTAATGGTTGATCTGACATTCCAGTCTCGTTCCTGTATGGACCTTTTGAAGAATGAAAGTATTAATTCGTGTAAACATTCCCTTCCTGGGGAAGGGAAGGCCCTGATCATCCAAGCATGTACTCTGAATCAAAGGCTACAAAGAAGCATAGGTATATATTTGATTTGCTAATCTTGTGTAAGGATTCAAATTGTATTGCTGTTGTAAAGCTTTCAATTCCATTGAGCTTCCAACTGCTGAAAATAGACCATTTTGTTAGACCATCTCTGAGCATTGTACTGCCCCACCTACATCTCTGCAAATATCCCAGAAAATTATTCCAAAGCTAGAATAGGCATGTCTAGATTATATTGCAGCCGGTGTTATGACTGTATTTATAATTACTGTAAGTTAACATAATTTTTTCCTTTATGAGGACAACTCTTGGAGAAACTTCTCTTTCTCTTTGATTTTATTGTTTCTGTTGGTGTAAGATAAAAGTCACTCAGACTAAAGGAGAACAAAAGTTTTTTCTCGTGGAAAAAAAATGATATGCTGGTATGAACACATCTTACATGAAAAAAAGTGTGTCGGTTGCACTTCACACTTTTCAAATTCTAAGCGCTGATGTACACAAGAGGTTTTAAAGTAACTTCAAAAAGGACCTTATGATGCATACATCCTGGGTAATTCTGGACATTCTAATTACAGAGTTATTTTTACACATACCCAGATTTAGCCACGTATAGATCTGTAGATCTTCTGTTGTAGGGGAGTGACATAGCAAGCAGTATAGAATGTAAAACTGAAATGGGCCATATTGAATTAATCTTTAGTGTTCAACTTTAATTCATAAAGATTCTTAAATACACTTATTCTCAACAGGTAAGAATTCTAACACTGCAATTTTATAGTAGCAAAAAATTACTTGCTGGAATACTAAGTGACCTGAACTTTTCTAGTCTGTCGTTTAATCTAAATGTATTTACCAATGGCTCAAAAAGGTTTTATGTTAAATAAAACTACATGCTCAAAAATCACTTGACTGAGGTACAATGTGTTTAGTGAATAGCCAGTTTAAGACCCAATGTGAACAACCACCAAAAATATGGTTTAATGCGTGTGGTAGTTTGACTTTATGAGAATATTTTGTGGGAGCCACCAGTATGCTGAATTTCCATTAGTTTCCCATGTAAAAGTGATCTTTCTCTCTTTCCTTCATAGCTGCACATCTGTATCCATGGCCACCTTCATGAATCTGAGTTTACCTCTTGGCTGCATGCACTGGGGGATTCTGTTGGCATAAGCAGAATATAACTATGCCCTGGAAAAAATAGGATTTCTGGATCCTTGTTTGTTCCCTGTACTGGATGTGCATTGCCTGTTCTTTCATTGCTCTGAATGCTGAGCAGACATTACATTTAAATATTAATCCTGCATAGATAACTCTTCTTCCTAGGTCAGCAGGAATGTTCATGGAAGGGCTTGATACAGTTCTGCATTTCCACTTTCAGTAACTGTTAAAATGGCCATCTCTTTTACCTGATAATGTTAATTTTTCACATGAAATCAGGCAGTTCTGTTCTATTTGATGACACTAGTTCAGAAATAAAATATTTTTTCTTAATGCAATGCCATATACATTATTCATAATTGTAAAGCATAGTTACTTAATCAAATACGTCTCAAAATACCTACAGAACTGTTCAGGTTAACCATCCAGTCTAATGCATCATCTGTGCCTATGCTGATCTAAAACTTTATCTCATCTGCCAGGTTTTTCACTAGGTAATGTCATACTCACTGTATTTTGCATAACAAGTTATTTGGGGTTTTTAATGCATAAAATGTAACAAGCATTGTTTTAATGAGCGTATGGATGTGCTTCTCCATATGAGGGGGATATCAGTGGGAGTGCAGTTGTTAGAATAGGATCAGATACTCTGTTCTGTATGGTAGCCACAGTGTCTGTTTTTAAGATAGGTTGGATACAAATTCCAGATTCCAATCGCTGTGTTTCAATGAACCTTTGTATTAATATGCCTTGCTATACAAACCACTGTGTTCATATACATTCTTTACCAAGCTGGTGTTCTAGAGAGCACCCATCATACAGTTTGGTAACAAGTAATTTATTTAATGCATAGGTATGAATACACATAAAACTACTGGTTTTATCTATAACTTACTGCTATTGCAATGGATTTAATATTATCAGTTGTAAATTAGATTAATTTATCAAGTTTAGTATTTTCTGTATGAATTTCTAATCAAGAAAGTTCTATCGTGAAGAAAAATAATCCAAGAAAGTTATTAAAAAATATCCAACACAGATAATTAATTTATTTCCTTGTAGTGGATGTTGCCTCATGCAAATGGAACCTTTTTTTACAAATGATTGTTTGTTAGAATTGCAGAGCATATTACAAAAACAACAGTCATTTACAATAAATATTTAGTTTTCAGTCTTGTGTTCCAGTAAAGCTGTTCGGAAAGAAAACAAGTATTGGGATTTTGTATTACTCACTGTGTAGGTAATTCCTAATCCCTGAAGAATATACATTCTACAGTCCTTGGAAAGTACACTGTTGACTGTATAGGAGATATTGGAATTGCTTATTGTGTTACCAAACACTTGATTAGTAAATAATGCTCTACCTAAGAGAATTTTGCTTACAGAGAAATTCCTTGTTAGGAATGGTATATCACAGGCTTAAATGAGAACACGTTTTGTTTTTCTCAAATCTGTGATCTGGAATGGCAGCATAGAATGGAGTTATGCTGTGCCAGAAGCTCTTAGTAAAATCCAAAACCCCCACAGAATATATTTAGTTTCATCTTTTGTTAAGCAAGGCTCATCCATGCTTGCAAATCTCTTTAAAAGATATTACTGTTATTACTGATGTGGATGTCTGGAAAATGTGTGTTAACTAACGTATACAAACATGCAGACTACGTATTTCTGATGTTGAAATAGTACAGTTAATGAAATTACATGATTCTGTGGCAAGACCAGCAAAAATGTAATTATTCAGAGGCAGGGTTGTGAATTATTTTGATTGGATTTTGGCTTTAAACTTGAAGTTAGGTTTGTTTCATGAAGCAGAAAGTCTGCTTTTGGAATGAGATATATGTAAACTTGTTCACAGTATTTCCTCTCACTACCAATCATTCTTATACCATGTGTTCTAAACTAAACAGTCTAGATTCCAGATGAATGTTGGTGTCTACACTACAAACATCTGGTTTATCATACTTTAGTACTGGTGAGAGATTTCCTCTTTTCAACTCTGAGTTGTCTATGGAAAAATGTTCTGTCTGTGAATTGATCAGGTCTCGTTATCCTCAGTTACTCTGACTTCAGCACAAATGTGGGTATTTTAAATCAAGCCTTGCTGTGTTGATAGCATTTGAGGTTGCCACTGCTCTTGACAGGAATGTTTTCAGGTTTTCATAGGTCAGTGTAATAAATAGGTTTTTATAACCTGCTTTACCTAATTTAATAATTGTTTAAATATATTTTTGCCTTATCTGGGTTACTCCTCCTCCTATAATCCTATATGTTTGAAAGTTAGCTGTAGAAACCTTTGCTAAGCTTCTCATAGTATGACTTTCTTCATGGAAGTCACGTCTCATATTTAGTTGCTTACTTCATCAGGCTTATTTGCTTAAATGCTCTGCTATGTCAGTGCTTAACAATTTAATCCTTAACAACACTTAAGAGTATTGCATCACCTATATAAGATTTAGAAAGCTGGTGGCCAGGCTGGATAATTCTAGGAACCCAGTGTCTGTATTAATCTGAGAACTGTGGGTTAATGGTTGTTCTCTCAGACAAGTTAATTTTCCCTCTCTGTTTTATATCTGGTTTCAGCCTTCGAGAGTTTGGAATTTTCTGAAAAAAGCTGGGAACAGGGGTTGTTCTCTGAAATGTATGAAGAAGGCAGGATCAAAGTTTGTAAATAAGAATTCTGCATAGAATCGAATACATGACTTTTATTAGAATACTTGTTGAGGTTTTATATTGCAGTTGTGAGATTAAATTCACTCTATCAAATGAGAAACAAATTGCACTCTCCTTTGTGCGAGGATCTGTCGCCTTATATAAGCATCGATTCAGGACTTTCTTTAAGCCCACATCCAGTGGCTTTTTTATCACACTTTTTGTTTTTCTGCCCTGAGTATATATCAGGAAGGATACCATTACATAGGCTTTCCAAAAGATTTCTGTTTTGGAATGAACTTGCTACCAGACCTCTGACAAAATTCAGAAAATGTATTCAGCTGTGTTTATTAATTCAACAGAATGATATCAGTGATACTGACTGAGCAAAATGCGGTCTAACACTCAAGACATTAACATTTCTGACTACAGTGTCTTAATTTTTAATGAAGCCATACCATTTATTCCAAAATTTCAAGGAATACCCTCAGAATAATTTTGATATTTTCAACTGATTGTGTTTACATATGAAAAATCTAGTTTCTGTTCAGTTTATTTGATTTTATTTCATGTGTCTTAGCCTCCTGGAACATTTCTAGGTGGTCAAACAAAGAAAGTCAGAAGGCCTCATATAAAATAGAAAAGTAGGGACTTGTGATTTAGGGATAAGGAATAACGAAAGGCAAGCAAAGTAATAGTTGTTGAAATGGATGGAATTAGGATTGGTGAAATGAGGATTCTGGTATGATTTATTTCTGTTGTCAGAAAACATGATTTTTCAAATGTAAAATGTTTTCTTAGAATAAAAAGAATTCTTGTCTTCTTGTGGAGAAGCAGATGAGCTACTTCATTTAAATTCTGTTTTCCAGCCAAGCAAGCAAGAGCCTGAGGGAAGTATGGAGACACATTTATTTCATTTACAAAAATGCAGCTATTATATCTTTATTTTCAAGGCCTCCTTGCACAGGAAGCTTCTGGGTCTGAAGATCAACATTCACTGCTTCATGTGTCCCAGACTGAAAAATATTCCACATATGATGTCTTGTAACATCTTGCAGGGAGACACTTGGAGACAACTTATGCATTTCTCCCTATGCAGGGTTTCATTTTGCCACTCTACTGTGGAAAGAACTACTGCCATTAGACAAACTGTTTGGATCGGGAAAGTGCTAAGAAATCCATCTAGCTACTTGAAGTGTAGTCAAAAAATTGCAGGGCTTTGTCCTTGTGAAGCAGCATCCTGCTGTTCCAGTCCTTTCTGCTAGCACAAATGGCTTTATGTGGACTGATTTACTTTTAAGTCAGTTATGTCAGACATGTTTCATATGTCACATTGTGCTTTATTGCTGGAATTAATCCACTTCTGACTTTTTAGGTTAAATGAATAGCATTGTTGAAGAATGTAAGCTGCCCCTGGCTTGATTATAATAAGCTTGTATAACCATGATCATGATGACACCTAGAGTTTGTCAGTCTCCAGCAATTTGAGCAAGGAATTGTGAGGCTTGGTAAGTTGGAAAATGAAATTATGCCTTTCTTGGTCCTTCTAGAATGTAACCCATCTGTCTTTCACACATCTTCTACTTCTTAAGGATGATTTATTAATTATATGGGGTTTAAAAGTCAGAGCATTATATAGTTCCTTCCTGTTTCAACATTTCACAAAATGGTAGTAATATACAGACTATTCATGGAAAAGTTATAATAAGTTAACAGTACAGTGATTCCCTAATGGATGTGTTTCGAGGAGTTATAAAGAACAAATAACAGTGCATCAGCCTCATGCTTAAAATAGGTTCATGGTGCATATGATTAAGTGACACGACTCACACAGTTTTTATTACTGCACTCTGATTTTTATCACATTTTGTGAGTTAGGGTTGATTAGCTTCAATAAAAACTTGGATAAGAAACATTCACCGACACTTTCTGTGTTTTAGGAATTGGTATTAAAAATTTGGTATTTGAGAATCACTCTTCAGGGAAGGTGCAGTGGAAAGCTGTGATACAGAGGTGTCTTGGAAAGAAGCCATTTGTGGTTCAGTAAAGATTCTTTTCAAGGTTGTTAACCTCTATATCCTTAAATTATGTTTATATAGCCGCCTGAATTATTTCTGCAGTTTCAGTTGGAATGTATTCCCTAACCAAAACAGTTGTGTAACACAGCTTTTACCATTTGCCCTGTGGATGCTTACCTTTCAGTTACAGCTGAAGTAAGTTTGGGCTAATTTCTAATATAGTTGCACTGGTTAAAATTTTTCATACTCATGTGTTTGAATATTAATTAGGGGTTTAGGCTTATTAATGTTGTTATTACTGCATTTTGTCAAGACATAGGGCTGTCATCCAAGAAGTCTCTATCTGTCGGTTTACAATCTTGCCTGAGGGTTGACAACTGTTTTATTCTTAGAATTTGAAGTGTATCTGTTGTAATCAACTGTTGTTGCTAAAATGTTTAAATCTGTAATGTAAATGCACTGGAGGACTATGAAAGATGCATTGTTTTCTATTGGATATAATTAAATTTCAGTATTTTTTTAAAATGAATACATGTTATGTTCAACTAAAGATATATAAACATATCTTGTTCTATTTGATTTTCTCTTTAAAATGCTCATATATTTTCCTCCTCTCTTAGCAGTCACAGTTTTTGCATCAGAACGGAATGTTTGCATTTGAGAAATTTTTCAGCAGAGCTTGCATCTTTTTTCAGAACATTAGTATCTTACCCAAAATTTGGCAGGTGGGTACAGAGAGCAGGAGTGTGTGAGCTAAAGCAGCCCCTTACAGTTTAAATCTTTCCAAGGTTCATGTTCCTCAGGAACATTGCAAAGTATTTTGAGGTTAGTGTGAAACCTGGAGGGTGGTTTTTGTGATAAATACCAGGTCCAGGTCTATCCAGTGACTCTGCCTCTTACAGCTGTGTCAGTTCATGTTGTCAGTGTTTGCTGTTGTCACAGTCCAGGCATAAGAGACAAGGGACTGATTTTTATCATGCAAGATATTATGGCATATGTCATATGAATTAGGGTAGTATCATTTTGCTTCTCCAAATATGTGTGCTTGGGTGGAGGGACTTTATGTAACAAGGATAGCTGTTCCCTGCTCTCGTTGAACACGAGGGGAGATAAATACTTAACTAAGTGCCCAAGCCAACAGCATAATAAAAAAGGAGGCGTTTCAGTTTCCAAAAGCTCAAATTAACTTTTAAGAGCAAAACCTCTGAACCACTGTAGTTTGTGTATTAAGTGTCACACTGACATTTTATGCTGCCCTTAATGAGATGAACCCACAACTTACAGCATTAGCCTCACCTACCTGTCCTGTATTTTACCTAAATCTACCTGTCTTGGAAATGTCTTAAAAATTAGAGTCAGTCTTAATTTTGATACTCTAGATAGGCTGTCTGTCCTTTCACAGTCATGGTGGATAACTCTAGGGCTTGCTGGGGGAGAGGCCATGGATGATGTTTCTAGGAGGTGTAACATCTGTGGTACTAGAAGGTGTTCTCCACCTTGCCTGAGCCAATAGTGAGGTGATTGCATTATGTCTTTGTGCACTGTGCATGTCACTTTTCCATATCCCTGATCAAAACTTTGTGATTTCTCCAGGATAATTGAACTGCATGAGTAAGAACATTTCTGCAGTATGCATTTTTAAGTTATCTTCTAATAGAGAGTTATTTTGCCCTTTGCTAGGCCTTTTTATTTTAGTGGTTGCAGAGGTTAATGGGATGTCTTGTGTTCAGATTGTAATGCTACTTTTATATGGCTGCAAAAAATAGCTTGGTGATACAATCCTTATACTTGTAAACCTGAAGAAGTAGAGGATCCCTGGAAGTATAGGTCAGTTGCAGTATTTAAGGGCTCTTCTTCACTCAGAGGCACTAAAATTTTAACCTTTTTAATGTTTGAATGTGAATAATCATGTATTGTTAGAGTTGCACAATTTCCAATTCCCTGCCACCCCCGCCCACCCCAGGCCTTGTTATGATGTGCTGTTGAGCTGAAAATAAGAACCAATCTCCCCCTCTTGGGCTCTGTTCCAGCAGTGTTTATGTCCTTGGGAACAGATGCTTCTTTCTCATACTGTCTGCTGTTTGCCTGCAGTTGTTTCCCAGTTCCTTTAAATCACAGCACTGAGATGCCAGCAATCCAGGTACCAGAGATTCTGCTTTGTTTTTCCCAGGCAGAAATGTGATTTAGCAGTTACCTGTTCTTTGACTGGAACTTTTTAAGGCACCTTAATTTTAAGTATTTGGGCTTTCTGTAAAATACTTCATATGCTGTAAATGAAGATGTATCATCTCAGAAACGAGAGTCACATGATTGATTGCAAATGACTTGAGTTTACTGCATTTTGTTGTAATTTGGTGATGTCCTCACCCAAGAAACAGCACATGACTCTTTGTAAGCTTGCCATCTCCAGGAGGAAATTCGATAAGGCTTTCAGAATCTGCGTTGTAAGGCCAGTAATTGCTGTGATCCAATAAGGGAGCTCTCTGTGGTGGCATCACTCGAGAGAGTAAGCGTGGTGTGACTGCTGCTGGCTTCTCGGATCATGCTGTCTAATGAAAGATTAATGAGGAGATGATGCTTTGTAAAAAACATCTAATACTGCCACCAGGTCACAAGTTTGATTTGAACCAATCAATATCATTCATTCTCCTAAAGGTAGCTAATGATAGCATGCTTATGAGAAATGAAATGGCCTGCTATCTAAGACAGCCTGCTCATTCTTACTGTGTCAGCTTTAAAGAAACAGTATTCATTTTGTCATGTCATCTAAACCTTATGAAGAAAGAAAATCTTAAATTCTGAGGGAAAATGTTAAGAAAACTTCTTTTATAAAAATGAAACTCAAGACAACTCAACTAAAGGAATTCTTATATTAAAAATAAAAGAGAATTAAAACTCAAATGTAAGTTGGAAGGCAGATCTCAGAGTTAATAATATCTGAAAGAAAAAAAAAAAAGAGTTTGATTTGACCTTGGGGTTTAAAGATCAGATGTACATTAATGTGTGTGTGTTCTTAATCCATGTCATGACTCACTTGTACATGAAAAGCAAAGGGTCAAGTACCCACCTATGTCATATTAACCCATCTGAGGAGAAAAGGAAAGAAAATGGACCATCATTTCTCCTTCAGGGCCAGATAAGTTGCTGATGTAACATAGTGAGTCTTTTTAAAAAAATTATACCAGCTATATTAATTCCAGAAAGCAAGTATAGGGCAAAGAAAGGTATGTATTCAAGTATTTCCCTCAGAGATAATCCTATGAGAGACTGAACAATCTTAGGGTTAGAGCGCAGAATGAGTAAACTCAAAAGCAATCTTTTCTTCTGAACTTCTCACTAAAACCTTTGAGCTAGATTTTCCATTCTTACTTTTATCTGAGTAATATTGTGCTGTGTGAAAGTGTTGGCAGTTACTGTAGCTACACATGGAATAAAATACTGTAAAATATGGATAATGGAGCTTGACTTTTGAGCTCTTGATTATGAGACTTCAGTGTTCCAAGATGCAGAGTGGGAACTCCCTACTTTTCTTTTAAAAAAACAAAGCAAACCCCAAAAAAGCCCCAAACTCAAGCTCAAATTTGCTAATGAAATATTCTGATTTTCATAGCAAAATAGTATTACTGTTCTCTAGGTATATATAGGACCATACTGACCTTGCTCCAGTTACTTCTTAGGTACAACATAATATTCTAAAAAATCATGATCATTTATTTCCTAGATGAAAATAGTATTTGAATAGTATTTAGGATACTTGCCTGTGTGCTACTTTCTTTCTAGGTCAGTAACAACATAAACTTTGTAAATGTTAGCATTATTTTCATTAACAATGTTACATTCCTATTACCTAGAACAAATTGAAATTGTCACCAAAAATATCAAGTTGTCATCAAAATAACAATACTAGAAAAATATATTAAAAGCAAAGCAAATTTTCATGCTAACATCATTTTCCAGGAGCACAGGTGCACCAAAGTGCTCCCTTGCAGTGAGTAAGCAGTGTTTGGTGAGTAAACCACTTCTAAAGCATTGAACAGAAATTCTAATTGCAATTTCAGACTTGTATTTTACCACTTTTACACAGTAGTAAGAAAGATGTATACTGTCATTAGATAGTTCTTAATGTTTAGCTTTCTAGTTTTCATCATACAGTAGGGGTGAGAACAAATAAGTCACCCCTAGCTGCAATTTGAGGATCTTTGCTTCAGTCACTGAAGCAGTATCTGTTTGATTTGATTTCTTCCCCTGTGTATTGATTACATTTTCCTTCCAGACTGCACTGTGATCAATTGCTATCGCATTTCTTGGATTAACTTGGATTTCTCATCTTTTCTATTTCCATTTCCTTTTTTTTTTATTCCAGTAAGTGCTTTAAAGTTTTAAATGTTTAAATAGAACCTCTTTCCCATAAAGTCTGGAATTTGCCAGGATCCCTTCTTAGAAGAGGAGCATGGTCTAATGGACAACAAGCTGAGAGATGGACATTGCTGTGTTCTTATCCTAGTTGATTTACTTTCATGGTCTTAGGCAGGTCTCTAAACTACCTGCCAGGAGAGCCATGAGGATTGACTGAACAGGCAAACTGCCATGTAATGCTTAATATTGTCTGACCTGAAAAATACTGTACATTTACTGCCAACCTTGAAAACAAAACGAGTGATGTTAATGGGGGAAATGATGGGATTTTTAGTGATCTTGCCTGAAGAATGACAATAAGATTCTTGACTCCAGCAGTACAAATTCATAGTTGCACGGACTTGAGGAAAACACTGTCATTTTGTTTCTCCTTGATAATCGATATTCCTGCTGAAATTTCCTGTAGCTCTTAGAGAAAAATATAAGTTTTTCTGTCTTTGTGAGGACCCATGTTGAAATGAATTTCAAACTTGTTGCTATCCATAGTCCTGGAACAGAAGATGGGGGAAAAAAGAGACATGTAGAAGAAAAATATGCCAAAGCTGATGTCTAGAGAAACAAAGCAGTACATAATGCTGGTCATTTTAATTTGTGATTGTTTACATGTAAAGGGTATTGTAAAGGAAATATATTCAAAGTAGTGAATTTTGTCAGCTTATTAATAGTTAGATCAGACTTTTCTTTCATATGACCTGTTTTATCTACATCTTTAGCATTTATCTTATTTTTATTAGTGTCAAACTGCTCTGTAATTGCTCTATTGTGATTTAATTTTTCTTGAGTGTGAGTGACAAGATCTTGCATGTAGTATGTTTCATTCTGATTAGCACTTTGTATCCTGACATTAATACTTCTCTGTCTTTCCTGACATCTCACACAGAATATCTTAGTGTTATGTGTGCTACATCATAGTGATTGCTCACAGTCATCCTCTGATGCACTAGAACACCCTCTTCTTTCTCATTTGTAATTTCCAGCTTCTCACAGGAATTCTTACTCCTGTGTGTATGACCATGCACTTTATGTAATTTCATTCTGTTTCTGTTATTTCAGAGTTGTGTGCTCTCCTTTAGTGTGGAATACAGTCTGTCTTTGTACTAACAGCTTGTCACAGACCTAGTTTCTTTGCCAAGGTCACGAGGGAAATGATTAAATATGTCCCAAGACAGATACTTGAGGAATTACCCTAACAGTTTCTCTCTATCCTGATATTAGAGTTGTTTGAATTGCTTTCTTTTTAACCAGTGCTGTAGAAATACAAGGGCATATATTCAAAATTTTCCCTTTAAGTGTATACATGTATCTTAGATTGTAAAAATCATACTGAAGTATGAAAATGGATCCTCCAACAGTGGTCAGAGAAGTCTCTTAGGAAGTTTCAGACATTCTTCAGGCATTTGCAAAGCAGCTTCACTCAGTCTGCTGTGCCAGCACAAAGATTTCCAAGCCAAGCATCACATTTAAAAAAAGCATCGCTGCAATTGCTCTGACTCTGCTCCCCGTGTAACCATGAATAACCCCGAATACTGCCAAGGTTGAGGCATATGTAACTTCTTTGGACAACCTGCTCCAAAGTTTGGCTGGTGAAAAAGTTTATTCTCATGTCAAGTTGCAGCCTTTCTTGTTACAATTTGTCATTTTGTGTCTCATTCTTTGGCCATGCAGTGCTGAGAAGAGCCTGGCTTCATCTTCTTGGTAACCTCCTCACAGGTGTTGAAAAGCTGCCACCAGCTCTTCCCAAATCCAGGCTGAAGAAGCCCTCTTCCCTCAGCATGTCTTCACCCAGCCTCTGCTCCAGCTTCCTGACGATCTTGGTGGCCTTCAGTGAACTCACTCTGGTTTATCAATATCTTTCCCATACTGGGAGGCCCCCAAATGGGTGCAGAACTCTCGATGCAGTATTCTCAATGCCTGTATGAAAAAACCTGCGTTGAGTTTTTCCTTCACAACTTCCAGACATTTGTTTGTTCTTTCATCATTTCATATCAGCTTGACCCTCTAGCCCATCTAGGTTCCTTTGGCTAGTGGCCCTGGTCTTGGGCATATTTGACTGGTCTGCCCAGTTTGGTGTCATCTGGGAACTCGGTGAGAACACACTTCATTGCCTTCTCAAGATCATTGATAGATGTAAAACAGAACAGGTCCTGGTACAGACCTGTGTAGTGCTCCACTTGTTACAAGCCTCCAGGCTGAGAACAACCTGTTAACCACTACCTCATGAAACCAGCTATCAAAGCATTTTTTTACCCCTTACATCAAGTCATCAATGACACTTTTTTAATACATATAATTCAGTTATTTTAGAAATACGCTTAAGCCTTGATAATGATGGACCAGGATAATCTAGAGCAAAGCAAGCTGTGGATAATACTACTGCTTTTAAAGCTAAACTTTTAATCCTAAATTGATTTCATTTATTCTTAGCTGATCCTGAGCGAGGAAGTCTCTGAACTGGCTCTTCAGTGTAGAGTTGCCCAGACTGGTGCATTATAATAATTTGTAGTGATAACTTGAATCTAGTGAGGTTCCCTATCTCAGATGAAGAGCTGTGTGAACTATGTTAATTCTGAACTCAGGCTTGCCCGAGAATCATCTGTGTGCTGTTGCTTAGGCATGATGCACTTAAGCTAGCATGCACATTGCTATTTTAATTATCTCTGCTCTCTGTCCTGATTTATATGCAAAATAGGTAACCAACTCAGAAATTTGACTGAGTTATTGGATGTGGACCGACAGTGGAGTCTCTTAGTAACTCAATAGTTGAGCCTGAGCACATCTTTAGTTCATATTTTCCAAGGCAACCTCCTGCTTCTATTTGGCACATGATTTGGCAAATATAAATTAAATCATTTGGTAAACTTGTTTTCCGATGTTGTTCTCAAATTAAGCAGATGTTTAAATTATCCTGTTTACCTTTATAGTTATTTGAAATTGTAAAATAAAAGGTGAAGCAGGAACTTCTTTAAAACTAGGCCCTGAACATTTTGTTCTTGAGTTTCAATTGAAGTTGAAACTTTTGGAAAACTTGCCCCTGATGTCAATGGGAATAAGGTGGAGCATGTTTATAGAATAAAGACATTATGTTGGCTCTTAGTGGTGCAATGCATGTGAATAAAAATGGTTTAGCTCACTAAATGTTCAGATGCTTGCCTGAAATCACTTTCAATATCCTTTCTTGTTCTCTATACAGTAAAGTTTGTAATTAGGGAACAGGTTATACAGCAAACTCAGTTTGAAAAATGGATTTTTAAAGCATAAAAGAGGCAGTGACTGAAGTCCTGCCAGGCTCTATCGAATACTCACATGTATTATATTGTAAACATAATATAGTTATACTGTATGTTGTCATAATAATTGGCAATGGTATTGGAGTCAGTCATTTAGTGCTTTGTTCATGTGGTAATAGATGGCAAGGGCTACAACGTTTGTTGGCAGGAAACTTGTTTTCCTTTCTGTTTTTCTTCGCAAATTGGTTTCAGAATAGTTTTGTGGGTTTTTTTCAAACTGACTGTCTTAGGATCCAGATGGCTTTATCTCTTTTTAATGAGATTTGGGATATTCTCCTTAAAAGTGGTGTTCACTCAGTGCTGCCACAAAAGCCACATTCTTCAGTTTTCTTAAAGCGTGGCACTGTGACAAGAGAGACAGGGAAGACTAAGTAGAGATGAACAGCACAGAGGGGTGGATAGAGATTCATTAGGATCCAGGGCTGAAAAGTAGCCTGAGTCAGGGGAGAACATGAAAAATGAGGCTGGAGGACAGCAAATAGTTTTAGATTACTGGATAGGAACAGCCTATCTCTTTGTGTCTGTAGGCTTGATTTCTGTCAGCCTACCTCATGCAGGCCATGTTGCTGGGTTTCAGCAGGCTGACATGGGATGGGACCTATTCCTTGTGAGTAACTGCGGAAAAACTGTCCTATTCATTTGTGAAGGTTCTGAAGGGGCAGTCAGAATAGGTAACAGTGGGGAAATGGGCATTTTTTCCTGCAGAAGCTTCCAGACATTTGTTTCTGAGTTCGTTGCTTCAGCTTTACAGGACACAACCCTCTTCAATTTATTTCTTTTAAGAGCCAGACCACATGCAGGACAGGGCTCTGCAGGGTCCTGAAAGACAATTTGTAGTGGCTTGAGGCATTCACAGTAGGTATGCATTTCAGTTGTTATGGAGTGAATTTCACCTAATAAAGATTTAAAAGCTGAGAAAATGTTGCCTGTACCAGCTTTTCACCTTCCATCAAGTTCAGACTATAAGCCTCAACTTACTTAGCTTCAGATTCTTGTAAAATCTGAACCAGCACACAACCTGTGCATCACCATTCTTTTACCTTTACATATATCTTTTACTTTTTGCCAGTTTGAGTCAGCTCTTCCTGGCTTTAGTTACCCATGATATAGCCATACACTTCTACCCTTTTCAGCCTTCCATGCCTTTTCTTGTAGTGTTTATGTGCTTGTCCTGCCTGTCTCTGCATCAATCACTTTCCATCTCATTTCACGTTATGTACCAGTCTCCATCTCAAAGCCCATTTGTGTCTTGCCTCCATTCTCACTGTTATTTAGTGCCTGATGCATTTTTGGTAGTCTCCTTTGGATTTCCAGCTGCAGAATATGCCACCTCCATGTACCTCTGGTTCTACCAGCAGAAAAGCAGTTGCAGTGTAATCAGTTCTACGAGAATGTCTTGTTCCTACAAAGCAGACATTACTTGATTATGTTTTGCATTGATGTGTGCACTTTGGCTTTCTTTGTTGTCCACAGAAGCATTCTGAATCTGCCTGGGTAGTTATATAGAAGGGATGACATTCAGCTGCCATGAGATGTCTCTGTGTGTAATCAGCACTTAGAAACTGTGTATCTGTGGGTGGAGAATAGCACCTTTAGTTCGGTCTTGGGAGAGAAATGAAAATTGGTAGAATACTTGCCAAAGTTATATTTATCATGACCTCTGTCACTCTTTTCCCTCTTGGAAGATGCAATCAGATGTGTGACTTCCTACCTGCTGTGGTACTTCCCAAATGATATGGGGGGATTTAACCCAGTACTCAGTCATAGGGAAAATTAGTTTGAACCACTAAGACAATTTGAAGTAATATCTTAGTTCCTTAGGGGTCTTCTATCTAGGGTATATCTTTCTATAACTGTATTTAGTTTGTGAGTATCTTTTAAAATTTACCAGTCAAGATGGTTTGGTAATTTAAGACTGTGTTGAAAAACAAATATCTCAATATCTTGTCAAATATCTCAACCATTTCCACTTAGAAAGCACACAAATTAACATTGTAATGTTTTTTTCAACATTTTAAAGTGGTTTTGTTTACCTGCTGGGATGTAGTCCTGTATCTGTTGCAATTGCTGTGGTTTTTTCTCACTAATATGTAGCAACATGTGTCTGTGTAAATTCTGTTGCACAGTGGATTCTCATCTCAGGTATCATCCTTGCAAACTGCAGTTGTCCCAAGTGCTTTTCTCCTTGATATTTTGATTGTTAGTTGTGTAGCTAATGTCCATTTTAAAACAAAATTTGCACATAAAGTATTATTCATTAGGACATGCTAACAGGTTCTCTCCCTGTACCAGTGCTCTGCACGGTAAGACATGCATCAGCTGCATGGATCAAAACAAAATCAGAACAGGAGAGTTTTCACAGCACACAAGGCAGCTGAAAATTGTTTTTCAAAACCACTATAAATTTTTTGTGGTGTACTTTACACCCTGTGAAGGGAAATCTTCATGCAACAGTGCCCAGTACTGTAATGGGGACTCATTTAGTTTGTACTTTAACCATATAAAAAAGTCCTGATGTCTGCACATTTTTCTGTGACTTTTGTCCACTTTGCTTCTTTAGCAATCAAGCTTTTTAGACCATGAATAATCTTGCAGGTAGGGCTGTACTTAGCCACCCACACCTCTTTCTCTGTGGGGAATGGCAGAATCTGATAGAAAGGTTTCTTGTACTGGAGTCAGTAACCAGAAGTTGGGCCTGCTTATATCCTCTACACTGGAAAATTCGGAAAAGAGTTGGTTTGACATTCCTGAGATTCTAAGGTAATATGCTTGAAGGCACACAGCAACCTAGTGGTAGGAAAATTCCCTCTCCAAATGTTTTACAGCTTTATTGTACCGTGTAGTAAAGAAGGAGAGGAGCACACAGACACAGCTTTTCCTTGATGAGTCATCTTATTTATTACAATTCTCCCTTTGATACAG
This sequence comes from Manacus candei, assembly GCF_025592945.1. Taxonomy (NCBI): domain Eukaryota; kingdom Metazoa; phylum Chordata; class Aves; order Passeriformes; family Pipridae; genus Manacus; species Manacus candei. The sequence goes on along the minus strand of NW_026138065.1, from coordinate 20,438,877 downwards.
TTATTTTCAAAGAGGCTTAAAACTCTTGTTTTCTTCAAAGTGGCACTGTTTATTAGAAAATGGAAAGATCGTGTATTATCTTGTACATGTACATCTTACATGAAAGGTTGTGTAAGCTTCTCCTTCTTGCACATTGATAAATTCTTACCTTGTTTTGGAGGCTTCTTAAAGGACAGATGCAGAGTTTGTAAGCATGAATGGGTGCTGCACCACTTTGGAGTCATGCTGAACTCTTTGTCCTTCATAATACTCTACACTTTCAACAAGCACTGTGGAAAATGTTGGCTGCCATCCTTTAAACAGCACAGTATTTGCATTTCCCTTGATCATCTGTCCCAGAGCAAAGTTCAGTAGGTTGAGGAAGTATTGTTTAAGTGCAATTGATCTAAAAATATATCAAAAGGAAGACTACTGTATATGAACAAATCATGGAGAGGCTTTATATAGGCTTGTTGATATCTGCAAATACATCAAACAAGGAAGCAGCAGCTTATGACATGGCTATTTGTGGAAAAGTGGAAGGTCTGACTGTTATTGTTATACCATGCAGAGAGCCAAGCAGTTGCTCCTGAAGGAATTGTGAATGGCAGTAAGAACCCCCAAATTGGAAAATTAGAACTATTTCCATAGGGTTATGAACTCTTTGCTCCAGGTCTTGCCTCTGCAAATCAATGATAAATCACATATTAATGTCAACGGGATCAGGCATTAGTGAAGTGGTGTCAGCTCACTTCTTCAGAAGAGAGAGAGAGAAAAATATATTTATAGTATCCACCTGGGGGGGGGAAAGCCAGAAGGAACTACTAAGTCAGACAGTTACTTTGCTGACTGTATCATAGGTCATTATTACCCAGTTACCTCTGGATAGAGTACTTTATGTTCAACTGCAGTAGTAAGCAGGCAAATACATGCTGAGCTACAGCACTCAAAAAGGTATCCAGACTTGAAGACCTTAAGAACTAAAGATGCCATTGAGAATTCCCATGGTAATTTCAGCTATAAATAACTTGTTTAATATGCCCTGTTTCTACATGAACTTTGTGTTTACACTAAATAACCATTAGGAACCAGTATTTTCTGTATTTTAAGTCAAGGTAGTTAATAATGTTAAAAAGTAAGTCTTTCCTTCGAACGTGTCACTGTAAGACATTTTCCTCATCAAATAATTTTGTTTGCCTTTTTTTTTAAATTCTATTTTGAAATAATTCTTTCTAAAATGTGAAACTTGGTGTCGTGATTCACTGCATGTTTCCCCAGTGAAAAAGCTGGGTTTGCTTTCCATCTATACATACAAGGAACAGATTAGGACTGGCTTTTTGGTGTGTGGTTTTGGTGTTTGGGGTTTTTTTTGCTACAATGTCAGCTGTTTGTCACCTGTAATTCTTGGTACTTTTCAGACCTTGTGTTTTCCAGGGAGGAGACTTGGCTGGTAGTGGAGCTTTTAGTTCTAATCCCCGTACAGCTGGCTGTATTAAGACATGTTTAATTAGAACTGGCTGAGTTTACTAGGTGATTCAAATTGTTCTGCATTACTATCTTTACCTTTCATCCTCACAGTTTTATTGATCTCACAAATCTTATCATGAATGTATATGTTTATTTTCATATCATGAAAGCCCAAAAGTTTGCTGCAAGTCTCCATTCGTTATTACTTTGTTAGATCTTTCAGTTTTCAGTTCATTTAATAAATTTTATTGATAGTATTGTGCTAGTTTTCTTAAGAAGAACATCACACACTATTAAGTCCACTGCTCTCCACAAATATATTGCAAATATACAATTAATTTCATCATCCAAATGTCTGTCTCATTAAACACTGCAATAACATTATTTACAAATCTATTTGTCACAAAACTGTGTTCCCTGGTTTTATATTAATTATATTCCATCACTTTAAATATTTATTAAATTTATAACAACTTTATTACCTGGAAGCAAGGTCAGACCAACTGTCCATTAGCTCTCCTAGTCATCCTGCTGGCTTTTGTTATTATTGGCACAACATTAATGCTTTTCCAGTCAAATGGGATTTCCCTGGAATGCCTCAATTTATTAAAATAAACATGATTAGCTCTTAGGTCTTCCCAGTCTTAGTTCTTAGTTGTGAGGCAAATGAATTGGCTGATTTTAAAATGTTGATTTTTAGTGCATGTTCTATAACATCCTGCTTCATTACCAAGGGACTGGAAAATAGTTCAACATCATCATGTGACATAAGAACAGCTGTCCAAATATGGAATCAAAATATTTCTAAAAATGTCTGTCTCTTCTGCATCACTATTAAAAGTTTTATCCTTTCCATCTGGCAATAGGTTTCTATAACTGCTGAGGATATTGCAGTCTTGATAAATTTGGGGTTTTTAAATTCTTCATGTTACATTGGTGCTGTCAGCTGTGGACTTTCTGCTGATGTTGCTAACTTATTTTATCAATATTTCTCCCTTTGTATCTCCTAAGTCATATGGATTATTACTGTTTACCTGCATTATTTTATATTACCTTTTTATTATGAACTTCTGTTTGCACTTGAATAGTTAAAGAAGACAGTATTTTTGGGCAAAATTATCGTTTCTTTGATTGTGGAATTACAAATTTGTGACATCCTAAGTTTTCTTCTTGAAGAAAACTTCTCACTTATGACTTTTCTAGATCAATTTCAATCATCATTTTAATTACTCTGCCAGGATTCTGAACTTGCAGGTTAGTGACAACTGTAGCACATATATCACGCTTATGGCTTTATGCAACAGTGTCTCCCTCATCTCATCTACTCATTATGCCCTCTTAGTGTGGTTTGTTGGGTTTTTAAATCAAGTAAATTCTTGCACAGAATTCACTAATAATGGCATAATTCTCTTGCATTGGGGATATTTTCATGTTCTCTGGCTTATTACCTCTTCCAATCTCAGTACATAAAGGACTGAAAAATCTCATGCTTTAACATTGTCTGCCATGGTAATTCAGTTTTGTCAGAGGCTGAGTATGTACTGGATTTGCTTTCTTACCAATGTCCTCAGGTGTTGCTACTTTAACATCCTCCTACCTACTCCAACTTGTCTCCAAGTCAACAAGAGGTTAACACTTGCACTATCCACTTTTTTAAGTTTTTCTAAGAGGTTAGATTATCATGGCAAATGTATTTTCATAAAAAGAAGTTAAAGAAGTCTTTCCAAGTCATGCACTTGTATGTCTGTTATCCATCTAAACATTCTTACTCTGAGGATAATGTCATCTGTTCCAGAAGTGATGCCACGAAAGGAAGATTTCAAATATATTTCATCACATTATGTATGTTCTCTGTGCAAAATTTTCACCAGCATGCCTTCCACAGTGGTATACCATGAATATAGAACCTGTGATTCTACCAGCAGAAGCCAAAAGTAATTTTATTGGTTTTTATGATATTACACAGCAGACCCTCCTTTTAGTTTTGTGCATTTTGCCTCTGTGACTCAGACTCCTGCATATCTGGAGGATGTGTCAGCTTTTTATTCCAAACTAGTGTATGTTTTTCTCCTTTTAGAATAGCATGTAGTAAATTAAATGGGATGATATAAAGGGTGTTGAGGGATCTATAGCATCCAGCTGATTAGTAAGTGATGTTAAAGACTGCTCCTAGGAGTAGAGCACAGTGAATATTTTGCAGTGAGCATTCAAATTTGGTCAGCATTCTGAAACAATAGCCATTCAGAGATGATAAAAAATGTGACTTGGACATACCTCCTTGCTTCAGTATTTTAAATCAAATGCCTTCCAAGGGCAGGACCCTTAGCAGTGTTCTCTCCTCTGACTTCCTCTTTCCTTCCTGAAATATAATTGTCAATGTAGTTCTCCTGTCTCCTGCACTCCTAGCAAAAACTGTTTCCTTAATACACATATGTTGCAATTAAACCTTTTAAAAAATCATTTTATTAATAGTTATTTTAGTAATATTCCTGCTTAAACCTGCCAATTAGCTCAATCTATAGAGAAAACTAGAAGTAAATAATAATTTCTTGTGGTATGTTTTCCTATCTGAGAACAGACTACTCATAGCATTGAACAGAGGAAAGGACAGTTGATAAAATTCAATTGCATCTCTTCTTTCATGGGCTTTCTGTCTGGTTTATAACTGAGGAAGGAGAGAAAGAAACAATAACCAAGCGGAATTAGGATGTACAAAGAATTTTAAATGCAGGCTTTTATTTTCCTAATTCTTATCTTGACAGAGATTAAGAACTTAATGATGCCCGAGTGTCACACGTTTAACCTGTGGTCTTGATATGATTTCTCCGGATCACGTTGCTAAGGAAATCTTGAGGGTCTCGTGAATACATAAGAACACTGATTTCCTTCCTGAACAGAGGTCACAGAAGTACTTTCTGTGATAAACCAGTACAGCCCTACTGTAGTAGCCATGTTATGTTTGATACAATAAAAGCAGAAAAAGTACTAAGAAAGAGTCACAGTGGCTGAGCCACACAGTCTTTCTGAATCCAGACTTGTTTGGATGTTTTGAAAGAGAAAATGAAATTGTCACATGGTTGCTCATTACATAGTGACTGAATTGTTTGAAACTTGTGTGCTTTGGGAGTCTGCAGCTGGGAAATCCCCAGCATGTGACTGGTACAGCTGTGTTTGATGGTGTAGTTAAGCTTTACTGCAGACCTGAGTATTTCACCACATTGCATCTTATACCTGTGGGTGTCTGCCTGTTGCAGCATTCCATTAACTGCCAAACATTCCTGGACTTTCAGAATTTGCATCATCTTTTGAACATCTGAGCTGCTTGAACTGTGCTAATCTTTTGTTGATAAAGCAGTGGAAACAGAGTTCCAAATGAGGCAAAGGCAAATTTCTCTTTAAGGGTGAATACAGTAGCTTTAAGTCATCTGCATTTTTGCCACACTGCCAAATGATATAAATCAACAGTTAAGAAAAGGGGAACTTCTGAACTTCTGCTTTTCTTCAAGCTATTTTTATGCTTATCCATTCCCATCTTGTTCCTGTGTTTCATCCTCCTGTGGCATCTTGTCAGCAGTTGAGATGGTGTGTTGTTTGGGATGGGAGCTCTTTGTTACTTATTGGTACAGTGCCAAGGGTAATGAGACCCAATTCCTTATGGGGTTTACAAGATTTTTTTGTAATACAAATCTAATATCAACTAATGGTTCGTTGGTTGACTCATTTTGTGTCTGTTGTGTGGAAGTGTTAGGCACATGCTTCTAGCTACCTGGTTGGAAATTTGGATCATTAGCAACTGCAAAGCATCCCTGTGGTGACTTCACCTGATTGGTAGTCAGCCTTTTTCACAGTTCTTCCACTCCCTGGAGGTTTTGTAACACGCTGTGGACTCCACTGTCTCTCCCAGATATGAACTCATAGTGCAAGCAGCAAGCTCCATGACATTCCAGGAAACCACCTCATTACAAAGTCTTATATACTGTGAGAAGAATGCACCATTTTTCACTGTTTGCAAAGTATTTGAAAATATATTTAGCCTTTGCTTCTCATGTCTACCATATGTTTCTTTTACATGTATGATGTCCAGGTAGAAGCCGGTGGGGCTCTCATCTTTCTCTTTTATCTCAACTCTGTGGATTGGCGTTTGGATTATAATGGTGCCACCTTAATCTTTTTGCCAAAGCTTTGCGTAACGTTTAAAATACATTTTCCTCTTGGTGTGTTTCACCTTGTGTTTCTAGAGACCAAGTAGGGCTTTTTCTATGATATTTAATGAATTATTTCAAAATGCCTAATAGGGTGAGATGTTTCTAGTAGGTTCCTGAGAGGATTTTGGTTGTGTCTAATTTTATGCCTGCAATTATGTTGTGGCAAAAAGATCTGTGGTGCAATGCTGTAGCATGTTAACTTTACCTTGTCTAATTCTCAGTATAAGTTGTGTTTGTTGATAAAATTCAATGTTTGTGCTCAGGGTTGCTTGTTATCAGCTTTACACAATAAGGAGCAGAAAAGAAAGTTGTACAAATAAATGTCACATTTTTAAATACAGAACAAGATTATCTGCAGATTGGTATATTATTCATATGACATCATTTCTTTTTTTATAATATTTTTCGGAGAATTATCCCTTTGCAAGGCCACTGCATATTCTTTGCCTTTGCTCATTTCATAACAAAGAGCAACCTGTGCTTTAGTGGATCTGGTTAGTCTAAGGACAGCAAGAGATGACAGAAATGTTTAATAGACCACGTAGTAAGGACTGATTAGCACAATAGCAAAAAAATCATGAGATGTGCTATTATTATTCCCCCAATTTGTTGGTTCCTGGTTTCTGTATGTTATATATATTTCTCTGTATTGTGTTTGAGGAAGTAGTCAGATGAAAGGTCACAACTGTTTTATGAAAGTGGGTGAATCATATACCGATTCACTGTGTACAGGCAGTGAATGCTCAGTGTATTTGTGACTGTGCATTCCTGTATTAGTTTGCCATCCATTCTGCTGTGGAAACCGACTTACAAGAGATGAATTGGGCTGCAAATCAGTTAAACAGAAACTGCAATAAAACTTGATGGGTGGACTTGTACTGGAAATTATATAGTTCGTTTAAACTGCACATTTAGTGCAAATTTAGGCTGCCTTCCCCCCAAATCTTTGACGCGTAATTTAGATGAGCAGGTATTTGCTTGACAAAAGTAGGATGCAGGAGCATGACCATTGCTTTGGTCATGAGATGGAGAATGTACTCCCTTCAGACTTTTGTGATCATATGCAAATGTTGTAGCTTAAAGACATGTTGCCTCTCCAGATTGACATTAAAATACATAGAGCATTGTTGGGGTCGGGGACAGGGTCTCTGTGACAGCTCACGTGATCCAGAGCAGCAGTTTTGCTCTTGCTTTCCTGTCAGTGGCACTTTGGGTTGGGAAAACTCCCACAGCCAAGGTTTGAGGAGGACAGAGAGGGAAAAATCACGTGACAGACAAAAATTTGGAGTAAAATAATCACCAAAGATTGTAATCAGGATGATAGAAGAGTCTGGGTTAGTTTTGTTTCCTTTTTCTTTAAGATTGTCCAGGAAAAAGTTGACACACTTTTAAATGCCACATCTGCTCAGTCACTTGGCTGACATGCCTAGGTCTAAGTTCCATGTCAAATTACATATCGTAGTGGGATTTAGCCAGCCTCACGTGCTTCACCACAGTGGGGTAGGTCACCTGACACTATGAGGAACATAGTATGATAATTAGGAAATCTTGTCTTTCTTCGTTTTTCCCCTCCAAAATAGACAATGTCATGCTTGTGGGAAGGTATCATGCTAGCAGTTTTGGGAAGTGATGCTTTTCCCCCGAACAGATACCACAGGTATGGTTATGTGCGTTGATACCATACATGTGGTTACCCAGCACCTTTTCCTTGTGCTGACGTGACAGCATCCTGATTCTCACGTGGAAAAGCAACCTTTAGGGCTGAAAAAGCAGATCAGGTCAGCTCAGGCATTTAACCTGTTGTTACTACACCTTCTTACCAAGACCAGCAAAACTTTAAAACTGGAGAATTTCCTATAATTTCAACCAGAGCAGACAAGAACCCATCTACTAGAGGTACTATATTCTACTTGAGGCAGTGACTGTACTTCTCATAAATCATGTAGTACAAAGCTTTAAAACTGGCTAATACAGCCACAGGTGCAGCTGTGATATGGGCAGGGGACTGCATGAGCATTAAGCAGTCACATGACTGGGTACTGCTCTATGGAGCGAGGTAAAAACAGTCCTGTTGAAAAGGCTGGAGAATCTACTGTAAAGTACTTGGAATCCCAGTCGGTATTTAGGATCCTATCTAGGAAAGTACTGCTGAACATCTGTATAGTACTCGGCAACTGAAAGCTAAGCAATTTCATTGACACATTTCTGGACTGAGGCCTTGAGTTTCTTCTAATGACAAGTATAATTACAGCTTGTCTGCTCTGACCTTTACTTGGCTTAATGTAGGCATCCAGGCTTGCAAGTTGTACAGTGTACAAAGGGAGTTCAAGTTTGGTTTTCTCTTACTACACCTACAAGTGGAATGCCAGCCCGATGTGCTCAGAAATGAAAATAAACACTGAGCAGAGCAAGTAGAAGCACTGTTGGACAGAAGGGTTCAGTATAAGTTGGTCACCATAACTTCATTTGTATAATGCCATCCTGAAGATTTATTTTTTTAAGCAGAAGTAAGTCTAAAGAAATTTATTTTTCAGCCTTTCCTCTTCAGATGACATAGGATTAATGTATGTGGTATTGAGCAAATTTTCTAAGTTTCACAGTGCACATCTTTGAAATTACCTTAAAATATATTTATTGACTACTGCTCCATTCTAGCAGCCACTGTGTTTTCTGCAGCTAAATGAAGGCTTTAAAACCTGATTTGCAATATGAATTGATGAAACTGGGAAGAGACATAATGTCTCTGTAAAATACCTGTAACTACTTACCTTCAAATCTGCAGGCATTATGCAATATAGGATCATAAAAGTGGTTTTATCCCTTCTTGGTAGGCACAGAGCTTATCTCTTTTTGAAATCAAAATGTACAATATCCAAGGGGAAAAACTAGAACTACTGATTCCCCTTAAGTTTTTTTTACAATTATTTATATAAAATCTCCTTTTCTATGACAAGTTTAAACTTGTAGATACATATGTGACTGTATCTAGGGGAAGATACAGCTGGGCTAAAGAGATGTGTTTGTGTGTGTAAAATATTGCATTTTTAACTTGTTAGGTATTTTCCTGAACTCAGGTGGTTTTACTGATGCCCTGTATTTGTTGTAATTTTATGTTAAAGAAACAATACTGTGTTTTAGAAGATACTAAAGCACGTCAGCAGTTCTGGGAAAAAAGTAAGCACAGGCTACTCAGATATTTGAACAAATTGTACTTATGGGCAATACTAAGTAAACGTGAGAGGGGGAAAGCACATATGCAGAAGACAGAGCTGAGTTCAGGAACTAAAACAGAAAAACCACAGAGTGAGTAGGAAGCATATCTTGAGTAAGAGTAAAGCAAAGCTGAGCAAGAGCTCTCAGAACAGCATCGTGCTTTACCAGCTGGGGGCACTTTCAGCTGTCGCATTTGTTTGATTCTTGCACAGCTGGAGAAGATCTGACCCTGTAAAAGGGCTTGTTAGTTTTATCTTGAAAGTATAGCTGATAAATAAATTGGGTGGAAAAGAAGAAAAACAAACAAAGAGTAAAGTAAGCTCTTGTTTCTGCCTTCTCTCTGTGGGAGGTTTCTAACTCTTCAGCGAGAGTGCAAGTTCTCAAGTAGTTTGAGTACTTGCAGTTGGCACAGCTGAGAGGCTGAAACTGGTGTGGAAGCATAGCCTGGAAACAAGGTCAGGAGTCTCCTAAAAACAGTCTGGCGTTGATGAAAGTTTCTATGCTCCCAGCAGCAGAGCTACACCTGAAGAGTCCCACTTATTCCCTGGCTCCTCCTGTTCCTCTGCTGTAGCAAAGGCTGATCCAGCAACCTTTGCAAGTATGCTGTGAGTGATGGGGTGAAAAGTCCAGTGAGCCAGGTGGAAGTGGACAACAGCATGAGAGGATGGTGGAATGCCCTGAAATGAAAAATTAATGCTAGTTATTAAAACTAGCAGTTAAAACAAATTATTGTTTATGAACTTAGGAATAATTAAACCAACACTATTTTGTAGTTAAATTCTATACTAGGATATCCTAACTGGAAAAACCTACCTGAGTTTTGGCCAGGTGCTCAGGTTAAAATGTTAAGAGCTGAATAGTTTGACCGGTGCCAAAGTTAAATGTGCTTCAACAGTGATTAATGGTCATGCTCAGCCTCCACCAAGGCTGTGGTTTCACAAACCCAGTAGTGTCATCTATTTGTCATTCATTCTTGGTTACTGCCCATCTTCACCCACATATTCACGTATGCCATCGTAACAGTCAGTGTGACTGCACAGTGAACAAGATGAGGAAATTGATTAATGTTTTTTAAAATCCTTTTGGGTTTTTTTTTGGGGGGGGGAGGGAGGAAGGGGTAGGAGGGGGTTATTTTCCTCAATATGTTCAATGTATGCCTGTACCAGCAGTTGTCCTGGCACAAGTAAGGTGGTGGGAGTAAACTGGAGGGAATAAGGTGTTAAGCCAGCACTGTTGCTGAGATGTTTGTGAAAATAAACCTTGTTTTGGTGCAGAGGAGCAGGAAAGAGGGCGTAACTAAATCTTTTGGGAATTTCTGGGTTATATGTCATTATTTTGCTCAGAACAGAGGTCTATATCTGAGTGCTTGTGGATCCCCATTCAGATCCCTCCTTTCTGTAGCAGGTTGAACAGGAATCTCATTGCTTCTAAGCACTGGAAGAGCGTGCTGTGCTAGAATGGAATGGACGTAAGTTTATTCACTGGTAGAAAGAAAATAAACCCTAACCAACCTGAAATTTTTTGTATGATACTGTTGATCTTTGGTGCAGTCATCTCATTGTCCTTTTCTCCACTGTGCCCTGGGCCCTGTTGCCACAGGAGGTGTTGAAGCTTGCAGCATGTTGAAGTCAGTGACTTGATTCCTAAATGGGATCAGAATTGTGTTGTAGGACACAACGAGAAGACAATGATATTAAAGAATAAAGAACTGTAATTACCTCTGATATTTTCTTTATTAATTTTATTATATGAACTCATTGATCCCTTCAGTTCTGTGCATAGTCTGTTAGGTGGTCAATTGCTAGAGGTATTTTTCCAGATTTTACTCAGTTCTCAGGTAGACAATTTTTCCATCAAAGCTGATACTGTTTTGCCTGAGAAGGGGACTATTAAAAAGGAGAGGGCATTTCAGAGTTTGTGCCATGCAGCAGCTTTAAGTCTTTAAGATTTCTCTGTAACCCCCAACCTGATAGAGAAGCAAAACACCCCATCAGCTCTGCCTGGCACTCACAAGTGTGCTCACACCCAAGGTTCTCTTTGCTGTGGCTGTATGTAGGTGCTCCTATCTATGTCCCAGTAAATCATTAATGTGCCGTTCTTTTCTCCTCCTCACTTGACTGCACGAAGCCCTCTATCTTCAGGTTGTCAGATTCCTAAACTGTGTTGAATCCAGGAGTCTTCCCGGCCCGATGCAGCGTTTCCAGGAGATTACATTATACTGCTCTCTAGTGGTAAAATATTCTGCTCTCAGCCCTCCAAGGCAGGCACTGCCTTCCCTGTGCTGCTCACACCTTAATAATGTTCTTGAAGGGCAGTAATGCTGTTCTGGCTTTGCAAAGGTTGTAACAAAGTACAGGTGAAAATTCCACGAGTTACCCTGTTGATAATTAACTCTTGTAATAGAAGAAAATTCACATGCTTTTTACTGCACTCCTCCAAAGGGATAAGTGTAGAAATAAAGACGTTCATAAGAAACAAGTATCGTCTCCAGCCAGTGTCACTTTTTCCCACAATGAAGCAGTAATCTGTGGGACTTTAGATCTCCAGAGTACAGCAGTTAGGTAAGACTTAATGATTTTCATTAGTACAGATAAATGAAAAGGTGTTTTTGTCTCTGTTTTCAGAGGCCACTCTTCAGGACTTGGCAGATAGACAAATCCTCAACAGAGGTCATTTGAGTGCAACAACTGGATAGTGAATGTAACATTGATCAAAGTTAATTTGAGGGGTGGCAGATGTATGTGCGGTGGGCTGTAGCTCACTGTGTTACAAAGTATTGCTCCAAAGGCATCCATGAAGGATTTGCTGTGGAGGAAATAGCAGGAATGCAAGTTCTGTGATTCGTCAGACAAACCACATTATTCTGTGCCTGCGTCCTGTAGTAAATAGCTGTTTGCATGGGTGGCTTGCTTTGTATGTAATAGCTCTCTGACATACAGGGTTTTAAGATATCAAAGTGTTGCTTAGACTTTGGTACACGTATGGTTCACCATCTGTGTGGTTGTGATGACCCACCCTTAAGGGGAAGGAAGCATCTAAGATTCATAAATGCTTGTGGTTGAAAGGAACAGCAAAAGTCAGAGGGTTCACAAACAATCAGAAAGTTTTATTAGTAAATTACACACTTGGCATGGAAATTGGTACGTTACTCTTCTCTGACCTAGTATATAGGCACATGGCAGTGGGTTTTGGATAAAGGGGTAGGGTGAAAGGGAAGAGAGAAAGGAAGAGTTGAACTAAAGAGGAAAAGAGATCACCAGTCCTGGTTCTAGTGTTGATCCAGCTGATGGGATATCAATCCCAGTTTCAGCGTTGGTCCGCCGATGGGATGTCCTGGGGAGTGCAGTCCAGGCTTGGTGGGGGTATCTTTTTATGGACAGGTTTCTCCACCCCACGGACATGTTTCTCACTTTCTATGCAAATTAGTTATCATGTGCAGTCCGTTCTTTCAGGCCTTTCTGGAAATGGGTCGGAGGGCTTTGGGGGTCTTTAGTGGTCTTAATCTCCCACTATAGTCCTCGCCTACTTCTTGGCCTCATTCCTGCACTTGTGCTGTACTGTGTTGTACTTACCTTCAGGAACTACAACAAAAAGGTTTGTCCCAGAAAAGTACTGCCCTATCTCCACATGATCCCCCTTCTCTAGCCCCATCTTGGTTATTACCAACAATTCTTGTCTGTTATTGCCAACAGTCCTTGGTTGGCTCCACATCCATCCAGGCAGCAGTGTTTGAGACATGCACATCTTCTGGGATTCTGCAGTGGTCCACCACCACTTGAGTTATCCCTCCCCAGACTGGCCAAGGAAGTGAGGCTTGCTGACAACTGACTTGCTGCTGAGGCTTGAGATGAAGCTGTTCGTCACAGGTTGGAGCCATGGATATCCACCTGCATAAGTGAATTGTGGATAATGTTCACCAACAGCTGTTATTGTTTGATCACTTACAAACACAGGACTCAATATTGAAACCAAACAGCCCTCCTGTACATGGTCAGCAGGGGAAATATAAACTCCTCACTTAGGTATTCCCAGTTGCCTGGGGGAGGGGGATTTGCTGATTGGGATGTGCCACATGAATACTCAGATACATCCCTAAGGTGAGACAACATGAACAACTCGGCCTTACAGCAAGGCCAAGGTACATCCTCTTTTAAAAGAGATTTCAAATTGAAAAATAGCTCTACTGCATATCTACATTCATTACTTCTTTTTTTTTTATTATTATTGGGGGGTGGGAGGAGGGCAAGTGTTTATTTGGCAGCACAGTTAAAAAACCCTGGCAAGAAAGTGCACAGTAGAGTGCAATATTTCATCAGAGTGCACAGTACAAGACTTGAGCCTTCTGGTTTTTTTCTGTGTTTTGTTTTTTCAGTTGGTTGGTTGGGTTGGGTTTTTTGTTGTTGTCTTTTTGTTTGTTTGGGGGTGTGTGTGTTTTTTTTAATAAGGAATAACTGTATTGCAGCTTGATATGTTGTTTGGCTTATGTGTGATGGCTTTTCCATACATATGTGTTTTAAAAAGGGAACCAAATTCCTTCTCATACTGGGTATGTCAGTTTTTTCCTAAGTAGCATATCCTGCTAATTTTGGTTCATCACATTACCTGATTTTACCCCACTGAATGCATAGAGTTTTCTCTTTAGAAGCTGGGAAATTCATCCCTTAACTGTATACCTAACACCTAATCCTGCACTGCTGTAAGTGAAGTCAGCAATTGCCTGCCTTCAATTCTTCACTAAATAAGGAAGATTTAACTCATTCCCTACTCTCTTAACAGAACTTTTCATTTAGATCTTTTAAGTTTGTAAGGGTCAAGTCCTTTAAAAATTAATTACTTATCATGTAGCAGTGACAAAGTCGATTTTTTTCAATTAAATTACTTCTAAATTAATATTGCTAATATTTTGTAAAAAATTATCCTTATGTTTCCCTTATATTTCCCCATCCTGTCTTCAGATTTTTAAGTTTATAAGCCCTTTTTTGCTGATTTACATTTCCAAATAAGCTGTCTTTTTATATACAAGACATAGTTTTTTTATATGTGACATTAAAAACATGGAATTTTCTTATAACAAATACTGTAGATACTACTAATTTATTTTAGTAGATTTAACAAACTGTTTCTCTTTGCTCTTACATGAAGATCAAACCGCTTATACTAGGATTTACAACTCATTTTCAGGAATTTTCTATCAGTATTGACTGAGAACTCTATTTACTATGCAGATAAAAATAAGTAGTACAAATAGACTTAAGGTTAAAGAAAATATTTGAACAGAAGATAGTACATGTGAAAAGCACATGTTGGAGTGGCAAAGGATTGGAATGAGACTCTGGGTTGACCCACACCAGTATAGCCTCATGGAAGTTAATAGACCTATCCCAATTTATCTGTGGAGTTCAGAAACAAAATAATGAAATTAAGCTTCAGAGAAGAAGGGAGAACTGCAGATGGGACTTGGAGTATGCAGTGAGGAAGTCTGTAGGTTGCAGGAAGAATACACAGGAGAGATGACAGTAGTGCTTCAGCCACTGGAATATTTTTTTCTCTTGTTCTGGGAGTTGGCTAATAAATGAGGTTTTTATATGCGCAGGGTCATGGACTAGTAAAGAAGGTAGTTTAGTTTGTCTCTAGTCATGTTTAAAAATAGACTTAAATGGTGCAGCCGCTGGATGTCTCTCTTGTTCCACTTTCCTGAACAAGGACCGTCCTTTCAGAGTGAACAACCTACATCACTGAAAGATAAATGGGTCAGTGTGGAAAGCCAGCTGTTCACTGCTGCCCAACTGACTGCAATGATATGACACACCGGTCCAACTCTCAATGTGAGAGACTATGAGATATAAGCAAGATTAACAGATAAGAAATGCATTTTTCTTCCTTTACAAGGGCACTTTTTACCAGCCCATTCTTCCCGGTTGGGCTCTGTATCACTGTACTAAACCTGCTGCCAATAACTGAGTATTATTTGACAAAACAAGTAAAAATCAGTACTGCCTTTCTCAATAGTTACAATACGTAAGCAAATACTGTGTTAGGCTGGGTAGTGAAAATGCACCAGGTACACTTCCTTTTTTCCTGACAGGGGTTTCTGGCTCAGGTCAGTTGAAGTAACTTCAGATAAACAAGAACTAGATTTCCCTTTTCTGGAAAAGTCTGCACCCGCTATTTAATTCTCTGTTCTGAAACAGAATTGAGAGAGACATACATTTGAAACTTCCCATTAAATCCTATTCTGGAAAAATAGGCATTAAGAGAGACTTTTGGTTACCTGTGTGAGTTGAGGGTACAGGAGCAGGCCTTTGTTTTGCTCAGCTGCTGCATTGCTTAAGCAATGGAAACCTTTCGCTATGCACATTATCAGCTTGTGTTTGTTTGAGGCATCAAAAATAAATGAATGCGGGAAAATGCTTAAAAAATCCTTTTGAGATTGAGAACTTCAAGGTCTCTGACTTGCATAGAAACAAAGAATTTTGTACTCCTTCATAGGACACAGCTTTCCATGATGTGAAATACAGGGAACAACAGAGTAATGCCCCAGGCAGTGATTTCAGAAGGACCTGTGAAGGTGAGTGTTGAGAATTTTGTGTTTCAGTGATTTTGCTTGGCTAATACAGGAATTTGGGGTTAGAGAGGAATGTAATTGTAATAGAGATCTTTAGGTTTCAAGGTAATGTGATGACTAGATAATTGTTTCCATTCTTCAATTCTCCACACTATTTTCAGAAAGTTTCATCTGTATATTGTGAAATAGTATGTTTCCTTATATTCATATTATGTGTTTAATTCTTTAAGTTAAAAAACAATTTAGATTACAAATTCTGAATCCTAAAAGTCTGATATGTCTCAGAATTCTGATGGATATTTTTTCCTGTCTATTTTTCCTCAGTACATATGAAAGAGGTTACATAACTTTTTACTTTAGTTGTTGGCCAATATTTGAGCTCCTCTAGTTTATTTATGTCAAAAATGTTTATATGAAGTGATATATCTTTGTGTACATTCTTTGTAATCAAAGTAGGATTAAACTGAGGTCCTGTTTTCCTGAATGTAGCAGGAAAAAAGACAATAGGAAACAGCTCCTTTGGCAGTAGCCCAAGCCTCTCTTTTCAATCAGGGCTGCACTCAGAAAACTCTTGCTCCCTTTTTTCTCTCTTTGTGGGAATTCAGGATCATTCTACAAAGTGCTTCACTGATTTGGGGTGTTTTCTTCCCTGACTATGTAACATTTCTGACTGGGCCACACCATTTTGCTAAAACTATATGCACATACTTTTGTGTTTGCATCCACATGGCTCAGATTTTTTTTTTTAATTTATCTGTCTTGTGGCTGGTGCTTGGGAGATAAATACATATTTGTCTGCATCCTCTGTTTGCCACAGCTATATTTCAAAACCATTTTTTTTCTCTAGGACTACAAACCAGCTTCATTCCACTCTGTTTCCTGTCGGTTTTCTCTGAGGCTGTCCAGGAAAACAGGCAGGGAAAATGTGCCTCCCACTTCTTTGTAAAGGGTGGGTTTAGGAACCAACCTATTACTGTATTTTGAAATGTGCTGTTGTCAGTTCTTTTGAGCTCCACTTCCTTTTAGAAGACCTAAATGGCATTTGGTTTTTCAAGAAGTTTTGGTCTTTCTTATCTCAGACAGTGAAATTTAAAGAATATCAGAAGTGTTGTTTAACAGTCTAAACTAAGCCTTAAACAGGGGAGGTACTCGTTGCCATGTTCTTAAAGTCTAGGGCAGACAAATCTGCATTTTGCTATACTGAATATTTAAAGGCCTTTACTCCTTCTGGGTTTTAGCTTTTCTAGGTTAGTATTGAGAAAGATCTTTGCCTAATCCTGATTATGAATAAAAACAATAATCAGAAGTGGTTACTTAGTGCAAAAGCCAGATTGCACGGTTGTTATCTTAGACTGGCAGTGAAACCCCTGGAGAGTTATTTGATTATGTAAATTAGCGTGCAATTAGAAAAGAAGGTTTAATTTGAATTTTTGGGAGGATTTTGGTTTTCCTCCCAGCAAAATCAAGAATAAACATCATCAAAACATATAGTTTGTTTCTATAGCTTTTAGCTAGATTTAGCAATTGCTTCAGAGTTCATCATTAGTTATCCTATAGCGTATCTTGCAACAACATTTGCCAAACTTTCAGTAGTGTGGATGCCTTAAAATTCTTCAAAAGGAGACATGAAGTGAAAGGGATAATAATATACATGTGCAATGCAGCAGCAGAGCTCTGAAATTCCAGTGTGTTTCTAGCCAAAAGCAAACACCCATTTAATTTTAGAATTCTGGAAGAAAAGTTGATCTATAATGATGTTGATAATTAGAGAGGTCCTTTTTTGGTGCTTAATCTAAATAACATAAAATATATAGGCTTTTGAGCACCACAGAAAACATTAAAGCTGATAGTGTAGGAGGTTATTGTGGTCCAGGGAAAGGAGGAAGGACTGGATTCTAAAATAGTGAAAATCAACCTGGGTCAGTTGTAGCTCTGTATTTCTCTGATGTACACTGGTTGAAAATTGGTTTATGATTTCAAGTTGCATAGAAACAAAGCAAACAAAAGAAAAACCTGCTATGAAAGCATCAATCTTGGAAAGCATTTGAGGAAGAAAAATACAGTGGAAACAGCACTCTTTCTAAATTAAATTTACTATTAAATTTAATAAAGTTTTCTAGTGGGGAGTTCCTGGAACATGTGGACTGAAATATGAAGCAAACTTTGATTGCTCTTTTAGCTGCCTTGATGGTATATTTACAAGAACTAAATTTCTTCATTTCTTTTTTTTTATTACTTCTAAAGAAGCTTTCTAGAGAAAAATACCCATGCTTCATAACCACCTGAAGGAGCATTTGCTTGTTTCCAAAGGAACAGCTTAAGAGTTTTATAAATATCAAAGTTAATAGGCTCCTAAAATCAAGGAAAATTGCCTGTAGGTGATTTCTACTTTTACAGAAAGAGCTACTCTCTGAACTGAAATTTTCTTTAAACTTTCTCTGCAGGCCTGTTGCCTATTACTGCATACTTTGCTGTCCTGTTCCTACTTCCTTTAGCTGTTTTAAATCAACAGTGGGTAGAGCAATATTTACATGAAATGTACTTGAGGGTAAAACATGATCTCACAAATTATAGAAAATAAACAATATTAAGTGTAGCTTGTGGCTATAGGGAGATCAGAAACAGTCTAATGGGAACACACTGGTTTTTTGAAAATGCAACAGTTATGCCACGTTGTCATAAAGCCATAGTTATGGCTGGATTTGAAGAAGAGAAAACCTTCCAAAAAGTGGCTTCCAGAAAGAAATCTGAGAAAAAAATATTTTTTTTCTTGTACTGAGTTGCTATTTGGTATGCAGTAGAACCTGCTTATCCTTTATTTTTGCTGATTCCCCCCCACCTTGATTTTAGTTTTAATAGTGTTAAGGCACCTAACAATATTGATAAACAGCTCTTACTAAAAATATAAAATAATTATTTTCTGCATAAACAGAAATATTTATATGCCTCATAATGGTCATACTTAGAACAAGAGCTTTTTCCTCCCCTCAGAAGTGCAGGAAAACCTTGCCATTATTAGCCAGCTCACAGAATCGTGCTTATGAAAGGATATGGGCAATATGAAAAGACATGCTAGAAAATTGAGTCTTTCTGTGAGATTTCTTAACAGACTTTGAGTCCTGGTGGACTTTCTCTTGCCAGAGCCTTAAATTAGTCTAAATGGAGTAGAGTTGATTTTACAGAAGGCAGCAGGAGGCTGAAACAGGACTGAGCAGTGCTGGTTTATAGCACAGGAAGAGTTTGGTGAAAGCTGCTGGAGCTTGTCCCATCAGGACTGAGCTGGTTCCACCCAGGAAGGGCAAGTGAACTGTGATTTAGTTCACAGTATTGCATCCCCATTTAGGATGCCCTTTAGATACAAACTAAGAGGCCCTTGCTCTATTCTTCCTTACTGTTCCAGGTTTTGGTAATTTCATTTTATGTGTAGACAGCTGTTTATCATGTTAGATATTTGTATTTCACATTCCTTAAATCACCTAAATTCTTTGTCGGTGGGGAAGAAACATTCATGAAGTTATTTATCCATTGTCATGTTTCAGAAGTCTGTTATCTGAAGTTTTATGTAGGAGCTTTCATAAAAAGCTTTATTTTTGAAAGGTAATCCTAGAAGTACATTGTTACTAATAACATCCCCGGGGAGACTGCTTCCCTCTGGAAAATGTGTGCCTCCTTAGCAAAGATGATGAGATGTTGTAGTCTTAAGAGTGAGCTCTTAATTCCCTCAGTTGCTGTTTTTTGACAAATCCATCCCTGATGCTCCATTGTGGGGTGTAGTGTACAATAAGGAAAAACATTTTTATTCCTTAAGGCAACAAGTAAGCCTCTTCCTCTTTCCATCCAGTCAACTGCAGTTGAACAAAAAACATCACAGGAACTTAAAGGGAGAAATACAATTCAATGTATATTTCTTCTAGTCACTATGTACAATATAAAATAATACTTAATTCCCAACAGTTCACTCTAAAACATGTGTTTCTTCTTTCCCCACTTCACTAGTCTGAAATAATGAGGCAGGAACCAACCATGCAGTTAGGCTGGCCCTGGTCTTCTCTTACTCTGCTGTGGCTGACAACATCAAAATTTGTACTACCTCTCTCTCGATAGGGGGGTCTTTTCAGTTTGCTCCACATTGGCAGGATGGGGGCCTACTGTATATTTTTTTCTGTCTGACTGGGGAAGCTGAAACTTAGCATCCTTTGGACTTCTCCACTTTTTGTGTAGTTGAATTGTCTAGAGTGTTAATCATCATTTGATTATTCTGACATTCTTGATGAAAAAATATATGCATTAAAATAACAATGTAATTACAGAATCCTCTTTTAGCATGAATATATTTCCTCTTAGTGACATTGAAATTATTTACTACTGAAATATTTGTATATTATTTTGACAGATATGCAGTGAGGTATGAGTAATTTTAAGGTGGCAGTTTACTCCATACAGCTTAAAAGCAAGGATTTTCCCCCTCCCCTTTTTCCCCATCACATTTTGTTATTAATGGACACATTTGAATTGTCAGTTTTCCCAAAGCCTGGGTGTATGGGCTGGAATGATCAGATTAATTGCTTAACCATGTTGTCCCTAACTAGGAGTACTGAACAGCCTCACGTTCTTGCTTTATCTTTTCCTTACAAGTTCTTCTGGGGTTTTTTTTATTCATCCTGTTAGTTTAAACATAAGGATTGCAAGCCAAAATAGCCTGTAACGTGGAAATGTAGGCTTCCAGGAGCTGTGTGGGCTAGGAATAAACTTTTGACTTTGTCTGGAGGCAGGATGCTAAGACAGCTCAGCTGGCAGGTTAATGGTGATTGTCATGAATATTAAATGATAGAACCAAAACAAAACTCCCAGAGAGACACTTATGCACGAATCTTACATAGCAACACAACCAGCTCAGACAGCTGGCTCTCTGTAGGCTTTCTTGAAAGAAAACAGTGCTGAGGCACACTGGGATGATTTTTATAAACCGGAAAGCCAATTTGTGATGCACTGTTTGAAAGTTAGAGGCCTTAATGATTTATAGCTTGAGGCAGAAATCTGTTTTCTGAAGTAGATAAGTAACAGGTAAATTATGTCTATGCTGTTCTCCCTTGTATTGAGTGTTTCAGAACATTTTTGAGTTTTGTGCAGGCTGAAAATGTGTGAACAAATGTGTATACTGTTAAAGTTCAGTCTGTCTGGTGTGCAGGTATAGTCCCACTTTTTCCTCTGAAGTTACTCTAATCCTCTTTTTGTTTTGCTTTGGGTTTTTTTGTTTGGTTTGTTTTTTCTCTGAAAAGACCACATTGCAGGGCACAGAATAATGAACTACATTTGGGTTTGTTTCTGTTTTGTGATTTGTCCCAGACAGCATTAGAACTTGCTATTCACTGAGTTCTTCCTTTGGCTCCAGTGGTGTAAATCTATCTCCTGGTACATGCAAAAATTGCTCCAGCACATGCAAAAAAGTTAAAATTCAGGAAGCTTGGATTTATTTGAAGTAACACCAACATAGATCTGGGATGATTCCATTAGCAGCACTGCAGTCATGCTCTGTTTCTAAAAGGATATCTAAAAGTGAGACATTCTCTACAGCCTAAAGAATAATCTTTGTTACACTGTAAGTTGGGGGTCAGATTCTTGCCCTTACCTTCCTTGATTTTCATGGTTATGTAAATCTGGGGCTCAGTGATTTTCAGACTCCAAAAGGAATGACCTGAAATAACAGAGTAGGTTTTCTTAGATAACTGCATGTAGGCATGATCCATTTTGTGGTGTTATTTTGAGTATAAAAAGATAAAGTAAATCTAAACTATTTTTAGGTACAATTAATCAGTCTAAATGAGTTGATGGAAAAATATATAAATGAAAGGACAGTCCAGTTAGAGGAAGTTATGGAGAGTAATGCTTTTATATAAACATTCTTTTATATAAACAATTCATTTGGCTTTCCAAAACCTGCCTGTAAATCAAGAAGTGCTTTCCAGTAGCTCATGGAGGCTTCTTCAGGCACGTGGTGCTAGCTGTCTTTGCTTTTAGTTCAGTTCCATTGAAAACAGAATATATCAATTTAAAACAGAATTTTAAAAGTATCTCTGTAAATAATTGATGCAGATATCCCAGGGATACCACAAGACTACGAACAGTTGCGCAATAAGAAATACAAGTGGCCAGCAGGTTCCCAGCTGTGAAGAAAACACGTTCAGTGAGATAATTTTTCAGCCAGTATCAGGATAACCCCTGATTTATTTCTGTTGTTGTTAAATCAAACACCCTAGTGGAATGCGAGGGGTTTTTTTTGGGTAGCATACACCAGATACATTTAAAAGGCTTAGACTAATTTATATTTGTGTTTTTACAGTACCGTGAGGAATTTACACACACACCCTCTGACAGGTCTTGCAATAAAATGAGCTACAGTATTTTAGAATAATAGTTTGTAACTATTTTCCTATGTATTGAAGTTTCCCATATATACATATTACTTTGTGAAGCAGATGCAGCTAAGGTAATTATTCAGATAATATCTTACTTTTTTTCAAGCTGAAAAGCTCCTTTAGGTACTTGGGGAAGTTCAGGTTAATACCTCTCAGTCTTCAAAGGCTACAAACAGGTGATTTGGGATCAGAGGCTCATTGCTTACTTATTTGAAATATCTAATCTATTTTATCATAAACTAGCTGAGTCTTGTGGATGAAAAGTTTACTTCTAGCTTCCATCTGCACTTTCATTTTACACATTTTGAATGTATCATTAAAACTCTTCTACACAATGTCTTTAAGTGGCCAAGCCTGAAATACTGTTGGGGTCATCATGGCTTCTGCCAGCATTTGAACAAACAAACAATGGACATGTAGACAAATGCCAAGCAATGATAAACACGGATCAAATGGGTAAAACCCTACTCACTTCAGCTGAAAGATACCCCCTATCACAAAGTGATACCCCTATGGAGTGAGGAAAGTGAAGTTAGAACTTCATAAAGTAGCATTCTTGATACTATAGCCATCTTGAGTTCCCACCAGCCCAAATGTCCAACCAACATTACCTTCTTCAGATGGCTGAAAGTCCCAATAATGATAAAAGACAAAGGGAATTCAAGGTAAATGCCAGCTTATTTAACAGCCAGGAAACCTGTCATTAAGGATCGCAAAGCTGTAGTGAAGCTGAGAGTTGCACCTTCATTTCTGTGTCCCTGGTCACCTCTTCATTGGCAAAACTCCAGCCTTCTTTCTTAAATTGGAATGGGGATCAATTTAAGACAAAATGAGAAAAATTGGTAAGTTGTGGACTGAATAGCAGCAGTATGACTTTCCATTAATCCAGGCACCTGCAAGGTCTCAAAGCCAAAGGCATCAGTATTTTTGGAAAATGAGACTGAGGATGTCAAGCAAGGAGCCAGCACTCACAAACTGTTTAATTCATGCTGATTTCCCCAGAACTGTATCCAAGGAGGATGTCACACTTTCCTGTTCTCAAGTTCAACCTTATCTCTGAGTGCATCAGCAAGTTTCACCTCTTCTGAAACTGTACTCTCCTTAAGTTATTTATAATCTCCTGCTGCTTCTTGTAAGTAGAGTTTCACTCACCCTCCTTCCCTCTGCCTCAGATTGTTATATTCCACTGATATGCTACTGCTTCACATACAAACCTTTCAGCAACCTGTTTCCTTCCAGCTGCAAGACATGGTAAACTCAAAGGAGACCAGTCAGGGAAATGGGAAGGAATTTAGGGACAATATGTAATATTTAACGTGTAGAATCATAGAGGCTCAGCTCATGTCAAACATCCCTGGTAAGCATGTGTTCTTAAAATCCTTTCAAGTTTACTAAAAGTGGTATGTTGGTCTTTTCCACATTAATGCTGAGAACTTTTCAGATATCTCTACAAACTCATTTCTGTCTACCATTTTTATTGTGTCGGGGGGCTATTTGTGATCTGTTCACTTTAAGAAATACAGGGAATACAACAAGTTCTAAAAGACTGTAAGATTGTTGCCTTTGTCTAAATTGTTAGATCACTCTGTTGTGTATCTCAAGTGAACATGTATGTCTCTCTGTAACAAAAAAAATACTTCACAAATGCCTTGAAAGGCCTACTGTCCTGTTCTTAAAAAGTATTGCAGAACTATTTTAAAGTACAGAGCATGGTTAAACAATAAATAAGGAAAAAATCAGTAAAATCCTTGAGGCACTTCCAAGCATAATGTAGGACAGAGACATGTTACCTAATGTAATCTCAATTTAAACATGTAATCCCTTTGATTAACACCCTTACCACAAATACACTTAGATCTGCTGCACAGTTTGGCAGTTCAGAATGAGCACTTTGCTTTTTTGCAAATATTTTTTGGCAAATACATTTTTGCAATATTTATTCTTATTAACAAAGTTTCTAGGAGCTTTGCTCAAACATAAAAATTAATAAAGGATTAAATGTAGTTAAGAAGTCTGAGTGTACTTGGACTTTATCTGTGATCATTAGCAAAACAGCACTGCAATGTAAAATTAAAGGCTATGTAGCCACAGCCTCCAACGAGACGAGTAACGTCCTAGGATACTCTTGATCTGCCATGGCTATTTTGAACCAGTTATCAGTTTAATCTATAAAGTTATCCCCCAAGCATTTAATTGCTTGGTAACTAAGCTCTGCATATGCAACACAAATGATTTTAGGATCTCTGCAAAGCCACACAGAACTAGGCACAAGGAAGTTTTCACTTCAGTCATCTTCTAATTCTGTTCTGCCCAAACTGGCTGAAACAAATGCCACCTTTAAGGCATTTTTTTCATCCAAAGATTTTGTTGTCTACGAAAGAAGGGTGCAAGGCTGTAAGTTTCAGCTCTAGATTCAGACATTTCTGTTTAGGCCTGTTTTGATTCAGTTCATGTGTTTGACTCTTTATAGTCCACTACCAGGGTTGTCATAATCTTTAAAGCCCCAGGAGATATGCCAAGAAACGGATTAAAATTTTCCCAATGAAAGGGTTAGATCCAAGCCTCTGCTTTATCTGCTGCCTTTGCACAGTATGAGAAAACTTTCGGCAAAATCTGGAAGGTAAAATATAGACGCTGGGACACTAATTTTTTTTCCTTTTTCAGAGAGGTTTCTTGAAGTAGAGGGAAAATTAGGTCATACTTTGATTTTTCTTGGCTGGCTTATCTCCAAGATGGCTTGCACTCTGTTTCTTTTAAACTTTGGACCTCTCAGAAGGATATATCTCGTGTCAGAATGATAAAGGATCATGTCAAGAAGTACTGCAGAACATGGTAATCTGAACATTCATTAACAGTACAGAATTTTTAATGGCAACAGCTACAAATAACTTACAGGAAACAGTAATAGGAATTGTTTATTCCAGAGTACTTCCTGTGGCTCTGCAGTTTATCCAGGTGCACAAAGGTCTATTTTTCACAGAACATTAATCACTGTTTCTCTTAGTTTGGATTTCTTGTCAACAGATGACCCAAGCCAAGGTCTAAGCGTAAGTTTTGTAAACAAGTAAATTAGGACTCACACCTTCTACTAAACAGGAAGAAAAAAAGCTAAAGCAGAAGGTGTTACATAAAGACCAACAGATGGGTAGTAGTTTACATTGTTATCATTGACCACATTTGACAGAAGCAAAAATAGGAAGCACTGTCTGTTATCAGACCTGCTCTGCCAAATCTACCTTGCCAGTATAAATTATCCCAGTAGCACACTAAGATATATTCTCATTTCCCACCTATTCTGTTTTCTGAGTTAGGGATTTTTTTGGTCACGCCAACATCAGAATCATGCCTATGCTATAAGTGTACTCCTAGCAGTGACACCCACCTATCATAGACTTAGTTCTTTGAGACTCTGAATAGTCTCAAAAACACCCTTTTTTCTTATGGCACTGATTGTTCTGTCAAAGCAGACACATTGTATATTATAACTGTCTGAACTGGCATTTGCAGATGGAGCTCTGAGTGAAACAGTTACTACAAATGTAAGAGTTTAGGGATTTTTTTGTTTGTTTTAAAGCATTCAGAGACAAGGATTGATGGTATACAGCCATTCCGTATATACCATGTAAATAGCTTTCAGGTTATAGGTTCATGTTTTTTTATCATTTTACTTTATCAGATTATTACTTATGGTGTGTGTATTTATCATATAAGTTGCTTGGTTTGGATATTGTTTCCTGTAAGGACAGAAAAAACATTAGGCAAAAGCATAAATGGATGATGGATAATAGAAGCGTACGATTGTCATCACTTACATCAGTTCTGTGATTTCAAGGTATCCCTGAGAATATCCAGTGTTTATCTGAAAATATGCAAATACTAATCAGAGCTACTTAGCACGTCTTACTGATGTGCAGCTGAATCCTTCTGAATGGCAGTTTTTTCACTAAGAAATGTAGTCAGATGTTTTTTGACTTTTTTCCTTTCAGTTCAACAAGATCAGCTGAAAAATTAGCATTGGACTTCCTCTGTGAAATTTTTCACATCTCTTCCATTTTCTCTTGAGCAGATGCAAATTACATTAAGCTCGTTTCAGATAAATATATTGATCAATAAAAGAGACAGAATACATATGGGAAAGTCAGCTAAACCTTTTTTTTGCTTGTTCTACAGGTTCTTGGGAGCCTTGCAAGAGAAAACTGCAGCGATTTAATGCCTTTCCAAATTATCATTTGTTGAGTATATTGCCTGACGGTAGTTTTGAAACAAAAGTAAAAGGAGGTGATTTACAAACTGTGTTCAGGCTTCTCCCATTCCAAGGTGCTATATTTAAGCAGATAAGCATCTTCTTTTAGTTTTTACTGAAACATGAAAGTCTGGCAGGTCTGACAAGTGCAGTCTGAAACACGATCCTACATTGACTCCTGTTATGAATTCACAGCCAGCAGTATCATCAGACCACAAAGACAGTAGCTGAGGCTGCAGTTTTCAAAGAAACACAAGGCCTTTTCTGCATAAGAAAACTAATACAAAATCTGATTTTTTTTTAAACCAATGAAAAACTCATATTTTGGTAAAGGACTACAAAAGGATTAGTGTTCATATATACACATTAGAGTTAGGAAAGAAATAACTTCATTTTATGTGTAATCCCAAATTCTTGGAAAAATCTCAGCTGCTCAGTCTGCAGGATTCAGAGCCCCTGTGTTCTGGCAGGTGGTCTTGTTTAGATTAGGATGCAATAACTAATAACTGTGACTAACAGCTGCTAACACACACATTCTTGGTAGGATTTCTCTTAATTGCAGTCTCTGCAACTGCAAAAATAAAGATAATACTTTCATTTGCATTTCATAACCCCTTCATTGAATTATGGTTGCTTATATTTGTAGTCCTGATGCTCCAGTTGTTAAACAGAGAAGTCTTAAAGCAGGGATGATAGAATCTATCCTGTCACAAAAATTAGTCTAATATGTTAGGATCAAAGTGAGGGACTACTGAAAAGAGTGCTGGCTGGGAAACAGCAACTCAGGTTATGCATCCTCTAAGTGAACGAACCCGTCTGATACTTCTTAACTAGACAGACTCAACTATTATTAAATACTAAAGTCAGGCAATTCTTGATGCAGTAATTCATTAAAGATGCATGTTGGAAGCAGTACAGCAAAAATAATAATAATATTTGCAATGTTATCTGGAAGTAGCAAGTAAATTGAAAAGAAATTCTACACTTTCCAAAGGAGGTTAAATAGCTTGTTTTGAGTGCAATTTATAGATTGTGAGGGCACCTGTTTTACTGGAATATACAGAGGTCAGGGAAATGCAGCTGACTGAACAAAACAGCCATAGCAGACAGCAAAATAAATTTCAGGCTGTTGGCAAGTAACAGAACCTTAGACATAAAACAGTGTTGTTAATTTAACACTAAAAGAAATACTGGAGTACTCAATGCATTTTTAAAAAGCAGTAAAAACGTGCTAAGGATGTATGTCCACTTAAAGCCTTATTACCATCACACTTCTATTGAGTGGGAACCCCAAGTGAAATAGCCTAGGAAGTGATTAAATGTGAATCCTCCAGTTCCCAAACTGAAATACAAACAAAAAGTGCACTCAGTTGTGATAATCTTGTCTTTAATAACAGAATGGACGGACTAAAGCATCTCCCTCACAAACATGAGTGGGGGCAGGTTGGAGTCGCAAGGATCTTGCATTTCAAGAGGGGGTTTGTATCACCATTTCCTGTTGCATCAGGAGCATTTCTTCACTGAAAAGAACCTGAAATTTAGTACAAATAGAAGCTGAGTTACCTGCTTTGAGATCAGCAAAGGTGACCTTCATAGTGAGAACAGGGAAAGCGGGGAGAGAACAGTAACACTAAGGCACTCAGTGGTGATGAGCTGCAATCAGCTACAAAATTTTTGAAATGCAGCTGGATATGAAGGTTCCAGATGAAGCAAAAACTCTTACAATAATCATAGTAGCACAACTACTGAAGCTGCCCCATAAAAAAGCATGCAAGGAAGGGAAGAGAAGGAGAAAGTTATTTGTGAAATGCTGGCAACCAACCACCCACCATTACCACCAAACCCACACGCACTCCTATAAAGATGGCAGGTATTACCAAGGAGCAAACTCCCAGCTGCTGTTGGTATCTAATCAAAAGGTCAGCAGTAATAATAATAAATAATAATACAAAAGCAATAATCTGAATCAATAGTCTCTGAGATGCCAATTTATTTATTCTAACCAGAGCACCATCCAACAGCAGGGGGGCCCATGGAGTCCCTCCTGCAAATGAAGTGGTCTAAACTACAAAACAAGTTTAGAATAAAATCAGCAACACTGTAAAAGGATGGACAATGCATAGAAACAGCTTTTCTAGTTATTCAACTGACAGGCAGCTGTCCCCTGGAAACTAGAAAGTGGAGAATCACCTAATAAAATTTTCCCTTCAGAGAAAATGGCCAAAATGCTAAAGAAAGAGAACAAAAATATATAGTTGTATTTTTATTATTTTTGTATTATTAATATAGAATAATATTCTATATTTAGAGCAGCTGCTTAGTTTCTCCCATATCAATTCAAACTGTCACAGTGGCAGATAAATCCACATTCATGACAATTCACATTCTTCTTAAGTTAGTGGAAGTCAGTGGTTAGCAGCAATTTATACAGCACAGGCTTTCATGGTCCTCTTGTTGCTGAAAGACTGCCAAGGAAACACAGTAAATGTGTTTTTGTCTTTCCAAGGAAAGACAATAAATGGGGTCTGCTTTTACCCTACAGGATCTGCAGTTTCATATTAGGTTAAATGGAAGAGGAACAGGGGACTGCACGCTTCATTAGAACAGCAATGATGAAGCCAGAGTAAGAACAAAGAAAAACTGAGAGACACAAAGAATCAGAGCTGAAATTGCTAAAATTGTCAATATAAAGATGCTAACAATATCCACAGGACACTAAACTGCTATAATAAACTTGTGCTGTAAGAGTATGAGGTAAACAGTGGGCTATCATTTCCTTTTTTTGTCAGAGAAAGAGTGGAGGAAGCTAGAAGGAAATAATCATAATCTAATATAGATGACATCTTTGATAATTATTTTTAAAAATTAAAGTGTCATTTATCCAAAAATAACATAATAGTCATATTTAAAATGTCACACTAGTTCTCATGGGGAAAATAAGATTTATTTTTCTTGGTTTACACCTGTAGGCTTTGCAGAAATACTCTACAGTAACTGCATTTTAAGAGACCAAGTTGCTTTTTATCCAGTATTCTCAAACCTATCAAATATTAAACCCCACAATGCTTTTTAAAATGTAAGCCTCTATTGCACCTCTTTGTACTTGTGATACCTACCCTGACATGAAGCACAGAGAATTGACTTTAGCTTGTCTAAATAATGCATTCACACTTTTCCAAGGAATAAGAAACAATTTGGGATTTACAAAAAGACTGGTCATGTTTCAATTATTAAAACCTTCTTTCTCTCTTCTAAGGAATAAAATTTTACATTACACACTTGTAAACAGAGAAATCCAAGCAGAAAGAATTTGCCTGTTAAATAATTCCCATATTTCACAGCAAACAGCCCAAGTATATGACACTGCTACAGATCTGTTTGTTTCCTCTAAACTATGTCTGCACACACATACATATTTTCTGAACAGAAAATGGGCTTGTGATAGCTAATTGTTGTAATGAACTCCAGAATATAGAATCAATCTAATATTCTACTGTGCCTCTCCCCAGGCATTCTGTAGGTACAAAAATGTTCCTCAAAACTCATCTTTAATGTTGAAATGTGGCTGATCTTCAGGTTTAAAGTCTAGGTTGGGGCTGCCATCCTCATTCAGAATTCGTCGAGAAGTATAGCCAACAATTGGATATTTGGCCTTATAAACATTATTGAAGATATCATCCAGGGACTTCAGTTCCTCTTCTGTGAGTCCTGTCTAAACAAAATAGGGAAATGAAAGTCCTGTCTCAAAGAAATAAAAATATAGATATTTACAAGCATTTTTCCTTTTTTACTGATTACTATAAAACCTAGGGTCAGCTTTTGGGTTTATTTTGCAGAGCATGATGACCAAATTTAATTGTATAATTTGTAATTTTATTCTTTTCATTCAAATTCAGCCTTGACAAAACTTTAATATACTCAGGTCAAACCACTAACCTCCCTTCATTTTCCCATAAGTAAATCACATCTCAACTACGTAAAAACCCACTGCCAGAGTTAGCATCCACTGCCACGTCAGTGACACAGGATACACTAAACCAGCTGACAAAGAAAGTTATTTACTCTCTTTGTGAGCATTTTTAAACAGCAGGTGATTTTCCCTTTACACGTTTATGTAAGTTGTATTGATTCCACAGATAAAAAACTCTCCTCTTGAAGGCTGTTAGCACCTTTCTTGAGCAGTAAATACATATCTATTTTATGTATTTAAAGAATATTAATGTATTTTGGTTTTAAATACAAGTAATTTAAAATTATTATTCATCATCTTTCAAAATAATTTAACTTTGAAAAATGGAATTAAACCAATGGTCCATTTTCTTACTGTGTCATGTGTAAGATCTGCTGGATCCAGAGACATCTTTGCAACTCCTCTTGTTGAGTCTTTTCCAACCAAAGCATTGTATGGGGCTCCTTTTCCATAAAATTCTGTCAGATTTAAAAAAAAATAAAATCCAGAGATGATCTGACAATGTACAGGCTATGTTCAGCCTCTGCTCTTCATCCAGCCTCTTAAACTTGCCAGTGATCTGAAAGCAACAGTTTAAGTCTAAAACCCTTCTTTCCAAAACTGACTTTGGATTTGCCACTTTTTGATAATATATCCTAGTCTTTAAAAAAACCCCAAACAACAAAACCAGCCAACCAACCAACCAACCAACCAACCAACCAGAACAACAGAGGGTGGGGTTGAAATTCCTATACTACAGCCTTAAAATTTACCAATTATTTAGGGAGGTGTGCTTTACATTCTTATGAGATGTTTGTAGCCTCCAGAATTTGCATGGCAAGCCTTGTCTAACTTAGGATTTAAAGATCAGCCAGCATGTATGACCAGACAAGCTGCGCTAACAAGGTTAGTATTAACAAAGCAACAAGCCATTAGTTTTCTTATGATGACATTAAGACAAGTGTCTAAGACCCCCTCATGGCCCCTTCAAACATTTTATAGCAAATTAAGTAGCAGGAGTTCAAATTAAAATATCTGTAGTTCTTAGGGAAGGCAAAAACAGCAAATTCGGCCATAGATGGTTTAGGTGTAAATGACAAGACAAGAAACCTTATGAAATAAGAAAATTTTTAAGGAGAAAAAAAATTACTTGGCCCCCTGCCCTACTTTCAAAATTACAGTGAACTCTTAAAATAAGAGTTTTGACCAGGCCATTTGGACAGCACAGATGGATGAATACCAGCACAAAAGGAAAAGATGAGCTGCAGCAGTGTTGATATTGTGTAGTGCCATATGGGTACAACCAAGTTACCTTTGATCTGGTCAGGACAATGAAGTGCTGTAGCAGCAGCTTCCATGTGGCCTGACCCCACATGTGGTGACTCAGGGGTCTGGGCAGGTGTCTTCAGCATTTCTGTCAGCAGTGTCCAAGCTAACTGGACAGTGCTGGCTTGTCTATGTGTGCTGTAATCTCAAACCAGTGTAAGTTCTATACAAAACCTTTGTAGGGGAGCTGTCAGAGGAGGAAAACCAAGTTTTTTAAAGGAGGAAAATGTGTTCTTTTTGTTGCAGGCTTCTAATACGCTGGGAATATTTAAAAACAAATGACTGAATAATAACATGAAAACAAAGTGGACAGCAGATGAGACGCAAACTAACCTTTTCCAGAGGTAACATCAAATACTACTCCCTTCACCGCCAGGTAGATGGGCTGTCCTTCCTGGAAAGAAAGCCATCAGTATAGCCTCAGCACTTAAGTATAGGCAAAAGGCAGTTAGTTTTAGCTATGAAATCCATAAGCACTCAGGACATAAAGGAGAGAATTAAATTATCTGTTGTATGTTTTCTCTTGTTATGTGCATATACCAGTGTACGCATTCCATCCCTTGACATTTCTTGCTTGTACTTTAAGCCGTCCCTGATTTTTTTTTTTACATTTTAACAATATACGACGAGCGAATCTTTTTAATCTAAACAACACAGTCATAGAAGACATCCCTCTTGCAGGTCACCTCTTGTCTGCTTGAAGCCCATCCACTGCATCTTTCTATTCCTAATACAGATGGATATTGCCCACAATAAAAGGGTGTATGGCCAACATTCTTTATTTGATTAAGAAACCACAGATGAATGCATAAACACGCAAATCTAATCTGCTGACATCTGTTTTACTTAATAAGCCAGTGCTTCTGCTTTGTCTTTTACACATAAGATGTATTTTTAGTCAGATGTTGATTAGTTTCTTGTAAGTATCTGGAGAAGACCCTGAGAAGGTCAGCCAGCAAGTTTTTTCAGAAGAGAAGCTGATGTGTGTTAAGACAGGACTTCATCGTTTTGAATGCGAAGTTCTGCTGAGGTTTCTGCATCACAGAAAGCTAAAAACTTTTAAGTTGAAATTGTGTTGTTATTTCCATAATCTTGTAAAAAAAAAGGGGGGGGGGGTGTCTAAATACATGGTTTACTGAATTACAGAGGGAAAAATATTTTGGTTTCAACTCACGGTAATCTGAAATTCCCTGGCATGAGTACGTTGCCAAGCAGGCAACCAATATAACAGGCACATGCCATCTAATTGTGTGCGTGCAGCTTCAAAATGGGCAGCTGCCAGCCGGACAGACGAACAGAGGGACGCCTGCAAACTTCTCACGGTGCCTAAAAGGCAGGTGATCCCCAAAATTCCTGGGCCGGAGGGATCGAGGGAACAGCGCAGCAGAAGCAAAGCACGGCAAGAGAAAGAACCAGCTTTAAGGCGGTTTCAGGGCACGGAGCGGCAGGAAAGGAGGGAACGCGGCCCGGCCCGGCCCCGGCGCCCAGCACCCCTCCCAGCCGGCCCTACCTGCTGCCCGTCGTATCTGGCCAGCTCGGGCTCGGTGAAGAGCCTCACGGGGGCCTCGGCCGGCGGCCTGAAGCGCAGCTGCGGCTCGGCGGGGGCGGCCGGCAGCGCTGCCAGCAGCGCGGACAGGAGCAGCCGCGCCGCGCCGCCCGCCATGCCCGCAGCCCCGCTCCGCCTCCCGCCGCCCGCCGCCCGCCGCCCGGCCCCGACTCCGGCTGCGGGAAAGGACGTGGGATATGTACATGCACCGGGGTTAAAGAACCAGGCGCGCAGTGCGCGGCGCTGCTCCCAGGAAGAGTCGCGGTGGGCTCGGCGTGCGGAGCTCTGAGGGGTCCGCGGTGTTTAGCCTGGGGAGAAGGAGGCTCAGGGAGCACCTTATCACTCTCCAGAGCTGCCTGGGAGGAGGCTGTAGCCAGGTGGGAGTCGGTCTCTTCTCCCTAGTAACGAGCAATAGGACAAGAGGAAGCAGTCTCAAGTTGCACCAGCGCAGGTTTAGATGGGATGTTTGGAAAAGTGCTTTCACAGAAAGAGTTGTCAAGCACTGAAACCGGCTGCCCAGGGCAGTGGTGGAGTCACCATCCCTGGAGGTATTTAAAAGTGTAGCTGTAGCGCTTAAGGACGTGTTTTAGTGATGGACTTGGCAGTGCTGGGTTAATGGTTGGACTCCGTGATTTGAGAGGTCGTGTCCAACCTACACGATTTTATGATTCTTTTCCATACAGAATGCACAGCTGGCACTTTAACACATCTAGTAGTAAAAAGATTCCTTAATTTTCATCCTTTTTCCCTTCTGAAGTTTCTCTGCTTGCTGTTTTGAATGTTTATTCACAAACTCAGGACACATAGGATAGGCTTCATCTTTACAACTTAAAAAACCCAGACATTTTTAGCCTAAAAACAGAGAGAATAAATAGGAAATTTTCAGATTACATGTTTTCCCCATGCTATAAATACCTATCAGGAAAACATTAATGGCTAGCAGAAAAATAAGTAGCTTGATGCTTATAATTCCATGTAGAATTAAGAAAATTAGAAACGTTTTACAATTCAGATGCATATATCCCATCCCTCCCCGCAGTGCTGGCAAATGAGGACCTGAACGATTTAAAGCCTGGATACTGCAGCATTCAGTCTTCCTGACTACTGTGCTGGAATTCAAATCCATGCTTGGTCAATCTCCACAAGTTCTGTGAAAGCTGAACAGTTTGGAGAAGGATCTGAACAGTAAATAGGAGGTAGGAATGGGTTTGGTGTTTATTTTAAGGATTGTTTACAAACTCTTCCTGTGTAAAATCCATATGTCTGCCTCGGAGGACACCTGTTCCACATTGCCTGAGGTAAAGCTCTTGACCAAAGGAAATTCTGTACATTGGTGTAAGCAGAGCTGAAATAGATAATCCAAAGCAACTTCCCACAGTTCTCTTCTGGATGACAACAGCAGCACAAGATGAGAAGCACAGGGGACTGAGAGCATGTGTCCACAGTATGGGGGTGACAACCAATGGGCCACATCCCTGTACAAAGAGTCAGGCCAAGCCTGCAGAGCCAGGGCATAGGGAAGCCAAGTTGCTGTGGCTGTCTGGGAGCTGACTGCCACAGGCTGCTGTCTGGTGTGACAAGCTGAGTATTGGTCTTGTTAGGGTGAAGTTTACAAGGTTGTTACTGTGATTCCCCTTAAGCAGTGAACTGACCAATAAGCACTGCCTGAACAATAGCTTGGCTTCTGAATGGGCTTCCCATTCTGTCTGCCCATCACGTCCATTTGATGACTTCACGTGCCACAAGACAGGTATGAAATGTCAAGCAGAAAAGAGACCTCTGTTAAGGCTTTGGACAAACAGCTTGTGAACGCTTCTGTTACGTGCGAGAAAGAGTTCTGGCATTTGCCTGGTTGCTCTGTCTGCAAATCTCCCACATGCCTTCCCCAGAGCTGCTGGGAAAGATGCAAAAGTCTGATTTGTCAGTTTGGTTCAATCACATTATAGATTTACCTTTTATTCTAAAATAATTATTTATAAGTGTCACCCCAGGGGAGGGCTGCAAGTGCTGAATACTAGCATCTGTCTGAAATGTGATTTCAGGCCTGTCTTTGAATGACAACCTTCTGAAAAATAATAAGAACTAAAATGTTTTCTTTCTGAAAGGAGAAGCTGTTATTGTCGAAGGACTTCAAACCTTGGTTATTAACTTACTAGGTGTGGGTCTTGGGTATAGGGAAATGATCTACTGAGCAGGGAATCCCCTGCAGTGCTGCATCTCAACGCAAGAAATGTTGTGCATGCTTTTTCTTGATGATGAAACATTAACAATTACTTCCATGCTGGCGAAGAAAAAAAATAGCCGTGTAAGTATTTGTGGACAGATGGGTCATGAGTCAGCTCTTAGGCTTTTATCTTCCTGAAGTGCCCCACTGCTTCAGGCACAGCGTTGGTGGGTCATCCTAGAAGCCCTGCAGAAGTTCTATCTGGTTTCCCAGTGAGTCTGTTGTTTCAGTGTTCTGCTAACCGCCTCGGGCAGAAGAAAATAAAAATAAAAATTAAAAAACTTAAAAAGTAATATTTTGTGCAGTCTGGGGAGAGCTGACAGAATTATCATAACTGCTTTTCCGACCTAGCTCCTTCTTGTGTTAGCAGAAGTGTGTGTTGTAGGAAAGACTCATCTCCCCGTCACTACGCAGAATTACAGACCTCCTGGTAGAGAGAAATGTTCCAGCAAACCCCACAAAACCCCTCTCACGCGTGAGCCGTGCTGCTCGCCCCCCACCCGGCCCCTCACGGCGGCTCTGCCCGGACTACGCTTCCCAACAGCCCTGGCGCGGGGCGGGACGCAACCGGGAGGCGGGAAGCAGCCGGGGGATGGGCGGGGGGTCCCGGCGCCTGCGTGGCCCTGCCCGGCCGGGGCGGCTCGGCTCGGCTCGGATTGGCTTGTTCCGTCCTGTCCCGGGCGCGGTGTCGCTGCCCGGCCCCGTGCGGTGCCGCCGGGTGCCGCCCGGCCCCCGCGGCAGCCGCTCCTGCTGATGCCATGCTAAAGACAGAGGTGTCCGCATCCTACCAGGAGGTACGGGGGGCCGGGGCAGGGCTGGCGGGCGGTGCGTCCCGGCTGGCCGGTGGTGCCGGACCCAGGGCTCGCCGCTTGCCCCGCGGTGACACCCGGCGCTGTCGCCGTGGGCTCGCTCGGCTCCGGGCTGCGGCTCCGCCGGGTACCCGCGGCGTCGGGGGGCACCTGCGCTCTCCGGAAAGGAACGGGGGGTTTGGGTGCGCGTAATCCCGTGTTTCATCTCTGAACGCGGTTCGAATGATGGGCAGCGGTTGTGTTCAGGGCATGAGGTAGGTACAGCTGGCCGGTGGGTTCTGTAGCCGGGGTTCGGTAACAAGGGGATGGTCTGTCGGGTGTGAGAAGCGGCTTTGGTACCAGAGCTCCCGCGCCCGAAACTGAAGGCCTCTTTATCACCCTGCCAAGACCCCGAGGCAGAGCCTGGTTTGCATATCAATATACAGGCTCAGCAACCGGAATTCCTTGCTCCTTCCTATCTCTTCTGTTAGAGATACAAGCTATTTGTGCCAAGTTCAGCAGCGGTAGAGAGTTACAGCAGAGCACTTTTCTTTTGCCTGCAAGATACAAACAAGTGTGGATATTTTCCTTCCTCTGCACGTGACGGGTATTTTGGAGCTCAGTTTTAATACGTTCTAATTTAGTTTAGTGCCGTCTGTTTAGTTTCACCTTCTGGTTTTTGTGCCAGGCTAGAAAGCATTGGAAGGTGATGAATCAGCGGACCAGCAAAAGGCCTGTGTGACCAAGTTCTGCTTTTATTTAAGAGATTTTTATCCAATAGGAAGATTTATCAGGATGAACTTGAGTTGTGTGCTTGTACATAGGCGATGCACTTGGGAGAGTTAGAGAGAGTTAATGCATGCACTGATGCCTGAAGTATGGACTGGACTATGCATGTTATGTGTATCAGCCACCACTGAAACTGGTCCATACATTTGGGATTGTCCCAAACTCTATGGCACAAGTCTAGATGGTATGTGTCTAAGTGCAGCACCTGTGATTCCATCCCTTCTCCAGTGCCTGCAGCAGTCTTTGGTACTTCTACCTCAAGCAGGGATGCTCAAATGTCTGGAATTGCCTTTTCTGACCTTCCCTTTATCTAGTACTTTTCTGTGTGCAGATCTGAAAAGGAACTGCTGGGACATGGGCAAGCTTCCTCAGTTGTTTCACACTCAGCTGTATGTACTGAGCCCAGAGGAATGCTGAACAAAGTCTGTTTCATGCTCTTCCTGCCCTTGACATCCCATCCTATCTCTGAATCCTATTGCAAGCTTAACTGCCCTGCAATTTATGTTCCTTCTGCATTAGCACCATGCTTCACCTCTTTATCAAAAATACAGTGTAGGAAGAGCTGGCCTGTGAGGGTGAACACAGCTGCTGTGCTCCAGGTTCACTGTTGGCAGAATCTCCAAATCCAAGACAAGTGACAACTGTGAACAAACCAGAATCAGCTGTCACACAGTAATGCTGTGCTGGCTCCCCAGTCATTAGGAGAGTGTGTCTGTGACTTGTTGGGTTTGTAGGTCTGTGCTGCAGTGCCCTGTAGACACAGTGTGCTGTGTGCCCTACGCTCTGAACGCAGGGGCTGAGCCACGGACAGTGTGAGGCTCTTGGTCACCTCAATGGCTGTATGCAGCTTCACCTCTTGTCAGTTCAGGTGTTCAGGATCTGTGGTAAAATATAGTTGGTTTTAGGGAAGGGGTCTTACACATCAACCTACTCACTGCACCTGAAGCAATGTTAGTACTCCTGCTTTTGACTGGCTGTCCTTACTGGCTGTCCTCTGGTTTTGTGCGTGAAAACATTATGAAACTGTGTCTGCTTTATCAACCAAGATAAGAAAACATAGTTGCATATTGTTTGGATTTTTTGTTTTGTTGCTAAGGGATAATGAAAGTCTATGTTTTCTGAGCTTATCACAGAATCATTTAGGTTGGAAAAGACCTCTAAGATCATCTTTTTTCTACTTGTTAAAAAGATTGCTGTAGGTTCTCTTGAGAGGATAGGAAATGTTGCATATTGTGGTGTTGTTTAAACTTGTGTTGGGATCTCTTTGCTGTTAGGAATAGAATTCACTTACCCTCTAAATAACCTCAGTCAATGAGGTGCCTGTACCCAGGGAATCAGAGAGGTATGGGAGTCACCTGAGAAACTGCGGTGACTTGGTAACTTACATTAATTTTTTGGCTCTGGTATAAGGAATTAGTATAATTGGAACTGGCTTCTTAGTTTATTTAGCTTAATCAGTACAAGAGGTTCAGTGAGTACTCTTCTTGTGTCAGAATGGCTTATTTTGGGTCAGGTAAACAAATAGAACTGGCATGTTTCTACAGAAAGGAGCAATGTATTAATTTTCCCTTATTTTATGAAGATAATTGAAAAAAATATCTTCAGTTGGACCCTGGTAAGTCTCCTGCAAATGAGCTGAGTTTAGCCTGTTAGATACCTGTTCACACCATGCCACAGGAAATCATGCTTTATTTATGTTCTAAGCATTTAAAAACAACTGGGTAACTGCTTTCATCTGGCTTTGCATGGTGGAAATGAATACAGAAACACAGCAGGAGGTGATGGAGACTTTACGTCAGAGTTTGAAGATGTAAAATGAGTGGACTGTTTCCTAATAGGTGCTGATGATTTGGTAATGATATAATGATGATTTCAATACTGAATTAAAGTTAGGTGAAATAAAAGCACTTCTTTATGGATACATGCGTGTTACTGTTGAATAAGTTAGGGGTGTAAAGTTTATAGCATTCAGTATGGCTGCTGCATTAACTGTGCCCCCATTTTCTTTGACATAGGAACAAAGTTAATCTCCCTTACCCAATTAGATAGGTGATGCTGAATGTTTAGCTTGGACAGTTACTATGCAACACATGACGTGCTGCAAGCTTGTGTACCAGTTTGCCTTGCTCTAAATCTGTATGTCAGTCCCTGCCAGAAAAGAAATTTGGAAAACACACAGGAGATTATCTATCTATCTATCTATCTATCTATCTATCTATCTATCTATCTATCTATCTATCTATCTATCTATCTATCTAATGTATAAAAACTGTTTTTCTTCACAATCTCACGTGATGCATATCTGATGTGACAAGCTTCTGACTCTGACGCAAGTGTCTTGGCAGTTTGGGCCCAGAGCTCTGAATAGCTAAGCAAGAAAACATCTGGTCTCTGTTGCTGTTTCAGAAACACCGTAAGACTAATTAGTTGCATAACCACTAATATATAATAATCTGTAGAGTGAAATCAAATAAGTACCAGAAATATAGGGATGTTTGACTGTTGTCTCATAATGACCTACCTATGTGGCTGAGACTGCATTTGACTGACTTGCCTTAACAACTGTCAAAATGTGTCTCGAGCTTTTTGCACCTCTTTATTAAGAAGTGGTAATGCTCTGTTTGCTGGTATGTGCTGTGGTTTGTATATGCCTGAAAATACATTCTTCAGTGACAGAACGAAGTTCCTGCTTACATCAGAGGACATTGTCCTAATTGGAGGTTTAAACTGGGTTGGAGCTGCCAGGGAAATAATTACTTGGATCTTGAAAGAAAAGGTGGTGTTATTGTTGAAGCAGCAGGGTAGAAGTAGGTTAAATTTAATGTGGTGTCTTTCTCTTTTTGCAGTGTGCAAATCACTTAATTTTTAGCTTTAGGTTTTAGCTGTAAATGTCACTCTTGTCTGGTGAACAAGTGGAAGAGATGCTGGGTGCTCTTGGTCTGGGGGCATGTTTTTGTGTGTTTGGTTAGTTGGAGCCTCTTTTATTTGTACCGTAGAAATTCCAGCAATTGCAAGTTGAGAGCATGTTTGGAAATTGAACCACTCTTTTAACTACACAGCTGAGTGAAGATGTGGAGCGAGTATCTGAAAACCCAACAGATGAGAGAGAAGGAGAGATGGAAGTTCATGAAGACGCCAGCTCTGTTATTTTACCAGGTGAGAACTGTTGACCCAGAAATTATTGATTCTTGGTGCCTGATAAACTACTGCGATGTGTGGCTTTGGTTATTTTGATTTTGTTATTTTACTGCACTTCTGAAAACAAACAAAACACTGAATTATTAATTTTTTGTGAATCAGTAGTGATAGAAAGCCAAGGAGGTTTTCCAAGGACTGATGTGAGAATATTTCTTTGTGATGAACTGTGCTCAACCAAAGAAGATGCAGCACATCTGGCTCTGAGGTAGCTTAGTATGTCATCTTCCTTTGTGTTGTGTCTGACCTCAGTTGCAGTATCTGTGGTGGCAGTGGGTTGCAAGCAAAGTCTGTGCCAGCTTTATGTGAGCAAGATGCAATATTGAACAGATGTGCTTTTAAACAGATTTTTAGTAAGACTATTTGGGCCTGCTTTTGGAGGGTGTTAAATGGGCTTATTGCAGGTGTAGGCATTAAGGTAAGCCAACCTGAAAGGAGTATGGCCTCAATGTCTTGCAGCCATTCAAGACATATTTGTTTCAATAGTGCAGTTTTATGCATATTAATGTCCTAATTAATTAGCTGTGGCTGCCATCTCCTAACATGTAACTTGGAGACGTGTGTGTGACCACAGACCTTTGTAAGAGGTTATGTGTGCAATAGGATTTACTAAAAGGCTCATGTTTGCTGTGGGAAGGAGCAAACACCAAACTGTGCCATTGGAGTTGAAGAGCAGCATGTGGGACAGCCTCAGAGGGCCTGACTCATTAAATTACGCCACACAGCACAGTCAGCATGAAGTATGGCTGCTTATCTCCTTTCTTATGTTGGGTTTTAATGCTCCTTTTTTGTGTTCAGCTATATCTCACTCACGATCAAAGCGTGATGTGTAACTCAAGAGTACACGAGGTTTTTCCTTAGAAGTATTTCCAAAAGAAATGGCAAATGCACAGAGTATGGGGAAAGCAGTGTCTGTGTGAGAGTGAGACTGGTCTGAAGATCTTCAGAGAATAAGGTTTGAAGGCAAGGAGACTATAAGAGAATTGGCTCAGACTTTTTTTAACTGTAATTGGGAGAATCCTTTTTTGAAATTTTATGTAGAATGCACAAGGAGTTATGAACTGGAGGGTAACAAATATCTAGTGACTTCTACCGTGGTGGAGATGCAATGCAGAGAGCTGGGCAAGAGCATTAGAGTATTAAATCATTCTGCCAATGCATATGCTGAGTGTGTAAGAATCACCTCAGACTGGGAGGCGGGGAAGGGAGTTGTTTTTTCCAGAGGCAAAGATTGACCATCAACAGACTTTTTCTTATGAACTTTGAACTTTGTTTCTGAGTTGTTCTTGAAAGTAGACCTTGTTTCCTGACTGTAGTATCCTTAAGCTGAGTGCCACATTCTGACCTGTGAGAAAGAGGTACAATCTTAGGATGCTTATATCTCATGCTTGAGAAGGAAGCATCTGTTTGACTAATCATCAAAACCAGCAATAACTGTGGCTTTTTATGTGAAACTGAGTTTGAGGCTTACTTTCCTCTCTAGTGATTGATCTTTAAATGAAAACTGAGTAAATTCAGCCCAAATATCTGTATTTTAAAGTCCTAATCCATAATCTGTTTGGTTTTAGATGGTGAACTGGGTACCACTGCCCCTTCTTTGCGTTTCAGCAAGACCTGCTTAAAGAATGTTTTTTCAGTAATTCTCCTCTTTATGTATCTGCTGCTCATGGCTGTAGCTGTGTTCCTTGTCTACCAAACCATCAGTGACTTCAGGGAGAAGCTCAAGCACCCAGTGATGTCTGTCACTTACAAGGAAGTGTCCTTGTATGATGCACCCGGTAAGAACTGTAGCAAACAAAAGGGGTTAAGTTGTTGTGCACATTTTTCTTGGATTGTTTAAAATCTTTGGTGTTGATTCTTCAGGGCCCAGATTGCATATAATACTTTAACCCAGGTCTTTCACTTCCTCTTTTTTTAAATCTGTGTTGTGTTGACTTTGCACAGAAATGTTGACATCGTAGGGGAGATTGTGGGAGCTTTTGTGCCAATAACATGAATGACAGAAGCTGTGATGCATTATGCAACATTTGATAGATAAGAAGTGTTTTTAGGCTCCAGAATGAGTCCTCTTTTAGAGAAAGAAGATAATTCCTTTTGGAAGTATCCCCAGAACAGCATTGTTTAAACAGGGTAGCATGTAGGATGTTTGTCAGGGAATTCAGTGATGCAGTGGACAGTGAGGTGCCATTCACAGTAAAGAAGGTGAATTTCTCAAACCAACCACAATGCCACTTTCCACTTCCATCCTGTGTTGTTTACAAGTTCATATTGCATCAGTAGGCAATGAAAATGTGATGTGACTGCAGGGAACAATGTTGGCATAAAAATGTAGCATGGCAGCAGAAACTGCGTTGCAGTTTGCAAGAGGAATTACTCTACATTTTTGAAAAGTGAGTTGTATCCTTATTATTTTTTAAAATTATCCATCAGCCATTCATAAATAGAGCTGGGGTATCAAGTGCAGCTCAGTCAGTCATTGGTCAGTTTCCAATTTAGCAATGGCACTGCAGTGTTATTAATTACAAATAACCACTCCAGTAATTGTGGCTGAGAGTGTTTCAAAGTTGTCGCCATATTCCTGTAGTTGTTTTTCTGTATAGTCAGTTAGGCTTAGCTCTGTAAGTAGGTCTTTGTGTTTGGACCATATGGAATTGACTGTAAGCTCAAGCTTTCCCTCCTTTTTATTTTTTCCACATGAGCTTTTCATACAGCAACAGGAAAAAATTTCATTTAAAGAAGCAGAGCAACATACATATAAATCCAAAAGTACTGTTGGGCATCCCTGCTAGATCAGAGAACCTAAATTAATATAGTCCTTTAGTTTATTGCTCTGTTAAAGTGATGAGATGGCAAGTTGCAAACACAGAGCTCTGAAGAAAGGGATAAAGCATTTATAGACTGATACATGCTGACTGCTTTGACATGTCACATTTTGATGGGCACATCATTTCAGTTGTGAGAGCTAATTATATCTAATAAATAATACTTTTTTTTTAGTTGGTCTAGATTATCTTCCAGCAAGCTTGTCTACAATAATAAATGTGGCATATGTGGTGTAACAGAATTTTGAGGTTTGGGTCTTGTATTTTGCTAGCCTTCTAAAGCTGAGGTGGCTGAAGTTCCAGTGAATGTTGTTGGACTGAAATGGGAGGTTTACAATACATAAGAGTTTCCATCCAGGTGAAGTAGTAGCCTGCCTACCCAGTGGTATAAATAATAAAGATGGCAACAGTTAGTGCTTATTTGATGTCTTTGGTTTTTATCATGACATCATATCCAGTGAAGAGAAGACATCAGATGTTCTGAAAAGGATCTTTTCAGTTTTATAAGATCAGCCAGCAATCTTTGATGTGTCATGTATAGTTCATACATTATTTCCAATTAAAATTTGATTGTGTCAAATGCCAATGTCTGAAAACATGGACAAACTGAAGCACTACCTGTCCATTTGACTTCAGTAGTCTCCTAACTTATTTTACGGATTCATTTGGGGTGAAAGGGACTGATGTATTAACTGCTGGTTTATGGAAAGACTAGGGAAATTTAGTAGCTTCTGTGAACTGTGAGTTATTGTAACAGAATATGAACACTGATTTTTTTGTCAATGCATGGTAGGGGTTCTGTCCTGATGCAGCCGGTGCTTTTGACCTGCTCCAGAAAAATGCAGAAGTGCATAGTTTAATTTGATTGTTTTGTTGGATCTTGAGGATAGCTCAGTATCCTGTCAGATTAAATTCCAGAATGAAAATCTATGTACTTGGGAAGGAAATCAGTGCTCTCCAATGTTTTTCTCCCAAAACAGGTATTGCCTTTTACCCAGGGAAGGCTCGGCTGCTTAGCTGCAAACATCATTACTACGATCACATTCCTCCTCTGATAAATCCAGGTCAGCCAGGACACATTGAATGCACCACTCAGAGAATCAACTACACAGATCCTTTCACTAATCAAACTATGGTAATAATAATATAATAGAACAAAGCTTATTCAGTATGGGTTTTCTACTCGTAATTGTATTTGAAAGTAAAAAATATTTACTATGTGCTATAAAAAAAAATCCTTTCTTCCAGGTTTTTTTCCAAGCCATCTGTCCTTTTGTTTTCAGAAATGTAAAAGACCTCAGTCACTGTGTATATGTGTTTTGGAAGATCAGCTGTTGTGTGGGTGTGTGCAGCACAGAAACTTGAATGGGATAAAATATGTCATTTTTCACAACAAAATTCTTGCTT
Organism: Manacus candei; assembly: GCF_025592945.1. Classification (NCBI taxonomy): domain Eukaryota; kingdom Metazoa; phylum Chordata; class Aves; order Passeriformes; family Pipridae; genus Manacus; species Manacus candei. The sequence continues at coordinate 20,394,743 of NW_026138065.1, read as the reverse complement.
CATTCTTGTCCTAAATGAACTGGGAAGCATTCTTCTTGGTGTTGTAAATCTGGCTTTGATTGAAAGCCGTAGCAGTTATTCCATTAAAGCAAGATAGCTAATCTCTTTTTGTATGTTTGCTGGGATTTACATACTATAATTGTCACACTTGGAAGAATCTTAAATAACCACCAAACATTTCACTGAAGTGCTGTGAGCCAGCAAGAAGGGTGTACTGGGTGATTGTCTTAAATTGCCCTTAAAAATGCAGGGAATCTAGCTGCTATATAAAGAAATGGTAAAAAACCACAAATGACCATATTAATACTTTAGATAAAGTGATTGCTCAGATTGTTTTTAAGGAAACTAAACATGAACAAATAAACTATTTAGGTACCCATTTGGTCATCTTTGTTCCTCTTCATGTTTTGCTTCTCATCTAGTCACCATTTATTTTTGGGAAGCAGCTCCTTAGTACGTTGAAAGTAATAGTCTAGGTGCAAGTCTAATTTAATTTCTGCTCCTATATGCTCTTTTTGCATGTTTTAACAAACTAAGAAGATGCAATTTTATGCTGTTGTAGATTCATTTAGAAACTTGCTGATCCAGTAGACTCTAGTCTTGCAGTGGACTAGAGAGGCACTGAGGCAGAGACCTCTGATGTTCTCCACATCAGACTCCAGATTAACTTTTTTCATGTCAAGAGCAAAGTTCCAAGACTTTAATACTCAAAACAGTTTTGATTGTCCTCCTGCAGAATGCAGGGCCTTGACTGCTAATTCCATGTGAACCCAAAGGATGGTGACAGAATGAAAGCTGGTTTCTTAGAAAAACACTAAATCTTGATACTAAAAGGATGAATTCAATTGGCATTCTTGTCAGATATTTTAATAGATGTGTACTTAGTAGCAGCCAAGAAACTCTCAATGTGTATTAGTTTTTTATACAGTATTAGTGCCAGTTGACAAATTCTTGAACAGGAAATGAGGATTCCTTTGCCACTCACCATCTCTGTTTGCTTACAGAAGTATGCTTTGGTTGTTCAAGGCCCTCGTGATGTGAAGAAAAAGGAACTGGTGTTTTTGCAGTTTCATTTAAATGAAACAGACCAAGATTTTAGTGCCATTGACTACCTTCTGTTTTCTTCTTTCCAAGAGTTTGTCAACAGGTATGTAAAGTAATGAGCTGTAACTGCACTGAACTTGCTACCATAATACTTGGGAAAGCAAGCTTTTTTAGAAACAATCAGACAGGCTTTTATGTTTTTTTTTTTAATGTTTGGGTTATGCTGATGCTCTTTCATATCTTTGTTTGCTGATCTTACTTTTTAGAAAATGCACTGAGAACTTTTTCAGTGACAAAACGTGCTCTCAGCTGTGCTCAAATCATTTGTTGCTGCAATTTCTGGAAGTTTGAAGTTTGTGCTGGCTTACTGCTGTCTGCTGCTGTGGGTGATCAGGAAGTGTGCTGTCCTGGGTAGTGTGTCAGGAAGTGCAGAGAGAACACCAATGTTTCTGTACCATTTGGGTTTTTTAAAAGCAGTTACTGTGAAGATCAGATCCCTAGATTGATTTGTTGTGATTTCATTGAAAGATTAACTGTATTTTGTTGTCTTACTGGCTTTATGTAGGATTCTATAGAATGATTAATATATGGGGTTTTCAAAATTGCTTCATATTTGTTCAACATTGGTACCATTAAAGTGACTGATTACCTTATTCTAATTTTAATAAGAGTGGAATTAATCTTGAACTTTCTTCAAAACCCCACTCTTTTTCCCCTATGACAATAAATTTCATACTTAACTGTTTAAGTTTTGCTTTAAGTTTAACAGTTCAAGTTCTGTTCTTCTCTCCATGATCCAGATTAAAAGCTAGACAAGAGATATTAGTCATATTGACATCTGATAGAAAGCCCTATTTTGGTAATACCTGCTCAATGAAAAAGGGACAGGGGATAAAGGACATATGCAGAATCAAATTGGGTGAAGGAAGGGAAGAGAAATAACAGATTTTATTGTAGCAACACATTCTCAGAGGTTTGAACTTATCATAATGGTGCTCTCAGATACAGCAGAGACTGGAAGTGTTCAGTTGCAGTATCTCTGGGTGGCCAAAGGCCAGTTATCTGAATTTCCTTTTTACACAGCTTTTCTACTTCAGTGAAGGAGAGATTTTAAACCACTAAGTACTTTCTGTAACTACACTAAAACACCTCATAAAATGCTAATGTTCCGGGTATTTTAGGCATTGATATTTTAGGGTGAGAAAATACCAGTTAGAAGCAGTGATGTAGAAGGTGCTACTTGTTCCTTGCGTGCTGGTTTTTCCCATTTTTTGTGGCTTGTGCTGCGTTTAGAAACACGTACAGTGGGACCAGTTCCAGCAAGGTGCTCGGGTGCTGCTACACTGCCAGACAGCGGCACTGTCTGAGACCACCCCTGGTGTTGCATGTGGCTCTTTGCAGAATGAGCCAGCTTACGAGGCACAGCTCAGCCTCTGCTTAACCGGGTCTTGGAAGCCACGTTTCTGTGCTCGTTGTATCGACTTGCAGATAAGCCATTCTAAAGAGCTGTTTCTTCCCAAGTTAAAACACACATGCCCCACTTACACTGGCAGTATTTCTGCAGCTGTGCGTGCCACGTGTCGTGCACGTGCAGGTTGGGTGTGCAGAACAACAGTGTGCTTGTTGCAAAGGTCTGAGCTTCAAGGCTGTGCTTGTGCCAGAGTAGGTGAGTCGGTTAAGAATCATCTGTAAGATGCCTGGGAGAAACCTGGATCGCAGCCTTCTGCTTCCAGGTTTGCCAGGTCAGACCGGTTATATGGCAGATTGGTCCATGAAAAGACGGGGAAGTGTCACTTTGTTCCTAGAGAAGCTGCCTTGTCCCTGTGTTGGAAGGCACCAGAACGGAGGCCAGGGGAGTGAAGGCTGGGTTATGTTTGGAGAAAAGTGAAAAGAGGATGGGGATATCTGTTTGGGGATGCATCCTTTGTGCTTGTTTGAGGCAGGTAATAGGAATGGGAGTTAAAACTGGTTTTGAACTAACCCAGGTTAATGGTAAAATTGGCAAAGGCATGTAGGCCTTAGTAGTAAATGATCTGCATGTCTAGATGAAATATAGGAAGAGAGCCAGTTGTAGACAGGAGGCCAGTAGTGTTGTCTCTTTTACAGCATGCTTCAAACCTTAATATGGATTGTATGGCTTGTCTTGCTCAGTATTGTGTTTGTTGTCCTTCTGTCCCGGGGCGTGAACTGGACAGGCTCAGGGCAGGTTGGAAGTTTGTTTCTCCTGACTGTGAAGTGCATGTGAAACTGCACTGCATATGCAGAGTGCACTCGTTCTGTCCAACTTTCAGTAGAAGAGAAAATAGAAATGATTTCTGCTTCATCAGCAGATGCTAAATTTAGTTGATGGGAAGTCTGGGCTAAGATATCTCTAGAAACTGTTGTGTGTCCTTCCATAGAGCCTCTAAAACTTCAGTTAGTGGCCTTTGTCAACTACTTGTCCTGACAAAGTGTCTCACTTACTGGTTATGAGAGCACAGTATTAGCACTGTGTCCAGCAGTTCATGTACAGTGTTATCAGAGATGCTAAAACTCACTAGATATCATCATTACCGTTACAGCTTTTTGCCATGGCTGCAAACAGCTTGTGTTGGGCTAGGCAGGGAGACTGATGTGAAACATATAGGGTATTCCATCATCTCAAATCATGATCCAAACCCCCCTTGAAACTGGTGAGAAGAGGCCTGCTGTATCTGCACCACAGTTTCTGTGTAGGCAATATTATGTGCAGCTCATTTTTGCCTTAAATAGCAATAATTATATCAGTAAAGGCTGCTGAAAGCATCAACCACAAGCTGTAATAAAAATGGCATCTAGAGACTTGTATCTTTAAGGGTTTTTTTGTGGCATAGCAAGTGGTGAGGACTCAAGCAAGGTCCAGTTGTTTCTGTCGAGGGTTTTATTCTCCGCAGCTCTTGTGTTAAAATCGGATCACAAACTACATGAAACTGGCACTGCTCTCAAGTTTTGTTCTGGTCTCCACAGAACACTGCTGCACTGTGTGCTGTTGTTAGCCTCTGAGTTGGAGGGATACTGCTGCTGACTTCTTTTCTTCTTTTTTTTTAATGCAGTGGCAGCTGCTGTCTCTGCCATATTAATTGGAGGGAAGGAAATAATGAAACCCTTGCAAATTACCCAAAAAGTGTGGCTAAAAATACAAATTCCTTTCCTGAACTATCATTAGTATAATATATGGGTTTTAGAAGAAAATCCTCTGAACATACTAATGACAAAACTATTGTTAGTGTAGCATGTAAAATAACTCATGGTCCTGTGAAATGATGGATACCAGTCGGAACAGATCAGCGATTATTAAAGGGTCTAAACAGAGCTCCATGTTCATGTCTCTGATCTGAATTGCTGCAAGCAGAGAAACAAATTATAACAGAAGTGTCAAAACATTGGGAACCACACCAGCTGACCCTTTATTAGATCCCATGGCTGTCTGAGAGTTTTCTGGTCTGGATAAATGCAAAAGCAGTAAACACAAATTGGGTTTGAACCATCTGTGGTTTTGGCTCTTGCTGTTGCATTGGAATCTGATGGTGGGATGTCCTAAAAACTGCCTCTGGCTCACGTGGGTTGGTCCATAGAGACTGGTGTTAGAAGGATCCACTGCAGCACTTACGGAATTAGGTCAGTGACTCCCACAGTTGGGACAAACACAATCTCTCATGGTCTGGCCTTGACTGCTCTGGGCAATGGGCTTCCCTGTTTAGTAGGTTGAACAGTCAGAGAGCACTAGCTGAGAGGAGACCAGGGCTTTGTAGTTCACCCAAGTGAGACGGTGGCCTCTTGCAGTTCTCTTTCTCTGCTGTGATGTAGCAATTTTTGCATGGTCTTGAGGCACCATTAATATCCTGGGAGAGCCTGGTGCAGATTATTCTAGGAACCTTACCATACTTCTGAAGGACAGTGTAATAGGAAGAAGAACTTACTGAAAAACAACAACAAAAAAAGAAAGAAAAACTCTCCAACCAACAACAAAAAAAGGCGCATCTTTTGTAGGCTGTCTGTCTTTGGGGTGAAGAGGGAATTAAAAGAAACTGCCTGGAGAACTGTTCTTCAACTTCAAATCGCTTGCCTGCCTTGTGTTCGTTTAGCTGTGTGTGGTTTTAAAGCTGCATTATTTGCCCTCTGCCATAATTTATGCAAAGTTTCTGCCTCTGCTCTACTCCTGCCACCCCCCCCTTTTTGCTTTCCCCCCCACACTCTGTGGCAGTGGTCTGAATTATGGGCAGATGCAAGGAGATGCCTTCTCATATTATTAATCCTTCTTTTTCAAGCCTACAATTACTGTTGAGGACAAAGTATACTACTGCTGTCTGCCTACCATGTAAGTTGTGGCTGTAACGTTCAGCTCTGTGTCATAACTTCCTGCCTCAATTTTCCATGTTGGTTTGGAAAGCTTTTCTAGGATGCTGTATTTAGTCTGACATTAGGCATATGACTGGCTGGCAGAGTGCTAATTAAGTATGTTCCTCTTGAGGGGCAAAGCACTCCAGTGCTCTTCTGTTCTGTCCCATCAGCTGCTGCTGTACCCACATCCAGAAGGGGGAAGAAGTCGTTGTCGGATTAGGTGTCCCTGTGTCCCTGGTTTGTATGGTGAGGAGCAGTCAGGCTTTGTCCTTATGTTCTGCCCACATCTTTCTTGTGGGTGTTAGAGAGGTGCACTGCCATCCTCTTGGGGTCACTAAACAAGCACCTAATGTCACAAATAAAGATATTCTTAACTTGCTAAAAACCCCTTGGAATAGCATCTGTCTTGATGGGTAGCAAAGAGCGTTAGTTTTCCTTTCCAGGAACGGTTCTCCTTTCTATGTGTGTGTGCAATGGAGTTCCATGTGTGAGCCATTGCCTGAAGCCCTGATGGGAGCAATGGCTTTGGTGGGTTTTGCCTTCCTATGAGCATGTGCATATTCACCTATTAAGCCTGAGCAGGAGGCATAGTACAGAGGAGCCCGTGGTGTGATATTCTTTTTATCAGTGCATGCTTTTCCTGCCTTTTGGACAAGGCCACCTTGGTTTCTAGGAAGAAAAGGAGCCCTGATTTTGAAAACTAAGAAAAAAAGACAGGAAAAGTCCTGAACCAGCACTGACTGGATTTGCCCAAGTCTTCCTGATTGGACTGTTGTCTGGGGCAAGAGGTTGCTTCTTCAGCTCTGCTTCTCTTCTTTACTTCTTTGCATCTTTCTCCTGAAAGACCAAAACACCTTAGTCTCTCAGCGGACCTGGTCATGCACACCCTCTGCCATACAAGAAAAGTACACTCTTTCCCTTCACTAGGAAGAAGGAAGTTTGGGTCAAAACCCTCTATCTTGTTTTAAGGATCAACATACCCTGAACATCTCTCTGCAAACTGAATCTATCGTTAGTAAAAATAGGCAGCATAGGCTTTAATGATTCATGACTCATCACAGTGGTTTACCCCTTCTTCTCAAATGAAACCTTGTTGGAAAAGCAGCTGCAGGGCTAGGCTTATTTCATAGTGATGACATGAAAGTGGCTAAAATCACAGTAGGTAAATAATAGGAGATGGAAGGAGCTCCATGTAAATAGCATGGTTAATTCACTGTGTCCTGTGCAGCTGGTAGAGAAGAGATGGAGACCAGATATATCTCTTTACTTGCAGCATGAGGGGTATTAGAAGCCTTTAAATGGCTTACAGTCACAGTATTAAAAAATATCCTCAAACAAACAAACCAAAAAACATACAAAGCAATCCTGCTGTTCTGGGGGTTACAAATATCTGTGATTGCATAATATTGGGGAAACAGCCATGTTGTTGCAGATGGGAGCCTTACACCAAAGGTGTAGTGTTTCCAAAATAATAGGAATATACTGAATGCCAATTTCAAAGCATTTTAAGTATGTCTGCATTGCAACTGGTTTATTTGGCAACCAGTTTACTTGCATCCCAGAAATGAGGTGAAGCAGCCTGCCCTGCCTCTAGGCTCTTCCTTCTGTCTCTTGCTTCTTAACATGGTGACGAGTTGTTTCCTGAGGTCCTGGCTCTGCTCCTTTCTGTCCCAGAGATGACAGATGAGCAGAACTAAACTCCCCTATGAGGCAGAACAATTCCCCAGGGCAGGCAGAACTCCAGGGTCACAGGGCACCAGGTAAGTCTTCTGCGGTTAAAGATGTGTTACCATTAATGAAAACATGACTACACACAATGTTTTAGATATGTTGAATTTAGCAGGTGAAAGATAAAAGGAATTGTGACCATTTTTTGAAGTGCCTGTAGGTCTGACATTCTCCTGCCTACAGTGCTTAGAGGGTGGTCAGTAAAATAATGGTCTTTTTCCTTTAGTCCAGAAAAAGAAAAATTCATGAAGGACTGTGAGAGTTCATACTCCAGCTGGAAGTTTTCTGGAGGCTTTCGAACTTGGGTCAAGATGTCCTTGGTCAAAACAAAAGAAGAAGATGGTAGTGAGACTGTTGAATTCAAACAAGAGGTAAAAAAAAAAAAAAGGAAAGAAATAGTGTTTGGGGATCTCTTAGTTTATTAAGAATTAGTTACTGCCATAGTTTTAAATGATAACTGGCCAACAGAACTAATTCCTGGGGCAAGTAGCAATATGAGTTGGAAGGGGGGGGGCATGTTGGTTGGATTTTGTTTAATTGCATCCACTGTGCCACTTGCTACTGCACAGCTTTGGCTGTACAGTTACTCATGTTCTTTCTTAACATGGAGTGGTTCTCTAAAAGTGTAAATGTCTCTTTGTGTTCAGCTGTTGGTTTGGCCTAGTGACACATCTCAGGAAAACATCTAATAGGCAAGCCAGAAATTCAGGCCTCAAATGTGTTATACATGACCCCTGTAGTCTGAGGTAAGGGTCCAAAGAGACTGACATAGAAATATTAACACAGCTACCTTTAGTTCAAGGTGGAGAACAACTGCCAAAAGAATTGTCTAAATAATAGGTAGTATTGGAAAGAGGTATTGTTTAGGTTACCATAGGGGCTGATGTTAGGATGAAGAGGTAAACATAAGCCTTGTTTCCTTTGTGGCATTCTCATGTCTGCTTTTTGTTTGGGTTTGGAATTTTTAGCTGTTGAGTGTCCTTAGAGACACGGAGTGACTTAACTTTGCATCATTTAAAACTAGAAAATATCCAGGTGGAAGATGCAAACTTATCTAGAGAGGAAATGAGTTTGACTTTCATTCCTGTTCTGTTCACACTAATGGACAGGAAAATAATTGTGTTTTGAGTTTGTTTTGCTCCCAGTGTTGGTTGAAAAGGAAGTGTCTCATCAGTGCCGAGCAGTGAGGATTTTAAAAGCAGTCCTTCCCAGAAGGGTCTCTTCCAGAGACTACACTTTCACTTAGTCCATGGTATGCTTGGAAAGAGTATTTTGTGGAGAGCAAAATGAAGGAGAGTCTTCAGTTCTTCTGTCTTTAGTTCTCAGAGTTACACGACATAGCCTTAAGGGAAGAGCAGAGCTGTGACTGTGAAGTGGGTGCCCTCCCACTCGACTGGAAGAGGACAGGAGGCAAATCCCAGAGTCATGCAAGTCCCAAACTGATGCCTTAGTTTGGAGGACAGGAAAGAATGCATCAGTCAGCTGCTGCCATGTAAGCACTGACAGCAGTTGTCTGTCAGTCCTTCATCTCCTACAGCTCTGTATCACTCGCCATTTGGTGCTTACCAAGTATAGGATTTTTGAAAGTCCTCCTTTGGATGCCCAAGTCTAACATATCTCAAAGTGAAAACAAAAGGCTGACTCAAAGTCAGGGAAAAAAACCAGCTTTTTGTGACCATAAAAATCTGTTTAGTTCAGCAGTTACAGACTCTGATCATCAGGGTAGATGAATGCTGTGTTGGGGGTTTTTTGTTTGTTTTGTGGGTTCGTTTGTTTGTTTTTAATAAAACCTAGGAACTAGGAATCAGATCCCTATTAATAAAACAGCTGAAGTTGAAACAGCTCAGACATAAATTGCACTTGCTTTGTTTGACAGTACAACATCTGCTCAAGTTGCATGAGGAAGTCCATTAGCCTTTCAAATCTAAAACTGGGAGCTGGCGTACCAGAAAGATGGATACAAATACTAGGTCAAATAGCACAGTCAGTCACCCTGCTAACTAGCCCAGTAGTCATTAATCTGAATTTTCTTCCTTCTCATTGCCTTCATTTAGTTTTGTGTACTGTTTGTTTTCCAGTGTGCAGTTTTCTTAGATGAGTGTAGTTGGGGTGCTGGTACCCTGCAATAAGGAAATGAGCTGTAGAAATATGGGGTAAGTCTGCAGCAAAGGTGTTTGACCAGAAAACAGGAGGTGGTGAAGCTCCCATATGCTCTGAATGGAGACACATGGTGTTCTAGCTCCTGCTTCTACTTGTTTGCAGCCTAAAATCTGGTCAGGGCAGGGTCTATGGAGAAGACTAATAGAAACCTTGAGGTATTTGTAAAGAAACTGTGCCGTGGTAAATGGAAGGCTTTTGTAGCAGGTCATCCCTCATACAATGGAAAAGCTTGTAAGCAGGTGAAGATAGCAGTCTGTTTAGGGAACTTCCAGCTCAGCCTTCCTCTACCTGGAAAAAACAGGTTCATAAAATGTGGGAAAGGCAGGTTCTTCCATGATCTGTCTCATCTTCCTATTTACAGCCCTGAAATGAAGTTACAGTACTGCTGGATTCATTACTTCCAGTACAGAATTAAACAACTGTAGGACGAGCAGCAGTACTCCCTCGTGCACACACAAGATGTAAACACTCCTTTGGGGGCTGGAGAAGGGAGAAGTCTCTCCATCACTGTGCTTTCCTGTGAGGCCACTGTCTGGCTCTTGAGTGGTTTGTACTGTCCCCTAGGACACAGGTGCAGTTAGTTACTGCCTGTGTACAAACCTCGTGTAGTTCCCCTCTGGGCTGGGGGTGGGTGTTACAATACAAAGGTTTTTCTGGGGCCTGATGTTCTTAATACTTTCCTGACTGTGGTTCTCAAGACTATGGTGCATGTGGCTGTAACATAGTCTGGTATCCTAACCCAGTTCCCTGTTGGAATTGTGCTACAGCTCCATTCCAACTAACAGCTGGTCACTGTTAGTTTCAAGTGGTAACCTAGTTAATGGGCAGTACTGGGAAGCATAGTTTTGGTTCTTAACATCTGGGCTTTTCTCCCCTTCCATTTTCATTCTGCACTTGCTGGAATCTTATACTTTATTCTACAACTGATTTTTCAAAAAGGAGTCTTCCTGCCACCACAGTGTAGTTCTCTGGTAAATAAAACTAAATTAGCATTCATTCATGAGAACTCTCCAAATGTTGTATTACTTCAAGTAAATGAATTTTGTAAATTATTCCCCTCCCCTTGAAAGGCAATTAAAAAATGGTATGTAGTGTGATACTGAGTGAGCAATTAAAAAATGGTATGTAGTGTGATACTGAGTGAGCAATTAAAAAATGGTATGCAGTGTGATACTGAGTGAGCAATTAAAAAATGGTATGTAGTGTGATACTGAGTGAGAAATAGGAAAATAAAATGAACATGAGACAGACAGAGGAAACTGCCGTTTCCCTGTTTTGGGAACTCATTGTTCCAGGTAGAGAAAGGCTGAATTGGAAGTCCCAAAATAGTCTGCTATTTTTACCTTCTTGCAGGCCTTTTCTGTTGCACAAAAGACTCATTTTCCCACTGAAGAAAGTAACCTGCACCTTTTTTTTCTCCTCTCCCCAGACTAGCGTGGTTAACTATATTGACCAGAGAACTAAACCAAGAAGTGACCAGCTGTTTTTTGTGGTATTTGAGTGGAAAGATCCTTTCATACAGACTGTTCAGGATGTGAGTAACACCCTACTCCCCATGTGAATTGCTGTCTCATGGTTTGTGTGTACTTGCACTTACCTCTGTTGTCTCACTCCATGCAGAAATGCAGAGGAAGAGTGAGGTTACTTCTGAAATTTCAGGCTAGGCTCTTCCTTATATCCAGTAAATGCATAGTCTGTGGAGGTCAGGACCATCTGATGCCTTCCCTTGGGTTGTTGACACTCAGCATTCTGCTTGCAGGTAGAGGTACACGTAGCTAAGAAAAGCAGCCTATGTTCTAGCAAAGCGTAGTTTCAGGTCAAGATGGAACTTTTTGCTTAAATAAGTGTGCTTGGGTAAACTGATTTAATGATTCTTTTTTTTTTTATTAATTGACAAACAAAAAACCTAGGCTTAAATAATAAAAATAGCCTAGTGTATTTTTTATCATTAGAATAAAATTTGGTACTGTTATTTAAATGTACAAAAAGTACTCTAAAAATCAGCTAAATATGCTGGAGCCAGAGGTGTAGGATGTGCCAGACATGATGTGCCTACACCATGATCAATCCCTGGAGCGCTTCAAAGATGAATGCTGCAGGTACGTGTGCTGTAAGCATTTGATCCAGTTTTCCTAGTGTTCTAGGGGAGAAGGGCAGATACATTTGCCCTTCCCAGAAGAATGTAGAGTGGCAAAAGTGTGCAGTGAATCTGTTCTACATTTTGCATTTAAAATTACCCTACTTGACAACCGAGGTCCAGCAGCAAAATGCACAGTGTTCTTGTGTTCCTGCCCAAAACCAGTGTGAATGCAGACTGTGTGGGACAGGAGTTGGGAGCTGGTCCTTTGCACTCCTCCTGTCCTGTCCATAGTGGACCCTGGAACCTCCTTGGCCTTGAGAGCCAGGTCATATTCCCAGACCTCTCATTCTTCCCTGCCAAGTAGGGTTCACACCTTTGCCACCTTCCAACTGAAAGCTGCCCTTGATCCAGTGGGTTGGGAGTATTCATTTCCTGGTGCTGAAGAGGCCATAGTTCACAAGCACTGGCAGCTTTCAGGAAAATTAACAAATATGGAAAGCCTGTATAAGACCTGGCTTAGGGGGATGACCTACTGACACTGCTGGCTGGCCCAGAAGTGTATCCTGCCTGTTCATTGCTGCCTAAGCCTAGCTCTGCCTGCTTCATCAGGGACCCTAGAAGTCATTCTTGTGTCTAGAGGTGCAAGAATTCCAAACTATAAATAAACTTAACTGTTCTTGAACAAACATAGTAAAAAATACAAAGTACTTGCTGTAGATCAAAAGCTGGTTTAGCATTCTAATGGCAGCTGCTTTTCCTACCTTTGTCTTCTGGAAGATCTTCTTCCATGTGACTGCTTCTTTTTATAAATATTTAAATGATACAGTAGAGTTTAATCTATAATTTTAAAATTAGCAGTTTAACTGTACCCCTAAAGTTTTAAAACAATTCAATATCCTAAAACAGTGTAAAAGGAATTTAGCAGCAAGTATACTGTGTTTTATTCCTCCTGGAAGGAATCAGAAAACCACAGTATGGAGAGAAGGCACTACAGGCAATCTTTGCAGCATAAAGGAATATGCTGCAGAACACTTCGTTTAGGAAAATGGAACTGTTTGTTGTTTAATAGGTGTAATGTATGATGAATTGGATGAGGGGACTAGTATTTTTCATCTCTTTCAGATTATCACAGCAAATCCCTGGAACATGATTGCTCTTCTTTGTGGTATCTTTTTGGCTCTGTTTAAGGCCGCAGACTTTGCTAAGTTAAGTGTTAAGTGGATGATCAAAATCCGAAAACGACATCTGAAGAGGAGTCGTCAAGTAATGAACCATATAAGCTGAGACTAAGGCTGCTTTTTAACTGTTCATAGCAGGAGGGATAGAAAATAACTGGAATAAACTTCAATCAACAATTAAAGCTGAAAACCAGGTATGTTTTCTACCAGAAAGATGATGGCTGGAGGAACAGCTGAGTGAACTGGCCTTCGAACTTCAGAAAGGAGCTAACTCTAGGACAGGTCTAACAAACTCATGCTTTTCTATTCCCAATTTAACAAGTTTACCTCAATGTATGGGGGAGCCAGGGGGAAAGAAGAGAAGTCACCAATGTTCAGAAATTCAACACTGTAGAAAATGGTGAAAAAGTGGACAGAGTTTGAGCACTTCTCAAACAGACCATTTAACTTCTGCATGAGCTGTGAGCTGCACCTGCTACCACAGCACAGTCACTGCCCTGACTGTGCTTAGAAGAAGGTAAAGTACTCTAAAAGCAGCCTGGCCTCCCTTCTCCAAAGTATGTCTTAAAACAAAACACACTGGAATTCTATTACATGTCATTTTTGATTTAAAGTATAGTGACTTTAATATTAAAAAAATGTTTCAAATAAGATACTGTGTACCTTCTTTGAAAATACCTGTTCTCACATTCAGCTGGAGCTTAACAGGAGGCAGTCCAGGCAGAAGTGTTACTGCACAATAAGGTAAAAAACAAAAAAGCTATTCCTGATCAGTCCACCTCAAAGGAAAGTCAAGCAACGTGATAAACTGGGGGGCTTAGCTGATGGTCCATTTCAAAGTCTTTCTCAGGCTGTTGCTTATCCCTCTTTCCCCACCAGTCTTGCTAAGGAAGTGAAAAATAGTCTTTCATCAGCAGGGCATTGAAATGTGATTCTCTTTTATAAGGGGAATGACTGCTAACTAACTGTGCTGGGGTGGTGGTGTCTTTTTCTTCCTTATAAGTCCTGTGTTAGTTGAGATACCAGACTTGGACTTGTGGAGTCTACAGGGCAGCAGGGCACCAGTGTGCTTGCTCTGAAGGCTTTGTTGCAAGAATGCCAAATCATATTTTGCTTCTTCCTTCCTCTCCTAACAGTATTAATAGAGGAATAAGTAAGTATATCAAAAGTACCCCCTCAGCTTTTTTCCTTTCTTTTTTGGCTTCTTTGTTCTTTTGGAACAAAATTTACTACTTTCAGATGATTCCCCGAGCAAATCAAGGCACTGCATTGACCAAACACAGCCTTAAACAAGGGAGCAACAACTCACTGTAGTAAGATAAACAAAACAGCAGAACTGGCTGTCTGGGAGAAAAATGTTTGTATGTGAGAAAGGTGGTGCTCAGTCACCACTTTATTCAGTACCTTGCAGTGATGGTCCTGAACTGGTCCTGTTCAGGACTTCAGGTGAGACAGGTCAACAAAGTGCACAGCAAGGAATGAGCTTTAACTGCACAGCTGAAGCCAACTGAGCTACTCCATCCCTGTTGAACGGTGGGGAATAGGACAGAAACCAGGTGAGGGGTGTGGATAACCCCCCCACACACTTAGACCATCCACATCAAGAAATACCCCACTGATTTTGCTACATAACAGCCTATGCTGGTAGGAGAGCATTCCATTGGCTTCCCCAGTCAGCTTATAGCCCTGTGCTTTCCCAAATACCCAGGGAACAGCCCCTTAGCCCTGTAAGAGAGAGACAACTGAGCTTTTTTGATTCCTCACTGTGAAAGAAACACCCAAGTGTTTCTTTAACAAATAATATTACAGCAGCTCTTTCTTGGATTTTACAAAAACATTTAGAAACAATAATTAGATCAGGTACTGATGGATCCTGCTCTTCCTGCTGGATCCTACTGCATTTTTTCTTCTTTCCTTGCCCACAAGCTCAGAGAAGGTAAGGTGGAAGACAACTTAGCCACAGCTGTAGGGTGAGGAGGAGGTATCAATAAATAAAGAATACGCTCCTTTCTGCTGTATGTACTTTTCCCCCCCATCAATAAATTCCCTCAGCAATCCAGTCACTACAGCTCAGCTATCAAGATGTTTTGTTTTATAAGGAAATGTTGTTACAAGAGCAGGCCCAACAATCCCAGCCAAGAAACCATTCTTTTACATACCTATTTATAGGACTGATTCTAACTGCAAGGGTTGCACAATTTGGAAAGGCCTCTTACAGCTACTGTGTTGTTTTTGTGTTACAAATACCGAGATCAAGCTTAAGTACCTTTTTGAACAACTTGTAACAATTGCAAATGTCAGTGATTTGGTCCTTGTATCACTGCAAGGTGTTCAGTTCCCCAATATTTATATAACTTCCTTTAGGCTGTAGGACAGCTGAAAATATTTTGTGTCACAAATTTAAGGGTTTATTCTTCTAAGTGCAAAAAGGCACTAAAGCACTAAACTGAGGTGAGCTGTGCCTGTGTGATGGTCCTCTCCCTTCAAGAAGAAGCACTGTAAAAGGTAAAGGATTCCTCCTCCCCCTCCCCCCAAATTTAGTGCAGCTAGCTACCATGGCAGGGTCTACCCTTTTATAAAAAACTGACAGTTAGAAAGTAGCAATTAATTAGTTTTGATCTGACAGAGCTGTTGGAAGTGTAAACCCCTTCAGGTACTGCTAGTCCCGTATCCTCTGTGAAGCAATTACTTAAGAAGCAAAAATGAAGCAACAATAAAAGTGTAATGAAGTCGACTCAAACAGTGTAGCAAAGACTTTCCCAGCACCCCCTCTCCCCAGAAACTCCTTGAATAGTGTCAGTAAACCAGCCACACAGAAGGGAAGGGAAGCCCAGGACACCTGCCTCAGCTGTTCTCACCACCAGGGAGCAGAGCCAAGCCTTCCACCATACTCACCAAAAAAACAAACCCCCAGCAGCCTGTGCCTCCAACACTTTTGCCACTCAGTGAAAAGCCACAGGTTAGTCAGAGACTTGAGCACTTAAAAAAGGTTATTCATAACAGTCATACTAATTCTCCTGGTCTTCATAAACACAAAGATGTGAGGTACCGCACTAAATACAAACATAAAGACTTTATTGAACGCTGCTCAATTCCCCAAAGATCTTTCATTACAAAATTTTTCCACACAACTGCAATTTAAGAGATTGGAATGGTACTCTGATAAAAGATGTGAAAAATACTTGATCAAGTAAACAGACAAGACTTCTACTGTCAGCTTTCCACCTTTAAGAAACAGACTGCATTTTCTTTAAAGAAAACAAGGAACTATTTCTTGACATTCACTTTCCTCTTTACTATTAAAAATAATAATGCCAATTTTGGTCTCTTCTTCAGTCCATGAGATGCTAAACTAACACAGAAACATCCAAGATAGTCTGTGAGAGAGACCTGCACTATTCTGCAGGGTCCTTGGGCTGATGAGGAGCATCATTGATGGGCTCTCTAGAGGAAGCTCCATCCTCAGCTGTAGCAGGAGGAAATCCCTAACTAGCCCAGGACCAAGACACAGCAAGAATGGGGTAGAGGCACTGGCCACCCCAACCTGTTGCAGCTGACTCCCTACCTTGCCTCCTTCTATGTGAGCATTATATAAATCTAAATCTGACTCCAATCAGGAATTCAAGGACAGCACTGTATCCCAGTTCCTTTCAATGCTGTAAGGGGCACATATTGAGTATCTCAAGTTACTGGTAACGTACCTTGGTTTTATTTGAGAAAATACAGCACAACTAGAAGCCTTTTCTATCATCTTAACCAAAGTATGCAGCAATGTGAAAAGCACATACAAAACAAAGAAAAATGTGTACATAGCAAACTATACCACCTATGTGCAACACAATCAAAAATTCAAGTCATAATTCTCACCACTCCCATAATTATTTCACTCATTAAGGATGATAATTCAGTTCTATGAAACGTTGGAAGTGACAGTCTATCAATAATTAGACAAATTTACAATATGCTGTGATAATGACATCACTTAACTGCTGTATTTAAATTCAAATCCTTACATTTGCCAGAGAAAAAAAGTGGCTGTTTCTTTTATACTGATGAGGTTTCTTTTGCAAATCCTTATATATTTCAAAAGGGTACAAAAAAGAATGTCTGCCGAGTAGAGGTGGTCATTTCTTTTATTTGGCACTTGTATTATGTGCATTGAGCACGTTGTGAGTCTGCTTTTCTGCCATCGCCTTCTTAAGCTTTAACTCCTCTAGCCTTCTCCACAACTCTTCACGTTCCAATTCCTTCTTTTTCTCTCTGTAGAAAAGAGTGAAGGATCGATTTCAGACGTGTTTTAAGTGCAATCTGGAAATGCAGTGACTTAACTGTGACTTACATCTACTAATTCCTCTTGTAAGTTTTTCTCCAAAGCTATTTTTAGAGGCAGTTACAGTTTCCTCAATTAAAAAGTGAGTGTACAAATCAGTAATGGTGAGTGGTGAAACTGTAGCTTTGCTCCAGCCAACGCAGACAATTGCTGTAGTGTGGCCTTGCACAGACAGCTGCAGTTCTAAGAAGCTTCTTTATCACATGCAAACAAAATAAGAAGGGACTAAGCATTATGAGGGGAGAAGAGCACAGCTACTGAAAGGAGACTTGGCACATGGTCTCAGCTGGCCAAGGATAACCTACACCCTGCCTCCCTTACTCCAGCAGTGCTGCTCAGTAGGTCAGTAGGGTAAGAGATGTTTTGCTGAGCTATGAAGCATTCTCCAGCTCAGCTGTCTTCAGACACCCCTGAGGCAGCAGAGCCAGCAGCAGCTGAGCCCAGTTTCACCACACAGGAGAGCATGTGCTCCCTGCACAGGCAGGACAGGGAGCTGGGGACTTCTTGCCACCTCCTGGGCCTTCAGCTCCCACCACACCACTGCATATGGGAGCTTCACAAAAGGGACATCCCGCAGCAAACATCTCATGAGCAGTTCCACTACAGAACCCCACAGGCACAACAGCAAAGTAACATCTGAAATTACATCTCTGATATACAATCTGCAATGGGCATTTGAAAAAAGAACCAGTACCTTTGCCTTTCTGCTTTGTATGAGCTTGTGAGTTCATCAAAAAGCTTGCCATTCATTTCCATCAGGGTTTTCAGCACATTGTACACCAGTGCCACAATGGTTCTAAAACAGAAGCAGCACAGCCATTAGAGTTACTCAATGACAAAGTTAAACTTCACTAAACAAATGTTTGATTTCTTTTTTAGACTCTGAGTTTCTTATTCAAAATACTACTGTAAGGTCAGTGAGTTTCTGAAACAAAATCCTTTTCATTAATTTACAGAGGAAATTATAGTATAGTTAAACATTTTTTGAAACAGCTATTTAACCTTAAATTCCTGACTTCTGTAATATGCACAAGATATAATTATTCATGCTGTGGCTGTACTCTAAAAGCCATTCAATTATGTTAACCTTTAATAAACCAAGTTTTAACAACAACTTTGTAATATTTGAATAATGAAATATGAGAGTCTAGAAAAATAAAACTTCTGGCTAATAGCTTCAAGAAGGCAGCAGAGGAGCCACAGGAGTGTGGTTTAGCACAACCACACAAAGCTTTCCCAGCAGCATTTCTGGGCAGCAGGCAGTGCTGCTGCACATGCCCCAGTAGAGAACTGAATTGAGAACATCAGATAATGGTTTTGGGTACCTTATTTTCTTTAAGAAACTCAAGAGCTGCGTGAGCAACACTGGCTGTGTGTTACTTGGCTGACCTTATTTCCACATTAGGTATAACCCTTCTTTTTGTGATAACATTCATATTTCAATAAACTATCTTAAACACTGTGTTGTTTATCTCCTTTAAATCCACCGTTAGTTACACAGAGAAATACAAAAATAGCAACAAAATGAAACACAAAAAGGTACCTGTCATTAAGCTTACTTATCACTAATCAAAAAGTAGATAAACTGTCTTTCCCCTCTTTTCCCTCACTAGTAGTTCCCCACTGACTGCAAGGCTGCAGCCCTGTGAGCTTGAAAAATGAGTAGAAAAAAAACCCTAAGGAAGTAACCAAAGGACTAGGTTTGCCTTTTCAGTACACTCTGTCCATTGTGGTACTAGGAAATCTCCCAGCTGTTCATCAGAGCCTTGCACTCATTCAGAACACACAGTATGCTTTGCCTGTTTGCACACTTTTAATTCTTCTCTTTTTTTGTACCCTCTCTTTCATGTGGTTTGAAGTCAAAAGCTTATTCAGAGTTTTGGTTTTCTGAGAGGAAAAGCTTGATTTTGAGTATGTGGTTAAGTCCATATCAGACAGCCAGATGGATATAAGCACATTTTGCTGCCCTTCAGAACAGACTAAAACCAAAGGCTTAGACTTTATTCCTCAAACCTCCTTGTCCTCAAGGTATGCAATTATCCTGTGTCTTTTACTTCCTTCATAAAGATCAACTTCTGTCTACAGATAGAGAAAGAGGAATATCCTCCAAATTTGTTGAGGTCCCAAGTATCTTAATATTCAAAGAACTAGTTCCCCAAAATTTATATTCAGTCTTAGCTACTAGATTTACAACTAGACACACCATCTAGATAAATTCAGAATAATTTCAAAGCCTCCAAGGGCTTAAAACAGGACATCTGATTTACTCCAGGGCTTTGGGAGGCTCCTGCTCACCCTGGCTTTTTGCCTGCACAAGCTTCACATTCTGCACAGACTTGCAACTCAATTCAGGGTGCTGGCACCAGCACACTTTGCTTTTTAGTATTTCAGTATCTTTCAAGTATGATATAAAGATACTAATATTTAACTTGTGGCATTAAATATAATATGAAGTAGTCACTCATTTCTCAGTCCTACCATCCATTATACTAGTAGGCATTACTCTTCTCTGAGAATATCTTTTCCCCTTCTTATCTCACTGGGCAGCAATAACTACTTATTAAGACCCAGAATTTTATTCATCTTAAAGTAGTAAAGGACAGTAAAGCATAAATGTAGCAGAAGCAACCCTTGGAAATGGTTTTGGTCTAAGGAGCATTAATCTGCATTTTGAACTAACACATAAGATCAAGTGTGATTACAATATAAAGACCATCATCCAATTTCCTCATACTTTTTAAATAAATTCCAGGTCTCCATCGTAACAATGCAGAACAGTGAAAGCACAATATAGCTGACAGTGGCATTCATCTGTCAAGCTCACAATCCAAACCTGAAACAGTGGACAGTTTATTTTTATAGATAAAGGTAAACACTACATACGGATTCCAGTGTTCTTTGGAGATCTTGTACAAACTGCCAAACATAATTGGTAAAATTTTATCAATGTTCTCTTCAATCAGGCTAAGAATATATTCATTATTCCAGAAGTACAAAGCTCTTTCTGCAACCTGAAACACAAAGTTTAGGGGTCAACAACCATAAAAGAAGTTATTGCAAGGTTGGGGGGGTTTTATACTTTTTTTTTATTTACCTGAAAATGTGAACTTGACACACTCCTGGATATTTGCTTAAATAAAGGCTCTTCTATTTTTTTGAATTGTGACGGTTCTATTACATCTAAGATTTCTTCAATTTCACCTAAAAACATTACCTGTTTATATAAAAAAAGGGATGAGAATGTTCTGTATCGCCATTGTAAACAGAAACAAAATACAGCTTATACATTAGTCATGAATCCTGCAAAGAACACTGTGTATAATTACAATACATTAGACATCCACAGGGTTTTTGCAGCCTAAAAGAAGTCAATCATCCATTTCAGCTACCAGGATACAGTTCTCCTCTTGGGCTTCTTTTGTGTAAACACACTGAATACTTCAAACTGCTTCTGCACTTTATTTCAAGAACGGCTGCAGAGATTACAATTATGCAAGATCTCCAAAGTAAGTTTTGAAGTGATAAATAGTTAATTCCCACATAAAACTGCAACCAGCAGAACCCTGGGTGGGTGGCACAGAAAAATTTAACACCACTCAAAAAAACCAGGGACAACAGTGTTAAGGGATCCCACTTTTAAAGAGCTGTCAGGGATGGAATCTGGTGGCATAAATTAAACTCCTGGTTTTTAAACTCCTTTTAACTACACAGGAGAAACCAGGAAAAGAAAATTTCCCAAGACCATTTAAAATTATTAGCCTACTACAAAAAAAGAAAGTATGTTTATTTACCAGACACTTGCTCAGCATCTCAAACGTGTCACATTGCAGATGACTACCTTCAACCTAGTCTATATCTACTAAAATACTTCTCACCTCAGAAAATTGTTTCTTTATACAATATCTTAATTAGAATGCAACTTTGAATATGGTTTTAACATAGTCAGAACAGAGACATACAAAACAATTACACTGAGTTGCACGACAAAGCTGAGTGCCTCAAGAAGCTTCAAGAACTCCAAGTTTTCTGCAAAATCTCTTGAGCACAGCAGAGGGAAGGTTTGTGAGCCTTCCCCATGCCATTTTACTTCACAGCAGACACCAGAAATGAGAGACAAAACCAACCTCTTTCTGACTGCATGTTTTGGGCCAAAATTTGAGCAGTCCTCTGATTACCTATATGAAAAATACAAACAAGTTAAAGCAGAACAAGTTTCTATTATACACTCGATAAGATAAAAAAAAGTACTAGTTTGCTTTTCCTTATCCAGAGGTTCAGTGAAAACTGAATACAGCTAAATGCAGTTCCACTGAAAATAAAAACTCATTTAAATACTTAATCTTGTTTAGGTTATTAGAATAAGTTCGACCCTCATCACTTCACATGTCTACGATTATCTGTTCACACTCCATTCCCATCCCAGTACATACATTAACTGATAGGATGCTGATCACATCAAAGCATCACAATATGAAGTTAACCCCCCTGTACCTAAATTTCACAGAACGTTTTTTTGTCTTCTACTCATCCATACTTTGTGGAACACCTGCCTTGGCACCAAAGGTTTGGAGCCTGAGAGGAAGCGCTATATGCTGCCTGCACAAACATGTTTTTACAGAGGAGCCATGGCCTCCAACTCTTCCTTTTCTCTTCTAGAATATGAAATGTTAGACTGGAAACTAAAGTAAGAAAGATGTGAACTTGCAGGGAAAATATATTCCAGTAGCTATACCATCTTACGCAAGACCGGAAAGAAAAAAAAAAATCTTCAGGAAAATTAATTGGAAAGTACAGCGCCCAAGAGGAATGGGGAGAACACAACAAAGAAAGGCTGGAGGCATTTTTCCTAGAAAGAAAACATCTCATGTGGCATCTAAATTACAAAATTAATGCTGGCTTGAAAAAAAAAAAAAAAAACTGTAGCTATGTTTCACAAGCAAAAACATTCTCGGAGCTTTCATACACTTTCATTCCTAGAAAAAGACCTCTATTTTTATGATACAACAGCACCTAATTGATCATATCCAAAGGGAAAACTTATTCAACTCTTTGAACACCTTCCATATTTGCTTTTTGTCATGTTGAATTCCTTTGGCTTTCCAGCTGGCCATTTTACTCACAACTACATGTACTACCAAAAGTGGCTTTCCAGAAGAAAAAGTTAGTATGACTTTAAGTGCCCACAAGTCTTTATCCTAGGATACTCACTCATCCCGCTACTACACAACTGACTGTCGCTTCAAATGACACTGAGCAAATGCAGAAGCCTCAGGCAGCTGGTAAAGTTCTATGCTCAAACCCACAAAAACAGAGCAAGTTACAAGGAAAGAACAGTTTCTTCACAAAGCCTTGACCATCCAGTTCCACCCAGCTGGTTGGAAGATGCAGACAACTGAAATATTAACACCAGCATCTGACACTGATGAAGGAGCGGGAGGCCGGGGTCAGCCCACACGGGTGACACCTTTGGCCTCTGGCCCACAGAGGCAGAGCTCCCTCCCTGGAGGCAGCACTGACCTGGCCTCCCCACTGCTCCATGGATGGAGCAGAAGAGCTGGGGCAGGTGGCACAGTGAGGGGGGAGAAGTTTTGAGTTCCCCCATTTCACTGCAGTTACCAGATCAGGCAGTCCTTCGCTCGCTTGCTTCTCCAAGGAGTCAGACTTGCATGAATTAATTACATTTGTTTCGCTAGATTAGTAATTTAAATTTGTGTATGTAAAACCTCTTTCAATCTAGGTCTGTTTTCTGTTAATTACCTTATAACTGAATAACTTATATACTATTGAGATTTCATAATTCTACAGAACAAACCCATACTTTTCCAGGCATAATAGCCCATTCTGCTGACAGCCTCCCTTCCCTCAGAGCAAGGCAAGTAAGCCAAAAAACTTCAGACAAGCACATTTGCCAACAAAAAGTGTGAGAACCTACCATACATCCCTAACTGGAACATGAATTTACTGGTCTCAAGAACACAAAACTGAGTTTTCTAGAAAAGTCCACTTTCCAGCACATGTTACTGCTAGAATGTCTGAGTATACTTTGCTACAGAGACTCATATTCTCAACTTGATAAAGAAATAACAAGTTTGAGTTTAACAGCGTACACCTCAAGAGTATCAGTTTCCAGCTTGACTATGCTTTCATATCAAAAAGCTGACAAATGCACATCTATGTTTATAGATTTTATTCAAAGAAATAGTCAATATAAATGCAGATCTGAGATCCTGTTGCTCTTACTACAAAAGGCTTAAGATTAATATTCTTCCTTGAGCTACAAAATTCCCATAAAGTGACTTACAACAGTAGGCACCTGCTAGAAAACTTGTCCCACCTACAAGGACTGCACGTTTAGTCTGATTTCTTCAATGTAAAGGCCATTGCACTTAGCAGGGTTAGGTAACAAACTCTTCTTGTCAGCTCTGCAAACATCAGCACTGACCTGAGGCAGACTACCATAGCTACAAGAGCTCGGATTGAATGTCCTCTAAATTGACCCTGAGTGACAATTCCTGCCAGAAAAATAACAGTAAGGTATGCGTGAAGACAGCCTTCTGATGGAGTGCTTAAAATATTACTTGACCTAAAGCCAAGAAAAATTTCCAATGCTATCTCATCAGTTGCCCCAAATTTTAACATTTACTTTTCATGCATTTCAGAAAGTTTCTTAAAGCTTCACTTCTTATCATCTTATTAACTTTAACTTCTCTACAAAGCAAGTTTTACTGTGAGTTCAGAGTAATGACCAAAGCAAACACAGGCAGTGACTCTGCAGTGAATTCTCATATCTTCTCCATTCTAAATTCTCCTTCACTGATTAAGAAGCAACCAGAATTGTATATACCACAGTCCAGACAAACCTCAGAATTGCACGATGGCACTCCTACTTCAAAGCCCTACCTTCTTCACTTCAAAGTCTGGGTTTGGATCTTGCATCACACTTGTGTAAATTCATGTCAGGAAGTTCTGACTTTGTCACGTTGTCACTTCATTCACTCCTGCAGGTTTTTATGTAATACTACACACTTTCTGCTCACATATCAACTTTAACTGTCAAAATGCCTGGGTTGTTTTATCGCTTGGCTTAAGGAATGTGGGTTATGCAAGTCCTTTCTCTTCACCCTATCCCACAAAATAAGCTAATTGACCAGTGTAGCTGGGAACACTGCAGCACAGGGGGAAGAAGATGCTTCCAAGCACACAAAGCAAATTGCTAGACACCTTCCACCACCTACAGAATAACTTGTCAGCTGATGGGGAACATCAGTAATGAAGTGCCTGTGCAGAAAACAAGCTTCTACTGAAAGACCAGTGAAGATCAATGGTGCTTTCCTAAAGCTGTTTATCTTTTATTCTTTATAGAAAAAGAAATAGAATTTGCATAAGTTCTTCATTTTTCTGTCACAAAAAAAGATAAAGTACTTAAAACCAGCATACTCCTAGGGAAAATATTTTTGATTGTCCAACTAAAACCAGTTTCTGCTGTAAGCTGGCCTGACATCATTCTGTGTTCCCACGAGCTGCTGCACTGCCCTGGGCCTCTGTTCTTTTTTATGGGCCCTGCCAAAGCCCTTGCACGAAGCACTGCAAAACCCTTTTTAGCTGAGCTGTCAATATGTATTATGGGAGACTGTCTGGCAAAAGCCACTGATGCCTGAAGCACCTGTATTCTGACTGCCAAGAGGCACCCCAGGAACTGAAGAGACAGAGCAGGAACAGTGCCTTTGGAATTTCAGAGTTCTGTCTAAATAAAGTGTTGTTATTCTTTTCAACTTTTGTTTTAGGATCGTTTGTTCCCTAAAACATTACTACTTCATGCAGTGGCTAAGCACAAGCAACTAATACCAAAACCCTTGAAATTTTAGTTCTTATGAGGAGAGAATACAGTTGTGACAAGCATAGTAATTTGCATGATAGAGCACAGAATTAAATAAAAGTTTGAGCCACTAGTATCCTGGCCACAGGTTAAGAGAACTGCCCTTCCAGACCCAGCACTTTGTTAACAACCGTCCTAGATTTAATTCTTTCCCCCCCAGAAAACCTCACCTGTGGATCTTTAATCAGGATAGCACAGACAGCACTGCTATACAATTCGAACAAGTTACACTGAAATATGTAATTGAAATTAAAAATAGAAAAAAAATTCAACTGAAAAACACTTACAGGCTCTGTTAAGGTTGTATCTTTTTCCAGGAACTGTACAACACAATAGGCGAGCTAGAATGTAAGTCATATGATTATTTAGTTTAAACAGACACTGTTTAGACATTGCAGCATAACTATCACAACTTCTAATGGAAGCGCTTCAGATCACGGGCAAACCCAACCCAAAACATCCCTACGCAGCCACTTCATATTAGTCCAAACTAAACAAAACAGCAATTAAAGCAGCAAGATATACAAGCCTGCTCTATCTTACAAAAACTTCCCACATACTAAAAATCATCTTTTTTTGCCTAAAGAAAATTTCCTAAAAGAAAATTACTTCTAAGCTTGACAGGCATTTCCTTAACTCAGACCCAGTAACCAGGTAGATTTTTTTTACATCAATTCCTTTATCAACATTACAAAGCTATCATTTTCAAACATCTATATTTGGGTAAAAAAGGTCATACTTTCAGTAAAAAACAAGTTTTAACACAGGTTTCACTGAGCACACATTGCACACTGCTCAAATACTAGACATCTACAGCACACAACATTCAGTGATAAGATTACAGGTGAAAGAATTTTAACACATTCCACAGCCACAAGAGATCAGGCAGCTGTTGACCAGCTGAGTGCCCTGTCCCAATGCAGCAATGGCCAACAAGTGCCTGTGGAAGGGTGTAAGAAGTGGGGAAGCACAATGTCATCAAGCCATCAGCACTGCTCTCCCAGCCTCTAGTGGTTTCTGTGCAGGGGTCTTCTCAGGCCAAGGTGCGATATTTCATGTTATATACTTGCTTAGAGTTTAGTTAATTAGCACATAGTTGAGTAACTAAACGACCATCCCATGCAGAAACCATACAACAATCCTATCACTGAGGCAGTTACAATCCTAGATTCCATTAAGACTGATTTTAAGAAGTCACAGTATTTTTCATTTAGCCATATAAAGCAAAGACAAAATTGTATACATGTGTTACATTTCACTACTCGGGATGCTTGAATTCAAGCATTACTTTTTCCTTCTTTTTTTTTTTAATCTGTTATGCCAAAGCAGATAATTACAATGCTGTAATTGCAACAGGTCTAATTTATTTCTCTTACCCTTAGGCTATGGATATATTTGTGTAGATTTAAAAAACAGTAAATGCCACACATTAATCTCATAAAATCCCATTTTATATATATATATAGTACAGTATTGCTTTATTGTTCAAAGACACAAAGACTCAAGCTTAATTCAGCTTTAAGGCTTTCACTTTCAAGGGTAGGCTACATTTGCACAAAGCAACCAGGCCACTTCGGATTGACAAGCAGATTTCACACTGGCTTGCATCCTTGGGATAACAGGAAACCAGGAACACACAGTGCTGGGTGCGTGTGCAAAGTGTTTTATGGAGGGACAGAGGAGTGGTCTGGTCAGCAGACCAAACACTACTTTTGGGTACATAGTACAGCTGAATTAATAGGGCCCCTTTCAGGAACCCATGAACTGGATTTAACATATTCCAGAAAAAAAAGGACAGCTTGCTGTACTGATCTGTCACTGAGAACACCTTTGGGAGGTGACTGGCCTCTTTTGTATCACTGACTCATTCCAGGGAGCAGCCTATTGCATAGCAAAGACAAGTGATTTAATTAATTTAAAACTTCATATGAGAATTAGGAATTAACAGAGCTCTTCACTTGATCCTGTTTGTTGACTATACAGTCATAGTGACTTCACTTTAATTAAAAACCCATTTCCTTGTATCTTTAGTCTATAAAGAGCTCTATTAGTGAGCTAAGTTAGAAGGCAAGTTTTAATTAGCCACAGCAGAATTACTTGCAAGTTTGCATCAAATATATTCAATATTCAAGTGTCATATGTCTGGAAAGGATACAGATTATCCCTCAAATAAAACACTGAATGTCTGTGGCAAGTATAAGAATCAAAGTCAGATGAAGAGCTGCAGCATTCTGACAGTGTGTCATGGATCTACATAATTTCCAGCTGATCTAGAGAGCTACTATGCATTTCTGCCATTTATAAATGGCAACAAACATTCTCCTCCCCACTCCATCACTGGTATGTCTTTAGAAATAAAAAAGCACTTCTGAAATAAGTACCTGGCCATACTCAAGGTTCCTTTAGAAACAGCATTTAGGTTACATAAAAGAAATGACAACAGCATGAGGTCCTCTGATTAAATGAAACAAACTGTGACAAGACTACAAGCAAAAAAGCTTCCCACTTCAGTTGACATGACTTCGACTCACTGTTACATTCTTTCACTTGTAATATATGCTAAATATTACATCCAAATTACCATTTATATAAGATCTATAAGATTTTTTTAAAAGTGTGACTATGTGACTGAATTTGCAAATATTTTGGAATATTGATATTATAACATATACTATTTTAAAGTTTCATTATTTTCAAATGTAAATACAAAAATCCCCACCACGCTTAGAAATAGGCAAAAGCTTACCTGTGCATGAAACAAAGCTAATCCCTTTGCAGTATGCATGGGAATCAGAACTTTCATAAGGAACTGTTTGTGTTCTGCTTTCAGTGGCAGTGCAAAACCATTGATAATACTGAAAACATGAATAAGCAGGATTTATTTTTAATTAAAAATATTTTTTCCTAGCAAGTCAAGAATTTCTTTAAGTTCAAGAGACACTCCCTTTCCAATTCAGTTTATAAACCTGATTATTTTGAAGCCATGAAATAGCACTACATATGCACAACCTTTAAAGTTTTGGTATCATGAGAGTTTTAGACTCTTGGCAGGAATAACAGAGAACCACAGTAGAAGACAAATAATACTCATTAGATGAGCTGAAATATTTTTATCATGACTTCCATTAAGTAAAATTATCTACAGTAAGTCTTGCTGTCCAATTGTAAAGCTTACATGCATCAGAAAGCTGATCCATTTCACCCACCATCAATAGCAACTTGGAAAGAAAAAAAAAATAGATGGCATACAATTTTCAACTACTTTAACACTGCAGTTTGAACATTTGTTTTGAGATTGTCAAACAACCTTTCCCTTCAAAAACAAAGTTAAATAGTTTGTCATTGATTCAGTCATCTTATATATAGAACAGACAGAAGTCCTTCAGGAAAAGGTTGGCTTCTTTTTCCCCCTTACATTTTAAGCAAATCTGAGAAAATAACGGCATCCCTTTTGCTTGATTTTCATGAATTTTTTTTCCAAAATAGCTTCACAATGTTTGTATTTTCAGTTAGACCAGAAATATTTATAAAATTTTCTACCATGAAATGTGTGTGGCAATTTTGGAGAAACAGTAAAAAACTACCACAGAGAAACTTCAAAGTTAAAAATTAAATTAGTGAAATAACGTAAAAATAAGGTAACTAAAAAAAACCCCTAGCACTTGCAAGGCTTTCCTGAACAGAATCTAAAGAAAATCAGCCTGCTGAGGATTAAAGCATTTCATTCAGCATGAGGGTGAAAGTTAACATTCAGTTTCTGAATCAAAGAACAAGTCATCTATCAGATGTAAGATAAGCAAGGGTAGATAGGCCTGACAAACAAGGACCCTTGAGAAACATTTTGCCAGTCATCTTTAAAACTTCCACTGAAAAATGAATAATTTATACTCTGTATCCTAATTTAATACTCATGTGGTAACCCAGACAGTATTAGATTATCAGTGACTGCACTTTATCACTTGTTGCTGTAATAACTCTCTTCCCCCTTCATTCCCAAAGCAGAAAAGCTGAAGCAAACACCCACAATAACATGTTACAGTTCTTCTGTGTCAGATCAAACTTACCTTCCTAATATCTCAAGAAGTTCAGCAACACCATTGAAGTGCTCTGTTTCATATATAAACCTGGTACCAAAAAGAGACAACCATCAAAAGTTGAAACAGAGGATCAGAGATCCCAAAGAAATAACCCTTAATAAGCTTGAAATATTTGAAAGCCAGATCACAAACCAAAACCAGGTCTTTTATTTCAAGAATAAATCACTGCAGACCCAGACCATAAAGGCAAGATGAAATATTCCTCAACACAGACACACACACACAGCATACCTGAGGAAAATGTTGTTTATCTGTTTCCTGATGAATGCTCTTAAACCAAGGAATTTTCCATAAATTCTATGAAGCACTGTCTTTAGGAAGTCACGTTCTCGTGGGTCTTCACTATCAAAGAGCTCCAACAGCTTTAAAAATTAAATTTAAATGTATTACTTTTGAAAGACTTGAATTTTGTTTTGTTCCTACCTGATTTGAGTTTTATCTTTAATTTACAAGGTTACATTAGAAAAAATAGAATCACCTTAACTGTAAATTTTGTTTAGATGTCAATAGTATATTTTTAAAATTACATTTTTAATAAAGGTGGGTTTTTTAATAAACCCATCAGCTTCATTCCCTTCCAAAGCCTGTATACAAAGACACCAAAGCCATTCCAATAACTGTTATACTATCAAAATAAAAAGAAAATTGCAAGAATGAGATGATCAAACCACAGGTAAATGGTTTATACTTGTTAAGAAATCAGAATGAATCAAATCTGTGTCATTTATTTACAATTTCTTAATTAAAAACCTTTACTAGTTATCTCCAAAAGATACTTATGTCTTGATAGCTAAGCAAAAGCAATTCTATATAAAAGATTTTACAATTAATGAGGTCATAAAATACGCACAAGATAGGTAATTATTAACTGATTCTCTGCTAATACTGACTAAATGCTGCAAGAAGCTAACAAGACTTTGCATGCATTTTTTTTGTAGAAAGTTTCCCAAGGACACAGAAAAGACCATGCTCACTTGAAGACATCAAAAAATACTCCAATCGCATTACAGACCATTAATTTTGGGGTTTTTTTCCTGCGTGTTCAAGTAACAGCACATTCAGAAATGCTAGCTGTCTTGAACAAATTAGTAACTTAACTCAAGCAGTCACTACCATCTCCTGCTCAGCCAATGCCTCTGGTTGGGTATATCTGTACCAAGCAGCACAAGGGACTGGAAACAGCTGTTCAGGAACTTTGTTCAGGCTCATTTCAATTTTATATTTAGAAGGAATTTCTCAAGGTCACTACTCCACCTTTTTTCCCCATATATAGCTAGCTGTTCACTGCACTGTCTTTCTTGCACTCTAGAGAAAGATCAAGTGAAATGTCAAACTGAAACTCTGCAACAAGGCTCTTAAGGACCACGGGTCAATTAGAAAACTGGATAGCCACAGCCAACAGTTCAGCAGCAGCTTCAGGCCTAAATTTTATGGGAAAGTTGAACAAAACTGAGAAGAAGGAAACATCTATAAACAAGAATAGTAGAACCAAATAAATGGGAATTAAATACAGTCACTGAAGGTGGGGAGGGAAAGAGTCCATCTATGTTTTCACTTTTCACTGCTGTACTGTGATGGCCTGCCAGCACTCACTCTTCAGATACTGAGCAAACAAATATTTTGACATGGTGGAAAAAAAAAAAAATCCCTTCTGAGTTCACCTTGAACAAAAATTGCTATGGTATTCTACAGCATAATTCCTTGAACAGTTATATCTAATATGAAATCTCACTTCATTTTCTTGTTCATACATTGTTATTTTGCATGGTGAAGCATGATCTTCCTATACTGTACTTTCCTGTACTTTCTTATTTGATTCTTCTTCTGTGGTTAGTACATGACAGTAAAGAGACTGACACTATTTAGACACAAGTTAGCAGATGTTGGAACACATTTCATGTACGGTAAGCACACAAATTTTTTACAGGAAAATAGTTTGCTGCAAGTTTTCCTGTGATAAATCTATTAAAATAAACAAACAAAAGCATTACAAAAATGTAATTAGCCCACTGTTGAATTGACTGAAATTAAGTTAAAAATCATTAAAAACACAACTTGCATTCAGAAGTTACAAATATCTTGCACTGCAAAGCACTGAGGTTGATACCTCAAAATGAACTGTTCCTGAAGCTACTAATTACATATAGCCTCTGTGGTACGGTGTGCTGTTTATTTACTGTTTGGCAGAAACCACTGCTGAAACAACTGAAATTTACCCTGTGTCAACATGAAAATTTTAAACAGCCCATCTGATAAATTATGCTTGAGAGGTGATTTTTAAATCTAGGGGTGGAAAAACTCCCCACTTACCTGCTGTACAAATTTCTGGTCAATATATCTCTTTGCAATGCTAGGCTGAAAATCCGGGCTCTCCAAAAACCTCAGGAAAAATTCATACACCAACTACAAACATCGAAATGAAAATTTTTAAGTCAGTAAGTACACCTTAACACAGATCTCAGCCCTGTCACCACCACCAAAGCCAGTGGGACTATTCACATGTTTAAAAACTACCAAAGGAAATCAAAGCCTAACACAACTGCCTAATCACAGCCTCTACCGGAATTTACTGAAAGAATTACAGTAAGTATCAAGAACACTTTAATTCCCTGAAGTGTCAAAGCTTAATAAATAACCTACTGAAAATATCTCTACTGGGCAAAAAACAAGTTCTAAATGTTACATATGTTCACATTTCCTGCCGCGTTAAGAATTCGTCATGTAGAAATAAGTTACCAAACACTTGGCAGCAATGAGGGTAAAATTAAGTGCTCTAACATCACATAATTCCTTAAACAGATGAAGAAAAGGCTGCTAAGTGTTCCTGAAATTAAATTTCAGCTGCAAACTCCAAAAATGAAGAGCCACATAAAAAAGCTGACTGAATACACAGAAACTGAAAGAGCTGGGCTTAATATTAGGCTTCTATATCCTGGACACTCAATTCTAATAACAAGATCCTGTGCAGATTTATCTTCAATATCTGTTATATTTTGTAGCATATTATTTCTGTCAGTTCAAGTCCCCATTTGCTACAATCCCACAACACCCACAGAAATTTGTCAGGAGATAGAGCTAGCAAGGGCCTGGGGTAGCAGAGGGAGGCACGAAGAGGCCAGAACACAAGTCTCATATTTTGAGGTTCATCAAAAGGCCAAGACACAGAATACTGTCCTTCTGTAACAGTGTTAACATTAATAAAATACATATAAGGCATCTCTTAACTAAGACTGAATTGAGAGGGAAGATTTCATAAATTTAGACTCTATTCAGAGCTGTTTATGTTCTCAATGCTTATTTCATAACTCCATGTTCGTTAAACAACTGATTAGTAATAATACCAAAATGCAATTTAGGTACATAATGCTATCACTGACTGGACTTCTAAATAAAACCCACACAGAGCTGTGCTCATACTCACAGGCATGTATTTCAACTATTACCCCTCTGAGAGCTCTAATTAAACTGAGAGCCAGCACCTGAGTAATTCATAATTATAATTATCAAGTTCACTTGAGAGAAATGCGTGACAGTAAGTACTTTTTATCTAGAACATTTGAGCTGACAGTTACTTACACATAGCCTCAAGGAGGGTTTGCTGCATCTGCAAAGCAGAAGCTCAGAAACACAAGTTACCCTTCACTTTCTCCTCCTCTGACAGACTGTAACAAGAGCTTTTCTTATCAACAGTTTACATAAAATCACAGAATTGTTAGGGTTGGAAGGGACCTTTGGAGATCATCTAGTCCAACCCCCCTGTTGAGGCAGGGTCACCTCAAGCAGGTGACACAGGAACATGTCCAAGTGGGTTTTGAATGTCTCCCGATGAGGAGAATCCACGACCTCCCTGTTCCAGTGCTCTGCCACCCTCAGTGTACAGAAGTTCTTCCTCATGTTGAAGTGGAAGTTCATGTGTTTTAGTTTATGGCCATTGCTCCCTGCCCTGTCACTGGGCCCCACTGAAAAGGATCTGGCATCACCCTCTTGACACTTGCCTTTGAGATCCCCTCTCAGTCTTCTCTTTTCTAGAATAAACAGATTCATGTATACAAATTTCATGTAACTGTATTGTATTAAAATCGTATTAAAACCCAAGCTTCCCTGCACAGCCTTAATTTAATAACACACAGTTGCCAAACAGACAACATAAGACAGAATTTTTAAAAGCTTGGTAACAGACAATCCAATAATATAATTTTAAATATTAGCATGCTCCATCCTCTGTCTTAGAAAGAGAGCTCAACCATGGCTGTTTGATATCTTCCTCAAAACAGGCAGTGGAAATGAGTGCACCCCCACCAAGTCTGCAGATGACACCAAGCTTTGAGCAACCTGATCTACTGCAAGGTGTTCCTTCTCATTGGAAGGGGGCTTGGACTAAGGTGATCTTTAATAGTCCCTTCCAATCCAAAGTATTCTATGATTCTACTGACCTTTTTCAAATTAGCAACTAGATAAATTCATTAGTTACTTTCTACAGAAATGGGAAACATATGGCCAGAGGGAGGTTATTAGCACAGCTTCATGAGGATTAATTTGGAATTAAATTTAGTAAAGATCTCTGTAATAAATTGCTATATTAAATATTTCTGTCGAGACTGTTCTTTGTTGTGGTCACTGTGTGATAACCACTTAGACAATACTGGAAGCTACCACAAGTGGAAAAAGATAGGAAAAAAAAGTATGTCATATTACCAATGAGAAGGACAAGTTGACCCTGAAGGCCTGGAAGAATAAATACAGGATGAAACTCAAGGACTGCAAAGTCACAGTGTTCCATGAAAAAGCTCTGATAAGCATTTGCAAGCCCTTAAGCCAAGAAAGGGTTAACAATAGGATGACTAAGATCCAACTACACAATGAAACCATGGAAGTGATTGATGAAATCCTAGGATATTCCAGGAAGATACTGGCAATACAGAGATCCATAGCCCTTCAAATGATTGAGGAGATTTATTAAAACCTGAAAGGATAGAGAAGTGGCCAATAGAATTGCCATGGGATAGAGCACCTTTCGTAAGTGAATACTAAATTGGCATATTTTGTTCTCCCTAAAGGACAGAGGGAGAAAGGACAATTGTGGCTTCTTTCCATGAACAGATACAGTGACTGCAATAAACATCAAGCAGAAGAACTAAGTTAAAACATAATACTGTGACATCTTTTTACAAGCTGTCCAAGATTACCTTCAAGATATCAACTGTGTATCAAATAACTTTAGAAATCCTTGGGAGCCCTGGGAAATACATGAAACTTTCTTTATCCAAGCTATTCCAGGAAGCAAGTTGAAGTGTCCATCTCTGGACAAGCCAGCCTCTCACTTTGCCTGTATCCTAACATTTGCAAACTTAAAAGCATAACAACTATCAACTAGGGGCACCAAAATGGATTCTGGCACAACGGATCCTACCAAAAGAGACAGGTATGCTCAACTTTGAGTTTAACTGAAGCATTACCATTGAAAACACTGAATCAGGGGAAAGCTGTTGGATTTAGTGGTTTTGTTCTCAAAGTGGTCTGCTTGGGTCAAAGAGCTATGAAATACAAATCCTAATAATTCCGTGATTTGATCGTCTTTCTTGCAGGGACCACTGGAATATAATTGCTTTAAGCTACCAATTCCACCAACTGTGCAACTCCCTGAGCTTCAAAAGATACAGGGGCTTTAATGCCAACTTGTTCAACCTAGTTTGGCTGTTACAAACCATCTTAAGCATTGCCTTAAAGCAACGTCTTTCAAGTGGCACTCATTTTACTGAAGGTCCAGAGTCTTCTGTTGTGACTACACACTCTGATAACTTACTAAGTCATTATCTTATGATATTTTAAAGAGAAATGCCAACAGATTCAAGCAGAGAAGAGCAGAGATTCAGATTTTTTCCTTCCCCTCCCAGAAAACTGGCCACCTGACTGTCAGATCAACATAGAATTCTGAATTTGTTTGCAACTAAGCAGTCACAAATAGAAGTGAGTAAAACATCCATCCCTGCTCCCCACAGTCCTTTAGACTATGCCGAAAATAATAATGCTTTTTAATGGAAGGGAATGGTTGTGCACACTCCCTTTCTTCCACACACAAAATCTGACACTTCCAGCTTTGTGCTCCTGGAGGGCAAATAGTAAGTTATCAAACTCAGTCTTCTACCACCCAGTAGCACATGAACTGTAAAAGGAAGGAGAGGAAAACAAAAACTGTTGCCATTGTGCTGTAGTAAGCAATCTGTTCCAAGGGCAGCATGAACAACTGATGCAAGAGAGGGAAATCCACAATTAATGACCAGACAGCCTGGCCAATACTCTTAGAAAAAGCATGGGAAATGCTGAAAATAAAATTTCAAATAACACCACAGGCTATGAACCTCTTTCACTTTCTCTTAGACAAGCCTAAAGCACAAGTGAACTGATCACAAAAATCAAAAGTCCTTTTCTATAAAAAGAACTAGAATTCAATTATGTCCTGAAGTGAACTGAGCTAACATTTACAAATTTTACTCCTGAGACAGAGATGTTTAGAAGTCAGATGGTGCCACTACTGACTTTAAGAGACACTTGCATAGCCCTTGCACCCTCTCACTCTACAAAAATCAAGCCTCTCATCTAGTTCAGTTATAGACATTTCTCCTATGTCTAGCCATATATAAGAAAATAATTATTACACTTTAACCTGCAAAGGTTTTTTCCTGTGATAATTTAACTCTGTGGTTTAAGTCTCAAATACTATGCTGAAGACATACTTCTTATAGACAATATTTGAAGTCCAGTTCTTAAATAAGAGCATTTGTTGGTACAGTAGAACTGTAATATTAGAGGGGCAGAGTAGCATTTTAACTCTCAAGAGGGAAGAGAAAATGGTATGCAGATGTGCAGTAGCTAATGATCTTCTACCCACTACTACGAGTTGCTACTTCACTTTTACCAGATACTACTCATAGAAAATCAGCAACAACCTACCCAAGGTACGAACTTAAATGATTATAACTTTTAATGGTTAACTGAAAATAAAGTAAAATTCGGCAGCATTGCAAGTCAGTCACACAATTGATACAGCAATGCCATAAAAATCACGAGATTGGCACAGAAGTGTAACAACAGAATATCTGACCAACTGTTACCAAACAACGCCGATATTGGGAAATTTTTGCATGGAGAGAGGGAAGAGGATGGGAAGAATGAGGGAATATCTGTTTCTTACTCAAAAGACAAATAAGGGTTTTACTTCATTTTTTGTCATTGTCACAAGAAACTGACCTGTTCACATTTAACTTATATTTTATTGAAACCACACTGAGAAGTGGCTCAGTCGCAGAAAAACCTCTTAAGTAAAGAACATTACCTAAAATATCTATATTTGAATACATATACCACACTTTACAGTGCACTCTTAAAAAAAGAGTATTTAAGCAATTTAAGAAAGTTACATTCTGCCATATTTATACATGCTAAAAAAAACACCACTTCCCCCCCCAAAGTATAAAAACTCAATTGTATTATAAAAGTAATTTTGATGTTCTTACCAAGGGCACAAACCTACTTAAGTATTCACACTTCTTGCCTTACAAAAAGGCTTGAAAATAAAGGAATCACATACCTGTATGTGGGGCCATGAGGCTTCAAGAGTTGGTTCATCTTCTTCTGGATCAAAATCTGGGTTATCGCTAGGTGGAAGTGTTCTGAAAATGTTAGAACTTATCTGCAAGTAAAAAAAAAAAATAAATTGTATCACTGCTTATTTTTCCACAGATCACACTCAGTAAGGTAGTGCTTTTATCCTAAATTGACAAGAAACAAAACTACCTAAAAAAAAAGTAACATAATAACCACATTTGTGATTCTTTTTTTTCCCCTAAACTTCAAAATACAAATAGCCAAGAGTCTGAAAACAGGCCAATGAAAATAATGAGTAACTTTTGTCCAAACCGCTTTACAAGTTTGTAATTAGACATGGTCATATTTAAAATTTTCCCTGAAACTACGGAAGTTAAAAAAAAAATTGGTTTCCCTATATAAAAAACAATTTTTAACTATGTGGCACCAAGAGCTGAGGTTTTATATAAGACAACAAATACAGTATGACTAACCAGTTATGATTTAAACAGAGCTCTCTCCATATGTAAGTCAGACAATCCCAAAAATATATCTTATTTCAGGGTTCTTCACTTTACTTCATTTCAAGGTATTTCTGTTTACGTTTTTCACTCTTTCACCTTTCCAAAACCTTGAAACATCTTGAAATTTTCAAAGTTAGAAATATGTAACAGTTGTAACTTTTTGATTTCACGAAGAGAAAAAATAGCTACCAAGTTACTTTTAGTAAGATACAGTCACATCAAATCAATTTCAAAGGGGCAAGCTTAAAAATGTTTCTTCAGGGATTTTTGAAGTATATAAACTATAAACGTTTGGATAGAAGACCATTCAGATGTCAAAAGAAAAATGTCATCTCTTCCATCAGATATAACACACTGGATTTAAAACCCTTTAACGTGAACAAAAGAGAACATTAAGTTAATTTTGTTTCTGCATTTTCTACTCTTCTTTCAGGAACAAGTTTAGCCAAACTTTTTTCAATCACCTTTCAAACTCTTGTAGTCTTTGTGATCAAATCTGTTTCAAATAGCTGCTCATCACCCAAGCCTACTAAGCACAAAAGAAAATGTCTGACAGCAAAATTTGCAGCAAATGCTCCTGCACACCTTCCATGGAGTCTCCAAGGTGTCTGAAGAATCTTGCAAAAAGGACTTTAGAAAAAAGATCCCGAAGTCACCCATCTGGCTCTACACAGAAGAATCAGCTGCCTCATTAAACAAGATAAAAAGCTGTTGCATAAACTGACTTTTCCTTTCTCCCATGCCCTTCATTCTACATCCTGTTGCTGTCTCCTGTTGGGACACAGCAAAGCTGCAGAGCTGCTGCTCTACAGTAGAAGAGCAGTGATGTCTGTATGGATGGGCACTACAGCTGTCTCCAAACTTACTGCACAGGAAAAACAAACAAACAAAAACCCCCCAGCTAAACCCCTCACAAGAAAAGTGCAGTCCTCCTTTAATTTTGTAAACACAAGGGACTTGGGATTCCAGAGCAAAAGAGCAAGTGCCTGGGGGGGGGGAAGAGGAGGGGGAAATAGGAATCAGAGAATGTTAATTTTAATCAAGCCCAAAAACCAAGATTACAATTCTGGTTCTGTTATTTGCTTTGTCTACTCTTATTAGACAGACAACAAAAACCCCTGCAACATATGAATCAGTCCCCTACAGAGGATGCTTTACCTCTGCTTACAAGTCTTTTGGTTACATCTTCTGAAAATGCATCTCTTTCTAGATGCATTTTACTGAACTGAACTGATCAATACTTCAGCACAGAATCTCAGAGTAGTGAATACAAACATTTCAAGTCCAAAACAAAGGTACCAACTATTAAATATACTTCTGTAGCAGAAACAAACAGCAAGCCTCTCAGCCAGACCTTTAAAAAGGTAACTGTATGATTTTTCAGAGTATTCAGTACTTCCACTGATCTCCTGAGAATACAACAAGTAAATATTAGAATAAACCTTACACCCTTTTTATTTAATAGCCTGTCTCCCTAAAAAAAAGAAAAAAAAGGGGTTGTTTTCTTTATGTTTGCAATACTTTTGCTTCCTATCTCATTTGCCTATTTCTAAGGCCTTGCTATTAGTATTGATCAAAAACATGGTTTGGGCTAAAACTCCCATTGTTCTTCTGTTGGCAAATTCTTCTCTATATCCTCTTACATTATTTAAAACCTTCTCTGTCTTTCATAAGTGGCATCTTATCCCAAAACTGATTTGAGAAATACAAATCATAAAAGGTTTTTACAGCTGGATAGGTTTCCAGATAATTTAGAAAGCTGATGCTGGGTTTAAATTTTCCAAAAACAGTATTGGAAAATGTGGCAGTTAATGCATTGAGATACAGCAATTATACTTCATTAAAACAAAATAAAAAAAAGTCCCTAATTGTCTGTACACTTATCAAGCATCTCAACATTGAGATACTAGGTTCAGTTCACATTTCTGAGCGTGCAGATTAAGCATACCTGACTGCTTTCAAATTCTGAATTCACAACTCTTCTAACCTGCTAGGACAATCTTATCTACACTGGATTTTTATATGCTGTTGGAGAATGAGGGGAGCTTGATAGGCACAAGGAGATAGAGGAGTAACAGAGAGACCATATGAAGAGAAGAAATGCAGGGAGACCTCCTCACCTGCACAGACCCTGCCTATGCACTGGTCAGGAACAACATTTCCTTTTGCTATCTTTAAGGGATTGTTGACTTCGCCTTCCCAAGACTCAGGTGACTCCAAGGAAACCAGGCTGCTTCCTCTGCAAGTTGGAGGAAAGGTGTCTCAGGCCTAGGGGAGGACAAGGGGCTTTGGAAAGAAATTGGCTCTGCTTCTGCCACTGATGCCACTCTGGCTTTTTTCAGGGAATTTCTGTTGTCTGTCAGTCCTTTCCTAACAGTCAGATGATAGCTGGATTTCATTAAGGCCAATTTCTACTTTTTCATCCAAAAAACATT
This sequence comes from Manacus candei, assembly GCF_025592945.1. Classification (NCBI taxonomy): domain Eukaryota; kingdom Metazoa; phylum Chordata; class Aves; order Passeriformes; family Pipridae; genus Manacus; species Manacus candei. The sequence goes on along the minus strand of NW_026138065.1, from coordinate 20,355,348 downwards.
ATCCTTCAAACTCTGCCAAAAAACCTCATATGTTTTTTTCTTTTAATGCAGTAACACTGAACAGTCTAAAAACTTCAAAAAAAACCCCAACCCAAACAAAAATCAAAACAGTAACTTTTAAATCTCATAGAAGTTTTGCTACAAAGAAAGGTCTCAAGTCTGACACACATGTTATTTGGAGGGAGATCCATCCAGAGTTTTTTCTGAAAGCTGGTACTTCGTCCTAATTCACAGCAAAGACCTTTTCTGCTGCCAGTTGCCAGGGAGATTAGAAATACTATTCAGGCTTGGAGGGATCTTTTGTCTCAAGCTCTCAAAAAGCTCTCACTGAACATTTAAGGCCTTCTTCATTTTCTGTCATTTTAGGGGAGAAAAGGGAATGGAAATTTGTTATGGAAGGAAAAACAAGCATCCACAGAGCCCAATCATTTGCACAACAACAATAGCCTCAAAAGAACAGCTCAACACCACCTTACCACCAAGAAAAGAAAACAACTCCAATACAAAAGAAAATCTCCCTTCAACAAGTAGTTAGTATATTCTTTCTTCTAACAAGAGGCTATAGAGGGCACACAGAATAAGAAAATACTGCAAGGATTCAGGCTTGCCGCCACCAGCATCAAGAAAAAGAAAAAAAAAGAAGCTTAAGAAGAGGTGAACATACTTTGTCCTGTTATTTTCTTATGTAAAAAACATTTAGGACAGAAACTCAGGTCGTTTAAAAAAATGAAACCATAAAACCTCCCCCCAGTGTCCTAGATCTTTTGTAAAACTTAATAAGCAACTGCTGAAACAGCCAAAATGATTGAAAGGGTTTCAGTAATCCTAGCCTTTCAGTGTAATGGCAAAACTTCTATGCTTATTTATATTAAAGATCTGATCTTCCCTATCAGCTGCCTGCAAAAAAAAAAAAAACCAAAGAAAACAAACAACAAACAAAATAAACCTTAAGAAAAAAATAGCTTGTACTGTATGAAGAACTACAAAAGCTGTAGGCTGTATATTTTAACTGGTTTGCTTATGTTCCTGAGACTCTTTTAAAGCCAGCATTTTATCTATGTAAACTTAACCAAAGTTTAGAAAACCATTTACCTAAATGCATGGACACTAAAGCCATTCTTTTTACTTTTCAAATTTCTAGGAAAAAAACAAATACAAAATATTTCAGATTATTTTCCAGTGTCCTTCAGTTGTGTTCCCTGTACACAGAGTACAGGCCTACCTAAAACTTCACTTAAGTATTATTTGAAAATGTATATAAACACCTGGAAAAGTCAGCAGATAACAATCATAAATATTTTGTTGCTTATTCAACAAACCATTTGTAGAAATTGCATGGTACACGTCATCCTATGATTTACAACTTCAGCAAGCCACTTAGGCTACTCCAGCACAGCTCTCCAAGGCCAAAATAGTAAAACAAAACAGTCATATAAAGTATTTACAAAGTAGAGCTGCTTTCTTACACGGATAAGCCTTTCTGCTGTCACTAGTACCTGCATGAATCTTTACCAGAAAACTTCAGCCTAACACTCCACTGCCACTTGTAAATAAACAAAGAATGGCAAGCATCAATATATTGCCATTTTCTGATTGAGAACAACTTTAAAGCTTACCCAGACTCCAAGCATCTGCAATGTACCAGTTTTTTCATTTTAATTAACCTGAATGAATCACGTTTCAGCTAATAATTAAAACTTACAAGTTGTTTGTTTTTACAAGACTTTCTAAGCCAAATTATCATTAACAAATTACATTATACTGTATAAGCAGAATAACCAGCAGCAATTCTGAGTTAAATGCCACAAGAATCACAAACTGATTAAGATATTTTATTAAAATTCAAACTATAACGTGAGCATTCTACTTACCATTTTCACAATGTCAGCATAAGCTGATTCAACAATCACTCCACGATTTGTTGAAACATATTCAACCAGTTCATTCAGTGTTGCTCTCTTAATTTCTTTGCTTTTCAGGTCTGAAACAGAGTCCATGAAGTCAAAGAGGACACAACACTGTTGCAGCTTCTGACAAAAAAGATCTTGCTGCTCATTGAAGGTGGCATCTATAAAAAACAAAAACAAACAACCCTTAAGTCTGCAGAAGCAAAAACAGGATTTCTAAATCTATGTTGCTGACAAAAATTTGCATAGCTACAACTGGGGTTTTTTTAGTATGGGGAATAGTATGCTCTATAGCCAGCAAATCAATAAGCAGTGTTGTCAAAACTGAAAATGTGTGTTTGAGTATGTTAGAATGGAAGACCCACCATTCACGACTTTTGGTACATGCAAGAAATAACAGACAAACATAGGGCAGTAAATATATTTACAGAAAATCAGCGCCTGAATTAACTTCATTTGAAATGCATTGACATTGATAAGTCCCAGCTCTCCCCCACCAAAAGTCATACACAGAAGCAGTGCATCATACTAACCTTTCATTCATCCGATTTGTCTCATTCTGTTCCCTAATCCTCTATTATGTAACCTGCTTAAAAGCTGTAAAATCTGCTTTGAAGGAACCTTGTCTTTTTACCCCAATGCAAAATGCTTCACATACTTTTGACATCATGTGATGAATGTTTCTCTTAAGAATCAACTCCAATATTTCTAAAGGATTAACCCTGAATGTTAATGCTTTGGTCTAAATAATTTATTACAATCTTAGTCATGTAAGGGTTTTCCAGATTTTTTGGCCTATTAAGACAATGTGTTTGGCTATGACTTGACATTTTCATTTTAGAGTGCAGTACCCCTCTAACCTGATATAAGTAAAATTTCTCCATTAGCATTTCACATTAACTCCAAAAAAGATGGATTATGAAGCACTACACACTTTAAAAATTTAATACATACATCCTTAATATGTTGTAACTGTTCCAAAGTTGCATGAACACAACAAAAGCAGTCGTGGTTTTAACTGAAAATTTGGTTTAATGTGCCTTTTGTTCTTGTTTTAATTATTTGCTGGGGGTTCAAAGCCACTTCGGCAATGTAGCATGACCTCATCTATCAGCCAGTTAGGACTTCACTTATTCTGTGAAAAAAACCCTGTATTTCCAATTTTATCTCCAAATAAAGAATGCTCTCCCCCCCTGAAGAATTTTCAAGATAGGTCTATAGCCAGACTACATCCCTTAGCAATACTGCAGTGAGTGAGTGATGCTAATAGCACTGACGTTCCATCACGAAGAAATTATCAAGACAAGGAAAAGGCAACTGCATTGGAACACTGAGTATGGAAAATCTTAAGTCTCACTTTAAAACCTGAACAAATCACAAAAAAATCTCTCACGCTTCTCTTTGTTTCAGAATGATTCTAATTGAACAAACTTCATTTGAAGATTGCACCTTTACCAATTCAGACACTCTTTGGTAATGCCAGTTTCTCAAGTTTCTTACCAGAACACCTTTCATTTAGTGGCTGGAACAACAAGAGTAAAAACTTGGGTTTAGTACTGAGTAATTATCTGATAGAATTCTTTTGTTTCCATAAGCAAAAAGTAATTGCTACAATGGACTGACACGCCTCCACTGTAATTCAAACTGCTCGCTCTGCCCTGAAAATTCCGACTCCAGAATACTGTATTGTATTCCCTTTCCCCACCTGACAGTTACGATCCTATTAGCTGAGCATAACAACTTCAGTGAGCTTTTGAAAAAGCCAGCAATTACTACTCCCTCATGAAGAACAATTCACTCTTGAATGTCAATTCTGCAATTTTAACCGCTTTTCTTTTGAATAAAAAACCTTAGAAGATGCTTGTTTTGCTCAGATAAATACAAAGACACGAATTGTTACACTCTGCAAAATAATGAACATCAGCTGTAAAAACATTTGTAAGTTACATAACATTTCAGTTCAGATCTTCTAATATTCTAGAGCGGATTGCATGAGTAAGTATTGTATCATAGCAACAAAGCAATAACAGTGACATGCTGAGGATAAAATCCAAAAAGCCTAATTTAAGGAACCGACACAGGGAGGACAGCTTTTTTTGCCGCTGGCACCAAGCTGATACCCAGACTAACACAGGAGTCAAGCCTACTTGTTTTTCCGAACTACAAACTTAACTATATTTCAAGTTACAAAGGTCTCGCAGTGAGACACAGCTAATACAGAGTAGTTAGTTGATGATTAAAAAAAAAAATAAATAAAAATAAGCAAAATTTACCTAGAGATTTCAAAAACCAGCAGACAGCATCTGAATACTTCTAACAGTGGTGAAAACAGACTAAAGATCTAAGGTTAAAAGCCAGTAACAGGAATTCAGACAAAATAACTAAATTACTACCTAGAATATCAAAGGAATTCCTGCATTAGCCACTTTTAGTTAGATATCAGAGTATCAGGGAATCTCTCTCCTACCATGAATCACCAGTCCATTTCAGTAGCAACCTGATCTATCTCAATTAGATAAATTTCGCCCAAATGAAAAACCGGCCCATAAATCTGTTTTGTTGTTCTTAAAACATTTGAAGTAAAACCAAAAGAAGTATTTTCTTCTACACACACATTCTTTTTTCAAACTTATAAGAGGAATCATAATTATTTTATCATCTTATTATTCTAGTGATCTGAAAGAAATTAAAATTATGTGCAACCACGATAGAAAATAAGGTAACAAGAGAGCCAGTTCTGTTACATCAGCACAACCTGGCTGTATGTGCTCAACCTCTGCTTGACACATTGCACATTTGTCCCAGGAATGTTATGAGAGGTACCATGGGAACCACTAAGTGATTGGGGAAAATTTGTTTGTCAGATAGCGCTCTTAACTTCTCAAAGCCTTGTCTTTAACTATCCCAGCACAGTGGAAGCTAGACAACTCTATCCCACAATAAAAATCATATCATAATAGTTTATTCTAGTTGTTTGAATAAAATAAACTGCACCACCACAATTGCATCAACACTGCACCTTTTATCTTTAGTAGTTTAACAATCCGTGACGTGATTTTTAAGCCAGTTTCCATCTAACATCTATCAAGATTTACACCATATATGTGAAATTCAAGATAATTGCTATTCTTCAAATGCCCTAAATACCATAAGGACCATAGAAGATAAATTAAGTTCAAAGTAGACGGTGGATGCCTCAATGAAACAATCCCAAATCAAGTAGGATGGTGGGAAATCCTGAAGACAAAAACTTAACATCCGGCACCAAAAGAATTATTACAAATTATGATCCACTTTAACCATGACTCTTTCTTGCCTCTGGTCATTTCCACGATGGATAGTAAAGTGTTTGTACCTGATTAAAACTGTTAATTTGATTGTTGCACTTCATAATACTGAAATTCTCAACAGACTATATCTACTGTTTACAAAAACTCCATCATTACAGACACACATATCAGCCACAATATCAAGCAATAAAATTTACAAGGAAGTTGACCTGGAAGTTCATCCTGAGCAGAAGTTATTAAACATTAAAACTGCATGATTGTACAGATTTGTCTCTAAATTGAATGCTTTTAAATTTATAAGGTCATCAATGCAAATCTAAGCATGAAATATTGAGTTAAGAGATGAATCTTTCCAGGAAAGGCCCAAACAACATAGATAGGGAAAGAGTTCACAATCACAGAGCCACCTCACTGGTAGCTACAAATTGGAGCTAAAAACAGCACTGGATCACTAGCCCAGGGACTACAATGACGTCTTCCTACAGGATACTTATCTCCTATGTTTACAGGCCTTTCTGCCAGAAAGAAAAGATAGATACTTCTCCTTTCTCATCTATTGTTTACCCAAGACCTTCAGTACAAAGCCAGAGAACCTAACATAATCCTTGCTTCAGCAGCAGAAACCAGACTCTAAAGCCACAAAACCTCTCTCAGCTACACAAATGGCAAGTTCAAAAATCATACCTTCCCTCCAATACAAAGTAAACCCTCTCGATCATTTCCGACAATTTTCCCCCCCCTTTTTTTTTTTAAGTATCTCTAATTAAATATTTCTACTTTTTCCTGAAGAAGCTGACCCAGGAAGATGCAGAAGCCAGAGAAACAACCAATAAGTTTTTCCTCTGACAGCCTCTTCAAGCAGTTCATACATAGCCCTTTCAAGCACTTAGAGGACAATGACACTATGGAATAAAGTACCACACATGCTGTACTCCTTAAATTGAACTTGGTGACAATCCTACACTTCTACATAATTCCCTGACAAACAATGCATGACAAGGATCACGTTGCATTCCACTGTGCAAAGGTTAGCAATTAGTGCCTGTTGTCTGGTTACATTTCCTATGCTGTGTGCAGTCGTACCCAATGGTGGAGGGATCTGCTAGAGCAGAATGAAGCCTTAACACTGACATGGAGAGAGGAGCACATACATGTACTTTAAGACACCAAATCTTTGGGTTTGGGGTTTTCTTCACATCAGTAAGTTATAAGCACTGTTGTGCAGCCTGATCTTTTCACAGACACCATTAGTCTGAAAAGGAGTTGGTCCAATAAACTCTGCCCTAACCTACACAAACCAAGAACAGGGACTCCAATTTAACCTAAACTTTATTTTTGTCCTCAAGGGTTCTTGTGTACATTATTATTGTGATCTCTCTTAGCATCAGTAACAATGTTCATGTTACAGGCACAGTAAAGCATCTTTACGAGATGCAGTTTTGATGCAACTGATGTTACAACAGGGGACTGAGCATGTTTCCAGGTTCTCAGAAATCTCCATCTGCAGCCTGACAGGCAGCAAAGCAGTTGGCTGGCAACAAGGAGAGGAGTGTCTCCCTGCCACCCCCTTGCCATTTATTCCTCCCTTCCTCTTCTCTGTTCCCAGTCACATCCATCCATCAACACTGGCTCTGGAACTCGTCAGGCTCTTCCATAAGCTGCTTTAACTCAATAACATGGTCATATTAGTGAGGTTAAATGGCTTCTGGAGGGGCCTGATGCACATCAGCTCTCACACAGGATGAGAGTTGGGAGCAGAAGCTCTGCAGTGAGCTGCTAAGTTAAGTTTACCATCTCCTGTGGAAGCACTTCATCCAACTATAAAGACGTGAGATAATGTATAGGTAGGCTTTTTCAGTGAAGTTAGATATTTTTGGGGAATAATACATTTTGAGGGTTTTGTTTTATTGTGGGTTTTGGTTGATTTTGTTTTATATCACTTTAAGCTCCTTTTTAAAGAAAAATTTGGCCCCTGTATAAAATCTCACAGTGTAGTTGGCTACACTGGTAGTGTATAACATTCCCCAGTAACTCCATACACCCGTAACAGATTTTCCCACAATTCCAGCTTTTGGTAGCTCAACAACCCAACTGAAACTCATGGGACTACTCAGATGAGCACTCGTGCAGCACTTTAGGCATCCAAGGAACCTTTTCATCAGATTTTCCACATAGAAAAAAACTCTGTTACCCCTTAGGAATAAATACCATTATTTAGTAGACCAGGACTGTAGGTTTTTCCTCTCCCCCCTCCATTCTGGGTTCAACAGCAGGCATTTTCAAATTACTTGTTACCCCAAAATCTAGAGCTGTTGCTGGGACTCTGGAAGGGGCTAAGTTCTTTTGCATGTCATCAGCAAACAGAGTTCTGCCTTTCCAGGACAGATAAGGGAGTCAGACAGAGCAACTTTATGCATCTTTAAAGTTAACCAGTCCTTCTACAATAGTAGGTTTGTTCACTAGAGAAAAAGGTTTGGAAGACAATGAAGTAAAATGGTATTTTCAATCACTTTTGAAAGGAAATTTATACTACCTATAGGAGATTTAAAAAAAAAATACTTGGCACAGAATTAAAGGTACAGAAAGTACGTTGGTCAATCCTGTCTAGGACCTGTGGGCTCATACATTTAATCTCTTCATTTCAGAAATCAGAAAGTCTGCAAAGATGCAATCAAGATAACAAGCTGAGCTTCTCCTGTACTTCCATGTTTAGGTAGACTATTCTGCAGATGGTCATCAGGCAAGACTTGCACTGAAACATCCACATAAACAATACTTCAAAACACAGTGGTACCCTACTTGCTTAACTATCCCTACAGCACACATTTCACCCAAGTTAACATACACCCTTCTCCCATCAATTATGCAAAGTCAAATTCAAAGTGGCAAAAACACCCACCTAAAAATCATACCATCATCCAAGTAAATATCTCTTTTCTTTTGAAATAGCTGAAAAAAAATCATAAATTTTGCTTATTAGAATATTCTGGATTTAAGATCAGTTTTGTGATACATGCCAGTGAAGGAAAAAAAAGAATTCACATATTAGATGAGAATAACAATCAACAGTTAATTTTATTCACACACTGCATTGTGTTTACAGAGTTAGTTACAAGTCTAGGCTATGGATAATTTTGAAGTCACTTAATAAAAGTACTCCTGGAAAGCCATCTCGCATCCAATATCAGATATTGTTTGTTCAGAGAGTCTCATCTGCTGCTCCACATGGCCAGCAGTTGACCTCAACAAATCAGTCCAGAAAATCTGAAAAGCCCATGCTGATCTAACAACATCTGTCACAAATTCTGTGACATGACTTCTTGCAATGATAATAAACTGCAAGTGTCTTATCTAGATTATAAGAAAGTTTGGAAGACAGTACAAACAACCTCATATAGTTAAGAGTCTCTAGCTACTACCATGTTAAATCCCTTGATTTTAATTAAGTTTTGAGTCAGCCAAGACACTTTAGACAGTAAAAAAGTACCCTGCTGAAATGCTTTCATATTAATAGCCCTATTTTCTACTGTCTAATTACAGAAGACAACACACAGTCAGATGCAAAAAGTAATAGAAATTATCTTCTTGGTCCTTAAAATGTTAGATAGCAAGACTCTAGAAACCAGGTCTGCCACAATTCACTTCATTTCTACCATAACTCCTCAAACAGGAGAATTAAAACACCACTGATTCTTTAAACGAACAAAAAAAGACTCACCAAGCATACCCACCATTGAAACAGGGACAAAAAACACCCTAAAATCACCCTTAACAAAGCATACAACTTGAACAATAGGAATGTTTCCTCAAGAGCATACCAGCAGTTCAAAATCTAACTGAAATTCAGCTCCATGCAACAACAATTATAAACAGAAAAAAAATTTTGTCCAATGACTTGACACAGTTGAATCAATGTTGATTTTGAAAGTAGAGAAGTTGGGCAATTTGCATGTGGTCAACCATATGAAGTTTTGTTCAGAGTGATACTTTATTTACCAGAACAGGCAAATAAGTTTCACTTCTTACACAGCTGAAGCATGTTTTCAAAAAACAATTACCTGACTACCAAAACAATTACCCCCTACTCCTCTGGTATATGAAACAAGCTTTCTCTCATCAGTAAGTCAACTATTATGTTCCCCAATGCATTCACTTATGTTTTTGGCATACACTGCAACTGTATTTGCTGTCTTCATTTAAAACCCATCAAGCAGTTTCAGTGACTGATGATATGCCACAGCAGGCCTATTTTGAATATATCCAGAGCCTCTAAGAGCTCGCCATTCTCTCCTGCATGCAAGACATTAGCCCAAATAATCATTTCACTGGCCTGACAAAGGTGGAATAGATCATGATTAATAAGTAACAGTGATCTTAAAATTAATTTAAATTAGGAACCCTGACTCTTTAAGGAAGATACTGCTAAATTTAAGGTCGATAAATCCTAGCATGAATTAAGATGCACAGCCAAGTCATCAAACTGGAAAAAGGGGAGAGTAATTTATGTCTTGAATGGGAAATTGTTTCTCAGAAGATGTGAATATTGGATGGATGGCAAACTTTAACTTAAAATTACAGAAGTTGACACAAAGAATTAAAACTGTTTTCCCAAAACAGAAAAGACAACTCCTAAATAGCTTTTGTTATACTGAAATGCAACAAAGGTTTTTGTTATGGTAAAACCAGAGATGCTTTCAAGAAATCCTCCTAACAAGAAGGCATAAGACCGCTCAAAGCCCTGAGTATGTAAACAGGTCTCTCTTTAAAGTCTAACTCAGGTTACATACATTGTATTAGCCACAAGGGGAAGGCGCCCAGAGAGGCTGGCACACAGCAACTTGTTCCTGCTACCTCACTCCTGTGCCAGGAAAATTCACCACTATCAAGACCCAAGAGACCCTACAAAAATGGAAAGAGACAACAGACCAAGCTTCTGAGACTGTCGAATCAAAAAGATCAGAACGGACATCGGTATGATGCTCCATGTTCCTGACACAAACTGTTAATTATACTTTTCCCCAAGTGGAAGCACTTACCCCTTAAGGAATACTATCTAAAGTGTAAGAGTTCAACAAAATTTTGGATTGTTGCACGTAATTTTGAAGATGCAGTATCACCCTTCAGGTTGTGACAAGGAGGACTCAAGGAAGCATTTCACAACTAACCTGCTAAGAATTAAAGAATAACCTGAGCAGCTCTGCTCCCTATTTTACCTCACATTAGCTGTAGTGCTCTGCACCTACATTACCAGGGAATAAAGAGAGATGAAAAGCAGGTGACAAAAGCTGTGTGCCACACAGGTTCAGCTTAATACCCATTATACAGGGCTGCACTAAAAACATTTTTGATTCATAGGAACCTGAGCTCTCTGCTATGAAACGAAATCTATTTGCACTTTCTAAGTTTGAAAGCACAGAAATTGTATTTACAATTCTCATAGAATCATAGAATCAGCCAGGTTGGAAGGGATCTCTGAGATCATCAAGTCTAACCCTTGATCCAACCCCACTGTGGTTACTAGACCATGGCACTAAGTGCCACATCCAGTCTCATCTTAAAAACCCTCAGGGAAAAAGAATCCACCACTTCCCTGGGCAGCCCATTCCAATGCCTGATTACCCTCTCTGTAAAGAATTTCTTCCTAATATCTAACCTAAACCTCTCCTGGCACAGCTTAAGACGGTGCCCTCGTGTCCTACTGATAGCTGCCTGGGAGAAGAGACCAACCCCCACCTGGTTACAACCTCCTTTTTCAGGTTGTTTTAGAGAGTGATGATGTCTCCCCTGAGCCTCCTCTTCTCCAGGCTGAACAGCCCCAGCTCCCTCAGCCTCTCCTCATAGGACTTGTGCTCAAGTCCCTTCACCAGCCTTGTTGCTCTTCTCTGGACCTGCTCCAGCACCTCAATATCCTTCCTGAACTGAGGGGCCCAGAACTGGACACAGTTCTCCAGGTGTGGCCTCACCAGTGCTGAGTACAGGGGAAGAATCACTTCCCTGGTCCTGTTGGCCACACTTTTCCTGATCCAGGCCAGGATGCCATTGGCCTTCTTGGCCACCTGGGCACACTGCTGGCTCATGTTCAGCTTCCTGTCAATCCAGACTCCCAGGTCCCTTTCTGCCTGGCTGCTCTCCAGCCACTCTGTGTCCAGCCTGTAGCGCTGCAGGGGGTTGTTGTGGCCAAAGTGGAGGACCCAGCACTTGGCCTTGTTGAACCTCATCCTGTTGGAATCAGCCCAACTCTCCAGCCTGTCCAGGTCCCTCTGCAGAGCCCTCCTGCCTTCCAGCTGATCAACGCTCCCCCCCAACTTGGCATCATCTGCAAATTTGCTGATGGTGGACTCAATCCCCTCACCTAAATCATCGATAAAGATATTAAACAGAACTGGATATTAAACAGAACTTAAGTAAACAGAATTTAATAAGTTCCCTTTATATTAAGTCAACAGCAAAACTCACATGTGACTGAAATTACAGTAGTTTATAATAATTAAATGTTAATAATGAAGTAGGTCATAAGTGGATCTAGTGTGTGATATTATTAAGATTAAAAATTTATTAAATTGCATTCTTCCCCAATCATTTCCTCACCTTATGCAAGTATAAAATTAATTTTAAGTAAGATGAAGTTGCTCCAGTTTGACATCACACTAGAACACGCAAGTCAACATTACAAATCAAGTTTGTTTATGTTTTCCCAGAAACTGAAGGAACACCCATGTAATTTTCACATGGCAATATTTGTGCTCAGTGCAATATAAAAACAGCTTTTATTTGAAACCAAGGGGTAGCTGTTAAACATTTTGCAGAAGTACAGAAACTCATTTTGCCTTTAATTTAGCACTTAGCTATTTTAAATGTGAAGGAGATGTACAGGGGAGTAATTTAATAGAAAATGTGTGCAAGAGGAAACATTCAATCTAGCTTTTCAAAAGGGAAGGAAAAACCGCTTCTCCCCTTGAATCCCTTCGTAAATCCATGTGGAAGTTACAAGTATTGGATATAATTCCTTGGATAAATAGATAGTTTACGAATTGGCTGAACAAATGTTTCTTACTTTTCAGTCTTCTCAGATAAGTAATATGAGATACTTTATAGTTCTTCCTATTGTAGCGTTATTATGATTAAATTAGACAGGAAACACAGGTGAAATTCTGGGTTTGCTGCCGTTAGTGACCAAACTCCCACCAACCTGACTGAGAACAGATCATCCTGAGCAGACAAATATTGAAGCACTTGCAGGATCTCTTTGCCTACTTCACTTTAATTAAACACTTTGCCTCATAAGTAAAAGGTTGAGCTACTTTTTCATCAATTTTAAGCATGCTCTAGCAGCTATGTTCTATCAAAAATTGTAAACATCAAGTATTTAGTAATGAGGGATCCTACACTTACGCATATTCCCTTTTGGCAAAATCTCTCCGCTATTTTTAAACTAAATTTACAACACTTTCGTGTACTGGGTTTATTTTGATCCTGCTTCTTTCTCTTAAGGGAATATACACAGAGATGAATTACCAAATTGTGTCCTTCCTGACTTTATAGTGGGACCAAGCTTATGCCTCTCAAGAGGGTTCTGACATTTGCACCTTAATTTGTCTTCTCAAAATAAAATTACTGCTTTTCTACAGAATCCAGTGGTGCTGAAATACACAAGTTTACTTCACATACATAATTCAAAATCAAAGTTAAGTTCTCATTTGTTGCTGTTACATACATGTGGAACCAAAACATGCTGTTAGCAAGACTTCAGTCTTTTATGTAGTCCATATTTTAAGTAAGCATAGAATTTTTAACAGAAAACAGGATACACTTTTGAAAAGTTTTACACTATTACACTAAATTAGAACTTTTCTTTTTAAACCCATTTCCCTACACTTTCCTATAAAATTTTACTCGAGAAGAAAGTAATATAATTAAAATTGTGTTATTTTTAAAAGGACCAACCATCTCCAGAAATAAAGTAACCCATTAAATCACTTCTAAAAGTTCATTTATTTACGCAGTGATGCACTCTGCTAATTCTCAAATACAACTACAGCAAAAATAAAGCTCTTTACCTCTTCATACTCAGACATTGCTGTAACTTTTTATTCCTGCTCTTCTTCAGATCAGCCTTCATGGCCCAATCTATACTGTCCTTCTCTAAACTCGCTCACCCCACCTGCTCTTTCAGTTCTGAGAAAACCTACCATGCTGCTTTCATGCCTGCTACCCACAGCTTGTCAAGTCTCCAAGTGTGCGATCGTCTCAGATATAAACTTTTAATCGGTAATTTGAAACTCATAACGTATGGAAAGTTTTTCTGTTATGGTAGGGAGTAACTTAAATGTCTTTTAAATTCTCAGTGTTTAAAAATTACTTACTAGAATTAAAACATCTTCCTTTTTGCAGCACTGTTCTTGAATATACATGTGCAAGTAAACTTTTTCATTGTTACTCGCACTTTGACCTCCCAACTCCACAGCAAGATCTGTATTTTTCTTCTGAACCCTATTATATCAAAGGTGACAAAACTCACCAATGTCACCAAAGCTTTGCCTGGTAAGGTCAGGAAAAGCAATGGCAAAGAGATGAATGAGACAGAAACCTTTTCCCAGTGGTACCCAGGCAACATAACAGTACGATTTTTCTTTTTTCATCTATAGCCTTTTTTCACCATATCCATTGCAGCAACACAAGCTACTATTTTAGCAGGCTACAGGTCTGCTAAATTCTGATCAGGCTGCTGTTTCTTCCCATAGCCTTCCTACCCTTAAACACTGAGCCCTAGTATCCTGCACGTACATTTCACTAATCTTCCCCAGCTTCACTTGCCAACCTCACCCCCAAAAGTACAGCAGCCAGAAGCAATACTACTAAACACAATGACCGAAAGCGAATTTCACGCTCTAATCACAGCCACTGAAGTTACGCTCTCCTCAATTTTAAACCTCAAGAAAAGGTTCATTTGATGAACCAACTCATCTGCAATCGATTCCTGATGTACAGAACAAAACCCCTAAGCCTGTGAAGTTTCAGGAAGACCACGTGAAGTTCAAAAAATCCAAGGTTGCGATGAAAAGCTATGACGAAATTAGAAGGGAATATGACAAGAAACATTTCCAGTAATTTTCACAGCTGACAGGATTGTTGAGACTCCCAACACTGAGCTCACTGCAGCCACTGGAAAGGAGATGGCTTCTGCCCTTTTCTCCTGCTCAAGCTTCTCTAATCAGCCTCCCAGTTCCATACTATCCCCTCACCTATAATGTACTTCTGGGCTCTTGCTTGCAGAAAATTACAAGTTTTCCATGGGCAGAGTTGCTGTGCCTAGCAGTGCTGCAGACAAGAAACCCAAAGAAAACCACACACAGCAGCCTCACAGAGCAAGGCAGATGGGAGCAGCACAGCACATCCTGAAGGATCTATACGTAACAGCATAGTAAATACTGACTCATCAGTCTTGGTGCTGAGCTGCAACAGCTAGAACTGGACCAAAGAAGAATCTAGACCAAATCAGATTTTTTTTTCTTTTTAGTACCAACAATATACAATTTATTTTTCCTCTAGTCTTAGAAGCAGTTTGAACTGTTTTTTGCTGAAACTAAGAAAATTAGCCTGAGGAACAGTTCCAAATAAAACTGTCCATACTTGGCATGGAAAACTTCAGTACAAACAGTTCAGCAATGTTGTAAGCAGCTGAGAATAAGGTCTTGTGAAGGAAAACTAGGCAACCTTAACTATGATGAGTTCTGCTTTTAAGTCAGATGTATACTATGAAATAGCCATCTTGTAGAGATACTTCACTGTTCATGACAGAAACTAGTTCAGCGATTATTGGATAAAATCAATGTTTCAGGCATTAAAAAAGAAGCTGTCACTGTCCAGTTTCGAGAAGAGCATTTTGCCAAGGGAGTCTTATAAAACAGATGTTATTTACTACCTATTAATCTAATTTATCTGCAGTTCCAACCTTCAAAATCCACGTGCTGCTATGGAACAGTAATTTTAGCCTGTTACATTAAAGCCAGAGTCAGGATGACAGTGGTATAGAAGCTGAATTTTATGGCCTTCTCAATGGAAGTGTCTTTTTTCATCAGAACACAATACATATCCCCTCAGTGCTTAAACAGAATATTAATCTGTCCAGAACTGTTGATATGACACCTTTTCAAAAGCACTGAATGATTTTAAGATAGATAGATAATAAAAAAAAAAAAATCTGCAGATTGAAATAATCATCTTTTGATCAGACAGCCTGGACCAATAACTAATTCCATTTGTATTTCCTGCAGCAGTTAACACTAAACTCAGCACCTGCAAAACTACTATCTGACTAAACTAGAAAGCAATGATTATGGAAAAAGAAATCTGATACTAAGCTGGCACACAGAAGATGTGAAAGACTTAAATAGAAAAGTTCATGTGAAGACTGTCAATAGGCTCTATATTTAGGAGTTGCTCTTGATGGAAGTATATTCCAAGACCAAAAATTCAAGTCTATGGATAAAAAAAGGTCAATTTGTTAAGAATTAAAGACTAAAATGTTCCACTCCATAAACTAGGAACAGTTCCTTAATATAGAAAAAAATTCAAACAGCTCGTTTTTCATGGAACTACTAAAGCTTTTTTATCTATTATAGGTTCTTTATTTCTCAAGATTGTACCTTCACTAAAAAGGAAGTTTTGACTATTTTATAGTACACTGTGCTGAGATTATACATAAGAGTTAAACCTAAATTCCTCATAGAACATCCTCATTCTTCATTTGAAATACAGATTCACTCTCAAGGAAAAACTCACCCAAGTTGATTGCAGTTGCAAGGGATGTTGAATACAAAAGGTAGAGGATGGGGGACTACAGAAGAGGAAATAACAATGACTCATAAGGGATAAAAAAAAAAGTGCAAGTCTGAGACAGAAAACTCATTTCACTTACAAATATTTATAAGGCTGTAGTAAAAGTAAACTATTCTAAAATTTTAAAATACATTTTCCTTTAGGGAGCAAAGGTAACTTAATAGAAGAAGAAAATTCCTCTCAGCTGTTTTTAATTTCACTTACTTTTGTCACTGAAGCACAGGCTATGGGACTCAGAACTCAAAGTTTAAGGTTTTGAAGTGATCCTGACAGATTAATGAACATAAAAGTTTTACCCATATGCTTATTAGGCCTTCCTGTAACATTTCCACAAAAGTATAGTGACATGGCAACTGGTTTTCAGTCAAACCTGAGCTCTCTCTCTCAAGGGTTTAAGTAAAGAAAAATACTACAGTTAACGCCTATTTTACAGCCTGTATTTGAATGCTGAAACTACACACTGGAAGGTCTTCTTAAAAATGCCTTATTCCAGTATACTTCACCTCCACAATTCTCAGCCCCACAGAGATCATCACAACTCTTGTTAGCCTAAGGCTAAAAGATTTCTGTACTACTTTCCAGTTCTTCTGCTGTAAGGGCCAGAGTTCCCTCTGTGGGGAGACAACTTAATTTAGAAGTGAATACTAAGAATTTATTTTCACATATTTATTCTCTGAGCCTGATATAGGACAAATGCCTGCGGTGATATGCATCTTCCCAAATGGATATTCACTATTGAGAAAAATCACAGAAAGGCATCAGAAAATGTTTATTCTTCCCAGCTGCAGTTGACATGTTTGGTACACAGGGGGGAAAAAACAAAAGGAAAAGATCTATTTGCTTTACAGTCTGACAGACCATATTAACTATATTAAATAAACCACTTTCCACCTGTATTTTTACATGCTTCTTCAACCAAAAATGACAAGCACTACATCTACTGTAAAGAGTCAGATCAGGTTCCAAGGTCAAGTTATATCTCTTTTTCAAAAACAAAGGTAACTGCATATTCTATCACAGCCTGTTAAAACAACCTTCTATTGAGACAATCACCACTTCTTAAGACATTTAAAATAACACTTCCTTTGCCAGACTTCTTTAAACTCAATACTCTCAGAACTGTCCATGAAGTGATAAAATCCTACTGTTAACCAGCACATTATTTTGGCTGCAGATTCTTAAAAATATTTATATTATGTAAACTTTAAGGTAACAAAATGAAAAGGGAGATGGGGGAAAAAAAACCAACTTCAACTTCTAACAGATTTAACAACCTTTTTTTTTCCTTTAAATACAGTCACTGTGTCTCCAGTATTTCTTTTTCAGTTTTTAAATAATACGGTAAAATGTTGTTCTCCCGAATAACAAACACTTGAGAAAACCTGCTATATTAACTGAAGAACACATTACTCATTTATTTTGAATATCCTGAGTTTGCTGAGTTTCTATCTAAAAAGAAAAGATACCATCACGCACAAAAATAAGCTGAAGGTTGATGACAACACACAACGTTACTTCCCCTCCTCTCAATCTCACTCCCCCAACAACACCTCCCAGGGAAGAGTACCTACTATTTGGGTACTAAGTGGGACTGTTACCCACTAGTAACAAATCTACTGTATCGCTGCCAGAAGGAATACACAGCCAAATGACGGAATTTTGGTAATGCACAGCAGCAGCACAATTAACTCCAGAAATAGGTACTTTTAAGATTATCTGTCTAAAGCCTTTGAAACAACACAACTCTGAAAGTGTGTTACACAACCTGATCTGAC
Organism: Manacus candei; assembly: GCF_025592945.1. Taxonomy (NCBI): domain Eukaryota; kingdom Metazoa; phylum Chordata; class Aves; order Passeriformes; family Pipridae; genus Manacus; species Manacus candei. The sequence goes on along the minus strand of NW_026138065.1, from coordinate 20,337,537 downwards.
CATTTCAGTGGCAAACAAAACAGTCCCTAGAGAAAAGGAAAAATCCCACAACACTCTCTACACCCAAGAAGGTACTTCCTGAAGTGGATGGGTAGCTTTTATTTTTCTTCTGGACCATCTCTCCCCCCAGTACAATAGATGCAAGTGTTTTAGGCCAGTCTGACAAATCTAATGGGGAATTTAGAATACTGTTTATACTTATTTTAGAATATTTTTGATTAAACAACTCAGTACTATAAACAAGATGAAATATTTACAGTAGCATAATACCAAGTTGCTTTTTCATCTAAAAACCACTATTTTTCTCCCAACAGAGGTTTGAAACACCTCAGATTCAGCCATTTATTTGAAGAGATCTGTAAAAGCAAAATGTCTTATTCTAAATACTTAAGTGTATGCTGAGCACCCGTAGGCATCAGTATGGCTGTGCTTTCCTTTTTCAGCCCCTCCCTAGGTACTCTGGCTGGCGATTCTGTAGATGATACTACACTGGCAGCATCATAGCTAATACTGATTCCCATATTAACTTTAGAGAATAAAGTAAAGCTGCATCTTCCCAAGATGTACGTAATTAGAACAAAAAGTTACACAAAATGACACATTTACAGAGAGAGCAAACTCTTTCTAGAACCTTTTTTGGTGTCAGGGTCCAGAGAGATTTAAGAGAGAAAGGGAGAGAGGGAACATCAAACAGGTGGAAAGAAATTATCCTATGTCCACAGCTATGTTCAGGACAAATCTAACATCACATACCCAAGGGAGAAAAACATGCAGAGGAGTGCTGCAAAATGGAGGACTTTCTGCAAACTGCCTAGCTGGGACACTACAGCTCATAAGAGCATATTTTGCCCACAACTTTTGTTCTGAAGCAGGTCTGTAGGGTAAGCCTTTACATTTGAATCACAGATGGGATTTTCCTTTAAGAACTTAAGGCAATAAGGAAATTCAAACTACTATAAAATCCTGCATAACTGAAGAAATTCCTCTGCTGGTTTACGGCCTCAAATTTCCAAACATCTGAGCTGCTGATGCCATACAAAATTTCTCTGTGTTATAAGTAAAAAGCTGTAAAACCACACTCACAAAACTACAAGACTTAATAACACAGAGGTAAAAATTTAATATTAAAATCCCAGCTCAGCAAAGAACGTAAACTTGGACATTTTGCTGATTTAAGCTGGAATTACTCCCTGAATAAAGCATATATGTTTAACTGTTTGCTGGGTCAGGACTCAAACTTTCTGAAGTCTGCCACCTATGTGTAATACTTATCAAGTGCCTTCACAAGGTCTCAAGTGTGGTTTTCTAAAAGTGATCTCCGAGGAAAATACACTGTCTAAACAGTATGTGAACAGCAGAAACCAAATCTTGATTTCAAACAAATTACATTGGTTATAAATCCCTCAAATCAAACTAGTGCACCAAGACAAGACACAACTTCATACAGAAATGAAAGCCCAAAACAAGAGGCAAGAACATCCCTTGCTGTTGTTAAAACTAAGACTTAAAGCTGCTGCAACAAATGTGTGAAAAACCCAAACAACCAACCCTGTCCTTGTTACTCCCCTGCCCAAGCTTATCTGTATTTATTAACACTTCTGCTAAGACCCATATTTATGATTCACTTATATCTGCCACTCAAACACTAGGGAAAATGGACTGTGTTGAAATACTACAGACATAACTGTAAAAGCCACAAAACGCAAACTGAAAAAGAAAAATTACTTAATACCTAGGAATATTTTTAAAGTTTGGCATATCTCATTCAGATTTTGGATATTTGCTGCAAATAAGAGATATTTTTTTCCCACCATCATATGATGCAGCTTCAAAAGCCTTAAGACTTTAAAACCGGTGGGAGCAAAATTAACATGCTGGGTCACATTAAGGTAATCGCTCTCCCTTATTTTTCAGGTCCCTGACAAATGCTTTAGTAACAAGTTTGTATTCTCTGCCTAAAAAGTACTTTTTCTAATTTTTAAAACATACAGAAACCTATTCTGATGTTTAAAGCTGTAGAAGGTTGCAATGAACTTCGTTTCACTATTGTAACCTAATGAACTGAGCCTTCTTAGAGTTTAGCTGCACTACAGAGGATAAAACCTTCGCTGTCTATCTTAAGTTCAGCATTCAGAGTTTTCATTCACTTGTGAGTGTTTTCATACATCACTGTGCAGGAGAAGGTCTCCGAGGCAACTCCTGAAGACCACCAAAACGCCATTCAAACACTGTCCCAAAAGCGGTGCGAAAGAACCGAGCAGCCAAACGCAAACTCACTCCGGCAACTCGGGATACCATGGCACGGGCACAGAGTTCCTCTTGGCAAAATCCCCCGTGGGAGGAGCCACCGATCGCTCCCAGGTTTTAGCGCTCAATTCCTTGCCTTCCTGAACTCAACTTACCGTCTATATTTTCTTCGGTAAGACCTCAAAAAGCACACGAACTAGCCAGAAAAGGGGGGTGCCGACTTAGTGGCCGCAGCGCCCGGGACAGCGAGCGACAGCCAACCTGTGCGACGCGGGTTTATGTGAGCAGAGGAAGCAGAATTCCTGCCGCGGGGTCCCTACCTGGAAAGCATCGGGGGCAGGGGAGGACACGGCTAAAGGGCAGAGGGCGCGGGGAAGGGGCCAAGCCAGGGCAGGCGGTGCCGGCAGCGGCACCTGCAGCCGGAGGGCAGGGAAGGAGGGCGGGCTCGTACCTTTGAGCTGGGGCAGCGGCGAGAGCTCCACGGGGCTGCCCTGGCTGCGGAACTGCGAGGAGCCCTGCGAGCGCTTCTGCCTCTGCGCCTTGCGCACCGATTTCCGCGTGAAGCCATCCACCTTCTCCGCCGCAGAGATGGCCGCCGACATGGCTGGGCGGCGGGGCGGCTCTCCACGAGCATATATTAGACCGGAGGAGAAGCGGGCGGGCAAAAAAGAAAGGGGCTTAAAACAAACAAACAAACAACAAGAAAAAAAAAAAATCACCACCAAAAAAAAAAAAAACCACGCCGAAGTCTTGGCTGCCCTCGCACGCCGCGCCGACGGGGAGAAGAGAGGCGCGGAGCGGGCTCTGCCGGGCGCTGGGGAGGCTCCCGGGTGGCTCCTCAGTTCCTGCTTCCCTCGCCGTTTCCTCCCCGCGCGGAGCCGGCGGGGGAGCGGAAGGGGGGGAAGAGGAGGAGAAGGAAAGGGAAAACAAACAAACAAATCCAAAGACAACTTTGCCCGGCGGGGCGGGGGCGGGCGGGCGCCAAACTTTCCCTCCCGGGGTCCCGCTTCTCCTTAGGGCAGACGCGGCGCGACCCGCCGCGGGACGGGTTTGGCGGCGCCGCTGCCCCGCTCCCGCCTCGTTCGCTCCGCGTCCCCTGCAGCCGAGCCCGCTGTCATCGGCCGGGCTCTCCCCCGGGCTTCAGCCGCTCGCTTCCACACGCCCCTTCTTCTCCCCCTTCAGCCGCCGCCAGGAGCTCCCCGCCGTCATCCCGCCCCGTCCCGGGCCGCCGCGAGCGCCGCCGCCTGAGCCCCGGAGCCGCCGGGCAGCGGCCGCGCAACTTGGCGGAGCGAGCGGAGTTGAGCGGGGGGGGGGGGGGGGGGGAGGGGGCGGGGCGAGGGCGAGAGGAGCTGCCGCGGCTGGCGGCGCTGGGTGATTGACGGCGCCGCGCAGCCAATGAGAGGAGAGCCCCGCGGAACGCCCCCCGCCCCCCCCGCGGGGGCTCGGGGAGGACGCGGGAGCCGGGACGTGCGGCGGGGACGGCGTGATTGACAGGCGGCTCGCCCAACCGGAAGGCGGAGGGGCGGGGTGGGCGGGGCTCTCCCGGCGCAGGGAAGGGGAAGGGGCGGGATGGCGAACGGGGCGCGCGCCGGCCAATCCGGCGGGCGGCGCCGGGAAGAGGGGTTCTCTGCTCCGCGGCGCTCCCACCCGGGGAAGGCACCCCCTCCCTGTGAAGCCCGAGCCCGGGGATGCTTCTCACAGCGACACCGTTAAAGGGGTTTTGGAGTTGGAGCCGCGCGCGCCTGGAGTCGTGGCGGCGGCGCGTGGATGCGTTTCGTGCCATCTTCCGAGTGCTCCCGACTTGTTTGGTTTTTTTTTTCCCCACTCTCCAGACACCTTATCGCTTTAGGTCTGCCTTACATCTCCGCGTGAATTTGGCTCTCTGCAGATCGGTGTTAACGCGGTGCTGGCTTTCTCTCACCCAGCCACGGTGAGAGAAAGGTCTTGTTTTGCGGGCTGGAGGCACAAAGTTGCCTGGAACGAGCACGTGCTGAGCTCCCAAGGAGTGAATATGTATGGGAGTAACTAATTCTTCTGGTTTGTACGGTTTATATGGTCCAGGCTGGAGGTGGGCCGTGAGAAATGAGAGTTGTGGCTGCTGTGGTGTATAAAAGTCGTGACTGTGTGTGCAGTACGTGGTTGCCTTAAAGTCTGACTTGCACTGCCCCATTTCCACGTACAAATAGCTCCCCCCGCCCCGTTTTGAACCGCAAATGTGGGATGCCTTAGCTCGTAGTCATTCACCTAGAGATAAGTTTTATGCACATCAGCACATTTCTTCTTACTACGTAGTTTTAGGTATCAATTCAGCAAATAATTATTTGTAGTGTTTTAGATACACACTCAAGTTTCAGTAGCTGTGGTAGGACATAAATACTGTCAGGTAACCATAAATGTTTGTCAAATGCCTTCATGACTTGGACTTTAATCATTGTATGTATAAACCATAAATCAAAAGCCAGAGGTAGATTATGGCTTTATGTGAACATAAAAGAAGTCTAAGACTGTGTAAGCCTGTTCAATAGAAACTGTTTTCTCAGTTTCCTTCTGTCTTTCTTTTCCTCTGTCAACACAGCTTCTACTTTAACTTGCACACCTCTGGTCTTTTTTGCTTTTGGTGAGATAATCTTTTCTGTTTGGAAATAGATGAAGAATACTCTAAGAGAATTCTTTTCTGTATACTTTAGATTCTACTCTGGATGCAACATATCTAGAAATTATAGGTACCAGTATAATACACTGTTATCTTTCTTTTTTTTTTAAATATATTACAAAATCAATTTTACAGACAACATGGCAGTCTTCAAGCATTTCTCCTTTAAACTGCTAGCTCCTGTATTCACTGTAGTAAAGAAAATCCGTGCATTCCTTACCTGGTTAACTCACATTTAACTTCAAGGCCCACAGCTCCTGTTGAGAGGTCAGTAGGGCCCAGCCCCTGGATCAGTGTGTCCCTCTGTTCCTGCCTGCCCTCCGGCAGCTGTCATTTTCTTCTGCACCCATTTTTAGAAAGTGACACTGCCCAGTGTGTCCTGTATACTGTTTATTGGCAACTCAAGCCTTGCTGCCTGTTCCCAGTATAAAAGAGTCTGCCATAAAGTTTCATCAATTAAATATTGCAGAGTTTGTTAAGAAAGCCTTATATAAGTTCTAAGTAACATAAAAATATTTTTCTGAGGTTTAAAATATTTTCTTCGAGGTTGCTTAGACTTTGGAATGGCTTCCATGCTGTTTGAAACTATGCTGTAAAAACCTGTTGGCAGTTGTAATTCGTGACACAAAGACCTCCGTAAATAATAGTTGCAATGATGGGATTTTCATGTCAACTGCACTGGAAGATATTTTCAGACCATATTGTCATATACAAAAAAAAAAAAAAAAAGTGAAATCTGAGTCAGCCAAACAAAAAGAAACTGTTTTATTCTCCCAAATAAATAAAAGGAATTTTTAGCCATTGAGTTTTGTTTTGTCTTTTTAATATAACTCTTCTGTTTCAGAAAAGAATGATCAACATTGCTAGAGAGCAGCTACAGTTTCCAAAATGGAAATGGTAATGTTTGAAATAAGGTACACTTGGAAGTCAGTTGAATTACATGGATGTATGAAACCATTGGAACATACAGGCCTGCAGGACTGGGGGATTTGGAGAAAAAAAAAGATGAAAGTGAGAGCTCTGACTGACAATCTGAAACAACTATGTTTGAGAAAGCTGAAGATTTCTCTTCCCTGCTTTCTGCACATGCTGCTTCCTACACAGCTGTCTGAGCTGCTCTGAGTCAGCTTCTGAACCCCCTACTTTTCAGAGTGTATTTAAAGGCATACAGTGATGATGCCAGGTTATAAGCTGCTGGCTCCAAACCCAATTCATAGAAGTCCAAGGTGTCCGCAGAGAATGTTGTGAATAGTAGTTTTATGCCAAGTTATTCCCACTCCTAAATCAGAGCCCTCAATATGCACCAAAGCATCGATTCTACAAAACCTCTCGCATGTGTCTAACTTGACTTGGAAGAAGGCTCATTATTGTTCATGATCGTTATTCAAAATGGAGAAGCAATATTCTGGAGCAGATTTTACTAAAAGTCACATTTGCAGTTCTTAATATTCAGTCACAGAGAATTATTTCCAGAAGTAGGAAATAATTAGCTTTTTTTTATCCAGGAGAGAAACCTTTGGAAAGGTGAACAAGAATATGACATATCATTATCTTGCAGAATCCTGACAAACTTGGCTTGCAAATGCAGTGCTTCCAGTAACATGTTGCTACTTGGTTTTTGCTTCAGGGAGTTGCCTGGCTGCCAGCAGATGAGGAGTTAACTATAGCTCTGCTTTCCCCTTTTTCTGTACAGATGCTTGGAGGCCAAGCTATGATGTAGCTCTTCTCAGAGAGAGTGGAAGAATATTTTAGTGAAGGGAATGTCCTAAGTGGGTGAACTCTCAGTCAAGAAGCTTTGTGGAGAAAACTTAATTTTATTTCCCTCACAAAGTGAAAATTTGTAAGGAAAAGCCGTGTTGGGGCTGCGACCATGCTTTTATTTACTACTGCACCACTGCAGCAGTTCTTCAGGGTATTTCATAGAATCATAGAATAATAGAATGGTTTTTGTTGGAAGGGACCTTAAAGAGCATCTAGTTCTAAAACCCCTGCCTTGGGCAGGGACGCCTTCCACTAGACCAGGTTACTCAAAGCTCCATCCAAGCCTCTTCCAGGAATGGGGCATCCACAACTTCTCTGGGCAATCTGTTCCAGTGCCTCACCACCCTCATAGTGATGAACTTCTTCCTAATACATGATCTAAATGTACCCTTTTTCAGTTTAGAGCCATTGCCCCTGGTCCTATGACTACATGTCCTTCTAGTAAGTCCCTCTCCAGCTCTCTTGTAGACCCCCTTTACATACTGGAAGTGCTATAAGGTCTCCCTAGGATCTTCTCTTCTCCAGGCTGAGCAACCCCAACTCACTCAGCCTGTCTGCAAAGGAGAGATACCCCAGTCCTAGCTTAAAATACTTTCTGGACTAAGGCTGTGCTCTTTCAAGCATGCATGGAATTAAGTTTAAGCACTTGGACTGTCCCAGTAAAACCAAGTGAGCTATTCACCTACTTCAGGTTAGACGGTATGTTTACATGTTCGGTGGTCTGCACTGGCTAGTCATTATCTACCGTAAGTGTTCCAAGTCTTAGTCTTCTGCTTGATAAATCCTTAAATAAATACAGCATTAGTTATCTCATGGCCATCTATCACCTTCCTCCCAGAGCAGAATTCAAAATTCTGAGATTGGAACTCAGAGATTAGTTGGCAAGACCATCTTTGTAAGGGTCTTGAGTTTGATTTCCTTCAGCATACCTATGAACATGTCATTAAGAGTATTTCCAGGCAAAACTATATGTATGGGTGTGTGGAAGCAATGGATTGTTAAAACTAACTCTGATTCATGTTGTCATTTTAAAAGCCTTTTAATTGAATCTTCTGTCAGACAACCCAATGTGATCGTGTTGCAAATAAAAAATGTATTTTATTAATTTTGTACACGCAGACAGATGTACACTGATTATTGTAGCCAACAATCCAGTAAAAATGTATCCCAATTTAACTCCGTAGTTCTGCCTGTGTCTTGAACTGCCATTTTGGGTGGGAACAGTGCTGTCTGAAAACTCAACAGTCTTTCTGACTCAGTAAGAAACAAAGGATCCCTTAGGGGTACAGGTTTACAACCAAGCTTTCAGGATCAGTTAGCGTCTTTGCCATAATGACATTTCCTTAGCAAGAATCTACAGAATATGAGCATATGTGTATTTATTAATCTGTTCCCAGTCCTGAAGATTTATTTGCATTTTATATATAAAATGGGGAAAGATCTGCAGCAAGAGGAGTGGATTCATAGTATTTGTAAATGTAATAAATGGTACCTGTATTCACTGAAATGCAAAAAAGACACCAAACCGCACCAACCAACCACCACTGACAACAACAAAAACACTGTAGCCTTTCCACTTTCTAAATGCTTTTGTCTGTGGCAAACCAGGCCTTTTTAAATGCCAACAAGAACTGTCTTCAGCTTTACAGTCTTCTATAAAGAATGTCGAACACAGCATGCAGGAAATAAAAAGGAACTACTTCTGTTATGAAATGTTTGCATGTAAAAGAGAACACCTGGAAGCCTGAGTTCTTTCAGAAAAAAATTCCTAATGCTCAGTGAAGGGAATTAAACAAACAAACAGCAAGGTTTATTCTGTCAGCTTCTCAGCAGGCTAACAAGAATTACTGCATGCTAAGAATCAGCTGCTCTTGGAAACTTAATGAATGTGGCAACCAGAAAAGTACAAAACGTGGCCAAGAGATGCAAACCAGATATACAGGCTGGAGTGAAGAGAAATGAAGAGGACTGGCAAAATCTATCCCTAAATCCAAGGTGGAAAGGCATTGCTGTACCAGGGTTTCCAAGTACTTTGACAGTGAAGGATACTTACTGTAAGGAATTGAGTCTGAATCTAGCATTGTAATTCTGTTCACTTGTAATTCTATTCTCCTTGGGGAATAATAGCAGAAAAGTATTTTTATATTTTCATCTGTCTCTGCTGTGATTTAGCAACTGGAAACAAAGAGCCAGGTCACCCAAACAGGCAGTTCTCCACGGCCTGCTAGCAAGTGGGCTGGCACCCTTCGTCTGCAAATCTGCCCTCTCTAACAGGCTTAGTTTCCAGCTATAGCTTTTCAGGAGCATTGTTTAACCTTGTTTTGCAAAACCACAATGAGTGCTACTAGTAAGGAAGCGTCCTAAATATTGATTAATTAAAATCAATCCTTTCACTCCCTAGTTAATGAATGAAATGAAGTCACATGCCCTTCTGGATACTACTAACTTGTATGGATTAGAAAGTTTTGTGTGCACTGTTTTCACCTTTTTAACTGTTTTCAGAGCTACAAAAGAGACATTAAAAAGACCGTTGTGGTTTTTATGTAATAACATGATTTGCAGAGCTCGATCTTTGGGAAAAAGATTAAAAAGTAAGGCTTGAAATAGAGTCATATGTGTGAGTAAGCACACGGAAGAGTCTGACGTGAGCTTTAGAGAAATAATGTTTATAGTAATTTAATTGTTTGTCCTTTTCTCTGTAACATCCAGAAATATCTCTTTTTGCTAACAGATGCACTAAATGGTCTTTCTGGGATTTCAGAAGCATCTGCCTCCATGTTAGGACTTGTCTACCTTGGGGAAATGTACTGCCCTTCCTACAGCACTACAGCCATAGTGGTTGAATTAAAGCAGCACAGTAATGCCCATGATTTTTCCTTATGTAGATGTGCTCTTAGTCACGATGGGAAAGGCAGTGGAGCTTGTTTCTGCTCCAGTGAAACGTGACATTACAGCAAAAGCTTTCTCTCACAAGTCACAGTCTAGAGCAGGATCCCAGCGCTTCCCTGCTGAAGGATGGAGCACCTTTAGTGACCTGACTTGCTCTCCTTCCAGTGGATCTGACACCACAATCACTAAGCACAGACCGTGCAGCCAGCTCACTTAATCCTACCCAGCGAACACGAGCCACAGTTTGCGTTTCAGTCTGTAAATTGTTCTTTTGTTTTGCAGGCTTTACTGAACACAGTTTTATTTCATGTGACTGTGCTATTTATGGAGGAGTAAATATTGCCGGGGGTCTATTTAAAAAGGCCAATGACCTGGATTTTTTTCCATTTGAATTATCTCCAAGAGTCAAACATGTTTAACAACTGATTTTTTTTCCCGTGTTGCTGTAGACTGCAATAATTTCTAACATCTTAGATCAACACCAACTAAAAAGACAAAGATTTTGAGTGAAATAAAACTTCATGTAGTATGAATGTGATCAGACAGTATGCGACCTTGCCATTTTTGGAAGAGATGAATTCCACCCTGATTTACCAGCTAAGAACACAGCATGGTTTTAACCTCTGATATTAGCCTTTTCATACTGCTGTGGTAATTTGAGTTCATAACTCTAGTTTGTTCCTTTTATTATTATTTTTACAAAACCAATTACCAACTGTGTTTTCACAAATTATGAATAAATAAATAAACAAAATATTTTCAGAAATATTTAAGCAGGCAAATGTTCTTCTGTTTTTCTTGCTGTTCCTGCAATCTAAATAGCAGTACTCCTTTGCTATTTAAGAAAGATGAAGTTCAACGATGAGAGGAAAGTAGTGCTGTATTTTCACTTCCAAGAAACAGCTTTGTGAATGAAAACAGGTAGCCAAATGTCAGGAATATTAGATAGGTCTGAGTATTCTTTGAAGATGAGCCAACTATATTTTTTTAATATGTAAATTTTTTAACAGTATACAAAGATGAACACAGAATGTATAATGGGCATCAGTCAACCTGGACTTTTGCTGTAGACATATTTGTCTTTATCCAGTCCTGTAAAAGCATGAAAAGTACAACTTTTTTACTGAATGTTGTTCAATACATGCTCTAGAGTTTGTGGTGTTTACCATGTCATTAAAAGGCTGGCTTCAGTGCAAAGCTGGCTTCAGAAGTCATAACCCACTTCTACCCTGGAGAGGTGAAGCAGGTGGACAGGGATGGGATTCTCTCAGGCTGGACTTACTACCAAAGCTGTCATTACACTTGATTGCATTAATTCAAAATTTTGTCTTTACTGGAGAAGAAGCATTCTGGACAACACTTAGATAATTCAGTGCTCTGATGATGCAAATGATGAGCATAACTTTACTATTATTCTCTTTTGAACCACACTACTCCATGGAGTACCTTTGCTATACAAGCTGCCATATATATATATATATACACACATATATATACACACACACACATATACAAATCCTACCAGTCCTGCTTAACCCATTGGGAAAATGCCAAGAAGCAATGGCAAATCTTCTTGTCCTGTTGATGCCTTAGGAAAGACAATTATTTCAAGGTGTTGGGAAAAATATTCCACATAGCTAGTCAAGCTAATAGAAATTTACATTGGTATTTCTTCAAATGAAACAAAACTGATTCCTTGGAAAAGATGTTTTATGGAAAATAAAGCCTTTTTTTAAGTTTTTCCACTCAAGCCTACCACTTATCACTTCAACTTTCTAATGTTTTGTGTCCTTGTTCAAATATACGAGTTTACCAGTAGGTTATTTCACACTTTAAAAAGATTTTGTCTTCCTTGTGTCGGAATCGTTGCCATAAAATGAACTTCTGTCAGTGACAGCTACAGCCTCCATTAAGATGAGACATGCCAGTGCTGTTTCATTCTCAGTTGTAACATGTTTTTAGTTCTTGCTTGTATTACTAAACAAGAGTTTTCAGATTCTAACTGAAACCATCTTTCAAAATTAAGTTAGCTAAAGCCTTAATTAGCCAGTACCGATAAGAACAGATTGCAATGACTGCATATCATACTCCAGTCTATCTCTTTGTTAAAAAGCTGAAACCTTATAAGAAAAGAAAAAAATTCAGACTGTTTTCTGTCTTAATAGACCTCAGAACTCTCTGAGGTGAAGCAGAATAACCATAGTATAAAATAACCAAGCACCTGCTGTAATCCCTTTATAGATTATTAGTTTATATGCATGTCCTCCTACATGGATATCTCAGATTTCCCTTCCCTTTTTCCTTTCTTGTAAAGACTGGTGGCCTACATATTCTCTACTCAAGTTTTTGGAGACCATAGAACCACCAAAGTCATCAAATTTACGTTAACATAAAATGTACTAATTTACATAATTAAAGACAAACTTCTCAAATGAGCCTGAAGGTCAGATTTTATAAATAAAAAACATAGATTTCCATTTTCTGAAATTAAAGTTTCTTTTAAAATATTCAGTTTTCCTTAATAAATAACATTAAAGAGGGTTTCTGGAAAGCAGAGCCATGGTAGATGGCAGAAGTACGAGCTGATGTATGAGTAAAGCTCAGTGCTGTTCTAAGAGGATTGGATCTAGGCAACTCTAGAGGCAACTCATGATCCTGATCTCCCTGCCACAGGTAAAAGCATTAAACATATACTGGGATAGGATTGGACTAAGATGATACATACATACATACATACATAAGTATATATTTATATATTCTGAAATATGTGTACTTTGGACCAGGAAACCTCTGTCTCTTTGACTGTTCTATTGACCTGGATTAGATGTCTCACTGATTGCAGCATCATCATAGAATCATCATAGAGTGGTTTGGGTTGGGAGGGATCTTAAAGAGCATCTGGTTCCAAACCTCTTGCCATTTGGCAGGGACCCCTTCCACTAGACCAGGTTGCTCAAAACCTTGTCCAACCTGGCCTTGAACACTTCCAAGGATGGGACATCCACAACTTCTCTGTGTAACCTGTTCCAGTACCTCACCACTCTCACAGTAAAGTAGTTCTCCTTTGTCCTGTCTGTAAAAAGAAAGAAAGAAACAAACAAACCCAAACCAAACAAAAAACTCTAGCAAAAATCAAATTAAAACCCCCAAATGCTTAGAAACTTATGAAATAGGAGAGCATTTCATAGCTGATAAATTAATGCAAGATCAAAGGAAAAATGATTGGATTTGTACTGGTTTGTATGAATTACTTTGTAGGCTAAAGACATTTCCCATGCATTTCTTACAAATAGTATCAATGCACCTGAGCTGACAACTGATACAGTGTGTTAAAAAAAGGCAGAAAATGTTAGATGTTCTTTCAACATAAGACTTGGTAAGACGGAATCTTCACCGATCCCAAAATACTTTGTCCTGTAACAAATCCAGCAGTGTGACCAAAAAAAAAAGATGTTGTTGCACAGACAACCTTGTTGCTTGTCTCTAGCCTAAGACTTTTTTGGATTTTTGTGGCTTTTGAGAAACATCACTAGTAAGTTCGCAAAGTGAGAGGAGCATTTTTTTAAGAACTGTAAGTACTGTTGCTGTGCCCTGAATTTCTTGTATACTATGTTTTTATTTTGTACTGGGCCCTGCGTCAGGCAGTGCCCTGTGAAACCCATGTCTGCTTTTCCACCAGGCAAATTGAAGTGTTCAGAAGAAGAGAGGGGTGTAGTTAAAAGATGTCTTCCAATTTTATTCAATACAGACATAGTCAAATATTTTTTTCTAGGTCACTCTAATGGATAGAAGAAGGATCTCTTCTTATGATATCTTTTATTAATATTCACCACATTTCCAAAATAATGAGGACAAATTGACATACTAACCATATATATTTGATTTCTGTGACTGGAAATGACCCGTTCATGCCTCTGAATATATGTCCTAGACCAAAAACTGTTTTCTGTCTTCCCCAATTTTTACCACAGAGGTTTCAGAGTATAGAAGTTCTTGGCTTTTTAAGATAGAAGTGTCTTTGCAGAAGTCCACTGTTCAATGTACTGCTGTCTACACATATAATTACTAAACACTACAAAACTACTGTGATTTGAATGTCTTTAGTATTTGTTTTCTCTGTCCAACAGAGCAGTAGGGATTTCAAACCCTTTCATTTCTGCAGCTTTATTACTTTTTGTAGGGAAAAAAAGGATAAAATTTCAAAGTCATTGTTACCAAAGTCTTACTTAAATATCCATGTTAATTGACTTGCCTGGTCAGCTGCTGTTTGTGAGGTTAAAGTAGGCTCAGTCCTGCACTCTATCTTAGAAAAAAACCTAGAACAACTTTTTTAAACAACATTTATACTCTATTTGATCCCAGACATATGGGGTAGCCTCCAAGTTCTACACATCTAATGAATTTTGGACAATGTTATTATAAATGTCATATTTTTAATGTGGAACAGGCTGCTTGCTCACTGGGTCTATACCACATACTTGTCAGAGTGATGAAGAGCCATTAACCTTAATGGCTGTACCAGATAAAGTGGAAAGTCCCCAAACAGAAAGAAGGAACAGAAATTAAAAGAATGAAACTTCCAGAGGGTCTCACAGGGGGAACAAAGGGGAAGAGTTATGCATTCTTCAAAGGTTCAGTTGGGAAGAAAGACAATTTATTGATGCAGGAGAAAAGGGTTTTAATTATGAGACACTACAATGACAAAGAAAGTCACTCTGGTTTTGAGGAGACGAGGTGAGATGAAAGCAGCTTGTAGATACTCTATTACCAAACAAAACTGTGGAAATTGAGGCTGGGAAAATATGGTTGAAGTTTATTATTTTGTGCATGATTGTATACTTCTTTTATGAGCTAAGTGCAGAGTCTCTTGATTTAGAATTCAGTACAGTCTGCATGGCTATGAACCCTGCTCTGCACAGACGCCCAGAGACTCACGCGCAGACTGATCCTACCCAGGCACCTACCTGAAGCACATAAATGTTAAGCCTAATAATCAAGTCTCTCTCCCTTCAGGGGAGCAGTATAGGCACCCTGTAGTGGAAAGTTACATCTCAGATGAGCTGAATTGCTCTCTGGAGACTGCCTGTCCCTCCAACACTGCTGGAGAAGCAGCTTACCATGACCAGAATCTGAGGTGCTCAGGTCACACTGGAGTGTGACTTGCTAAGAGGCCTTTGGCTTCTAAAGGCCAAAACACCTACAAAGCTGGAGCTATACCAAAGGATTAAGGAAAAATTCTTATCCTGAACTTCAAAACCTGTATATGCTTTGCTTCTCTGTGTCTGACTGCTCTGCCATTAGGAAGGAGTGCTTCCCAGACACTGGCTCTCTGTTTCTCACACTCGAGAAAGTGGTTGCAACAACCTAGCACCTTGTACTTTTCAGAAGTAGTATAATGGGTTTGAAGATGTGCAGATGATGAGAAGAGTCTATCAGCAGCGCTTGGAGGAGTGGGATTAATTGGTTTATAAGTAGAATATTATAGTGTTCTGTTCATCTGATTAATAATAAGTATGTTATTTACAGTATGTTTCTTTTGCTAGATAATGCAAAATGTTTCATTAATTTCTATATTTCACACACACACATACACACCCTTTTGTGACCATCCTAATTTCTAGTAATTGCTTTGGGACACTTTTTTAGCTCCGTCACGTTAAAGAATTTCATCACCTTCACCAAAGATGTACTGATTGACATCAGTTGAAGATCTGAAAATTTCTTCAGTCTTTTTTGCCCGCCAAGGTATACTTAGTGTTTTACATTTGCTGTTTTCACTGATCACTGAACTCATTTAACTGCAAACACTCTGTCACTGTAGGAACTGTAGCATTATGTGATTTAGTGTTGCTTTTACCTCTGCAGACCAGAGTTGAAATTCTTTGTAATACTTTCATAGGCCAAGTCATAATGGGTGTCTTTATTCAGATTGCATGCTGCTATTGTTTTGCTGCATCTGAACATTAATTAGGTATTCTGAGGAGTAAAGAGTTTTAATACATTAAGGTAAATTTTAATAACCTGATAAGAAAGGGAATCTTCTGTGGTCCAGGTAATGGAAGCAATAGGAACTACTTTCCAATATACAAGCATATGCAGGTAAAGAGATTTTATTGAGTGCAGTTTGGTAAAAGTTTGTGGTTCTTTGAGGAGGGACAGAAAAAAACCAGAGGAACTGTGACAGGACAGTAGGAAAGAGATCACTGCAGCTGCAAAAGTACCAATAGTCTGTCAGTGTTAGAAATAATTAAAAAAGGGGAATTTTGGCCAGATTGCTATCTATAAAGGGGATTTGAGAGCAAAGCCTGTCTCTTCTGCTGCTTGATTCCTTTTGTGTTCAAGGACACAGGATGTTTTTCCTTCTTTATAAAGAAACAGAACTGAACAAAGTAATATTGGTTCCAATTTCTTCTTCTATGGAAAGTAAATTGTGCATTACCCATTCTAGTTAGGAAAAGATTAAAAGAAGCAGCATGCTATTCTCATGGTTGCTGTCCAAAATCAGAATCTTTCCATTGCCCTTCTTCCTCAACCAGTCTAACAGGAATTGGTGATTCTGGGCTTTGCCAAGGGCACAAACCACATCCTCTTGCAGTCAGTACCATAAGGTGTGAGGCTTTCCTGGTGATTAGCTCTCTGCAGAAAATACTGGTGGGTAGGAGGAAGGCAAGGAAATACACATTTTTATAATGGTTTTAAAGTCAGAAAATGTTATTGTCAACTAACTGCAAATTGGTGCTGGTATGCTCATAAGATTTCTCTTACTGCTCCCTTCAGTGGTAAGGATTAATGACTTCCTAAGATGTGTGTTTGTCTCCACAAGAGAAAACACTGGAAAACTGCTTACGCTTTTCAGTTTCCATTTATTGCTACGTGTGACGTACAGGCCTATAAATGTCTGGTTCAACATAAAATTCCAAATAATTATAAGGCAGTAGGATTCTTTTTAAAAAGTCTTTCAGAATGGTAATCTCCAGATTATATGAGCATCAGAAGTTATGTAAGAGTAGTATAAAGTTTCCACGCTATAATGTCAGTGTGATGAACCTGAAACTATCAGACATTAAATTATTGGTTTCTTGACAACACTTTCTTGCAAACTTATCTCTGTTGCTGTGACCTTTAACAGGGATTTTTCTTCTGTAGATTAATTTTAAGAAGGGAACAACAAGCTGCGCAGCAAAATGAATGGTAGGTGTCCCATGTCCTGCTAGTTAGTACCTCACTAACAACAGATGTCACCTGTGAGTCCTTATGACCTCCCCTGTGCCTCAGTGTTCCTGTGGGCAGCATACAGATGGTGCCCCTAGTGATTCCTTCTCGTGCTATGGGTGTCCCCATGACAACCCACGTGCAGATTTACACGACATCCAGTAGAGCTTTTATCTTTAAGACCCTGTGGTTAAAACTGGCCAACAGACTCAGGATTTGTCTTAGGGGTACGTCTAACGGACAGGTCAACAAATGGTGTGATTGCATAAGTCTCATTTCCTTGAGAAAGCAGGAAAGGATTAGCTGCCATCAGGTTTTGCTGTAAGTAATAATATGACCTGCATTTTGCATACTAGTACATCAGTCCGTGTGGAACTGGGGGTGGCAGCCGTGGAGACCTTGAGAGATGCCATGCTGGGACACAGCTGAATATCACTGCCCCATTCAGCCCCATAAAGCCCTAGACCTCCAGCCTGACTGCCCTGTATGCTCAGCCCTGGCCTGAGCTATGCCTCACCCCTGCCACCCCTGGACACCATGACTGTCCTGGAGCCAAGGAATACCATGGGGCCTGTCCCTCAATTGCCAAGGTCTGTCCCCATGGCTCCCTTGCAATTCCAGAGTCACACATGAGGCAGGTCCCAGCTCTGCTGGTTTCTGTAACCCTCCTTGTCTACACCCCAAACTCCTCTGTGGGGGCCAGGAAAGGTCATTAGTCTGTGGTTAATCCTTACTGTGTACCCAAAAGATACTGACTTTTCAGCATTAATAATATCCTAACTCTCAGATTTATCCCAGATTGTGGGACACAATCCCTCTGTGGAGCACAATGACCCTCTACTCCAAGGCAGGGTAGGGGCATGGTTTGCAAAATGAAAAGGCATTACCAGTGATGGTCACAGTTTGTCTGCTTTACTGTAGTGCTACTTCTGGTCTGAGAACAGAAGAAAATGAACATGAGATACAAACAATGCATGATGCATGGGGAAAAAATGTAGTATTGTTTGGAAAATAAGCTTACAAAACTTGTTGCTCTACTTACATAGTTAATTTAGTTTATCAGTTAACAAATAGATTTTTCAAATTTGCTGCTACAGCCCTTTTGCTTGTTATGAATTCCTATGACTCTTCATCAGGTGAAGTGTTCCCCTCGTAGTGAGCATAATTTTATCGCCATCATGAGTTTTGCAGAAGTCTTCTCTAGCAAGATTTGTTTTTAATGAGCTAGTAGGGACTACTTCTTCTAATGGACAAAGAATTTTAAAAATATAATTGTGCATGTTTCTTGTCAAGATGAAATTGCCAGCTAAATGAAATTGTATGTTTCACACAAGAGGCAGCAGTGCTCTGAAAAGACTCGTTTCACTTTCAAGGAATGTGTGCTCTTAAGTCAGACCTGCTAGTTATTTTAAACAAATGCAGCTCATTTAGGAAGATACATACTCTGGATACTGGAGATATCCCTGGCTTATGGAGTTGCTTTATTTCCACTATATGCATTGCAAAATGTATTGTAAGATTAGCAGTATTTGGTGAAGTTTCTAAATAACACAGCTACAGTGACTAGGTAAGAATCATTGTAAATGTCTATGCTCAACTTATTGAACGTGGATGCTTGAATTTGCCTTTATGCATGACAGAAAACCACAATTCCGTGTACTAAGGGGTTGGTCTACATGTTCCACAGCAGATTCCTCAATCTAAACAGCCTCATCTGCATAGTATTATACAGTTGCCTACGCTAAACTAGATACAGTCACATATTCATAATTGTCAGTTTATCTTTGAATGATATTTGTGTTAAATCAGTGTGGACTTCCAGTGTGGAACTTTATATCTTTTAGAGAAGCCATAATATATGTGGTAATTTTGATGTAAAAATCCACATTTTTTTTCTTTCTCTTGCTTTATCTCTACAGGTAGCAAGAAGATAACATCTTTCAGTGCTTGCTACTGCCAGTGCCATTCAGGACCAAACACAGGCAGTAGTATTCCCACGGTAGCAGGAGCTAGAAGTCAGTCTTACAAAATATTTTCAAGGAAGGAAAATTGCGAGGTAATTAACTTTTAGATTCCTGTCATCGTGTCCGGGCAAGGCAGAAGTTAAGAACTGATAGCTCAGAGAAACTGTCTGCTCAGATATCCGTCCACATCGATCAGTAAGAGGTTGCATCACATCTCTTTTGAAAGGAGAAGGTACTGGTACCTTCACAGCAAACCATCACCATCTGTGAACTGTAAGGATGGGCAGAAATGGGAACTAGATAGTATTTTTAGCTCTTAGGTCAGTTTGTTCAAAGTCCAGAAAATTTAAATGCAGATAGAAACTCACTATGATTCATGGTGTGCAGCCAGCATTAGTTCCTCATGTTCTAACAAGGAGCTGCAATGTTTAATATTAGATCCATTTTTATAAGAGAATAATAAAGCAGCTGGACAATAGTGATGTTCTGTAGTTTCCACTGAACACTGCTGCCCTTATCAGAGTATTTTTGTGGTTTGGAAGAGTGATGTGAGTTCTTGTACTTTTCTTTTGCTTGTGTTTTTATTTGTTTGTTTGTTTGCTTGTGTTACCACCTTGCACTATTTTTATTTTGCTTTTACAGTGGCCAGTTTTTCTTTGTCATTTATTTTATTTTGTGATATATCTCCTTCTGGTAATCAGTTGACCTCACTTTTGTGATATGTCATTCCAGAGTGTCGCTTCAGCAGTCGAGAAAAAGTGTGAATTTCAACACCTCATGGCTGCAAGCAGGTTTTAAACAGACAAAACAAAACCCTTGTGCTGTGCTGGCTGTCTTAGTGTACAATAACTGTACAGCAAAAAAAGAGCAGATGTGACTTCAGGGACCAGAAATGCAGATGAAGGCAGTGCACCTACTCACAGTGGTGAAAAGACTCCATCATATTGAATGAATATTGTAATCTTCTCACTGTTGATAATGTTGTGTAGGGAACAGTCCTTATCAAGTGCTTATCAAGTCCTTATATGTTTGCTCAGGTAGGAGAATTTAAGATCCAAAGCTACTCCTTTTAAAGACCTGGTAGCTTTGTTTTCCATGCAGCCTGCATCTGATGCCGGGGTTCTGAGATGCAGAACTCATCTAAGCATGCCAAGAACCCCTTGCCTGGGGGGTTTCTACTAAGGCTTTAGACTCCTGCACTTGTACACTAGTCATGCAACTTCTGCATGTGGTTATTTTCATCTGTATTCCAGAATACCTGCAGTCCCATTCCCCTGGGTGCTGGATAAGCCCACAAAAATATATTAATTATTAAATAAGATATATATGTCAGACCTCAATGCTTGTATCAATTAATACACATCTGCATGGATTCATACAAACTAATCCTGGACACAAAAGGTGCCTGAATTATGGATCTATGCTCCCTCTACAGTCAGTGGAGAGGCAGTTGATAGATGTGTTGAAGTTGCATTCTTGCAGCCCCTCAGTGTGGGGATGATTCAGTATTGATGCTTAAAGGCTCAACTAAACGTTTGGAGTCAAATTGAGTTAAAGTTTCCTCCTCTGAAATATGCAGTAAAAAGAGAGGGAGAAAGGTAACTGTGTCACCTTGGATGAAAG
This sequence comes from Manacus candei, assembly GCF_025592945.1. Classification (NCBI taxonomy): domain Eukaryota; kingdom Metazoa; phylum Chordata; class Aves; order Passeriformes; family Pipridae; genus Manacus; species Manacus candei. Next base: position 20,317,188 of record NW_026138065.1, on the reverse strand, counting down.
GCTAATTTGCTTGCATTGTGCAGGCTGTGTATGCACAGTCATGCTAGTGCAAACCAGGAATTTCATTGGAAAACTAGGAGAGAAGCAATATAGGAAGGATAAATGGGCACATGATTGTGTGACAGGCCTCCTAGAGTCACGGTCAGATGAAGGCAAAGAAAAAGTCAGCATGTCAGAGAAAGCTGTGGTCTGGGTTGTTCAGCCAACATCATGTTTGAGGTAAAAAAAAGGGGGTTGGTGCTGCTGTCTACTGGGTTTGAGAGGTGATAACTGGAAAATGGTTGGAGGTCAACTGAGTAATGAGGATGGAAAGGCCAAGTCTGTGCAAGGACTAATGGGGGATCGCCAGTTTGGGACAATGTAGAAAGATAAAAAGCAAGTTTCTGTTCTGAAGCCGGGGTGAGGACATGAGGATGGAAAGCCTCCCATTTCTGCTTGTGCTGGGACTACTGAAGCAGCTGGGGAGTCTGAAACTTGTACAGACACTGCACCTCAGCCCATTTGTGAGGTTCCTGTGGCAGGTGAGCAGCTCTAGAGCACTGTCAGAGAGGTCAACAGGGCCTTGGTGGGTGTTTGTTTCTGCTGTAAATACAGACAAATACATATCATGCCTGTTTTGAATTACCAGAGTACCCAAAATGTTTGCAAAGCTGTTGCTAATTGTATTAACTCAAAGCAACACATTTGATAATTGCCAAAATTGTAGGTAAACTATATTTTTTGGTTATAGTTTTGTTACGGTTTGTTCTGCTCAAATTTGAAAGGATGCTATTTTTAATAAACTCTTGAGAACAAATGAGCACTATGTGAATATAAGAATGAAAGAAATGAGTCATAGATTTGGAAGTAATCTTCTGCTGCTCGGGTCTGTTATTGATTTTTTGTATTCTTAAATATTTACTGTTTTTTGAGGGGCTTCTCTGCTGTGTGTGCTGAAGTCCACTGCAGATGAGTGATTTATGGGGTCCAATGGCTTTGCACAGAGGAACATCACTGGCTGAACTTTCTGAAAGCTCAGGCTCTTTGTGTCTTTCACTGCACCAGCCTTTATCAATAATGTAGGCTATCTCAATTTTTTACAATCCTTAATTTGAAACTCTGAATAATGTTCCCTGTGTCTCATTTCTGAGCAGCCATTTATTTGGGTGACTTGGGACTACAGTGACATTCTGTTGGACATTCAAATCACATTCAAATGAAGTAGATTTCATATCTGCTTTAACATTTTACCTCTTAACCTCCTAAATCCAGACTGCAAGTTGTTAAGGTGAGATGAACCATTCCTGTATCTACTCTCATAATGAATTTCTATGGGTACAGCCAAGGTAAGGCTTCCCTCTAGAATGCCAGGTTAGGTTAAATATTCTAATAAAATTTCCCCTGCTCAGGGATGAACACAAACCATGTGTAGAACTTATGTGCTACTCACACCCTCAGAATTTGTGGGTTTTTGCAGCTTAATGATACGTAAGATTCACAAAGTATAGTGGATTTAGTTCCTAAATCCTTGAGGTCCATTTGTGAATTGACATATTTGCAAAGAAAAGCAGGCTGGTGTCAGCAGCAGCTGGCAGAGACCAGCCACCTTCAGGCAGTAAGTTCACTCATGAACATAAGGAGGGTTCTCTTAGTTTGTGGTTTCTTCTAATTCAGACTCTAGTTACCCTTTAAAGCTCAGCTTTCCTTACCGCAAGGAAATTTTGGTTTAAAGTCAGTCCTGATCCATCTGACCGTTATCATAAATAACAGCCCAGACCACAAGTGTGCAGCCAGGAAAGTAAGAAGAGCCCAGAAATAGAGCCCCATGGTGCAAACAGCTCAGGAAGGTGCCTTGCAGACCCCTGGTCATGAACTGTGCTTTAAGGCATGGCCTTTAAATATGACAAAATGCAGGTTCCTCTGTAAAAAGTCATGGCAAGGCCCATGCAGACTTTTCTCTCTGTATGTACAATAAAAAGAAAGGATGAAATCGCTGAAATATGAAGTCTTTTGCTCTGTGACTTGCTAATTTCAGTTTCTAGGCACCTCCAAGTTAGGAAATGAGTCATGTGGTTATTATTTACTCATCAGCTCTGCAGTTTCTGGTGTCTTAATCATTTTGGTTGTAGCTTGGAGTGTTACCTTCTTCAAAATAAAGGCTTGAAAGATGAGCAATTAATTGCAGTCTTCACTCTTTTGACTGCAAAACAGCAGTATGTACAGAGCTGGCAGCCATATTAATGCCTAGGATGAAGTGCTTTCCTGCAATGTTTAGAGAGATCCCCAAAGTAATTAGCCTGTAAGGAGATTTAGAAGAGATGCAGTCAGTAATACAGGGATATCCAACTACAGAGCCATAACCCAAGGCCTTCTAGTGCCCCTGTGCCTGGATGGACCTCAAGGCCTGACACCTGCAAAGCTCCTGGGGCTCAGTGGTGTCAGACCTGGTCCACAGAAGTACTCCAAAACTGCCATCCTGTCTCCCAAGGGTTAGACGGCCCTGCTGTGATACATCATATTCTGTGATTTTTCTCTTTCTAAACAAAAAATGAAAAAAAATATTCCACTTTCCTGGTCCTTTCCTGGTCTCTAATTTTGACAAGAAGTGTCTCTCACTGCATGACATCCCTTGCAGTCTAAATCAACTCACATGAAAATGGAAAAAGTTTCATAGTGGCAACTACCTATGAAACACTTTCTAAGCTTGACTAAGCCTGTGTCAGCCATCGTTGTGGTATCTGAACACCTCATAAAACCTTGCCACAAGCTCTAACTGCTGATGCTTGCCTAGACATAGGTTTAAGAAGTGTGATATATTTTGGGGCTATTTACAGTGTGAAGTGACCTACAACAATCTCTGACTTGCTTGTGCCATCTTCCTTCTTTATGCACCAATTTAGTAGCTCAGTGTCTTATTTGCTCTCGTGTCAAAGCAGTGTGGTTGAAGTGCACACTTTTCTACAGAGGTTTCACGTTCACCCACAACTCTTGGTGCTGTAACTGTTCCTTTGTTAACAAGTGCTGTTAGCACACTGTTTGCTCTCTCTGTCACTGTCACATAACTGTGCTGGATGTCGCTTATCCTTGGACTACTGCCCTTTCTATATGTGGGGTTTTTCAGTAACCATTAGACTTTCTCACTGCATATCCCAGTGTAATTTTTCATTCTACTTTTTTTGTAGCGACACCTAATTGTCCCAGTGAAATTTAAGAGCTGCAGTTTGAATCCAGCATGCAAATCCATAAAATTAAGTTGTCCCTGCCCTACTTAAACAGCTTAAAGTGTAAATAAAAAACTAGCAGAGAAAGTTAAGCCATTTCTGTATTGCTACATTTCTGATGCTACTAGCATTTAACATCCCTCTCAGAACTGTTGGCAAGATAAGAAGCTATGAGAGTGTGAGTGCTGGTTCCAGAGCATCTGAGAAAAAGGAGAAAAAAATACATTCATTAGTTAGCCAAAGAGTTTCTCTTTATTGCAAAATGTACACAAACTGTAATCCAAGTATCACACCATCATTAAGTCCTATCCACTTACCTACTTCATTAGTTCAGGGATTGTATTGCTTTTAATCTTTGTGATCTGGGTCATCGCAGGATTCAGGCTGATGTTTGAGCCAGTACAGGGCTTCTGTTTCCTGCTGCTACCACTGTGTGTTTTGCAGTCTGTCTGTTCTCACTCAAGTCGAGTAAATATGAAGGAAGTCAGATTTTGAAGCCTGGCTGTTTTTTAATTTAATAGTAACATCAGTTAAGTTCTTTCCTTGTTAAATCACTAGGTTGTTTAAATGACTGGCATGAAGTTATCAGGGATCGGAATCTCACCATACTCAGCACTGTGAAGCCCTTTGCTTCCTCAGCTTCCAGAGATAAAAGCTTGAAAGTGTTTCAGGTGAAAGCAAGTCTTCTTGCCTGGAGTTGCAGGTTGGTCCCCTGAGCAATGTTTTACAGAAGCCTGGTACCTACCCCATCTGCAAGGAGGACATCACGAAGTGCAGGCAGCTCTCCAATCTCCTTCTGAAAATAGAAACGCTCCTGCAGCTAACATGACCAGCAGAGACATCATCCTGAAGTTTACAAGGCCAAAGTGTTGCAGGAGAGTAAGGCTGTAGTTAACATAAACAGACAGTTCTCCATACTAATTTGTAGGAGATGATCCCGAGCTCTCAGACCCCTCTTCAAACTAACATTGCTAACTGTGGCATGAAGACATGTGTTAAGAGGTGGTGACCATCTTCTCTTCCGATAGAAGATTCTCTGCATTTGTACCTCCAGCTTGTGACTGCCTCAGAGAAGGATGTGTTGGTGCATCCACAGAGGCTGAGGTGATGCTGATTCCCTTCGAGAGGTGTGGAGGAGTTATTCCAGTAGTGATCTCCAGTGGTCAGGGGTAATTATGTTGCTGCAACTAGAGAAGAAGTAGGGAAGATAAATAAACATATCCATACCTTATCCAGTTTTGTGGGGTGGCTGCTAATTTCTAATTCAAATGTCTGATAAATCTGAATGTGCAAGAGCCTCAGAGAGAACTTATGTGGGGAAAAACAAGGTCTGTACTTAGGAAAACATTTTTGCAATGGAAAACAGGCTGGTGAGATCATCTGATGGTAGGAAGAAAACTACCTCTCTCAAACTGTATTAATTCCCTATCTTTCTATATGAAAATGCAGGAATAAACAGGTAACAGTATTGCTTAACACCCACCTGTCCTGCTGGAATAACTGGGCTCATGTTGGCCTTCTGCTCCAGCTGGTTTGTTAACCCATCTGACAGGAAAGAAGAGGAAGTGAATGCTGTCAGGAAAAATGGAATTTAGATGATCATACCTGTAGGTTTGATCTGAAAATGTTGCAAGAGGACTGGGAGGAGTCGAGGCTGAAATCAAACCTGGATAGAGGTTTGGCAGCTGCAGCAGCAGACACAGAAGTGCAGCAGGGAAGGCAAAGGGGGATCATGATAAAGAGATTCTCAAAGAAAAATCTTGGAAGAAGTAACAGAGAAATAAGTAAGTTCAAGTAAAGGTGAATTTAGTTGGGACTTATACCTAGTTGACACAAAGATTTTATTAACAAGCATAGGATTATTCTGTTGATATACATGTATCTATATAGAGCTGGTAAAAACTGCACTCTGCATACAGAGCTATAAAAAAAAGTTTACCAGTATACCCTGTTTCACTGTGTGTAACTGGACTAAACTGTACCAGTATAATCGCTACCGTGCCAAAAAGGCATTATGCTACTCTTTGTTAGCATAATTAAAGTAGCAGAACTGGTAAGCACAGATGAATCCTTGAAGACCTTGCAACGCTGTTTGGAGTCAGGTGGAGTTGCTGGCCTCATTTGTATTACATTGCTTTTTAAAAATATTTTTCTGTTTTGGTTTCTTACCCAGAAATATTTCCTTATTGCCATATAATCCCACTGAGAGTACTGTATGTACTTAATGGCATATGTGGATTCGTTTCTGAAAGGTTTCTTTTTTAATGTGCAGGGCTGCTGAAGCTTTGAAGAGAAATCCTGAATCACTTTTTTAATGAAGTGTGGAAAGCAAACTGTGGGAATAAGTGGACTTGGCTGGACTGTAACTTCCCTAGATCCCCTGGGAGTTTTGAGTGTCTGAGAGATGCAAGAGTTCAATGTTAAGAATATCTCAGAAACATGAAGTTCCTGAAGGAAATACTAATCATCATCACATGCATCCTAAACCCTAGCAGCTCCTGAGTTTTGAAGCATTTACACTGTACCTGCTGCTTCAAACGAAGTATGTCTGAAGGGAGTAGGTAGTAGTTAAAAGGAAGGAGTAGTATTCACAATAAAGTCCATAAATATTATAAGTAAAAATATGTTCTAAACCAATTAATGACATCAACGGTAATAACCTGTCTCAAATACTTTAACTTCAACAAAATGTATGGGGGAGGATTCTGACCTCCCTCATCCTTTGAGAAGGGCAGAAGCACCATTCTAAATACCAGGGAAAAGAATAGTGAAGGATTGTCATGCCTCAGCCCTTGGGAAAGATAAGCTAGATTCAGAAAGTATGAGAGGCATTTCTACGCACGTCAGTCCAGAGAGAGGACATTTCTCTGAAACACTTGACATATTTTATCTGTTTAGGAGTTATAGCAACAGTAATCAATGAGATATTGGCTAAGAAACCTGTGAGTAATCTGGAGGATTTTAGATGGAGAAAAAAATATTCTTGGGGGCCTGCATGTATGTGTGCAGCCATCTTTCTTTGAAGAGAATGAGAATGTTTTTTTCCTGTGCTCCAAACAGTGCTGAAACAAATGGACCTTGTATTTGCTCCAACTAAAAGGATCCTGCTTCTCTAAGCGAGAATATTTGGATTCTGCCTGGGAGACATGGCAGGGCTTTGCATGCTCCGTGTCTGCTGAGTGCACAGTTGGATACCTGTGAAGTGCTGGGTGACCACAGACTCATTTCCATGTATACTACAGCATTCCTTTGGGAGGAGAGGCTCTTAATAAGTCTGTTCATAATGGACGTGTAAGCATGCAAGCTTTATTACCTGCCCCTGCCAACTCACCAGGAAAGTATGCCATTCCTGCACCGACGGATATGTAACCAGGGCTGTCTAATTATCATGTGCTGTGCTGCCAGAAACACTGGCTGGCTCTGTCCTTGGGCTTTTCACTGATATACACAAAACAGGAGCCTCTCGCTCTCTTCTCTGAATTACTACTGGTATTATTGCAGCCTCTGGAGAAAGGCAAGGACATATCAGGAAATAGTTGTGCTACTGCTTATGAAGAAAATAGAGGAGATGCCGACCTACAAAGTCTGTGCCTGCAGTGTGCATGACATTTGAGGTATTCTAAAAGAAAACATATTGAAAAGACTTTCTGCAAACACCGTCCATTGTAATAGTTTAAATGGTAGGATTTAGACACAGAGGGTTTTTCTTTGCCTCTTCCCATGCTTGCAAACTAATGCTCTGAGACAGACCTGCAGTGTTGCCTTTTCAGTGCTGTGCAGAAGAAGCCTGATTACCAGCTCAAGAAGCAAGAAAAACAAAAAACAAACAACAAACCCCAAAAACACAGCAAAAGAAAGCTGAGGGATTTAGCAGGAAAAGAGAGCGCAAACTGCAGCCAAACCAAAGCCACAGGAAATGGAGTCTCAATGTAAAAGTAAGATCTAGACAGAAAGGGATTTGGCAGGAGAGAAACTGCTGCAAGGACTTCATCGAGAAATATAAGGCCCAGTCCTATGAAACTGTGCTTGTGATGAGTCTTTATTCTGCAAATGAATCCATTTGCATGACACTACTATAATTTTGTAGGTCTAGGGTCTCAGAAGAATATCGTCTGTTACGAAACGGCAGCAACGCCAAAAACGTAACAAGAGGTGAGAAGAGGGCAATGTATAGGGAGGAGGGATTGAGTACTTAAAGCTCTCTTTGGCTGGGCAGCAAGGATCATAACCACAGAGACAGGTAGCAACTGTTCTTTTCCAGATGGATAGGGTGTTTGTTGGGAAAACAGTGCCTCTGGTTGTGACAAAAAGGGGTACGTTTCACATATGGTTATTTGCCAGTTCTTCTGTTTCCGTCAGGATACTCTTTGTGATGCTGGATTCCTTCCCAGCCTCCTGTAGATTTTGGAAAGTCTCCCATTCAGCTGCCATGTAGAAGGCTTTGAACTTAAAATGGGAAAAACCAAAATGCACCCAGCGCTGGGGGGACCCTCACAAATTTCACTTCATTTCTTTATTCCCCATCAGGACCACCAGGAAGTTGGCAGGTGTCATCCTGGGATTAGCGCTGCTGACAGTGAGAAAAATGAGGTTTGCATCCCAAGGTGAAAACTTTTGAAGATGGAGGCTTGGATGTTTAATTGTAGGCCAGCAGCTGGTTAGTTTTTAGGACAAAATTAAATCTCTTTGTGGAAAGGGAGGCACTTGCCCACAAGAGGTGTTTAGCTGTGCAGGGTCTGATGAAGCGACACCTGTCTCAGAGCCATAAAAGTGTGTGGAAAGGCTGCAGAGAGACATAGTCCATTACCCTGGAAAAACAGTTATCACTAGAATTGTTTTTGTAAAAAATCAACAAACTACTTTCCCTTCAAAGAACACACACACTGCTGAAGAAAATACCATCTGTGCATGAGCTCCCCTCTGACAATAAGTGTGTCTTAGGTCAGGAGAAACAGAACTGCAAACTATGTAGCTGAGAAGGACAAGCAATTAATTAAGTAGGTAAGTCTTATATCAGTGAGAGTTGTGCGCAGCTAAATCTGGCTCAGAAAACAAACATAACTCTGGGCAGTTACTTGGCAAAGTCCTATCCTGCTTCATCCCATTTGAAAGCAGTCATGGCACTGATACATAATGTATTTATCTGTTGGTGTGTCTGATGTTTGCATATAGGGTCTGAACTAGAAAGGCAAAGTGATACCCTGGGATATGATTAATATTGCCCGCAATATCCTTGCTACACCCAGAGCTGTGTTTACCTTTCATAGCACATTTGAGATCCCCTTCTCTGTGGCCTGAGGAGCTGCAGAAAGTTGCTGGTGTGAGGCAGCACAACAACCCACTTTCTTCACTTCCTTCCTTACACTCTTGTGTAAGGTTGTGGTCACCAGCACAGGAATAAAAATAATGCATGCTTTTTATTGGTCCCTCTTTTAAGGCTTTATAAGCTTTTTGCCTGATGTAATAGAATTAGGCTTAAGTTTGCTGGAGGGACCCTCACAGTGGCATGGACACTGTGGAGCTGCAGAAGGTGATGCAAAGTACTGCACCTCACAAGGAGAGGTATAGCCAGTCCCATACGTACCTCTCACAGCTTGCCTTGGGTTGCAGGTTAGAACAGCAGATTTCAGTAGTGATGTAAAAAAGTGTCCCATCATCTTACAGGGATTTCTTGCAACTTCAAAAGTGGCTGGCCCGTGATAAAGGGTATCTCACTAATGAGGGGTTTGAGCCACACAGGAAATTTAGATGTCACAGGGCTGAGCACTCCATTGTTGTTGGGTTTGTGGAATTTAAACATTCAAGATAAGAGCTTTGTTCCTCTACAAAATAGGAGGAGAGAGGGCACAATTTTACAGGAATACAGCTATCCACCTTTTTTTCCCTCCAGCACATTTGAGAAATAGATTCTTTCAGTTTTGTTTAAAAATCAGGTTTGTTGTCCTGATCAGAAAGGTGCCTTGTTACTAAAATTCTAGACCTTGCACTGAGATAATGGGCCAATTTACAGACAGAAGGTAGTGATCTTTAAAAACTCATCCTTAAGAATATATCAAGTTTATTGACCCAAACCTAGCTTAGGGAAATATGCTCTAATCTGTCTTTTCTTTCAATAATGTAGAAAAATTAGTAAATTTTTAGACTTGAAATGTTTTATTTTTTTCCTTAACAAGACCTGTCTGAGTATCTGAGTGAGGGAAGTATATTGCTTAACTTGACCAGTCCCAATGTGTTGTCCTGTATATATCTGACCTCAGTTCATAGATGTTCCTGAGAAAGCACGTACACTCTTGGCTAGATGACAAACACAAAGCTTTCCAGGAGATTTGTGGACTCATCCTCCATTTTGAGGATGCATCTCAGTCCATATCCTTTAGGAAACCTTTAAGTATTTGTTCTATCTCACCCACCCAGGGGTAAGCAATGCTGGCATAGCAGAGATGCTAAAGCAACTTGGGAAAGGGGTATCACCTACAATAAAGTAAACAAATTCAGCAGATTATCTGGGATTTTTTTTTTACTGGAATCTTCTCTGCTGAGTCACTTGTATTTGTGTAGGTATACAATATCCAAGAGTAGACAAAACTCTCCACTGAAGAAGTTTCTGAAATATAACAGTAGACAAGGGAATTCACTCAGGGCAGTCATTGACAGAGGTTGCAATGTAGTACCCTGGCTTACTGGTATTTAACTTTCAATAACATTCATGGACTGGGTCCTGGTAAATGGAAGGATATCCTTTTGCTACACCAAACTGGGAGTTGTTTGAGTCAGCAGCATTGATTTAGCTTTATATAAATGCAGCAATATCAGGTGTTACATCATGAGGGAGAGGATGATTTATTGATTTAATATTTTGATGCTATTAACCAGAGAGGAGAGCCAAACTGCTGCTGCCTCTGGACAGATGTGTCAGAAGTGCCCTTTGCATTTTCAGCACATCTGTCCAGAAGACAGCCATTATGCCTTATGTCAACTAATCCTACCCCCTTCTCAAGGTTTTGTCTTAAACAAAAGTATTAGTCATGTGAGAGGTTTGAATACTTGTATTGAAAAAAGTGCATAATTAAGGACTTTCTAAAGCATGCAGTGTGTCTATTTCAAACTACAAAGCATTTGAAAGATCAATGGTCAGGGATTTATGAAATGATTTATTGTGTCAGTGACCATTTAGATACTTCATATCAATGGATTATTTTTCTCTGTCACAGGGAGATTTGTTTTTATCTATGGCCAAAACCTGAAGTCATTATTAATTTTATTACTTAGGCAAAGTTCTTACTAAAGACTTAAGCATTTGGCTCAATGCTCAATATTTCAAAGGAATACTTAGGACAGAAAACAGAAGGAAGATCTTTGTAAACATCTGAATGTCTCTTTAAATGAATTCAACAAACACATTAAACCTGTTACAATGCAAACAGAGAAAGGTAATTCTAATTCAGCTGTAATTCCCACCCTTCTTCCATGCCAAGCGATGGATCTGTTTACTCCTCATGAAGATAACTTCGTTTATGCTCTCCCAAGCGAGCCTTAGCATCTCCCCTCTTACCACCTTCATCAGAGGTGAGCCCTGCTAGCCTGCTTTACAGATCTGCTGTGATGCTTCCCACCTTGGCATGGGAAAAGATCTTCAATAGCCTGTACATAAAAACAAATAGAGCTGTAGAGGCTTTCAAGTGTGCTGTCAGTGAACAAATGATGTGGTCACTGAGGGAGGCTAAAATGAAAATAAACAGTGCACAGATTTCAAATTGGCCTGTGGGCCCCTAGAGAAATATTGAAGGAACATAGTGCAAACCTGTCAGCAAGCATCACTGATGTGTACTGGGCATACATATTCTCACCTAATTTAATTAGAGAAGTCCTATCTGTTTAAATACAGGGTACCAGCTGATTCCACAGGTATATTTGCAAGTTTAATTGGATACTTTTAAAATATGGAAGTGGCTTACCTGCAATATATTATACTTTCATCAGTCTTTAAATAGATTTGATAATTCCTTAAGGCAGGAATTATCCTTGGTTATGGAACACACATGGATGACAATTAAAAAGTTAGTAATGCGTAAGAGGAGACCTGGAAATGATTGTAATTTGCTTTTCTGAAGAGTCTTAGAACTTACTTCTGCACACTGAGGCCACAGTAGCTCTATGTTTGTACGATGGTGAGCTCTCAGATTTCAGAGGTAGGTTTTCGGTGTTAGAGTTTCCTCATGTAAATTACACAACCTTCCATCCTGAAAACACATTTACCCTCTCCATCCATATTTCAAACCATAGAAAGGACATTATTCTCTGAATTTTCAAAATTAAAATAACGAACGGGAATAGTTTAGGAAGCAGCGACCTAAGTTTCACTCCATCCATGTTCTTGATAGCAAACCAGATGATTTTCTTGAGTATCTGAACCAGCACGAGGATGAAGTACCTTCACTTGATACAGCTTTAAGATTTTGAATTCACATTGTCCAATATGATCTATTGTCTGATAGCTCAGAATGCTGTTTTATTATTCCATGGTTGTATTCCCCCTAGTCAAAACATCATTACCTGAAATGACACTCTTGACTGTTCAACCAGAGAACCAGTGTAGAAATACTAATTTAACTTCAACTGCAGCATGAATGTGAGCAGATCTCAAACACTGGTGCACAGATGTGAGGCAGATTCATCATTCAAATAAAATATGCATTTGTTAGATAACCTCCTACTCAGAACAGTGTAAAGGCTATCAGCTATGTTCAGATGAGAATTTTTTCCTCTCTCATGTTTACCAAGCAGTTTTTATGCATATGGACAGTTGATTTGCCCATAATTTATTAACGTGGACAACACTTGCATATTTCACGTATTCCAAAATAAGTCTTTTCCATGTGATCTGAGAAAAATGGGTAGCAGAGAGAGATTAATGGTCTTCAACATGCAATTGTAATATTTAGTATACACTATGTATTGAATATTTTATATCCTTTTTCTCCCTTTTATAAGTCACAAGAGCAAGTGCTCAGGGCTGTTGAAATGCCAGATTTTCTTTTTTTTAAAACTGCCTGTAATGCATAACTCTATCCCTGTGCATCTATTAGCACAACTGCCAGTTTTTGGCAAGTGATTGGACCTATTCGCAACATCCAGATGCACGGAAGGGATTTCCCCACTTGAGCCAAAGATGAGCCTTTTGGGAACAGGGCAGGGGCTGCACAACTGCCATGTGAAGATGATGGGCTTGCGGCTGCTCTTGGCCTGGGAAAGCAGTGCCGGCAGCAAGCAGTTGACCTCTGCATGCAGTAAAGGCAGCCAAGTCGAGTGCCCTGCCACCTGGGTTGGGTCCATAGCACAGTGATCCTATAGCTCCCAAGCGTGCTGTGCCTGCCCAAACGCACGCAGGCTGTGCAAGCAGCACCAGCCCGGCTGGGAGCAAACATGTCCAGCATGCTCAGTCACTGGCTGTACCGAGGTGCTTTCACAAGCTTGGAGGAGAGATAATAAATGAATTTGGTTTCCAGGGCAGCCTCTAGGTCACCTGTAATAGGTCACCCTTAACAAACAGCGTTGACGCAGAGCTGGAACAGTGGCAAGTGAATGAAACTTAGCTCTGTCCTATTTGAGCAATGGAATTTATTCCCAGCTCTGACCTTGTGCAAACTCTGTTACCATATTTATCACATGGAAAGAATGACCATGGCCTCTGCCAGCACCATGGGCAGGAGGTCTCCTCAGTCAGGTCCTGGACACGGAGGAGCCAAATGACACATGGTGGTGGTGGTGGCAGAGGGAGGGAGGAGGGATGTCCTGTGGTCTCCCACCTGAATCTGGGGATGTTGTCACAAAAGGTTGCTGAGCCCAAATGGCACATTGGGCACAGAGATGCACAGGACGCTGGGCTTTGCTGCTCCCCAGGGTTTATCTTCCCCCTCCTCTGGGTGCCTTTGGGTCCTGGAAGGCACTACCAGGAGCTTTGCCTCCAGAAAAGGGTGAGGAGAATGGGCCCAAAGCATCTCCCTCCACAGCGGTGCTGTTGCCCTTGAAGGCAGCAGGGCGAGGTGATTGCAACTTTCATTTCACCCTCACACTTCAAATCAGCAGCTGCATCTCTGAGGCACCAGTTTACAATGAGAGATGCTGTGCTCACTCTGCCAGCTTCTCAGAAGGCCTGAAGGAAGGGAGATTTCTGCATGAAAAAAAGTTCTTCCCTTCGAGTCCCCTGTGCTGTTGGGGACTACTTAGCTACTCACACAGAAACTGTCTGCCTTGCACTCCCTTCTTGCCTCTCTTGCCCCTCTCTTCTGGGAATGTACTTTACCAGAAACAGTGACTGACCTCCCTGAGCATACAGGAAGCATCATGCTAAAAAAAGAAAGCAGATCATGTGAGCAGAGCTAAACTTCCCACAAGGTGTAATTTTTCTCCATTTGTTACTTTAAAATGCAAATACATTATGGCAAAAAGATACAGAAGAAGTATAAGAGAGCAGGGGAAAGCACTCTTGGGACCTGTCTGCTTTGCATTCGTCTGTCCTGAGCCTGAAGAGACATCTGTGCTAAAGGTTATTTCAAAGTAGCTCAAAGGGAAGGATTATTCTTACTTAAGGATTTTTGTTGATCAGATGTGATGCACCTCAAATCATTCACCTCTTTGGGCTTTATCTGAAATAAGTCCATGTTTTTCCAAGTCGTCGCAATGGAGGAAGGAAACCTGTTTTGGTCCAAGTGTAGGTTCTGGTAATAGCAGTGAGACTAAAAGCAAAGCCCAACATGCAGGCAGAGCAGTGCTGACACTGCTGCTTGGCAGCTCGCAAGGGCCCTGCTAGAGTCAGATGGTCTCCTGGGAACACCAGGACACAATTTGCTGTGGATGAGGATTGTGGAGAGGGATTCCCTGGCCCAAGCCTGCTTTTCTGTGTGGCTTGTGCCAGCACTGCAAGAACATGCAAGGAGTGAGAGGTTTTTTTAGTGATTAGGTACTTGTTTATTTGGGAGATATGACTTTTTCTAGAGAGCTTCAGCAAGCCTTAGCCAGTATAATAAAACATCCACCATAAAGAAGTCATCCTCTGAAGCAAACTGTAGTGATCTTTCCCTGGGTTTCCCCCCCCCTTACCCATAGTGAGATGCCAGAACAAAGGAGAGTTCTCCACTAAACACTTTTTTGGCTTCCCCAGCTCTGAGCCAGAAAGCCTCTAATTAATTAACTTTTCAGATTTGGGGGGCAGTATGTTTTCTTCTCATTCTGCCAGTTACCCTGGAGAGGAAAGTGCATCTCCACAGACGTCCTTTTATGCAATGATTTTAAAGCATTCTGCACATGGGAGATGCCACTAGCAATAGATGAAATAGAGAGGAATAACTTTACAAAGGAGGAAAAACAAAGACAAAAATGTCAAACAACCTGCTGCTGGCCAGGACAGGGTTCAACTCCAGCCTCTTCTCCTGCAGGCATCCACAGGTGTATGGTCACCCTGCTGCCTTGGCTCCTCAGGGTGTGCCTGGCATGAAGCAGCACACAGTGTTGTGCTGGTGGATCTAATGACTCATCCACAGGCTTACCAAGCAAAATCACTACCTGTGATAAGGCTGAATGCAGATGATAGCTTCCTGCTACACACAATAGACACAGAAATGTAAGAGACCACCAAAAAATTGCAGCCACCGTAGAGGAAAATTTTGTTTTGTATTATGGCTTGGTGAGCAAGCCTTTCCTTTTTCTGTGGGTGTTTTGGTCTTGTTTCAAGGTGGGGCTGGGTGCTACTGTAAGATTGCACTTCCTAGCCATCCGCTTGCATCGTGATTGTGTCAAAGCTGCCCAGAGAAAGTAGAATTGCAGCTGAGATACAGCTGAGCAAGATTAAACTGCTCTTTTTGTTTGCACTGATGATCTTTTCCCTTGCCAGTGCACTTCCCCACATTCCTCTGGTGCACTTTAGAACGAGTAAGCCTTTTGAAATGATTCTTCTAGCACACAGAGAAACCACCTCAGGCAGTCATCAAAAACCCAGGCTCAATTTAAGTGAGGCATACTGGCAAGAAAGAGCAAAGGTGAAGCTTTTTGCCTTGAAAAAGTGTGAAGCTGACTGTTGCAGTCTGCTGCAGAGATCTTGTTTAGAAACACACGTAAATATGGTCATGTAAAATATCAGAGAGGATGTTCATAATTCTACTAGCAGCACTTTCTTGCTAATGATGGTTTGAGGCTTAAATTGGACAAGAAAATATGTGGTTATTTATCTACTGCTTTTCTGCCTGTCCATTGGCTTCACATAACATTAAGTTCATCACCCCTCTTGGTATCAATTCCCCTCTCCATAATATGGCCCTTCCACTTACACTATGCTCTGGCTCTTCAAAATGCTTTCATAAGAAGTGCTGTAGGTCTCTCATATTTAAAGATGAATATTGATTGTAGATGTATAAAAAATACATTGGCAGTTAGAATTGAGCCAGAAAAATATGCTTCTAAGGTATCATTATTTTGCCACGAAAGGATGCTGCAGACTTACACATGAATGTTTGATATAGCACAGCATGACTTCGGTGGTGGAAAATGAGCAATGTGCAAGTGCATCAACACACTGAGAAAGCAGTAAATGTTTTCATGCATTGATCTGTCTGATGATTCGACAAGTCGGTAAGTTCTGCCCTTAAAATAACACAGAAGAATTTCAGAGGCTAAAATTTGAAGATGCTAGTATTTTCCTAGGTAAGATTTTTGGTCTCATTAGTTCAACCTTCACAGTTTCCTTCAGTGAAAAAGTTTCCAGTTTGATGACGACAATGCCCAGACTGAATGCCAGGCCAGGAAGGCAGGTGACAGCAGTGGAAAACCAGCTACAGTTACACTAGGAACTGCCATCAGTGGTACCTGGGATACAGAGACCCTATGAGGAACTGATCTCTCCGTGTGCTGAACCTCTTTGGAAGTGTATGGAAAATAAACAGCTTTGGTCATGCCAGGTTTAGTTGGGCATGCTTTCCCTTTCAACAGCTATTCAAATGCCAGTCTATTTTTAACATTCCAAATATTTTTACAGCATGGATTTGGGTGTGCGTTTTCCTACCGTAATTTGGAAGGACTAAGTTAAGGTTTTGCTTTTGGTTTTTAAAATCAAACCAGAGGCATATTGCAATACGCTCTTCAGCCAAGAGCATGCCAATGAATGTGATTTGCTTTATCCTAGTGGGATAGAGAGTGAGTATAAATTAGAATCTAACACCTGAAATACAGTGAGCAACACCTTCCGTTGGTGTAAACGAGCAAAGCTGTGGTGTCGGTTGAGCCTGGCTGATTTATATCTCTGGGAGTCTAGCCCGTTGCCTGTGCAACTCATATTGGCTGCGGCTGGCAGGTCCCAAAACAGCCTCATTTCCTGCTTCTGAATATAGACTTTCCCCTGGCTGCTCTGTGGGATTCAGTGGATGTGTCCTGCAGAACCAGAGGTAACCCATCAGGGGAGTGCTTTCCTATTCTACCTGACCCTGTTTCTAGCAGGTCACCTTGGCATGAAAAATCACTCATCTCTGCAGGGATGTGTAGGGCCAGATTCTCATTTTGGCTCCCTGCAATTAACCCCAGTTCTGTTTAGTGAGTCAGGCCTTAATGCTGAAATGTTCACTGGTGCCAAGGGTCCTCAGAAGACAAACTCCTGCTTTCAAACATTGCTGCAGAGCCTGCCTGGAAGTTCAGGGAATGAAGGCTCCTACAGGATTCAGGCACTCCTGAAGATGAGTGGGAAGGTGGGAACCAAAAGCTCCGATTTCTGATTCTGTCACATCTTATCTGCATTACAGTGGTTGATGCTCCCCTACTTTGTTTAATGGTAATGCTACCATTTCTTTGTTTTATTTTTCACCAGGGTATAACGTGAAGCAGAGGTGATTTGGGTTGTGAGCTGTCAGTGAGCTGCCCGTCAGCCGTGACGGAGATGGTATGCCTTGCTCCCTGTCAGTTGATATTGCAGGAGCAATTGTGATGCTTTATTGGGGTTGTTTCATTGTGACACCCAATCCAGAACAGGAGACTCTGTTCTGGTGTTGACAAGTTTGATGAACCACAGTGATTTGACGGCAGCTCTTTCGCCTGGTCAATATGAGATTGAATTAATCTTGCTAAGGGAGTGGAGGTCACAACACTCGAGTGTGGCTGAGCAATGGAAAAACTGTCAGATGTGAGAGGGGAAAGAGGCCTTTCCACCAAGGATAAATCATCAGCAGGGTTATAGCATATTTGGTAAAGAGACTGAGAAGTTGAAGCAAAGCTAAAATACCACTATAGAACCAGAGGTGTTAAAGAAACCATTGTGTGCTACAGCTTTATATAACTAAATAGATGCCCTGTTTTGATCCAGAGGTGGTTAATCTTTGGCTACAGATGAGCCACTTTGTTTATAACACGCAAAGGCAGTCTGCAAGGGGCTTCAGTTAGATGTAGAAACCCTACTGTCGACATGAATAATACCTAATTACTAAGAGCTGAAGTCCTTACCAAGAAGAACATATCTTCAAGTTTAATTCCTTTTGATCAGAAGGATGATCTACAGATAATCCAATTTTTTTTAGGAAGAAGAACTGGAAAAGCTGTCTATGAGCAGCTGAGAGTGCATTTTGTTGGGCATTGGTGGTGAAAGGATGTATTATCACAGTCCCAAGCACTTAATCATTGAGTGGAGTACACAAAAATAGCCAGGAAAGTTGCAGGCTGCACTGAATGGGTTGAAAGGTTGTGGGAACATGTTCTGGCACACCCTTGTGCTGTGGCGAGACACATGATGAGGGGGAAGGGGAGGGTGCATTTCAGCGGGTCTGAGCAAAGGGGAATATACTCTTGTTTCCATATAAACCCTCTTCACTCTTTCACTCAGCATCATTTTGCTTCCTGAAGCAGAAATAATTTCCATTAGTCATTCAGGGTAACACGTTCCTAATGCATATAATGTGGAAATGTCTCAGCAGCTAATCTATGGTCCCGTTCAAATGCTGGGAAAAAGATTTAGTATATTACACAATTAAGTATTTGTAAACACAGATGACTTGAGTTTAAGAGGAACTTTTGTCAGCTGGAAAATAAACCAATACAGAATTACAACATGACAAAAAATGAGCCAAGCAGGGAATCTGCCTGTGGCTCTTAAAAACCCACCACCATTACAAGAAAAACCCACAGCCCATTGTTGGAAGTACCCCAAGGAAATTAGGATAAAGAGACACTTGATTGGCTACCTGTGATATATATTAAGAAGCAGCCCATAAAGCCCAGTCACTGTGCCACAGTTAATATCAAGTTAGCCGCCTTGCTGCCAGCCCAGCCAAGGCATGAATACTAATGCTGCCCTCAGCTGCCATAGAAATTGTCTCTTTGCGTAAGAGGAACGAAGACCTTTTGTCCTTAGCTTGCTTGTGCCAGGACTAAGCCAGGAGCTCCAGCTGCATCTGCAGTCAGACAGGCTCTGTTTAGCAGCATTGAACTATGCATTATATTTAAAACTCACTCTTCTCTGCTTCCCAGGGAGAAAATGAAAAAGAAGGCTGCATGCACGCCCTTTGGCAGGGGTGGCCCAAGGTGGTGTCCCTGCTGGGTGCACAGCAAGCAGATAAAAGCACAGCCAGAACATGCTCTTTGGAGCATTTCAGCTGTGTGAGCACAGTAGGGGACCCACAGGCCCTCCGAGAGGGGCCACGGAGCCACGCTGGAGACATAATATGGTGGGAGGCTGCACAGGCAATGTGGGGCTGTGCTCAGAGCAGTGGAGGTGCAGGGATGCAGGCATGGCCTGGGGCCGAACCACTGGGCCCAAGAATATAGCGACTGCGGGAAACACCCCCGATACCGTGGGCTGTGTGCAGTGGGAAAGTGGAGCAGCACAGTTTTGCACAAATCAGCAAGGGACAGAAAGGTGAGGAGGGCTCTGCCACCAGGAAGCAGGTGCAGCAGCAGCAGTCCCTCCAGCCTTGGATGGGCAGAAGCACATCAACAGCCAAACCACCAGTTGTGTGACCCACTGCCAGAGCCCCTCTCCATGTCACACACTTTCTACCTGATATGGCTGGGGGTGTTGAGACAAGAAAATTAAGAAATTAATTTTCATGCAGAAAATTTTTCCTGCTGCCTTCATGCTTGAGAGTACCCTTGATTTTATGTTATACCACTCCCTCGGCAGACTCACATCATTTTCTTGAAGACTCGCCTACATGATGGACTTACTGTAGAGCTGTTACTTCAGAATAGCTGTTTCTGAACAACTTAATGAAAAATAGGCTTATTCTGGTTAATCTTAATACTTGGTCAAAACTGACTTCTTCCCGGGAGCAGATTAGGTGAAATCAGAACAGGTGGAAGAAGAGCATTCACAAAGAGAAGGATCAGGAACAGCCTTCAAACTCACACTCTCTCTTAATCAGAGTGAATTGGAAAGCATGGACAACTGTCCCAATGCACAGAGGAAAAAAATAAGAGTATAAAGGCGTGGGTCTGATACGAAGGTGTAGCATGGGCCTCCCAAGCCCTATTCTTTCTTCTAAGTAGGTAACAACTGAATGAGTATTAGTTTCTCCTGTCAGTTGTACGTCTTACGCAATGCACTTTGTTCTTTTATGCTTATTGCTTTTCCCCTACTAACTTGTGCAAACATCAGCTTTCTCTTTATCCCTCCAGTCCTGCATCTTTAAAAATTGTATGTTTACAAACAGCCAGTTCCTTATGATGTAACACTTCCAATTTTCATATAATCCCTTTGTTGTCAACTACCTGCAGCAAATCAGTCTATTCAAGCAAACAAGCTCTCATTGCATTTATGTCAGTCCCATGTTGTTTTTAAGAATCCAACACATCTCTTGATCTCACAGTATACAAACTGTCACTTCCTCCACCAGTGAATCCATGAAAATCAGCAGAACAAAAATAACAGTGACACTGAATAATTCAGTAATACACCCTGACAATATCTGCTAAACTTCTGTCAACGCAGCCTACCTAGCTGTTGCTAGAGTGCACGGTGAAACTGGCTTTACAGTCCCAGGGACTATTATTAGTCTGGGTTTTGGATACTTAACACCTTTTGCAAGAACAGAAATAGAACAATAGACTAATATTTTTATCATAATGATGTTACAACTAGAGGGATAAAGAGTATTGTGACATTTCATCACACTTGATGTAAGAATGATCAATTCCACTAGGTCAGCCTTGTCTTTGCTGCTTGGATTTATGTCCATCTCCTCTGCCACACTCACAAAACTCTGTGAGAGCACACTTACGAGGTAACCAAGGAGTTATATAATTTATAACCCAAATGAAAATATTGAGGCATGGTACAGAAGTGGGTGGTTGAAGATACTTTGCTGAATGATTCAGTCATTCCTTAGACAAGAGAGGAGAAGTAAACCATAAAGCTGAGTCCTTGAGGTGAAGGAAAGACACAGAGCAGCTCATATAAGTGGAGCTACTGCTGTAGCACCTTAATACGAAGGAATGAAGCACTTCAGCTGTTTTGCTCAAGTTTGAAAAATATTTTGGGTTTTTTATGTAGGATCTCCTTAGCTTGTGAAAGAGGATAACAAGAAGCACTTATCTCATGTTTGGGCTTTCTACAAATTGGATCTAATGTAGCAGAAGTATCTTTAACCCAGATCAAAAAGTGAGTAATCTGAGCTAAGAGGTAAAAGGCAAAGCTAAACAAATTCAAAAAGTCAGTTTTTTCACAGTATCTCAACACTAGAATAATTTATGTATGATTATAATGTACGTGTAATCATGCAAAGCCTTTGAATCAAGACTGAACAACCTCAAAAATAAGAACTGCTGTACCTTAAGCGGAGTTAAAGATACCATATTGAAAAATCAAGACGGTATTTGGACTTCATTATACATAATGCTTTCTGATCTGTGAGTCTTTGTCTAGTTGCACAAGACTGGAATAACGGGTCTTCCTGTTTTGATCTAGCTGTACTTTTAGTCCTTGGAATTTTTCTGTAATGCACAAATTAGGATGGAAAGTTAGCTATTCCCAGTAGAAGAATATATAATTCAGATTGAGGCTTAAAAATGAAAGATTATCTTTGATTATAATTTTGCTTTTGCCCTTCTGGGTTCATGCTGTCCTCATAGCAACTGTGCATTATTCTATAAAACAATTGGCATGAAATGTTTTAAGGTATTTTAAAAGAAATTACGTATGGTCTCTTTCATGTTTGCTTTCTCCTCATCCTTGCTTTGCATTGTATTTGGCATTTTGTGTGGTGCAGATGGAGAGCACTTCGTTATGGGTAAAGCTGTTCTTTGAAAGACAACACATGGACACTCTAGAGTAGTAGGATGTATTTTATTTATTGTAGACTGGGCCATACATAAATCAGAGAGAGGAAAAACTGTGAACCTTAAGGTTCCATTTTTCTGTGTAGAGAAAGTGATAATTTCCACTCACTTGGAACACTTTACATCAGCTTCAGGAGGGAAAGAATGAAATTTGATTGTAATGGACCTGAAGATGAACGCTATTTCCCATTTTCTGCCAAACAAGTACTAGTGATGAAAAACTCTTAATATTTGACCTTGAGGAACCTCTTGAATACCCAGCTACCGAATGCTTTTGGCAAATCCCTGGCTGAAAAGCATCTATTTCTAAACAAAACTTAAGAAATTATATGCCACATACAGATAGCAACTAGAACATTTTTCAATGCCACAAGAGTGTGGTTTTCTGTAACCTCAGTAGTTAAGCAGTTTACAAGGTGGTGTGGACACTCAAAGGTAAGAAGGTCCATACTGGAGATTTCAGCCATGTTCAGTGGCTGCAAATACAATGGTGCCAGAGGAAGACTTAAGACTTAAGCACTTCCTGACCGACAAGAAGTGACCAACTCTACACATCAAGAGATAGTTTGACAGAATAGTCCATTGGTGGCAAAGTTGTCCCCACATTCTCACTTCTGTACCCTCAACGTTTCAGTATAATTAGCTGCTGAGTCAGGGAACTGAGGCAATTAAATTTAGGAGTTTTTTTTGAGGTTAGCTTCCTCAAGGGACTCTTAAGTCAGTGCTGTTACCAGAAGAAATGCTTACCAAGGCTTGCTGACCACGCACCTGTACAGATCCTGGGAGTGCCTCCTCAGTTTTGCAAGCTAGGTTAGCGCCAGCTGCTGTTGAACTAAGCTGGTTGACTGCTCAGAGCTGAGCAGTGAGAGGCATGACTTCCAACAAAGCAGTAATAATGACTGTTGGAAATAGCACCATCATTAACTGGTGTGGTTAGTCCTAAATTCCACTCAGCAGAGGGTAAGCACTGAGGACAGAGACAAGACAACAGGAAACACTATCATCTGCATAGAAAAACCTACAAAAGGTGGGATTTACCTACAGACATAGGATTTGAGAATAATACCTTTAAAGGCTTAATTTGATTATAAAGCATGGAGGTCAGAGTTTCTGTAAATCCTTTAGAAGGAAAGAAAAATTAAGAGGTATAGCTTGCTGACTCAAAACAAGAACTCAGTTCCTTGAATGCTTAGTTAATCAAGCTTCTCAGATAAAGACAGTACTGGTTACCTTGAACCACTTGGCGTAATTGTATCAGCAATTTTTCTATGCTTTTGCAATTTGTTTTTATCACAATAAGATCAAGGCAGTTGGACATAGAAAACATGTTTCAGTTAATTCTCCTAGACTCTGAACCAGGTTGACATCAGCCTAAAAGGAAAAAAGAAAAATGCCTGGTGGTCCATAAAACAAGTTGTTCTGCTAAACAGGTACTATTTGAAAGGAGAAAATCTCACATCCCCACAGAATATTATTCATGCAAGTGGTAACCCATTAGTGTAAATCATCTCTAGACAGCTATTTATGAGATACAGGAGATAATGGTTTGGCTGCAAAACATTTCTGGAGAAGGAAAATATTATGAAAGAATGGAGAAACATGAAATCCTATTGTTGTTGTGTCTGATGACTCTCATGTACTTCAATAGGGTTCACATCTCCTTATTCTGTAATCTGTTATTTACAAACTGCATGGAAGAATCCTGCATGAAAACCTAGTTGTAGGCAAGGGAAGTTGTACCGTACACAGCTGCTCTAATAATTAAAATTAAAACAGAATTAAATACCAAACCTACTTATTTTAGGTTATGTTTCTACTACTTCCATCTACTTTAACATCCAGAAGTAGGTTAAAGTTAAGTTAGTGGATTTTTTTATACACTTGTTTTGCCTAAAATACTAGATATTTTCAGATAATCACTTTTTAAAAATCCATTTTTTTTACAAGAACTATTAAAAAAAAATGCCTGAAGCACTATATTACCTTTCACAAGATGGTGGTTTGCTCTTCAGTAAACAAGGAAAAGTTGTTCTGGCCCCTATTTGTACTTGAGTGCTTCTGCTAAAAGATGTAACTTGATAATAACTACTTTTCTTTTTTAAAAAAAAGCCCACTACACATTTACTTTCGCTTTCTAGCTGTAACAGACCTTTCACAAAAGCCATTTGCTCTCAAGTAATTTATTTCCTTGCAAAATACAATCTACCACATAAAACACAAACCAGCATGTCTCCTGATCGCTTGCAGCTACTACACGATTTGATGTTACTGTAAAGTAGGCATGAAAATCTGAGGTGGAAAACATAAGGTAGTTGGATCATATTCCCTTGAAATACCCCAATTCTTCTGCAGTAAAAAAACTTACTAGGGATTCTAAGGTTTTGCCTTGTTTTGAAGTTCATAGGAACTATTACACCAGAACACAGAGTAAATGCTCCAACCTAAGGATCTTCTACCAGCTCCCCTTGGGAAAAGCATGGCTGAGGAGTTAGTGTCATTAACCAGCAGGACAGTGATCTCATTTCAGCATCAGGGATGACTTACAATGGTAAAGCATTTAATATTAATATGTAAACTCTCTCAAGTGCTTTCTAAAATGTCAATTGCCCCTCCCCCAATTTACAAAGCATTATTTTATAACTACTGTATTATGCAACTGTTACGAAGTTATGTTATAAGCAGTTACAATGCCTTTGCTACAGGCTGAATCTGTAAGAGCTGACTGAGCAATGGGCTGTTATGGGGTGCCTACTTAGGATACATCAAGCTAATTTTTCTAACGCACCTTGCCAGTATCTTATTTCAGATAAACAATCAGTATCAAGAGCTGTAGTGCTGATGGTTCAAGAGGAAGCAAAGTAGGCAAATACAGTAGTTTCCAGAGTGGGAGAAGAAAGGGGATAGCAAGGCAAGTACAGGCATTACATACTTGATTATATTTTGTCTCTTCTTAGACTACAGTCACCATCAGATGGACATGAGATGTTTAAAGTCTTTTAGATTTAATTAACACATTCCTAATTTCCCTGCTGGAAGCAGGCAGTCATTGCAGTACTAGAGGAATAACCAGAAATGTCATTCAGCATGAAAACGCTCAGATCTACCTCCAGTAAGTTTCCCTACATACATTTCAACACCTACTTTTCAGGAGAGTGTAATGATTTACACGCTATTCTTAAGTATAGGCGTTTCAACAGCAGATTAGTAACAAACTGCCAAGCTATATGTGCCTGTCAACAATAAACAGCAGAGCTGTTGCTGTCTTTGGACTATAACAGTTGCCATAAACAGTTTAATAAACACTGTTTATTAAAAAAATACATATCTGAAGTCAGTAAGAGACCATGAGTAAGTATAGTGTAGATTTTACACATTCAGCTGACTTCAACTGTTAACAGCTTTAAAAACAGGAAGACTAAAACCTCAAGTCTATGAATGTCTGACAACAAATTGTGTAATCCTGGTGCATCGTTTTTGGCGTTGTTAAGTCTGGTCTTGATACCTCAGTGTCAACATCCATCAGGTGCAACCGCCGCATGCTCCTTCATTCTGTGGCTTTCTGTGGAAGTATGTGCAGATCTTCCTCATGGAAACTGAAGTGGTTGCAGCCTAGCAAGAAACAGAAACAAAAAACAACATGAAACATTTCTAGGTTAACATTCATATGCTGCAGGAGTCTCAAAGTCTCCCCTCCATCATTGCTCCAGTTTGTTCAGCTTCCCAACTAAGTTAGTAAATGAAAGGTTCTTTGCTACAATCTGTCTTACAGGTAAGACGCTTGTTACCTATAGGAAACGCTGTCTAAATCCTAGGGTTGTCCTACTGCCACGAGAAATGCACTTCAGCTGAAGTTTCAGCTTCCCTACAGCAGATAAGAGAGCTGCAGATTGCCAAGATACAGGAAATTCAGTGAATGCTGCTGGGTACTCCCAGCACCTCCTCAGGCTATGAGCACAACACAGGAGAATCCCAAGATCTGAACTAGAGTATATTGGGTAGGAAAGGTAATTATCCTATAGTAATCTCTCTCCAGGGTAAAACTTTCTGTCTTGTGTTTAAACACGTACAGCATAAAGCACAAGTAGTTGTAGGTTTCCTATAACCAAGACTTGGTACAGCCACAATACGAAGAGTCCAGCTGCTAGGAATAACTTAAGGAGTAGTGGCTTAACCATGTCATATCTGATAAAAGTGTTGGAAAAGGTGAAGTCAGGTAAGAAATGAGATACCAAAATAAGCCTTAACTTCTAGCATCAGATATTCAATTGAGAGTACAACTAAAATTTGATGGCTGAAAATTTACCTGACATTTACCGAAATACGACTCAAAGTCACCGAGACGAGCCAAGTTTGGTCTGTTTCAGAAAAATATAATTATAATTTCCTAGTTTGCATGTTAAAACCTCAAGCCAACTTTTTCAGCTGCTTTATAAGCTAAACTTTCATTTCAGATCCTAGGATGAGCTTTGTGCCAGGCTTCCCCATACATCAAAAGCAGGATTATGTAGGTCAAATCCTGCCCTCTCTTGTTTTCTTTTCCTTTGTTTTCTAGTTTTCCATTGAAGAAACTGAAGGCATTATTTAACCCCACAGTTATAACATGGGTAATAAATTCTTTTGCTACCTGAGTTAGAATTTAGCTCTTTCCTCTGATGCTAAAAGTGGCTTTCCAGTAACATAAACAGGCAGATGTGACTGTGGACACATACATAGCAGATCTGCCAGGGAAGGTGATGTCATTATTGGGCCTCTTAGAGCTGTGTTCAAGATGATGGAGACATTCTTCCAACATCTAGCTGGGGACTGCAAGGATCTCTGAGCTCCTGTGTGCCCTAAGTCCCTTTAAAATAGGGATACCACTATCCTAAAAATTCAGTTCCTGTATGGAGGGAATTAGTAGATAACAGCATTAATGTACCTGGTTTATTAGGCCAGAAATCATCCCTTTTGTCCATAGTCAAAGGGATCAGATAATTCTTTGAGTGTCCAAGGAAGAGAGAACAAACAAGGGAGGACTGACAAGTAGGGATAACTTCTTTCATGACAGTTGTTGCTGAATGCCCTACTTACAGTTTTTGGTGAAGTGGCCACTGCCACAGACTCTTGTCTTTTGGCAACAGGACTGCAAGATGATGGGGAGCTGTCTGACGTGCTCTGGCTGCCAGGTCTGCCAATCCGTAGCTTCTCTCCCAGAGCAGACAACCAATTTTTTCTTTCAGGAGAACTATTCTCTTTATCTACTACCTCAGTGCCTTTCCCACATGGGGATCTGAAAAGATGGGGGGAAGTTTGAACACCTGATGGATTAATACGGCTTCCAGAAAAGGAAGGCTCTTTTGGGCTGTGGCTGGAGCCTTCGTAGTCATTACCCAAGTCAGCCTGGCTGAGACAGTCTTCATCACAAGCTTTTTGGTCTGGAATCAAGTGACACAAATTCAGTTTGGATTTCTTAGCTCCATGGTCCAGTTCAGTCACACAGCTACAGGCCTGCAGACACTTGTGCCCCACATCATCCTCCTTGCTGCAGTCAAGCCTTCTCTTGGCACGCTTTTCAAACTGCGTGTGTGGTGCTTTAGGAGGGCAGGCAGCTTCCAGGAGACCTTGGGTGACTTCTGCCAGGGCTTTTCTAGGAGAAGGAGCCTTTTTCCCCACTTCTGGAGGAGAAGAGCATGGAGTCCTTGTAACCCAACGTTTAATGGACATTTTGGAGGAAGAGATCACTTTGGGAGATGCACATGGGCTGGCTTCAGTCTGCTTGGCTGGGGTGGAGGCTGTGGCCGTCTGGGATTTGAGAGCAGCCGTCGGAGTGTTTGTTGACAGCGGAAGGTCTCCAGAATAAATGGGAGCACAGGCAGCAGGCCGTGGTGAGGAAATACATGCACTGCCCACTGTGAAGGCCTTGGCAGGAGTATTCTGTGGGCTGGCTGGCTGTCCTGAGAGGGGAGAAATAAGTAGTCTGATGAGGAACGCAGAACAGCAGATTAAAGACAGCCCTGTTATAAACCCCCCTTCCAACTAGGAGATGAATTCAGTGCTGACCCTGTACCTCAGACACACCATTTTTAACGATGAAGTTGTATAAAACCCTCTAATTTCAGTTAGAATATAAAATCCTATATCATATTGATATGTATAATACAGTACATTTCTGCAATGTTTGACATCTATCCCTTCTGTAATGAGCAGTCTTACATGAGCTACAGCCAAAATGAACAGACAAAACAGACCTTCCAAGCCTATCTAGCCTTGTTGGAGCCTTGCACTGATTTGGTCCAGAAATGCTGGTCTCCACCTGCACTGCAATCTTTAACTGCTGCATAACTGAGTTGAGGGACAAAGATACTGTAAGTAGGTCCTACAGCTAATTACAATACCAAGGAAGCCTTACACTATGATGCCCTACTATATGAATAATGCACCTAGTCAGGTGTTAATAGTTGCATATTTTAAAAATGATAGAAGCGTGAGAACTTTCATTTTCTTGTCTTTTTGCTGGAGGATTTTCTGCAATGCTATATTAGTATGGACATGGTAGTTATTTACCACATCAAGGGAAATGTGAGAAATTCTTCACCTCATGAACAAGGACTTAAATTCCAAAGGAAATAAAATCTGTCACTGCAGTAAGTTATTTCTTTAAAACAAATGATACCCAAACAGATATTTCACAGTGGTTTTTGAGCTCATTAGCCAAGATGTAAACACCTCTGCTTGTAAAAAAGAAGTTCTGAACATCCAGCTTCTTAAAACAGTAGTCATAGATAGGGCCATAAGGACCTCACTAGCAACAATGTGAATCATATAAAGCAAACATCTTGGTCTGCAGCAATATTAGAGGGGATTCTTTAAATTTTGCTTTTGTTTTTTTTATTTCCAGCCCACTCCAACAGAGAACACATTAGTGGGTTTGTCAGATGCTTGCTTTCTCATTCATCTAACTTGCAGTGAAATTAAACAGCATAGTGCCTTAGTTACTTTATGCTCTTCCACTGCTGAGCACAAGAGCACTAAACATTTCCTGTATACCAGTCTGAACTCCTCTTACACAGCATTTGCACTGTACTATAAAGCACTTCATTAGAACAACGAGAAGCCTAGTGTGAACAACCTGCCATTCTCTTTACGGTGCTGGGCTGTCTCACAAATAACATGTTCAGTGAGAGACTCTTTGATTATATACCATACTAAGCCTCTTTTGATCCTTCCTTTTACTGTATTAGCTAGTATCCAAAATACAAGTAGTGCTGCATCAGAGCAAAATTAAATAAGATCCCATATTAAAAGATCCTATATTAAAGGATCCCACTACAAATAACTTTAACACTCAGAATAGAGTTAAAGGCTCCTTTCCTGATAAAATATGCTACTTTGTTACAACTTGCTTCAATCTGGACTAAGAGAAAGTAACTGCCAAGATTGTTTCTCTTCATCTTTACTTTAATGAGCACTTACAAGACAATAATAACTCAAATGGGGAATTAGTTGCATTCAAAAATCTAAGCTCCTAGAGGCAGAAGAAAGTAGTAAGCTCAGCAACTCTTGATCCATAATGACCATTACAAATTTATATAGCAGAAATATTGCATGACTAGTTGGATATGAGCCTTTTCAATCCCAAACCAGTCTGAAAGCTATGCTTTGGTCATGGTGGATAATGGAAAAAGAGCTACCCTGGGAATTGGATTAGTGTCATGGCAAGAAGCAAACACAAATTTGAGATAAAGAATATGAAGATCAGGCTTTTCTTTCCCAGACTGAGTGCATGATTCAGGCTTCTACTAAGCCAGGTTCAAGCTGGTTCCATTTATGCTGCCACTACACATAGTACAATACTGTAAATACCTGCAGTCAATCTGCATCACACCAAAGCAGGTTACTTCAGAAATTTCCTACGTTCTCTGCCACAAATCTCCTAGAGTGATATTATCAATCTCCAGATTGATAATCTCCAAATTGTCCATGTACAGGTCTGCTCCAGAAATTTGGGTACTCAAAAATATAGAGAAAGTAGTACACCTTAGAGAAACCACAGAAGTATTTGCCAAAGCAAAGGAAACTCTGCTTGCTACCTTTGACGATATAGGTCAACAGTCAACATCCACCCTAATCCTCACAATTTGTTCCACAGAAATGGGTGGGGAACTACCTAGATTCATTCCAGCAGGTCTGAAATAGTACTTTGCTTGCCAGCTCTGAATCAGTCTCTGCAGATAACTCCCATATTCTAACAGCACGTGCTTTGTGTTCAGGAGCCAAGGTCAGCAGGAAGCCTGTTGTTGTGTTTGCAGTGTCTCTGTTTCCTCTTCCCTCCTGAGTTACTTTAATGCAGTAAGAGCAAGGAGAAATAAGTCATTTTTCCAGTATAATTGCCAAAGGTAACTTGTAAAGTTTTAGTGTACCACTACTTTAGGTTCCATGCTTCTGGACTAGACCTATGCTTACCTCTCTTTTGCTGAAACTATTACACAAAGAGATTTTTGAGCCTTCTCTGAAACAGAGTGTGCGCACACACAAACCATTTACCAGCTATGAAGCAGACCTGGCACTCTCCCTCCTATTGTCCTGCAAACTTCCTGCTAGACTTGTTACTCACTGGCAAAAGGTTAGAGGTAATGCTATCCCATTAGTGGGATTTGAAGACCTTCAGCCTTTATTTGTGATAGCCAAGCTGAAATTCATTGGAGCGTGGCTAGAAAAGATAGCTGGAATGCAGGAAGTCACACCAGCAGCTGCTGGGAAGCTATTGTATTCTTAGTTTCAGAGCTACTCTACAGAGAACTTCATCTTATTTCACTTTGGAGGGAGGGTGGTTATTTTCCTTTCACCTACTCTACTGCAATAAAATGCAGGTTTCAGACAAATAAAAGTAGTATTAAGATCCAGGATTCCATTCTTCTGGTCTAGGGTGCTACCTACCTGGTGACTACTTTCTCTACAGAGCCCAGATACATTTGCTAGCTGTGAGAGCATGCTGCATAGCTTGCCTGATTGCCTAGGCTTTGAGGAAAGGTACTGCATTTGTTCACTAGCCTTAACATGTGGATAGATGAACTGACTAATTATGAAACACTAGAGTCATATCTTGATTGTCTATATGCATTTTTAAGTACTTTTCACTACACAGCATTAGCCTGCATACAGTCAGTACCACCGATTGAAGCTGAAGAGATACAATACCAGTATCTGCAGCAAAGAAATCTATGCACAATTGAACTAGTGGGCAGGAGGAAACAGTTCAGAGTTCCAAGGCTGTATGTGTGCTGTCAGACCTTTACTGGGTAAACTCGAAAAAGCATATGATCTTACTGCTCTTGGTTATTAACTGATATTAAAAAAAAAGGTGTGACTTGTTGCTACAGTGACATCTCCTTTGGCTGTTCCATTATTGAACCCTGTTGAAACCCACTGAAGATCTGGCTGCCTGAGAAACTGTATCAATGAATATTTGCCTTGTGGTCTGGTCATACAAACTAGGCCATACTTGTAAGCTCTTTCAGCCAGCTTGTCTTGTTGATGGCAGAAGTATTTACAAGTAGAAGTGTTTGTCTGGCTATATGAATTATTGCCTAATATGAAAAAAAAACCCCAGAAGAATAATAAGATAAGCCAAAGGCTTTTGTTGGTAGAGAAAACAGCCAAAACTCAGAAGCCACGTTGCAGAGCAAAATAGCTCAGGGACCTTACCTGCTCCATGCTGTTCTTCTGTTTTTTTCTGAGTGACCCAGCCCACCAAATTGATTTTTCTGGATGCTGATTTCTCCTCCTCAGGAAGACGTCGTAAGCGCCAAATCCTCACAGTGTTGTCATCAGAGCATGTGGCAATCTATGGTATAAATTGGTTCATATTAGGGCATCCAAGGCACATCCTATAGATGACTGGCCAAGTGAACTACAACAGCTATGTTTGACACACCATGCCAATATGAACGATGCTGAAGCCTGGTTGAGGGGGCACCAGATTTGACCATAAAACAAAGAAAATAACTCAGCTCTGTTTCATTAGCATACCAGAGAGCAGGATTTGCTTTAAAACACACAAGGCTGCCACATTCATATCTTTCTGCTAGAGAAATCTCAGTCACCATCAATAGTTTGCCTTGCAGTGCTCTGCTCAGGAAGTCATGGCACATTTTGAGTTTTCAATCACTCAGAAGACAAAAGCAGCCATGCTGGTTTTTGCACATGCACCTCGTTCTCTGTCTGTTGCTCAGGACCTCTTCTGCTCGAGGACAAACATTTGCAGCTGAGAAGGTGACACTGGAAGGCTGTTGCCCTGGCCTTAAGCGCTATCTCTTCCGAGTCAGATGTCAGGAGTATCTGGCAGAGAAAACAACTCTGCTAGAAACATTGGTCTAGATTCCTGCCGCAGCACCACGCTCTCCAAAAGGATCTGTGGAATCTCAAATGAAGAAGCAGTAGGACCAATCTAGCCCACATTTTATGGCTCTCTTTAGACAGATTAGCTGGTGACTCAATCGGGAATCAGCAGAAAGTAAAAGGAAATGCTGTGGTGAAAGTTCACAGTAATCTGAATGGGAAAGTGACTCTACTCTGACCTTTGTCACACCAATGTTGTCCCTACAGAAAGCAACTTTGCCTCTCAAATCACTCCAAGCAGCTTCCTGACCTGTCTTAGCACCACATTTTCCAATTCATGCTTTGGCATCTGAACAATGGCTGACTATTTCCCCAGTGTGAATAATGATTTTAAAGGCTGAATTGGTCTGCCTTTCCAACACATCATGATCAGGAT
Source organism: Manacus candei (assembly GCF_025592945.1). Classification (NCBI taxonomy): domain Eukaryota; kingdom Metazoa; phylum Chordata; class Aves; order Passeriformes; family Pipridae; genus Manacus; species Manacus candei. The sequence continues at coordinate 20,284,932 of NW_026138065.1, read as the reverse complement.
GCTGGGCTACCTCTAGATCACAGATTTCATCTAAAATGCCTGTTCTCGTATTGTGCGTCTTACACAACCAGAACAATTCCACATTTGCCTGCAAGGCTTCCACCCTCCTACACTGCAATGCTTTTCTGAAGACCTGGTGCTGCCATGCAAGGTAGGGAAAGTGACTGACTGGCTTAACACTGTAGGATGAAAGAAACTCTGGCTATTACTACAACACTGTCCAGGATTTTTCAGGGTTACTTCTCGTTTTGAGCTAGGTCGAACATTTGAACTGATCTCCTACTGCAGTTGTTTTCCTTTTTGTAATACCTGGTGAATAATTACTGACCCAATTTCACTGTAGGTTTTTTTGTCATAAAAACAGCTCAGATTTTGAAAAAAGGTCACAATGAAAAGAGTTTTTTAATATGTTTTTTAAAGGGCATTCAAAACTTCTTGCCACTCTGTACAAGACTAGCAGATGTATCAATGGTCAGAAGGAAAGCAAGATGAAAAAATGGAACAACAAAACAAGCTTTTGGCTTACAAAAGCCCTGATTAAAGGATGTCAGTTTTGTCTCTTATAGGTAGTATCATAAGCTCTCACTAATAGAGGTCTTTGTTGATTTGCAATTTTCTAGGAGTTTTCAAATAGCCTAAATTATTTGAAAATAATAAAAAAGCTCTGATATGTTGTAGTCATATGACAAGCTTGTATTACTGTCCCACAAAATGAACATTTTTAAAAGTTATTGACTGAAAATTTTCTCCCAAATAAACAAATACTGCTGCAATTTTGAAAGCGGATGTTGCCACATCACATGTATTGTTTCATGGGAAAGACCATTTTCCAGGAAACAAACCTTAGTGTAGTCTGAAGGACACCAAGCAATGGAGGTAACTTCTTGAGAGTGACCGAGGAGTATCCACGGAGGAAGGTTGGGCTCAGAAACCTTAAAAATTCCATAGAAGAACAAGTATACAGTCAGAAGGCATGCAGCCTAATACACATCTCTAAGACCACCTGTGAAGCATGTAAATACTTTCCATCTTCCCTGTATGAAATGCATAAATCAAACGCACTCTGGCTGTCATCATGATGCAACAACTGACAGAGCCCTAAGAATCAGTTCATGTTTCATTTCTAGAGGTGAAGCAGCTGGTCAGCACTGAGATGTACTGACTTGCCTGGAAACACTTGTTCAATTCCTGCTACACACAGGATTTCTGCCTCCAGAGTTGTCAGCCCAAAACACAGCACAAGCATTTTAAGGTATTAAGTACCTCTACTTGTTCTACGTAAGATGCTTAAATTTTGGGGAGCTCATAATTTGAATCAGGACAGGCAAATACATTCCCAATCACAGGTCAATGGACTAATAATAAAATGAAACTGCCACAAACAAAATTCTACAGATGAACCTTCACTGGCTTCGCACTAGCATTTGTGTGACTGTGCCTCCTCCAGCCAACCAGTTGCTCCAGAGATCCTTTTAAGAGTTCATAAAAAAGCTCTCTAAATTTTGCTCATTCAACTGATCTCCATTTCTCTTAGATTTTTATGAAGAATGTTTCTCCTCTTCTACAGTATTGCTACTTATCTTTGACTACAGCTCCTTTAAGTGACAGACAGAGCTGAAGCCAGCATTAAAGTGGCCCAAAGAAGAAAACACATGCATACACACACACCAACACATGCATACACACACCCCCCTACACACTCACAGAGATTCTATCCAAGTTTTCCTTGCTTTCAGCAGGCAATCCTTTCTGGAGCTATGAGTCACCATCATTGATGTGACATTTTAAGGGGAATTTATCAAGGAATTTGAATAAATGACTAAGTGAATGAACAGATCCTTTACTATGTGGGAAAAGGAGTAGGCATTACATACATACATAGGTTTCAAAGGAAGATGCAAGACGCTGGGAAAGGCTTTTGAGTTACACACAAGTTTTTCTCTTGTGGATCACCTCCAACAAAAGCCTGCAAAACTGCAGTTGAATATCCAGCTTCAGATCTTAGAAGTTGTTCTGATACAAAGAGGTTCATCCTAATAGGACACTTTTTTCCCCTGGCATAGTAGAGACAATCACTTGACCAAATAGCCACTAAATGCCTTGGTCAGAGTATTCTCTTCTCTGCTAAAACATGCAATACCATGGAAACAAAATCCCTGTGTAGGGAACAAACAACAGGATACCTTGGTGCAGAGAACACCTTCATTTACATTTAATAGCAGTCTTGCTATACACTCATAACAGCCACAGTAGCTGTCCAGTAGCCACTGATCACTGAAAGGAATGCAGAGTAAGAGAATTACCCTTTTGGGGATGCAGTGTTTTTATGCTATACTAGTGTAAATTAACCAACTATCCCCAAGATACATTATTGTGAAGTGAAGAGGGACGCACAGTTATAGCTGTGTCCACTGTGTTTGGCAGAAGACAGTTGGTCAGTTTGCACATGTCAAGTCAGAATTAGCCACAGCACATGCTGCTTTTTTTGTCTGATTTGACAGGATATTGTTGGGGAAGTGAGACCTATTGCAGAAAAGTTAAAAAGAGAAACCAAGGAAATGAGATTTTTTTTAGTTACTCTACTCACTGAAACAGTTGTTATATCCATTTTCAAGATGCCATATCTTGAAATGGCATATCTAGTTTTAGGCACCATGATACAGAAGCACGTACATTCCAGCTCTGAGACAGACCAAAGCATAAGTTGATCACCTTGGAGTGATCCGTATCAAAGGATTGAAAGAACAATGAAAGTACACATCTATAAATGGTATTGTATTATCACCAGGAAGGTATCTCAGCTAGGTACCATCTTTGCAGAAGAGGCTCTGCTCTTTGCTTTTAAAATCTTATGATTGTTAAAGAGTCAGTTCATTAATCAATGAACTTGTAATTTACAAAAACCAAACCAAACACAATAAAGCAAGTGTGCATTGCCTGGAAGTGATTTATATATGAAAATAGACTGAAATAGCATCCTTGTCAGCAATAACTTCTACCTACAGTGTTCTTTCTGAATTGCTCACCCAAACACAAACCTAGCACTGTTGCAAAAGTTTCTCAAAGAAATAATTTGAAAGGACAAGGTCTCTGCCTTTCATCCCTCTCTAGATCTGGAAAGCTAGCCCTCTTCATTAAGCTCCTTCTAACATTACCTGTTAATTGCACACGTAATATCTAACCATGTTTTTTTCACACCAAAATAAGTCCTCATCCCACGAAAAGATATGTATGTTTCAGAGTCAGTAAAATCTATCAACATTTACATTAAGAAGCATGGGATAGGACAGAGACAACTTTGTTGGAAGTCCTACTTTCCGACATGGCTATGAGATTAAAATAAAAGTAATCATCTGACGATTAATTTTATAAATACGTAATATGATCTGTCACTCATATGCAACAGCAACAGAAGCCTTCTGTATATTAATGCATATTAAATGTGCTTAAATGCTTAAATTTTGAGATGTAATGACATTCTTGAATACTCTCAACTGTGTCCCAACGTGTGTTCCAAGAAAGTATCAAAACACTCGAATGCAGAATGTGCAACTCAAGTTTGCACAGGCATTTTTGCTGAACTTGCACAAGAACATGAGGAAGGTTAAAATTACCCCACTTGGCATAGGAATAGTCATGCTACCACACTCCTGCTCCTAATGAGTAAGCAACCCAGCTGCTTACAAATGTTCTTCAAATCAAAGAGGCTATACGCTCAAACTGCAGTCTCAGCAGGCTGACCTTCTCCTCTGCAAGATTTGTATTTTACTTTCAAACTCGCTGTAAAATAGGTAAACAAGTCAACATTCCCTAAAAATTACCCCAAACCTGAAATAGGCAGTCACCTGTGGTTTCTGTCTATTCTGCTTCTATAAGAAGTCTACTCTGTTCCCATATGGGTGTCCAGTATGGAGAACAGAACTCAAAGCATGCCTTATTCTGAGGTCCCTGCTATTATCTTGGTGACATTTGCATTTCCTACACGTCAGTGCAAGATGTCAAGTGACAAAGCCTCTCAGCTGTCAGACAGTGTTTTGGAAATTTGCTGAAGGCTCTGGCTGAGCACTTGCTGCAATACGAAGGCTTTAACTACTGTAAATTAAGCATAAGAAAAAGCTATGTCTGAAGCAAGACCTGGAAAAAGGGGAAGTGGGGGGGAAAAGTGCCCTTTAAAACAATTAAACTTTTAGGTTTCTGCTAATGAGTTCTATTGCTAAATATGAACCAAGCACTGTCTGTCTACTTGTCATAGCTGGCTGTATCAATAGGATTGAAAGAGGATTTTAATGCCCATTAACACAGATTAAGAACAGCAACTTGCAATAAGCAGCAGCAATGAGAGATGTACTGATGGCAGGAGGCTACCTCTGTTTTACATTAAAGTTACACCGAGCCTTGACAGCAACGTACGCACTCTGGGCACAGCGTGCCAGGGCTAACCCCACGCTGCTTTGAGGAGGACTGGGAGGCAAGGAGTGTCCTCCGTGAACATGAAAAGCAAGAGCAGCTCCAGGCTGCCTGCTTGGGTCTCACCCAACTGCCTCACCTTCCAGATGTATGCGTTGCAGTCACTGGAACCACTGACCAGGAACTGGTCGTCTGGGCTGGTGCTGGATTTGATGTAGAAGGTTGAATTTTGGTGCCCACTGAAAACAGCCACTGTGAAGAGAAAATTTAAAAAAGATGAATAAAAGCCCCACTCAATGCACAGCCCTGGAGTCAGTTGCACAAGGAGTGCTGATCTTACAGGCTTTTCCTGTCTAGCCATGAATCCTTTGGAGAAAGTGGTTGCATTTCTCCCTTGCTCTGGGGCTCCTGTGGCAGGAAGTTTTTATTATTCTGCGGGAGCCCTTCAGGGTTCCCAAACAAAGCAGTGGCAATTTAATTAAAGCTTTAGCATGACCTGGATCACAAGCAGACTCAGACATCACTTGGGTTGCCTCACTACTCTGGTTCAGGGTCCTTGTCTCTTCCTCCCTCGGTCGCCATCACCAGTCCCGTTACACCAACAAGGGCAGTCACAAAGTAAGGGCCTTCTTCCACGCAGGTGACAAATTGCTGACATTCCCCCTACTGGGAGGACCTTCAGAGCCAGCAGCTGGCACAAGACTCCAGTGTGGATCTAGAACACTTAGCTGCACCATGTCGTGTTCTCTCACTGGGGCAGGAAGGGCAAATTTCCCAGTGTAGCACCAGGTGGGGCTGGCACTTCCTCCTCCAGCCTTCTTTTAGCAGTAGTTCTCATGAAGGAGACAACCCACAGAGCAGAGGACACGTGGCTGCCTTTGTCAGTCTTTGAAAAATCCCTTAATTTTTTTTGCCCACAGATCTCTCAGTGCAGCAGTTACCAGACAGCAAATCCCCTCCTAAACCAGGCAGCAAGTCCTGTTACAGTGAGGATTTTCTGACGTCCCCCTCTGCAAAATAAAGCTGCTTCAATACTGGATAAAAGCAGTTGGAACAGTGATTAAATCTGGTGAGGGCGGAGAGAGGCACAACCTGCGGGCAGGCGCTGCCCTCTGTGGGAACCACCGCACACCGAGAGGCTGCACGTGTTCCATCCAGCTGGATGAATGGAGGTTGCTCCCTAGGTTTTATCGGCTGCACACAGAAGGCAAGAGCTCTGTGAGGAGGCTGAGGAGTGCTTTGGTGAGAGTCTGCTCCCGTGAGGGAACAAGCCAGTGAGCCCATTTCCACATCTTGGCAGTGGCACCCGGGGTTAACCTCAACAACCAAGCTATTAATATTTACTAGTTGCACCACTTCTCCACTCTGGAAGCATTCCCACCCACCAGACCGCCTTCCTGAAGAGCAGACAGAAGGATACACTGTTCATTTAATTTCAGATAACTGAGAGACTGAGAAAAGGCAATGGAAAATACGTCATGTGTCTGGTTGGAATGCATTTAACAAGTTTTGCCACTTTCTGAAAAGCAGTCACTGGCCTATGACAAAGCAGCTTAGTGTATCAAAGGCTGTGGGCAATCTTGTACATGTAAAGGTCACAGCTGCAGAGCTGAAGGAATCTAAAAATGCTGGGGATCCTTTCTCCCAGGAACTGTGGTAGAAGTTAAATTTAAAAGGCACCTTAAAATACCCAAATACAATGTATCAGGTGATCGTTTTATGTAGATTCATATCTAAGAGTCTGAGAAACCTGTGACTGCCAGTAAGCAGAAGACTCAAACTTGCTTCAGGTGGGTAGCAGCTGGACACTGGCCATTCCTCACCAGGGAACTACAGCCAACATGCAAACTACTTCAGTCTCTGGGTGAACCAGTATCTGCACTCATAAAAGTTTTTGTGCTGTTAATTTTCCGTGGATGGCTTAACGTAAAATATGAATCTCTCCCATATAGCTTTAAGGATAAGAGCATGGAATAGGTTTCCTAAGTGTTAAACCTGGTCTCTGTCTCTCTAAGTCAGAGGGATAGACTTGCCTTTCTATGCTCTGTAATATCTATTTTTTGCAGCTATTTCCACAGATATGCTTACCTGGAGCGGTCTTTAAACTTGTCATATTGAACATGTAGATACTGTCATCAGTGCAGTTAGCAAACAGATTAGTACCAGTGGAATCCAAAACTAGGCTAGAATATCCTATAGACAAAGAGAGAAGTTCTTTGTAAGAAAAAAAATTTGGAAAACAGGAGTTCTCAAAGAAATGCCCAGAGAGTGAAATTTGGAAAGGATTTCTAACATGTATGAGATTGTCATTGGAAAGTGTGTATGTTTGACAGAGCGCTTGCTGAAGAAGGAAAGTTTCTAGAATAACATCTACATATTCTCATAACAATTCAGGGTGGTATTTAGAAAGGAATCACACCTTCAGAGCAGGTCAGTGATTTATTTGATGGTTTCAAAGAGATAACAGGAACAACCAAATGTAGAAGCAGGGATGAAAAATAAATGGAAACCCTTGTGCTTTGATATAATAAGCTATCCTCTGATTTGCTAGTGATTCAGATTCAAGAAAAATCTTTCCCTGCAGGCAAATTATTTCACAACCAGCTCTTTGAGGATTTCCCTCATGTCCTCGGGACTGACACTGACCATTACCACATCAAGACAGTTGATTAGACAAATCATCAGGAATTACTGTGTGGCATCAGAGCACTGTAAGGCACTAAAGATACAAAGAAGACAGAAAAACATGTACAGGTGTGCTATCCTTTTTATAACAAGCAGCTTCAAGAATAGTTTGACTCTGGACGGTGATAATGTAAAAACCCAGTCCGGTCTGTTGTCTTTGGAAGATATAATGCAAAGAAAGAGGTTCAATTTGAATTTCACTCATGTATGAAAAAGATTAGCTAAATTCCTTATCAAGAGCTCTACTGTTCCCTTATCTCCATCTATGAAAATGTACTACTGAAGCCTTTGCAAGTTTTTATCATTGGTGCAATACAAAAGTGGGGCACTTGCACTCTTAAACTTGAAAATTTGGTATTGGCAATCAAAATACTCTGCGGAGTTTGCCAGTCTGATCAATAACTGGCTTAAAAGATAAGAGATGTCACTGTCACTACTTCTTCGATTCACTTTGCACTTCAACAAATGCATCTCCAGTAACTTACCAAGTTTGCGAGTACTGGTTCCAGGGTAGCAAAAAGACTTGCAGGGCACCGGGTCCTGACGGTAAGCAGCATAGTTCTTACGCAAGTCCCATACTTTGATCACACTGAAATAGAAAAGCACACATAAGTGTCTTCAAAATTTCTCTTGCAATGCTGACTGGGCCTTCTAAGAGCACAGGAAGTCAGGCTGCTCATTCCTGAGGAGTGTCCAGTGCTAAGGAGACAAGAACTGAGCAGAAGCAGCGCAGAGATGTGCTGAAAGCAAAACAAGCGCTCTGCTGGATATGGACGAGGAGGCAGCACTGCCATCTGTAACTAACACAAGATAAAACAAGAGCCTGCAAGCCAACTTTCTTCAACTAGTAAAAGGTAATACAAGGATGCCTTTTACTTCTGACATTTGTGAGAAGTAGTTTTAGTCTGTAGTTTTAAAAATTAAGTCTTTCCCTTTTTCCCTTGCTCTTGGGGACCAAGCTTCTGTCATGAGCAGAAAAGTCAATGTTATCTGCCCCAGAAAGGCTCTGAGCACATGGAACCTGCTAAAGAATTGAATCCAAGAGGGTAATTTCCATGCTTATCAATGAGACAGTTTGCTTGAGCTCCAAGATGTTGCAATGGATCTGGCACCTAAAAGAATGCATCTTTTGTAACTCAAGGCAACATTTTCTCAAGCACGCCTACACATATCCAGGCACCAACCACCCACTCACATCACAAAACAGCTGTATAACAATAGTCTATGTGTGGTCTCAGAAGTCCATGAGAACAGAGAGAGAAAGATAAGAATTGCTCTCATTCTGCCCCATACCTAGGACACCAAAACGAGCATTTACCATATATGCACAATTTGTCCAGTGCTGCAATCTCCAGTAAGGAAGTAAAGCAGCATTCAGCTTTGCCAATGCAAACTGACAGCGTAGCTGTTGATTCTACCTAGCAATAACTCTAGCCTTGTGTACTGAGTGATCTTAGAAAAAAAATCTCCTAATCTTTTTATGCCACTAAGAAGAGCACACAGACAAGGAAGCATCCTCCCTCCTTACCCATCAACAGCTCCTGCAGAGATAAGAGTGTGCTCGTCCTGAAGCAGCACCACAGTTACACTCTGCTGGAAATCCTTAAAAAGAAAAGAAAAAAGAACTTTATTTTCTTTTAAGGTCAGCAAGATCTTGCTGCTTAGTTGAAGGCCAAGTGAATACTGAGAAAACCTCCTCCCTCTAGCCACGCAGGAGAACCTGGAAATACCAGATGTCATTAAGGACACAACAATCCTTCAAAGACTCCCACCAGGGAAATTGCTGCTGAGCAGTGAGTGCCTGGGCAGAAGCTTGAGGTTATACCTTTCAGGTCAGAGATAAGAGAGCTGCTTTTATCGCAAAGTTTAATAGATTAAATATTACCAGGTCTTATTCCAATAAGGCAGTAATTTGTCAGGTCACATTAGGGGGAGAAAAACACAGAAAAAAAATAAATACTACAACCCTCGCCATTTTTCCCCCTTCAAAATGCTGGCTATTCCTTTCCTCTCTGGGAAGAAAAGATGTATTTTCACACAGCATTTGCACAAAGTTGGCTTTGATGGCACATGGGTTGTTAGGCAACTAAACAAAGTCTAAAATTAGCCATAGCAAGTGACCATGACACAAAAACCTACTTCTGCAAAGATAAATGGAAGCATTTACCACATACAAGCCACATATTTCTCGCTATGTTTACTTAGGAAGACTTCTATGCATAACAGTGTCCCCAGAAGAGAGGTTTATGCTTTGTTTGTTCCCCAGATACCTACCACCAAGGGAGCAAGTCCTCTTAAGTTCTGCCTCTTCTTCTTAGGTTTAGAAGGAGTCTGCTTGTCAGTCACATTGTGTGCACCACTGATTTGTTTCACCTGCCTGTAAAATCCATCTGAAAGAAATCAAAGGCATCTCAATTAATAGTTACCATGCAATTTCCCTATCACTTTAATAAAACAGGCATCAGCTTGGAATTAGTCCTAAGAGGTGGCTGAGACAAACCTTTAAAATCATTCACGTATTCTGAAAACAAAAATTGTTAGTTATATATAAAACTAATAATATAATGCAAAAATTACAAAGGTCAGGGTAGCATGGACACTGAAACTAAAACTGAGCAGGCTGCCTTTAGAAATCATTACCCCTGGTTTGTTTTTCAGCATGCACCTGGTCTGGAGCATTCAACTCATCCCAAGCAGAATTGCACCCACAGTGCTTTTCTACTCTATTTTATAATTTTCTATTTAGTCTTTTGTCTGCTACTTCTCACTTTATGAAACTTACTGCTTTACTAGAGTAATGCAACTTTCTTACTTTTTTTTTCCCTACACGTTCCACTTCAATCATGTGGAGTCTCTCTTTTCCCCCACTTGTCCATTTGAAGAGCCAGGGAATCTGGGACAGATGGAAGATCAAGACATGTTCTGGCAGTGCAGGCAAGGAAGCTGCTCTGACAGAGCAGAAAACTGGGAAAAAACATAAGGGCATAACCTGACTGGGGAAGGAGAAGCTCCAGGAAACAGAAAGAGAGGAGCAGAATGAGCTCACCCTTGCATTTACAGTAGGTCTTCCCACAATATATTCAGTTGCTGCCAGCACTCACAAGCTCCTTTGCTTCTGCTGTTCTTGCCTTCTTTCCCTCTCTGGCAGAAGGCTTTCCAGCTTTTCTTCATCCCTCCAGATGGCTCTGACCTAAGCAGTCTCTCCCAGCTCATCTGTTTTTTGTGCTGTCCTAACAGGGATGTATTCTGTACCCCCTTATCTCCTTACCAACACACAGGATATTATCAAGCCAGTATGTGTATCATGCAGCAAACCTGAGACTGTTACAAAGTGGAAAAATGCATCATACATAGAAGAGATACCTATTCCATCCCTTTATGGTACCAAAGCAGTAGTTATGTGACAATCCTTCCCTTTTAATGAAGTTTTGCCTATATTGTAATCAAAAGCATTAGTCCAACAAGTGACTCTGAGCAGTACTTTTACACGAGATACCCAGCTTTTTTCATACATATCTGAAAGTTCATTTACCTTTCTTGTTGCATCTGGTATCCCAAACCATGATGTTTCCATCTCTGCCTCCAGTACAGAAGACAGCTGAGAGGGAGAAAAAGAGTGCTATTAGCTTCCAAAAGTGATAAATTAATTAACTGAATCCAGTACAATGACATCTGTGCACTCTGGCTCTTCTGCCTCAACACTTGGGATACCAGTCCTAGAAATACGAAAACCAGGCCATTGTTTTGCCATGCTTTTTGACTAGTTTTCTTACTTTTCATATTCTTTTTTTTTTTTCTAATACTCTAGAGAAATCTACTTATGAAAAGCATATTCACACACTTATGTATGGAAGTAGATATTCTATCTTAACTTTGCCCAAGATCGTAAAAGTGCAGATGTTAGCATCACAACAACATCGAGGTCCAGTAAGTTAGTTCTGCTTCTCTGGCTGGGTCCCTCCTCAGTAGGCCTGTGATATCTGTACCTGTCAGTTTCCAAAGCCCTTTTTTAGCCCTTAAAGTACTTTGCCAGAGAGAAAGAGGAACAAATAGGGAATATCAGCATTTACCTTTCTCAAATCTAGAAAAAGCAACTGACTTGAGGCTACACTGGTGACCTTTGCATATGCCAAGAAGCTCGCCGGCTCTCACATCCCACACCTTGGCTGTCTGATCTCCTGAAGCAGTGACCTTCAGCAGCAAAAATAAAAAGCTTTAGTCTTTTTCTGTACACAGTTGCCAAAGCATTAAAAACAAAGTTAGAAGGCAAAAGACTGCTTACAATCCTGTGTTCCCCTGGTACCCAGGCAAGGTCAAATACAGCATTTGAGTGAGCCTGCCATTCTAACAAGAAAACAAAAGTCAAGATTAGTTCAGTGCATTGCAGTACAATATTTTGCAGAAGACTAAAGGACATCAGACACTGAAATCAGAAAACTTGTCAACAGCTTGCTTAGGCATGAAAAACAACATAGAACAATTCACCTACTACTGCTGTTGTAAGAGCACATTCATGCTCCTACTCTGTTAAGAAGACTCAACTAAGTACGTGAAAGGATTTAAATACTGCCCACATTTATGTTTTAATGACTTGCAAAAATGGGATTCCAGTAAATTCCATACTTGCTATACCAAATGAAGATTACCTTCTACTCAACACTTACCTTTAAAGATGAGTTTCCTGGTAGCTTGAGCTTCAGTATCATAGAGTCTAACAAATCCTTCTTCATTTGCAACTGCTAGTACATGCTCCCAATTCGGTGCTGAAAATAAATTGAAACATAATATATTATGTAGCTAATTCATACTCATACCCCTGTTCTTTGTGAAGGGACACAGACTCTTTAAATAGAGTACACAGCAAATAGATAGCTGCAAAATAAACAGTATTTACATAGCAACTTAAATATTCAAAATGCAGAAATATTGGCAAGCATTTTTTCTAGATGTTCCATTCAGGAGTAACTGTACATGGGCAACCAAATGGCTCCAGGAGCAACTTTTGAGATAGTGGCCTCTTTCACCAGTCATAATCGTTCTCTAGTTATAGTTTTCTCTGCCTATGCTATGTATCATCTACAGCCTCCAGTAGTTTTCATGATCTGAGCTGGAAAAGCAGGAAGCTGCCTTGGAAAAACGTAAGAGCTCCCGTTGAAACTAGAGTACTAAGAATGAAAGAGTTTTGCCCTAAAGATCCAGGAGCTTCCATGTTTACTCCACTCAGTACATGCTCACGGTGGAGAAATGCTGTGTGTTATCAGCCTGGTGACATGCATCCACCTTTGGTTTCTACAAACTGTTCTCCATGCATCTTTTATCTATTTTGAACAAAGCCCAGTTTTTCACCTATGTAGCCTCGCACTGTCACCAAGAGGACATACCTTGAAACAGACACAGCTGAAACAAAGAGGTATTAAAATAAATGCTTTGTAGTTGCTTCTTTAAGGGAATACTTTCCATCAGTATATATAGGAGCACCACAAGCCAATGTATATCACATCTAGAAGCAAGTGCACTTTTACCAGCTCACTTTAAAACAAGAAAAGTCTGAAACCAAATCAAGAGACAGACTCAAACAGGAACAACAAAAAAAACTGACAGCAGTGCCCACACCCTGGCCTCCAAAAGGTTTTTCAGAAGGTGACTTTACCTGTAGAAAAGGTGCAGCCGAAAGGAGGGACCGGCAACCCCGTTTCCCCATAAGACAGGTGGTCATCCTCCTGGCTGCACTGGTAGCCATCTAAGAGATGCTGCAGGGGAAGCGGCGGGGAACGACCTGCAACGGGACAGACGGACCGTAAGCGCACCAGACACAGCCGGCTCGGGCGCCAGGAGCCCCGAGGCCGCCGCAGGGGCTGTGGAGGGGCGCGGGGGCAGGTCAAGATGAGGGGCGGTCGTGCCGCGGTACCCACGGTCGGTGGTGGTGGCGGCGGCGCGGCGGAGCAGCGCGCGGCACAGCATGGCCGGGCGGACACGGCCGGTGCGCGCCAATACAACTCCCGCCAAAACGACCGGCCCGCCAAGCCCGCGGTGCGCCCTCATTGGCCGGCGGGGAGAACGAGGCGCCGCGCCCTCCTCCTCTGATTGGGAGTTGGCGGGGAGGGGGGCGGGGCTTCCGGGCTGCTCTTTCCCGCGGCTGCAGTGGGTGGGGCGGGCACGCGCCTGCGCGGGAATGGCGCGGCGGCGGGAGTGCGAGTGCGCGTGCGCGGGGCCGGCGGCGAGGGGCAGCAATGGCGTCCAGCGCCAAGTCGTTCCTGGCCGACGCGGGCTATGGAGAGCAGGAACTGGACGCCAACTCCGCACTGATGGAGCTGGACAAAGGTGAGGCCGCGCGGGCTCGGGGTTGTCGCAGGGCCGGGGTGGGAGCTTGGCGCTGTGCCGCTTTGTCCACAGCGAGGGCGGAGGGAGGATCTGGGTCTGGAGGTATCTGCGGTAATTCCTGTTGTCTCGCTTAGGCCTCAGGTCTGGGAAACTGGGGGAGCAGTGCGAAGCCGTCGTTCGCTTTCCCAGGCTCTTCCAGAAATATCCCTTCCCTATTCTCATCAATTCGGCGTTCCTAAAGCTGGCTGATGTCTTCAGAGTGGGGTAAGTGCCATCGGTGAGTTTCTCTCCATTCAGATCTCCGGTCGGTAGGACTCGCTCTTGGGGGCAGACTGTGCTCGATTGAAGTTTGCTTTCCGCATCTTTCGTGGGCTTAAGTGGCTGTGAGTGATCAATGGCAGAGTTCCTTTTCATCTGTCCTGATTTGAGGATTCCCTTCCTGAGTGATATAAGTTCACTGGTGTAAGGTCTGCTTCACAGGCACATTCAGATTTGTAATTCGTAAAAAGATGAATGGTCATGTGTGCAAATTTTGTCTCTAAGTCATGCAATGTTAATAACAAAACTCAAAGTATAGCTTTTCCAGGTGTCTGCTGTCTAAGTGATGTATCTAATGGAATCGGAACTACTTTGGAATAAGTTACAAAGTTAAATGTTGATATGGAATCTTCACTGTTGTCTCCAAGAAGGGAAAGAAATTCACTCACACCCGACAGTGGCAATTAAGTTCTCTTGCCTTAGTCTTGGATGTGTTTTTCTAGAAGAATTGGATCCCTAAGTGTGCACAAAACAGGCATTTGCTTACACCCCTCCTCACTGGTGCCAGCTGGTTCATTTCCCTGGAATTGGGCCTAAATCTGACACTACCAGAACTAGAAAATAAAACACTAGTGTACTAATAGTCTCTTTTGTATTACATCAGTCTACTCAAACAGTTCTGAAGCATAGACATTTCCTTGTTTTAATTTTCTTTCGGAAGTTGTTTTAAAATAATTTTTTTTTCAAGACCTTGAATTTTTGTTATAAAATAGCCTGACAAAGAAACTTGTGTATTTTTTAATAGGAACAACTTCTTGAGGTTGTGTGTGCTGAAAGTTACTCAGCAGAGTGAGAAGCACTTGGAGAAGATCCTAAATGTGGATGAATTTGTCAAAAGAGTTTTCTCAGTAATTCATAGCAATGATCCAGTTGCTCGGGCTATTACACTCCGGTATGTATTACATAAATGACCCTAATTTACTTCATATCTGTAGCTAATTATCATTATACTTGACTGGAACAAGGCCAAGGGCAAGGTGCTGCACCTGAGCCGGGGCAACCATCGGTATCAACACAGGCTGGGGAATGAAGGGGGTGAGAGCAACCCTGCCGAGAAGGACTTGGGGGTGCTGGTGGATGAGAAGCTGGAAATGACCCAGCAATGTGCACTGACAACCCAGAAACCCAGTCGTGTCCTGGGCTGCATCCAAAGCAGCCTGGCCAGCAGGTTGAGGGAGGGAATGCTGCCCCTCTACTCTGCTCTGGTGAGACTTCACTTTGAGCACTGCACTGCGTCCAGCTCTGGGTTCCCCAGCACAGGAAGGACATTGACCTGTTGGAGAAGGTCCAGAGGAGGCCACCAAGATGATTAGAGGGATGGAGCACCTCCCTAAAAGGAAAGGGTGAGAGAATTGGGGTTGTTCAACCTGGAGAAGAGAAGGCTTTGGAATGACATATTTGCAGCCTTCTGGTATCTGAAGGGAAACTACAAGACAGATGGTGAGGGACCTTTCGCAAGGGCGTCTACATAGTGATAGAACAAGGAGGAATGGCTTCAAACTGAAAGAATAGATTTACGTTAGCTATTAGGAAGAAATTCTTTTCTGGGAGGGTGGTGAGGCACTGGAACACGTTGCCCAGAGAAGCTGTGGATGCCTCATCCCTGGAAGTGTTCAGGGTGAGGTTGGATGGGGCTTTGAGCAAGCTGGTCTAGTGGCAGGTGTTCCTGCCCATGTCAGGTGCACTGGAACCAGATGATCTTTAAGGTCCCTTCCAAACCAAAATGTTCTACGATTTTATGAATGAAATATAGAAGGCTTTTTATACATTGCTCATGGAGTTAAAAGCAAAGGCATCTGTCTTTAAAGGGGGTGAATGATAAAGATCTGTGATCAGAAGAACAAGGTTATTAATCATGTACGATGGTGAGAATTTTGTGGATGGCTTCGGGTAAAACAGAATTTGTAGTGTTGAAATTTTGTGTACTCACAAGAAGAAAACTGAACCTTGTTGTATGGATAACCCAGACAGTAGCCATATGCAATATATCATATATTGCCTATGATATATTTAGACCAGGACCAAAAGGAAAGTGCTTTCTTGCATGTCAAAATAATTTTTGTTAACTAGTAACCAAAGCTTATGTGAACTTTGTTGTACTTGCACCTGTTTTTTGTTCATCATTGTCCTAGAAGTTTACTGCCTGTTGGTCTGATCAATAACTTCTAAGGAAGTACTGTTGTATTGTTGATTGCTTTGGACTTCCTAGGAGTCAAATGGGAAAACAAATAAAATAAACCTGTCTTTAATGTCATTGTCCTGCTGCTTTGGTGTCTCTGTCTCCAGCACTGTCCAACATCCTCATCTTAAGTGCATCTTCTGTGCATCTTCCAACCCCTGTGCAGGTGAATGTGAATGTGAAGAGCATTTCTTTTTTTTCCCTTTATATTCTTTTTTCTCCATTTAGAACTGTTACTGCTTTCACTGTTGAAAGATGGGGAGGCATTGATGGGTTTGATGGATTAGTTCACGTGTCCACTTCTTTTTTCTTTTGATATTTCATTTGAGATTGTGCTTTCATGCTCTGGTCTCAGAAATCGTTAAATACAATGGGACTACATGTTTTCTTGTAGTTCCACTGTAGTATTCTAACATATGCTTGCAGTTGTTGGCTGGCATTGAGAGTTATCTTAGCAGACTGATGGAAGTCCCAGGAATCCAGTCTGTTTGAAAAAATACTTGAATTACTAATAAATTCACAGGATGCATCAAGGGAAACATCAAAATGGCTGTTGGTTCAGCAGTTTCAGATTAAAATCTTCTGTTGCTTTGGTTTTGTCCTCCTTGAATAGTGTCAGTAAGAAAGAACATGTAGAAAGAAAGATGTGCTAAACCAAAACTTTGTGAAATTTTATTGCTAGATAAGTGTGTGTAAATACTTGCACAGAACTCTTGCTAAAATTACCATCAATGTTACCATCCTGCATTCCTTTTTCTTTTAACTAGATTATGCTAAATATGTCTGAAGGGTATCTTTTCATAACAAAGTATAAATTGACTTGCAACTTTGTTAGCAGTTACACAAAAGGTATTGCACTATTCCTACTAATAACCTTATCCCACATCAGTGAAAGATCTTAGAAACAAATTATGAAAGTCAGATATTTGATTACTTGATCATAGTAGCTACTGTAGAAACTTCTCTTTCATAGCCTGTGGTTAAAATTTATGACTGTTCAGACATTTACTTCTGTACTTACTTCTGCAGTCTTAATTAGGAAGAGGGATAGAAAAAGTAGAAATTAAATTAGTAATTCTCTAGATGTGTTTTTATATCGCCCTAGACTACCACATTTTTGAATTTATATCTCATGGTGTTCTTTGTGTGTTTCTGAAAATAGCCATCAGTACATTTTAGCATCAAATCTGTTGTATTAATATCAGAGCTTGAATGTAAAAGCATCTCAAAAATGCTTATTCCTGGTGCCATAGTGCACTCTTAATTTTAAAAGAATTTTTGGTAAGTTTCTCACTGTACAATTTCAAGATAAGAGGTATCATAATGTAATTAAGTTTTTATCAAACCACTGACATAACCCTCATGACAAAATTTGTCACCATTTAATTATATGCCTACTTTTAGCATTTGCTTGTTTCTGTAATAGGTGTGGAAGAGCACACATACTTATAGAAAAAAATAGTGGTTTAACCAGTCATTTTCCATTTCTATTTGGTTTCATCTTACGTTTCTTCTTGAACATCGTTCTTCCTGATTTTTCTGTGCTTTATTTCTGTAGGATGTTGGGCAGCATGGCATCTATTATTCCAGAAAGGAAGAATGCACATCACAGTATTCGTCAGAGTTTGGATTCCCATGATAATGTGGAAGTGGAAGCTGCTATATTTGCTGCTGCCAACTTTTCTGCACAGTCTAAGTAAGATTTTTTTTGATTTCATTAACTCATTCACAAACTTTACTATTTCCTTCTCTAGTAATAACAATGTCATTTATAGCGAAACATTTAACTATGTGCAATAATAGTATTGTAGAGAAACCTGAATACAAGTTTTAACATTAGTTTTTTCAAAAATGGAAAGCTCATAAATATGAAAATTCAAAGTGGAATAGCAGCTTTAATCAAGGATTATTTTACAGAAATTATATTAGAGACCAAAATGTAGTGCTGCTTGTCATTTTGCCACATTTTTTTGAAAGCTTCCATTTTATCATTTGATCATCCCCTTGTGCAGAGTTTCTGAAAAGACTTAGGTCTTGGCAGGCACTTTTTGGGGAAGGTTTTTATTATTAAAACACTATGTTCAGTTGATTTTTAAATTTTAGAATTTTCATTACTTAATTTTTGATTTTTCATTTCACCTGGTACTTTCTTTTCTCTACAGGGATTTTGCTGTCGGAATATGTAATAAAATCAGTGAGATGATTCAAGGTACATGTGCATATTGAATGATAAAAGGGAAAAGCTTTAATTTCTCTGAAAATTCTTTATTATTCATATTTACATATTAGATACCAGAATGCTGTTGCCCTTGTACTCAGATAAGTCCAATTTTTAAATTAAATTAGCTAACCAGTAATCTAATGTCTGGCTCTTGTGTCCTCTTAAAATCTAAGTTCTCGAAGCACCTGTTTGGTACAGAATAAAAGCTTATCTACAGTAGGTGAATAAACTTACATAGACTCTCACAGGTTGCTTCAGATGAGTTAATATGTGTGCTACCTGCACTGAATCAAGGAGCAGCTTTCTCAAACAGCCATGAAAGTGCTTGATGCTGCTGTTGTTACACACCTGTCCCAGAGATGAGCTATTTGAATCCAATGCATGTGTCTGCACAGTCTGCATTCAGCACTGATAGCAATGTAGACATATTGTGTCCCTCAGTACAAGGACTGACACTCTGCCTGTTTCTTTTCCTTGTTGCAGGTTTGGCCACACCCGTGGATTTGAAGTTGAAGTTGATCCCTATTCTGCAGCACATGCATCATGATGCCAGCTTGGCCTCCAGCTCCCGGCAGCTGCTCCAGCAGCTGGTGACATCCTACCCCTCTACCAAGATGGTCATTGTTACTCTGCACACCTTTACTCTGCTTGCTGCTTCTTCTTTGGTTGACATTCCTAAGCAGGTAATTCTTCCTAATGCATTAAGTACCAAGTTCATTTGAAAAAAATTCAAATTCTAGATGGTTCTGTTTCCAGACAACCCCATCAAATACATTAACCCTTTTTTACAGATCATAACCCGTCTTTCTTTAAATCAACTGAGTTTGAAATCAGCTAGGATCGATCAGCATTCAGAAAAGCAAACACCCTGACTTTCTGAAAACATTTCATTGTGGCTGTAGAAGCCAGGCTTCACTTTTCACTGCTGTATATTGCCTTGTGTTGTGGGGGTGCCTTTTGTCTTTCTTTCATGCAAGCAAATGAATATTTCAGTAGCACGGAATGCATTTAAAATGTATTTCTTGAAGAACTTTGAGAATTTGAATCTGTTGTTTACATTTAGGACTATACACCAAGTAATGGGAAAGCAGTGATGGAAAAGTACAATGCTTTTATGCTCTGGTAATGAGCTTTGTGGATGTGATTTATATAGCAGATCTGAACACAGTGACACTTGAGACTCATCTCACTAATCCTTGTAAAGTAGTCATGAAAGTCTATTTGGTTTATTTCAGTCCTGTACAACTGTGGAAAGCTGGTATCTATTACTGTTAGACTAATAGCATTGATCTGTCTGAAACTTTCGGTATGGCTCATTTCTGTATTTCAGAGGATGCTTTTCATAGTACCGAATCTCAGTCTACTGAAACAGCATTAGAACACTTAATGTGCTGCTTTTTTTTTTCTTTTAAATGACTGTAAACATGGAGATTTAGGCTGTATTTCTGCAGCACAACAGCAGCCAATACTGCTTAAAACTGATGTAGTCATGCTGGGGAGGTTCATGCTTTTTCATGTCCTGGCTATTCCATGTTTGTAAATTTGCAGTCAATGATCACAATAAAGGACATGCAGGCAAGTGTTGCTTAAATTGAGATAAATGCTTCAGAGGGTGTGGGTAGGGATTGTTTTTGTTTGGTTGGGGTTTTGGGGGTTGGTTTTGCAACTGCTGACATACAAGGTATGTCTGTCTTGCTATCTGTTAAGTGCAGATTGCACAGATGCCCAAATTAGCATCAAATGCCCAGAATACTGGTTAGCAGCATAATTACAACAGTATAAGGTGTTTACTGAGTTTCTCAGGGATGTTTTATGGTATTTCTGAGCATTGAAACATATCTTGAGGCTTCTCAGGTACACAGGGTTATGTAGAGAAGGGTACATGAACTAAGAGAGCTTGATGGTAAAAAATGCCAGACTGTTTTAGCTTGCAGTGGCTTCACAGCCACGTGGCAAGCAATCAGACAGATAGGGCAAGTTAATTTTGGTTGAGTATGCTCAATATTTCTTCAAGAGTGCTTTTGGAAAGACTTCCTTCTAGTAGCATATCTCTTAAACAATGAATTTATTTCGTTGTAGATCCAACTTTTGTTGCAGTACTTGAAAAATGACCCCAGGAAGGCTGTGAAGAGGCTTGCGATCCAGGATTTGAAGTTGCTGGCCAACAAGACACCACATACATGGAGCAGAGAAAATATTCAGGTTTATACATTTTTAGGCTAAAGTTAATTATGAAACTTTCCAATTAGTTGTAAGGTTCTTTCTAGAAGAACAATTTGGGAGGTAAAGGAAGGAGGAACATGCATCTCCATATCCTTAAGTTAGGTGCCAAACAGAGTAGCCAAGTATTAATGAGCAGTTCGTGGAATATCTTTATTGGACAAGTTGACACAAAAGGATCAAAATTGAAGTATTAAAGATGAGGAAAGGCATGTGTAATGTAGTAGGCCTTTTTACAGTAAGGAAATAACTTTTCCATCTGACAAACTGATCTGAGGTAATAGACACGAGAGCTGAATGTTTATATTAATCTTAAATATAGAGTAATTATTAATGCTTTCATGTAACACAGAGTCTCTGGGATTTGTCAAAGCCTGTCATCCAGCAAGATATACTTGAAAGGACAAGTGTCATTTTGACTTACTTTCTTAGGATTAATGGCTTATTTTCAATAGTAACCTTGTGACTCCCATAGTATGAATGAGACCCTAGACAGTGTTTATAGTGCACCTGTGCTATTTGGGGAAACTATTGTTATATTGTAGATACTGTCACTGCCTTCTTTCAATCACAGTTGCATGTGAATATTTTTTTCCTCCTTGTCTTTCTCTTTTTCTGGTAGAAATGACTGTAGAAAATAACTTCGGGTTAGATTAATGGAAAAGTAAATATTTCAAGAACTTAATGGCAGAGGGTTGCAGCTCTACTTTTTTCTGGGTCATTTTTCTTTGCTTTTGCTACCCTTGGAAGCTACTTTTGTTCTATGTTGTTGGAGCATAAGGCAGCTGGGAGGAAAAACTGTGGGTTTTTGTTAACAATCATGTGAGAAATAAAGCATGTTCTGCTTTGCCCTTGATTCTTAGAGATGATGATTTGGAGCGTGCAGAGGTTTTTGTTTAAGTGAACTGTTTTGTTCTTCATAATGTATTAATACCAGAAAAGTATTTTTAAGGAATTGTTTTATGGATTGTTTTATGGATTCTTTGCAGTCAAAATGCTACTCTATACCATTATGTCTGGTCAGGAGTAGACATGGATAACATGGCTTTTGTTGTAACGTAGTGTCTTAGAGTAGATGTCCCAATGTTTGAAATGCACAGGGACAAGTTCCATCGATGTCAGAACTAAACCAGTGGCAGTTTGATATCAGAACTAAACCAGTGGCTAGGTTAAAACAAGACTAATTGTCTGAATTATCTGCTCGCTGAATGGCGTGCAGAAATAATAAGAATTTTTCTACCTTCTGAAGTATAAAGTCAACTTTTGGAGTTGGGAAATTTGTTCTCTATATATTTAAATGACTTAGTAGTGTTTATAAAACAGGGACTGGAACAAACTCTCCTTTTCTTGTGGCAAGACCTGCTTCTTGTACCTTTTTACCAACAAAAGTTGGTTAGTTTCTTCAGCATTTTGAGTCTGTCAGATGGGAAGCTTGGTCTTTGAGTTGTGGAGACTTCACTAATTGTAGACATCAGCTTTAGAAGCTGCTGCTGTTGATGTCTAGAGCAGTCCTTCTGACTGTAGAGGTAACCAGCAGTCTGTGCTCCATCCTGCTAATTCTGTGCTCCTGGCATTCTTCAAAGTTCTGAGAGGGAATCTAATAGCACTGGAGTAAAACATCAGTGCCTTGGGAGACATTGAGACTCATTTTCAACACTAATCATTGTCTCTTCCTCTGTCTGCTGATGCCATACTAGTCAATGGATTAACAAAGTACTAATTGGTACAAATTACAGATGTATTTAGAATTTAACCCTTACACCATACATATGCCTGATAAGAACACCACTGAGGTTTTTTTGTTCTGTGAAACTAATTCTGTGTTGTTGTTTTTCTTTATTCAGTTACTGGATATTATCATTCAGCTTTGACACTCTCTGAGGCAGAATGTACTTATATTTTCCATTTGTATCTCATATTACTGTCCCTCTGTTGACTAAAAAAGCAAGGCACAAAAGTATGATGGCACATTCTACTATAATTGAATTAAAAATAAAATACACTTTAGTATTTTTATCAAGGAACTTAAACTGTATTCTGCTGGACACCAGTACTGGTAAAGGAAATGATTTTTGAAACTTTGCTCTTCAGAGGTGTGTGTTTACATAAAACCCTGCAGATTGGTACAAGGCAAAATAATCAGTATGCCTCTAAGACTGGAGAAACTCTCTTAAAATCTTGTGTAGTATTCGATCAATGAGACCTGATAATATTTTTGCCACTGATTTTTAATTAATAAGTGACTTATAATTGATGTTTCATAGCATATAAGAAAGACCCACTGTCACTTTTCTGCAAGCCAGATCCTCAGTCTTCTAGAACAGTTGCTTGATTTTAGTATAGTATTTTCTGTAGGAAAATTTTGACTCTCAAAACTTTTCAGAGAAGTGGAACTACATTTTTAATACAGGTTGCTTATGGGACTTCTTATCTCTGTATCTTTTTTCCTGCTGATCTTTAGGCACTCTGTGAATCTGCTCTTCATACTCCTTATGACAGCTTGAAAATGGGCATGTTATCTGTTCTTTCCACATTATCTGGGACCATTGCCATTAAACAATACTTCAGCAGTGCTCCAGGTAAGAAAAGATAGTTATCTTTGGCATTTCTAGTAGATTGGTTTTCTACTGATGATCAGTTGTGTCTAAACACTTTGTAGCATATTCTTAAACTATTTTTGAACTTCAGAATACTAGCTGAGAGTCAGACTGTGTTTATCACATGTAAAATTAAAATAGGATGCTGTATACCCTTGAATAATCATGGTGTCAGATTTTGTTCTGTTTTCTGGGTCCTATAGTATATGAAATGGGTTTTTACCTTTGAGTCTTCAACATTTCTTCATTTTACGATCAGTGTGTTGCCTCTCAAAAGGTTGACCTGCATTCTGCTTGAGGTGCTTTGAAACCATAGATTTGCACAGTTCTTGAGTAGCAGGGAGGCTTCATGGTGTGAGGGTGGGCTGGCATGTTATCCAGGTACAGTGAAGCTATGCCACCCTTGTGGCAATGACCTGCAGCAATATCAGGTGAACCTTTCTGCCTTGTGACAATATTCTGGAGAAATAGAGTAGACATTTAAAAATGATTCAAGGTATCTTGTTCTTAGAATTATCATCATACTGTTTTCTTTTTTCTTCCTGAAAGCCAGACAGCCCTAATGAGTATTATAAGCCCAACTACATCAACTGCAGAAATGGGAAAAAAAAAATACATTCTCTTCAGTCATTCTGGCATGTCTGAATAATTAATATACTCACCAGCTTTTTTAATCAGACATAATATTTTCTCGGAGTCCTGAAAATTTCTCTGAGTCCTGAAACATCAGCCTTTAGACCCAAATGTTCTTTCTTATGCATGTCTAACTGCTGTAGTGTACTTTCATCCTATCATTTAAACATAACAAAAAAATCTGTAGTCAGTATAGTTGTTTCGTAGAAATGTACTGAAAGATCTGTGGTATGTTTATGGACTGTGCAGTTTTGTGTTCTGTTTGCCTTGTCTTTGTTTAGGAACAGCAGCTACAACTGCAAGATCATTTGATTTAGTAAAACTAGCACAGGAGTGCTGTTACCATACTAACCGTGGCATTGCAGCTCATGGTGTGAGAATTCTGACTAATATATCAGCCTCTTGTCAGGACAAAGGTAAGTGAAAGCAAGGACAACAAAGTGGGTCTGTTTACAATCAAGCTTATGCACTTAACACGTATTAACTGGTCCTGTCTGTGAACCTGTCTGTAAATCTGTCTGATCCTTCATGCTGGTTAGGGAAAATGGGGACTATAATCTAGTAGAAAATACTCTGTATGATTGATGTTATGAATGATTGGGCAGATTCCATCTTTGTCTAATTAAGAAAAAATTACTGGTGCTAAATAAATGCTTGTTTTCCCTTTTGCTGTAAGACCAGTGAATTGTTTGTCAACCTTTGAAAACAGTTTGCGCAAAATTCGTTGCAAAAGAATAACAGAGCATTTAGAAGCCTTAGTCCATAGGTTTATGCATGCTCTACAAATATCACAGTTGCTGTGACTGCTGAATAGTTACCTGAGACATGGAATGGCAGATTTGTTTCTAAAGTAAGGTAAGGCCCAAGTATTAGGGAGATATTTATCTGTCATGACTGCAACAGCACTGCAAGCATTACACTGACTGGTAAGAAAACAGAATAGAGAACAAGCTAACTCTCCTTTTCTTTTTGTAGATCTTTTGCCTTTGGAGCAAGATGCAGTTTTTGGCTTAGAAGCTCTTCTTGTTCTTTGTAGTCAAGATGACAGTCCAGGAGCTCAAGCAACCTTAAAGGTGACATTACTCTTATCTTCCCCTAGCACAGCTGTAAGCTACAGTAACATCTTGTGTAACAGAGTGGCTGATATGCACCAGGTCCTTTCTGGTGGAAGCCTAACAAACTGGAGGGAAATGAAGATTTTTCTTGTTTGCTCATAATCAGAGTCCAGAGCTCTAGAGAAACTGAGCACAGCTATAATGCACCATCTCTCAGCTCTAGAATAAGTGAATTGTTCTCAGAGGAACAACTGTAATTAAACATGAACAATGGATGGAGGTGTCTCTGGAGGACAAAAGGATCTTGGAGAGAACTTGCTTTATGGGGATGGAGATGCAACGTACATGATCGCAAGGCTTTTATTATTTTTATTTTCCCACTTCAGAAACTGCTGTCAGTAGTTTTTCTAGTTATTTACCTGTAAAGGCTGGTGGTCTGACAAAGACTATAAACATTTCTTAAATATGTGATGTGTTTTTGTCCTGTGAGCTCAGGGACAAAGGCTTGGGCTCTTAGAAAATCTTATCTTTGGTAGAGTACATGGTTTTGAAAATGCCAGATCTATATTTCTGCAGTCATAGTTGCAGATAAGTAAGCGTGCCTGGCTTTTTTATTTTTGAGTAGACATCGTGTTTATTGTACCTGTTGAATGTGTGAATTGCAGATCACGTTAACTTGTATGGTGAAGCTGGTCAAGTGCCATCCTCACCTGAGCCAGTCAGTGGTTGAATCCCTGCTGACGCAGCTGCAGAGTGCCCAGGACAATGCCAGGATTCTCATGTGCCACTGTTTGGCAGCTATTGCCATGCAGCTGCCTGTCCTAGCAGATGGGATCCTAGGAGACCTAATGGACCTCTATAAATTGATTGGACAATCTGCCACAGATAAGAAACAGGAACTTTTGGTAAGGCCTCCCTTGTAGATAAATGTCTGTATAAACAACTGTAGATGAAGTGTATTTAAAAAGGCAGCTAAAACATTTGTTGTGTCCAGGTTGATGTGCCAATCTATAGCCACTATTTTCAGTTTTATTTTAACTTTTGACTACATACATCAGCGTTTAGTGTAGAACTATTTCCTAGATGGAGCTGAACTAAGCAGTGTATTCCATTAGGTTTTCCAGCAGGTGGCACTGCTTAGACAAACCTGGCTATTGAAATTATTGGGGTATCTCTAAAACAATGGTTATAGGCAAAATGGCAGTTAGCTCCATTTATATATATGGTGCTCTGATGCAAAATGACTTAATATATTGTAAGTGAGAAAAATGCTTTCATCACATCTATTTGGAAAAGAATATGAATTTTAAGAAAGAAATTACAAGCTTTCTGTTAGTTTATTTGGAGCATTTGAAATATCTCAGTTAAAAGGGAGAGTAAAGATTCTTTAAATGAAAGTTACTTTGATCTACAAGAAATACTGGGATGGCTGTAACTACTTAAAAGATTGGACTCAGAAAAATTTTGCAGTTAAAATTTATATGTAATCTTGAATGTAGTTTTGAGTCCAAAATTAAACAGAATTGGCTTTTTTCTTCTTTTCTTTAGTTACTCAAATATAACTTTCTCCCTCACTCCACCACTCTCTATTAGGTTTCTCTTGCCACAGTGATATTTGTTTCCAGTCAGAAAGCTTTGTCCACAGAAATCAAAACTGTTATCAAACAGCAGCTTGAGAATGCCTCCAATGGATGGACAGCCTACAGGATAGCCAGGCAGGCTTCCAGAATGGTAAGTGAAAATATCTGGAGGAAAATGGTTTGTTGTGGTTGGAGGGATGCTATTGATTTCTTTGAATTGGATGAGAAAATAAGGAAAATGGTAGGACTTGGGAGGAGGAAATGAATGGGGGTGGGGAGTAGAAATCGCTTTCTCTCTTAATTCCCTGGAAAGCTGATTCAGAAATATGCCATTTAGGACACTGATCCAATCAGAATGGTTTTTCACTTGTGTGTTTGAAGCATTTGAGAAGGAAGTAAGTAATGGCCTGGCACTTTCTTGAGCACATACCTAATCTGTATTGTCTAACTGTTCTTTAGAAGGTGATACAGGTCATCCTGATGTGTGCTTCTCTTTCTTCAATGTGAAGAAAGGAAGAAAAAGATCCTGTTTCCCTTTTCCCTTCAGTAAATTAGCAACTGGGATTAGAATTACACAGAACCTAGTATGAGATGCTGAGGTGAAAGTAAATTTCAATGTTTGTTTCTCATCTTATTGAATTATCTTGTGTAAATAACTAGTATATACAGGCTGATATTTCCATAAAATAAGATTTATGCTTTTATTTATTAGGATTGTCATGATCAAAGGTTTGAAAAAACTTTCACTGTCCTATTTTTAAGCTAGGAGTAGTTCTGGAGATGTTACAGTTTTGTTATTTGTATTTGTTTTGTAGAAATCCACAGCCTTCTTTCACATCCCCATTTAGAAACATTCTTCTCGTTACAGGGCAACCATGACATGGCCAGAGAACTGTATCAAAGCCTGCTGACTCAAGTAGCTTCAGAACACTTCTACTTCTGGCTGAACAGCTTGAAGGAGTTCTCCCATGCAGAACAGTGTCTGACAGGTTTGCAGGAAGACAACTACAGCTCAGCACTTTCTTGCATTGCTGAAGCTTTAAAGTCCTATCACAAAGGAATAGCATCACTGACGGTCAGCACACATCTACTGAAGTGGTGATGTTTGTGTGTACTGCAGCATGTGTTTGGTTTCTGTTCTTAAATCTCTGAAAAGTTTTAAAAGATGTATAGCATCTGCCAGACTCTTTTTGAGATGACTGCAGAGAAGTAACGCTGCACCTTCAGAGAAAAGATCCTGTAGCTCAGCCAAGTGTGATTAGCTAGATTTTACTTTGTTTTTCCTTCTTCCCCCCACCCCTCGTTTCCTGCATTGATCAGATCACATGACATGTGACAGATCTCGTTTAAAGTTACAGTACTTAAAATTTTCCACTCTTTGTCTTGGCTGAATAAAAGCTATTCTAATAGTCAAGCCTGGGAATTTGTCTAAATTGGCTTCTATCTTCTCAAAATATAGAGAAGAATTTAATTGTCTTCGTCCCTCCTGTTGAGTTCATGTTGCCTTGTATTTGACAGTGTGATCTTGTGGAATCCTAACAACAAGGCAACACCAATTTAGAAAGAGGAGAGCAGACAATTCATCTTCATCAAATTGGCAGAATTCAGATGGTACCTGCTTTTATGCAAATACTTTTCTGCTTCTCTGAAGCGGTAAAAATACCACATCTGTGAATGTAAACAAAAAAAAGCATTAATGAATAAGGACCTTCAGTTCTTACTGTGAAGTTGCTTCTTAACTAAAGATGATCCAGCTTCACACAATGCTTTATTTCGTATTTTAGTTTCCATGAAGAAATCTTTACAGACAGTTTTCTTTGTGTATCTTCAGTGAAGCTGCTTTTTTTCTCTTTTTTTAGTTACCGGCACTGTCTGGGTCATGACAATTCATATATAAGTGTTTAATAAAGTTCAGATATTACTATTTATTAATAAAATGTCCCTGAATAAGCAGAAAGAACATAAATTTTACACTGTTATCCTCTGAAAGAGCCATTATTCCTGAAGTGTCTGTCTTAAACTGTTGGCTGAGTGAATAAGGCTTTTAATTCAGCATTTCAAGATTTCTCTAGCATGGAGAAGACATTGAGGGGAGGACCTCATCTAATTAGATGTAAATATTTAATACAGGCAGGAAAATAACTTGCTTGAATAAGTCATTCTGTGATTCAGGAATTTAATTACCCTCTCCCTAAAGTTTGGGACTGTTTCTCTGTTGAAGGGTTCCTGTCTTCGTCTCTGCTGACTTCTCTTCCTGCATGCTGCACATAATGCTTTTCTGGGTGGAGTACCTTCCTTTTGAGTGGTTGTGGTCCAGAGGAGAAAGTACAGGTTTTGTAGGGTTAGAGGAGAGAAAATTTGGGTTTATTGCTGGTTGTTGCTGACTTGTTGCATCATTCTGGACAATTTCCCAACCTGCTTGAGTGTATCAGCTGTAAAAGGAGCCACTCGCTGTTTGCATCTGTAGAACTCAAAGGGGAGCAAAGTGCACAGAGTGCACGATAGTCTTGCTGCTGAAGACTTGCTGTCTCTCCCCCCGACTTCAGATTTACTGTTGCTGCTGTTTCAGTGCAGAGCACAACTCAGCACTGGTGATACCACAAACCAGTGGTGTGTATGATGAATCCTGTGTAGCCGTTCCTCTTTGTAGCTGGAAAACACTGCCAGTAAATCTGTTGCAGATGTTTAGTCAACACAGTTTTGCAATGATGAAGCATTCAGACAGTGTCTGATCTTGTCGGAAAATTTCTCAATTCCTCCTTGATACACATAAAACTGTCTTGCATTGCTGCATGCAGAATGTTCTTACATCTGACTTAGTGTGCTTGAGGGAAAGTAGTCCCATTACTTTATGGATGAGAGTTGTATGTGGGTGGACAGGGACTTGTCATGGAGCATATTGACCTCAGTCCTCATCCATCTTGCTGTGTATTTGCTTGTAGAGCTATCAAAAGGTTTGAATAGGACCTGCTCTTTCTGACATGGAACATGTGTCTCATTGGAAGCTTTGTGCTTATTTTTCACTGCTGGTAATCTAGAGAAGATGCAAAACTTGAACAAAGCATTCATACAGCCATTGGTTAAGTGGCACTAATTCCAAATATGTTGATAGCAAGTGATGGTGTTCAAAGAACTTGGCTGAGCTAAAGAACTCTGTCAGTTTTAAAAAAGAATTGTGACTCATTTATTGCCCATGGCTATATGAGTAGCAGATAAGGTAATTGCAGTATTAATGAGACAAGCTTGTATTTCCATTTACAAGAATCAAGTCCCATTTGTGCTACTAAAAATGTCTGGATTTTCTGATACAAGTATTGGTACTTTACTCTCTTTAAAAGCACGTAGTCTCTGTAGAGCAATTACAGTGCAGTGGACCCTCTTCCACAGAGGGTTTTCTGAAACTACCCCTGCAGAATAAACTGAACGTTTTCAATTCAAAAGGGATTTTTTTTGTGCAAAAGCAAAGTGATAGATAAGAGAGGCTGAGTGGCTCAAGTGATGAAATAATCTTATTTCTTCAGTTGAAATCTAGCTCAATAGTTTAAAGTGGCTGCAGTCAGCTATGTTTCCTCACTTTAATCAGCAGTGGGCCAGTTCTCAGATGACGTGATGTTTTGTGAGACACTAGTTAGCTGTTTCTCTGCCAGCAAAGAAATGGTTCTTAGTAAGGTTTTGGGATGGCTTACAACTTCTTGCTTTCAGAAGTGACATGCTGAGAAATAAGAAGCTCTGGGGAAGATATGCATGAATTTGACGTACTTTCATTCTCTGAGTAAGAGAAAGTCCCAGTGCTTTGTTTTGCAGATAACTTTCCTCCCCCCCGGCAAAGAAAAAAACGTATTCTTCTCAAAATCCAAGAGTTTAAGAAAAATAAGTAGTGGATTTTTGGCTTAAGTAGTATCAAACCTTGAGTGCTCAAATTTAGCCCCTCCTGGGTGTCCTAAGCTGTCACAGATGCTTCTACAAGTCATATAAGCTCTTAGGGAGCAAAGTTTCACAGAACTGTATTTTCTAAATAATAGTGGCTTGTCTACCCTCCTGGAGTTCTGTTATTTACTGTCCTTAGTTATCCCTGGATCTTGTCTCTTGGCCTTCATCAAATGCAAGGTTCAGGGCTTTCATAGTGTTCCCATCCATTTCACAGTCCAAAAAAATCAAAGGTTATCACCCTTTCCTCTTGCTCTAGGTAACTTTAGCCAATTCTTTCTCTTCTGGCTGATGTAGAGAATCACTTTTTCAGTCCTTGTGTTTCTGTTTGACATCCAGTTCAATGTACTTTCTCTTACAGTAAAGACTGTCTGGGCTAATGTCATTTGAAGCCTTATGACTTGGCCTTGGAAAAAGAGGAAATATGTGCCCTAATAGCATTGTAACAGCTTAAGTCACATTTATTACAAGGGTGGGATGCTTGCAATATGACTTAGGAATTATGTAACTTCTGTGTCATTTATATTTAGTATGATTTAAATTGAACAAACCTGTTAAATGTAGTTTTAAAAAAAGCTTTTAGAATTTGAACTTTAGGTTTTAGTTGTCTGATGAGACAGTTCAGTGACACTGCAATGTTATTTTATCATTTTTTGCTTTTGACCTAGATTACCAACATTGCTATTACTGTGTTTCAGGCTGCTAGTACTCCACTTAATCCTCTGAGCTTTCAGTGTGGATTTGTGAAACTCAGGATTGACCTTCTGCAAGCTTTTTCTCAACTTATTTGTACCTGCAACAGCCTAAAAACAAGCCCACCACCAGCTATTGCCACAACGATTGCTATGACATCAGGAAATGATCTACAAAGGTGTGGACGCATCTCTAACCAGGCACGTGTTCTTGTTCCGCTCTCACGCAGTTCTGTTTGGGACTCGGGTACCAATTTCGCTTCTCAGCAGTCATATCTTTCAAAAGAACAAAAAGTAGCAGTGAAGTGTTTTGCTGAGTAGTGGGCCTTGGCTTTCACCTGTAGCTGTAAAAATGCCTGCCCTGTTAATATGACCTGCCTGCAGCGGGTCATACTCTGAAGCTGAGTGTGTGCGCATGTTTTCTCATACGCTCACACGCACAGCTTCCAAGGATGTGCATGTAGTGAGCCGCTCAAACTCGCAGCAAGGCCTTTCACACCTTGTCTTAAACCACCTCAGATACTGTGATTACACTGCAGAAGAATATATATACCTTAGGATCGTACTGCAACTCCTTTTGGTGAGTGTTGGCAACTGCCTCGATACCATGAAAAACACCAAGATGGTTTGCTTCTAAAAAGCATGTAGTCTACAAGAAGGAATCAGTGGGTAGCCTTTGAAAGCTAAAGCAGTTTGATTTACCAGTAGGGAATGGAGGAGGTTGTTGCTGGAGTTTTTTTGTTTTGCTTTATTTTTAACCCAAGGAGTGTATGTTGGTGTTCTGTTACAGGAGAAATGTCTGTTTAATGCGTGGATAACAGTCTTGTCATTTTGGTAATTTTCATCTGTGTGAAGAAGCAAGAACTTTATATATTTTGGTGGAGTGTGTTACCTTATTCCTTCAGTGTTGTATGTTATAGTGTACTGGTATTCTTAATATGTGGTGTTTTGTTTGTTTTCCTTTGACTGATGTTTTTGACTAGTAACATTGTCTCTGTAGATGAAACACTCAATGGAGGAATTCCGAAACTTGGCTACACGGTATGGAGATCTGTATCAGTCATCTTTTGATGCAGACTCTGCAACTCTAAGGAATGTAGAACTGTATCCTTTTAATATCTTATAATTTGTCCACTTGCCTTCTCATGTAGACAGCATGAAGCTTAACAATCGTCTTTTCTGTAGACTGCCACAAAGTCATTTTGAAGCACTTAACAACATAAAAATCATGTACCAGTTGCTTAAACCTATTTGAAAATAAACATTACCACACTATTGTTTGGAATTACTTTATGAACAACTTATTACACAAAAATTGGAGCAGCACAAGACTTGGTAATTTCATAGTTCTTGCTCCATGTTTACTTAACAAGTAATGACTGTAGGATTACTTCACAAAAGCTAGAGAAACAAGGAAAAGTGCCACTAAATACACTGCATTTCTTGTTTTAGGTGCCAACTTTTTAAGCCTTTCAACTCCTTAGTATTAATATCAGACAACAGCAGAGCTGCCTTTTGATTTCACATGCAATAGAAGCTCTGATTTTGGATCCAGAATCTGCAAGGTAGGTTTGATAGTTAACTTCATGCTCCTTTTCTGATTATTTCTAAATCCTTGGAGCTTTAAGCGCTGGAATTGGAAGAATGTTGGGAAAGGTTTCTCAGTAGGCCCTTCTAATTATACTTTGGGCAGGCTTAAGGATCTGTTGCTTCTGTGCTATACCTGGCAGGCTGGGGACTGTGGTTTGAGTTCTGCATTTTGCACTGATTTTGCCTGAGAGCACTATACTGGACTTGTCTTGAATATAGTCTTGCATTAAAGTAAAAAAGACTTTTAATCTCTCCTTTAACCACCTCATTTATCTTGTGTCATCCTGTGTTAGCTCCCCTACCTGTTGCTTGCACTTGTGAGTGCACCTTCGCTTCCTTCACAGTTGTGAAAATATATGCACTAAATTAGTTCAAATTTGTAATGTAAATCCTCTGATTCTTTTTCTAACAGTGAACTTATGTCCACTAGAAAATCACATTGAAGTACCCATGAATTGAATCACTGTTGTGAACTCCCAGGCTGAGATTAAATGGAAAATACTGTGGATAAAACCTCTTAGTGATTTTGTAAATCACAAAGTGAGCAATAAAAGTGAGCAACCTAAGTGACTGTACTACTCATTATGAATTAAGCGTTGCTTACAAGGTGTATTAATCAAACTCATATGAAGCTGGGTGTCTAGGAGATGGAATTGTATTCAAGTTGTGAGATTATAAACTTCCAGGTTTAGTCTTAATTCTGACTGGCATTCCTGCTTTTCTTTGTGTTTAAAAATGTTATAAACACTGCAGGCTTAAATAAAAGCCAGGGGAAGTAGGCATGCTGAATCTGTTAGAACCTGTAACTGCTTCAAGTGAGAGATGGTGGGGACAGAAAGTGGTGGCTAAGCTGTAGTTTAGAAGAGTTTAAATGTAAAGAGCAAGTCTTACAGTGAAAAAAATAGTAAAGAAACAGAGTAAACAGTTTGAAAGATATCCCTTAATGGATTTCAAGTTGTAACAGAGGATGGTCTTGTTGGGTCTGTTTGGTAGTGTGCCTTCCAGATTATGATGAGGAAAGTAAGTTAGACACAGTAAAAAGTTTTATTTTTTTAGTTTCCAGGAATATAGCTCAAATGGAACAGCTCATGTTGAAAGTGAATATGAAAGAAGAATGATGTCTGTATTTAATCATGTACTAGAGGAAGTGGAATCCCTCAACAGGAAGTATGCTCCTGTGTCTTACCTGGCAAGTAACAGTTTTATTTTAAATGTATATTCTGTAGGCAAAGATTCTAAAAACCTGGCAACTCCATATATCTATGGGCATATGACCAAGAAACCAAAAAGCACGCTCAGTCAATTAGCACAACCTCTTACTGGCACAAATGGTCTCTACAAAGACACACTACTTCAAAAATACTTCAAAAATGTTTTTGATAAAACACCTGTAACCTTACTGGTATGATTAAAAATAATCTTTTAAAAATTCTGATACTTAGAGCATAGCAGATGCTGATAAGATAACTGAAAGTACTGTCAACTCTGTCAGACCTCTCACCACACTCACATTCAAACACGGAAACATGTTCTCTCTGTTCATGTTCTTTGAAGGAATTCTCCCCCTACCACACACAGTGCTGGAAGGTCCAGCACTAGCCTAGCTTTGGTCCCAGAGCTGTTGGTTGTTGTATATTCACAATACTGTGTTTTGTGAATGTATCCTTTCTCTTATCAGTGTAGGTCATCAGAGGACACGACATAAAGTGTGCTTAGTGCAAACAGCCAGGTGATAATGTGCCCATTTACAGGGCTGCAGTGGTTCTGTCTTTTACTGTTAGTGAACATCATAAAACTGAAGTGCATGTTAATGGGAACCAGGTAGTTTATTTATCATGCCTGGCTTCTGTTTGCCTTGTTTCTAAATTCAACAGTCCTTACCAATTCCAAATAGAATTGAAGAATGAGTCCCATAAATGGTAGCAAAGGTAAACCCTGTAAACTTAGTTGTCACTGGCTCTGTACCAAGGCAGCTGTGTGGCTTCAGCAGCTTGTGCTGAACACGCTGCTTGTGTTCATCTGAGCCAGAAGGGTGGTATAGTGCAGCAGGGAGAGAAAGAGTGGTCAAGAGGCTTAAAACTTAATTATTGTATTAAGTTGTGATAGATGCCAGTCTTCTTTGCTTGGAGGGGAGTTTGTGTGTGATGATTTTGTGTACGAGTGTTTCAAGCAGATCCTGCTCTGCTGACTCTAACACTAGGACTGGAAAGATTTGTATTTTTGTTGTTCTTGGCCTCCTTGTTGTTTCCAGAGCAGAATACCTTCTTCATAAAAAGCAGAACATAAACAGGCTGAATGTAATCACTGTCATCATAGTGGCTGTTATTCTGTGACTGTATTAATATATTTCTGGACTTGTAGTGGAAATTACTGCTGTTTCAGTACCTCGAGTATGTGTCTTTTTCCTATGCTGTGAATGGTATTTTCTTCTCAATTGTTCTGGCTCTGTTTCTTGCAGCATACAGCTTGTCTGTGCAATGCTGTCATTGCCTTGTTGAAGGTGCCCCTTTCATTTCAAAGGTACTTTTTCCAAAAGCTGCAGTCTACAAGTATCAAAGTAAGTACTGTTCAAATATGGCCTAAAATTTCTCTTTCCAGAGTCTTTATTTCATGAGAAAAGCCCTACTGAAGGCACAAAGCTTCAGTACTTTAGTGAAGATACTTGACTGCAAATAGCATTTGGGTTTATCTCTTAGGAATAAATTGAATACTACTATGTATGGTCCTTGAGAACCACTAGGCTGGGACTTCAATAAGTAGGATTCAGTTCTTTGGTTGCAAAGCCTTAAAGGCAAAATGTTGCTGGAATTTTTCTTGATTCTGAGTCTGCAAAGCTAAATAATGTTCTGGTCCCAGGAAGGCAGCTTTTCCTTTAAAAAGCAAGGTTTACTATTTTGAAGAAAATTGTGATGTGTATCAGCTGACTGACAAGAATGACTATATATGACTATGGTCATATTTTTTTGTTTTACTTAAGTGCTCGGTTTTTTTGGGGAAAAATGAAAACCTTAAGTTTTTTTATATTTATTCTTATTGGATTTCACTTCTTTGTTCAGCTTAATATACTTACTTGTGGCTGTTTTGGGGGAAGATTTTTTCCACATCTTTTGTGGAAGTATAGTAAATGAAACTGATATAAACACAATATCTGGTATTGCTGCTGATGTTTATTAGTTAATATAATAAAAGGTCTCAGATAATTTGTTTTTCCATTTGCTGGTTTTCTTACGAACCTCTCCTTGGAAATTTTTCTATAAGAAGGTGTCCTGTTTCATCCTTCTATTGTGCTTGCTTTTCTGGAGGCTTATAATTACATTTTGGTCTGTTTACTTGTGTTTCAGCTTGCTCTATCCCCATCTCCAAGGAACCCAGCAGAACCTATAGCAGTACAGAACAATCAGCAATTGGCCCTAAAGGTGGAAGGAGTGGTTCAGCATGGATCTAAACCAGGCCTTTTCCGCAAAATCCAATCGGTCTGTCTAAATGTCTCTTCAGTGCTGCAGAGCAAATCTGGACAAGACTATAAGGTATGGATAGAATAGAGCCAGGAGGAGTCTGAAGCTCTTTTGCTGTGTTTTCATGTTCTTTTGTTTGACTCTGGTTAGCAGAATTTTGAGGTTGAAACAAATGGGTGGTTCTGTTATTCTTTTACTCCTGACAGTTGACATTCGAGCACTGGCCAGAGCCAGGCGTAGTGCCTGGAAGGGATCTGGGATTTTCAAATCTGCTATATGCCAATACCATTTTAAAAACAACTTTTCTTCCGAAAAAAGAGGCTTTGTGATGTTCAGAACAAGTCATTAGGCATCTGCTTGAGATCAGGAATACTCAACCTAGGTATATATCATATGGAACTCCACAGGACAAAAAAACCCAGGAGCAGATTATTCTCTACCACATAGTCTCTAGAACTTACTTATCATCATTTTAATGTTCTTTTATTTTGTTTATGGAAATCATGAGGACAGACTGTCCAAATTAAAGAGCATCTAAGGAGATACATATTAAATTTAACTCAACAGTTTTATCGAAGATTGCATGCCTGGAGTTTAGGTTCTGCTGATGTGTGGTATTTGGTGAAAGGCCTGTTCTGGTGGGTTTTGGGGTTGAGTTTTTGGTTGGTTGGTTGGTTGGGGTTTTTTGAGGGGGGGGAAAGGGGAAGGTTTGTTGCTTATGAAAAACAGAACTAGGAAGTGTGTAATGTTTAGCTTGCATTACTCTGTGGAAAACTAGAACCTCTGGTAGAAAAACTTGTTGGCTACCTTGCTTCCGTGAGTAGATATAAAAACTCATCGATGAAAAGGCGTGTCAAGCTGTCTCAAACATGCACTGGTCTAGGAAAATTGAGGACAACATTTTCTCTCTTTTTTTCTTTCTTTCCCTCAAATGGAGAGCAGAAAACTTATTTTTGACAGGTTTATATGAAGTGACATTTTAACCTTCCATCTCTGTTCTCAGATTCCTATTGACAACATGACCAATGAAATGGAGCAGAGGGTGGAACCACACAACGACTACTTCAGCACTCAGTTTCTGTTAAACTTTGTGATACTTGGCACCCACAACATCACAGTAGAGTCCTCTGTAATAGATTCAAATGGTATTGTCTGGAAAACCGGGCCTAAAACAACTATTTTTGTTAAATCTCTTGAGGATCCATACTCCCAGCAGGTCCGTCTCCAGCAACAGCAAGGACAGCCGCCGTCCCAGCAGCAACAGCAAAGAACTGCATACTCACGATTTTAATCCCCAGAAGTGACTGCTCAGCTGGTATTGCAGTTTTTCTTGGAAATTTTTTTTTTTTTTTTGGAAGACCTACAATTATAACCTTCTCCTAGAAAGCCCCAGATGCCAATTTGTTGCTTTTTAAATTATCTGGGGTAAATTTGAACTCGATTCAGCAGAGGCAGCTGTTCATACTTGGAGTTGTGCTCTTACTATAAGAACTTCTACCTGATCTCTTAACTTCTGTTTACAAACCTATTCCAGCAGGCTCCACAAACTATGATAGCAGGGGACACTTAAGAGCTTCTTTGACTGTGTACTTTCTGTACTGTCATTTTTTGAAGTACATAGGTTCTAATGTTAGGCTTACAGAACATCAGTAAACACTTTGGCTAGTTATACAGAACTGAGTGTAATACCAAGGTTGTATCTTTTAATGTGAAGGAATAGGCAGGAATATCCAGAGACTTTTATTTCTGACATTTTAATAGCAGCTTCCAGTATTTGGCTGTTGTATGTGTATTATTACAGTTCATCAGCACTACTTAATGCATGCATCTGGAAGAAAAAAATTTGTAGCTCACTTCTCATACCCAGTCATTGAAGAGGGAGGAGACTGCTTGAGGAGTTGCTGTCTGGGGAGGTCTGCAAGAGGCAGAGTTTTACAGGTGGGAACAGTGACTGTTTCTGAGATGATAGAGAAAATATTACTACACTGGTTTTAGATTTTCATGCATCTGTATTTCTGAAGCCTTTCATTTTGGTGGGGAGGGGGTATTCTTTTAAGAGGGAAATTAACTGGCAAGTGGTCATTCATTTTAACTGCTTTGTTTTTTAAAAGGAATCTTCTATACCAAAGCCTTGTCATCTTGTGTACTCTTTGACCAATTTGCTAATCTTAATTGTTACTTTTGCAGTATAACTTGAAAGAGGTTTTTGCCAATACGAGAAATTGATTCACAATAATTTTGGAAATACACTGCTTCGTACATAATTTTCATGTTGGAACTCTGTCTGTCTTCAGACTTACAGGCAGTAGATCACATAACATGACCTTCACCTGGTCCTCATAAATAATCTCTGCTTTTTGATCAGCAGAAAAGTAGAACCCACTTGAGTGAAGAGGAAGAGGGATGGCACTTCTTATAGACTTCACTTAGTAAATTATTGGATCCCCCTCATTGCAGCAGAAATTTTCATTGTTATTTTCTTGGTAAATTCCTAAGATATTTGTTATATGTTATTTGTTCAAATTGATTACACTGTAGAAGCTGGCTGGAGCTTAGAGATTTTGCCTGCTTTATATTCAGAGAATATAATAATGAATTTTGTAAGCTAGGGTTTCCTTGGCATAGATGAATGAAGAATTTTTTTCTGTGTTCTCCCATAGTAGTTACCTAAGAAATCAACTTTCTTCCTTTTGGCTCGAGACTAACCAAAATTTAAAATGGAAGGGATCACGCTAGATGTCATAATATCTTGGTCAGGCTGTAATCATAACTAGAAAAGATAATTGAGATGCAAGGTTGAAATAAAAGACTCATAAAGTTGGTGAAAAATTCACCAGCATCCTTCTTAAATCTGATTTTTATTTTGGGCAGGAGGCAGAAACTACCACTGCCTTTCAAGTGACTGGGGAAAGTGGTGGTTTCTGTCCCCACTTTTGTGGCTCTATGCCTATAGTTTTGTGTGTGTGTGTGTATACATATACCTGTGTATGCACACATACGTACATGTAACATCTAACATCTTCATAAATTACTTGGATGCAGAACTGGAGGAGATACTAAGCAAGTCTGCAGATGACACAAAACTCAGAGGAGCTGTTGACTCCCTCAAAGACGGGGAGGTCCTGTAGAGAGACCTGGACAAATGAGAGGACTGGGCAGTCACCAACTGTATGAATTTCAACAAGGAAAAGTGCTGGATTCTACACCTGCGATGGGGCAACCCTGGATGTTTGTACTGGTTAGGGAATGGAAAGGGACTTGGGGAATATGAGTCAGCAGTGCCCTGGCAGCCAGGAGGGCCAACCATGTCCTGGGAGGCATCAGGCAAAGCATCACCAGCTGGTCGAGGGAAGGGATTGTCCCACTCTGCTCTGCGCTGGTGTGGCCTCATCTTGAATATTGTGTGCAGATTTGGGCACCACAATATAAGAAGGATAGTAAGCTATTGGAGAGCGTCTGGAGGAGGGCAATGAAGGTGGTGAAGGGCCTTGAGGGGAAACCGTGTGGGGAGTGGCTGAGGTCGCTTCTTCTGTTCAGCCTGGAGGAAATTGAGGGGAGACCTCATTGCAGTCACAACTTCCTTGTGATCTCTTCTCTGTGATGACCAGTGACAGGACCCGAGGGAATGACCTGAAGTTGTATCAGGAGAGGTTTAGGTTGGATATTAGAAAAAGATTCTTCCCCCAGAGGGTGGTTGGATGCTGGAACAGGCTCCCCAGGGAAGTGATCACAGCACCAAGCCTGACAGAGCTTAAGCGTTTGGACAATACTGTCAGACACATGGTGTGACTCTTGGGGATGGTCCTGTGCAGGGCTAAGGTTTGGAGTCAATGATCCCTGTGGGTCCCTTCCAACTTGGCATATTCTGTGATTGTACAGCTACATCTAGTCAGATGGTCCAGAAAGAGAGATTCACCTGGTGTTTGTGTATGCAATCTGTCAGATTGAAGATCTGAACTTTTTGTGGTTAGTTGGGTTTTTTCATTAAAGCTGTAGATCAGTGTCTTAACCACAAAATCCTCAGTATTGTAATGCAAAAAAACCCCAAAATCACAGAACTTTTCGTTCTGCATAATGAATGTGTGTTTCTTTCTCTCTTATTGACCAACATGTTGCTGGAAACCTGTGAACTCAGAAATTACAGGACATTTCCATTCTGGGGAACAACTTTCTTGTAAGTCATGTGACATTGACAGTGCATAGCTAAACTTAGGAGGAGCCTAGTAGAAAAAAAACCTTATCTAGGCAAAGCTCTCCTCTGGCCTGAGGCTTAACTGTCTCTGAGCTGGTAAGATTAACCCTGCTACAGTTGAAAAAATTGTTCCTTCTCCAAACAAGTTTGCTTGCCTGATCTGAGAGGCCTCTAGAACTCCAAGAACTTGTATCAGTTTTTGAAACCAGGAAATAACAAAGTCTGGAAATCTGGATGTTAGATTTGGGAGATTGATTGCAGGATGAGGGTAAATGTCTTCTGGCAAATTGCAAGTACTATTTATTGGAAATTAACTTGTATAGGAAGGTCACTTGCTGTGCAAATATCTGTGTATTTCTAACAAACTCTGAAGGACTTCTTATGCTGGGTCATTTGCAGGTTAGTTATTTGTGTGTGCTGATTAGGAAAGACCCTGGACCTGTTAATAAATTGTCCTTTTATGTAAGCACAGTGTTTCACTTTATGTGGG
This sequence comes from Manacus candei, assembly GCF_025592945.1. Taxonomy (NCBI): domain Eukaryota; kingdom Metazoa; phylum Chordata; class Aves; order Passeriformes; family Pipridae; genus Manacus; species Manacus candei. The sequence continues at coordinate 20,244,370 of NW_026138065.1, read as the reverse complement.
GTTTGTAGTGAGGTTAATTCTTTGGGTGTGTGATTTGTTTGTTTTCTGACATTGTGTATTTTTATTCCCAATACACAGTGAAATAGACTTGGCAAACAGAAACCAAGATTTGTATAGCAAACAATGACTCAAAATACCTACAGAGAAGTCAGGAAGGGTGTTAGAGTTACAGCAATATACAAAAAGCTGCTGTTGCAGCTATCAGCAGTGAATGTGATCCTTGACTATTAATAGAAGCAGGGAGGTTATCTTGCTTGAATCCTGCGTTCTGTTTCTGGTGCCTGTACTTGAAGATGTGCAACAAAGTATTTGGAAAGTACTTCTGTGATGCAGACCCAAGTTAAATCTCCTTAGTGTTTCTCAATAAACAAAACAGTCACTTCATCACTACGCGTAGCTGCACCCTGATAATGGAAGACAATTCAGATCCGTTTCACTTACTGGCAAAAGAAAGAAAATATTCAGTGGCTAGACATTGGTCTTGAGGCAGCTGCTAAGAATACAAACAACAGAAAGGCTTATGCAGAAAGCTGTGTCGTGATCTGGTCCTAATCATTAAGATATGCTTTCCTCTAGCTTTGATAAATTGTTGGGCTGGGGAAGGGTGGAGGTGATTGAATTAAAATGACTGGAGGTATTGATAAAATATGCAGTTCTGCATTAAGACAATAGTTACTGGTGCTTAGGCTCTATAATTTGACTTGACTTCTCCATGGGTGATGTAGCCAGTTACTCTCTGAAGTACTTACTACTCACATTCTTGTGAACATGTGCTCAGGCATACCAGAAAGTGTCATTTCTAGATTCCTGGCTAATCCCTTGCTCAAGGCAATGTGGAGCTCAACACAGAGTGGGGAAGGAATTTCCCCTGTCAGATTCTAACTTCCTCTGGAATTCAGAGTGTAATCTCCTGCTAAGGTCGTTCAAGTGTGTTTCATAAGTGATTCCCTGGAGTTGCACTCATCATGGGTATTCATGGCATCTTAGACTTCCCTTCCTGTTTCTGTTTCCTTGGATATGCCCTCATTTTACCCGAGTACTGAAATGCCTTAATTTAGCTAAGTTTTTTATTACTTGATAATGGATGTATGTATATATTTGACTTTAATCCTGTGACACTGTGCAGGAATTGGACAGGTCTAGAAGCATGTTCAATATTTCTTTAAACATACGCATAAACTTAAAGAATTATTTTATTTAGTGATGTCACAACGTTAGTTAAAAAACATACACCAGTCTGTTGAAATAATTTATAGAATTTGAATGAATTATATTGAATTCCTAAAATATCCTTTGAATGATATTCAATGTGTATGCGTATAGAGAAAGAGAGATCTCATGCAAGAGGTCGTACTGTCTCATACTTCCTCCACAGTATGGAAGCATCTTGCCTTCAAAGTAGCTACATTTCTTTTCTGGCTGTTGTGTTTCTGTTCACCTACAGTGCTTTGCTGTCTCCTTGGTCAGCATATTTACACGTGTCCTTTTAATTCTTGCCAGCATCTTCTCCGAACAATCTGTTCGTTTTTGTGCAGGTGTATTCAGGTATCTGCACTGTGCAGACCAAGAAGAGATGGGGAAAATCGAGGGTAGAGGGGGGAACCTAAGAGCCCTGCCAGCTCTCAAAGCAGTTCTGAGTGGAGCCCAAGAACTGGTAGTTCTTTCTGCTTGACTGCTGTTACTCTGTGTCCAGCACTGCTGGAGCTGCTCTTGCCTCACACATGTAGATGCCTTCGAGGACACAACCTTAAATGCTAAGGAAAAAGAGGCTTATCCAGAACCTTGGCTTATTGATCTCCCCAAGCAGAGCATGATAGAGACAAAAGCACTTCTTGAAATCAAAGGAAAACCAAGTATTATATTGCTTTTCTTACAAGGCACATCATGCAGTATTGCAGTTACCTTCTCCCCATGTGAATTTTTAAGCCAGGTGCTGTTTTGCGTTACCAGGAAACAAGCCTATTTTAGTGGTGACCCTAGATAGTTCATGGGTTGTTTGCACTCCGAGGGACGCCTCTCTGACAAACAGCAGCTGCTCAAATTCACTGCTGAAATCACAGATTGTGTGTATTTCAGTGAACAGTCATCCCGCTTCTGCACACTTTGGAAGGTTGCTCTGATCTGCTGACAGTCAGCTGAGGAAGTATCTTCTTGGTGTTCTCATTTGCTTTTAGGATAAAGTCTTTAACTCTTGCTTACCCACCTCAAAGCAATGCTGTCAAAATTAAGGACAGCTTGACTGTATGTTAGTGAAGTTTACACTTAGCCTCAGCCTCCTGATCCGAGGATCTTAGCCAAGGTAAGAGCAGTGTTCAGTGACTTTTGAGAGGAAAAACTTTCTGAGATTAGAAAGAGCCTGTGACAATGTCTTAAACACTTTAATCTACTGGACACCTAAATAGAAAAAGCTGATTTTTCTTTTTTGTGATTTTTCTTTTCAGTGCTAAACCAGTGACCCAGTAGAGCAGACAAAGAGATACTGAAGCTCTTTTATTGTATAGATATATAACGTAGGCCAGAGCCATTTCACAGACTTGAAAAACATCCCTTCTTTCTTTTTCAATAGATAGGGAACATTCACATTCCCTCAGATTTGAGTGTGGAGTTCTCAAGAAGTCTTTTAAAACTGTGATTAATGAAAGCAGTTGTTTTGAAGGTCTTTTTAATGGGTATCATTTGACTACAAAGCTCCAAAGAAGATAGAATAAAATAAGAGACTCATGTAGGTTTACTGATTTAAAATACCTTTGTTTACCAGTTTTAAGTATGTGGCTTGTTGGCAATCCATTTTATGGAGCCCTTCCTTGCTTCCTAGAAGCACTAAATTTAGGAATGCAGTTAATGTGAAATTAAGAGGCTTAACACACAGCTTCTAACTACAGGACAAAACCAAGGAGTAGCAGCTGAGCTAGAAGAGACTGTGATAAATATAAACTGAATGGTATGTGGATGAATGGACTCTGCCAAAGATGGTAGGTGAATCCTCAGGGTACAGTTTCATGCTTCACTTAACACAGTCTAGGTGTGTGGCATTGCTGAAAGGGACTCTCTTGTGCTTATTCCCGACTCCATCTTTGCTCTTTGGATCAGATCACAAGTTTATCCAGTTAAAACAGTTCCATTTGTCTAGGGTGTTTTTTCAGCTGAATCAGCAGGTTTGTCTTGACTGACTGTAAAGCAACTTGACCAACGAAATCAGTACAAGAAAGGTACTGGGTAAGACGTATGGTGTATCCCAGAGGTAATAATCAACTGTTGGACCGACTGACCCTACATCTGCTGTGTATTTCCATATTTAACACGAATCTGGAGGCAACAATCTGTTCACGTACATCTGAACTGTGGCATTTCTGCATGGCCAGCTCGGGAGGGCAGGGATCACTGCAGTGGTTACCAGCCAGCTGTCCAGCCTTCCTGTCTGCTGCGAGTCACCACCCATGAGGGAGGTGACAGAAGGGAAGGAATGCCCTTGTGGAGCTGTGGCTGAGGCCAAGGCTGTGGTGTCAGTCTCTGCTCTGAGTAGGTGAGGGGTGCTTGAATACCTCCTGATTTGCCAGCAGGGCATGTGGGCAGCAGCTGGCAATTGGGAGCGATGACGGCTGTCCAACTATTCTTGTTTCACAAAATCCTGAAGCGTGCAGATGTCAAGGTTCTGATTTCAGGTATTTTAATTTTTCCTACATGAGCATAGTGTTATTCCTACATGAACACTTGGAAATTTTGGCTAAAGCTAGGCTTTTATCAATTAGCCTTCAATACAATGGCACTAGTTTCATGGGTACATATTTGCAGAAACTGGTCTGTGCAAATGACAATGTCCAAACTAGATCATTGAGTAGAGTGGAAAAGCAGCATGGATGGACACCTCTCTGAGCTAGTCATCCACTTCAGAGATATAGGAAATTCAGGAGTTGTAATAATTGACAAAAAATGTTGTATGACCTCTTCAGAAGGTCTTTCCCTCATTTAATGAGGGAGGAACAAAAGCAATTATAATTAATTATGCTAATTATTGCAACTCATTAGTGAAGGTGTTGCTCTGACATGTTTTTTCCTAAGCAGTAAACTGATCCTGCCTGCAATGTACAAATGTACAAATAGTTTATTTCCTTTGTGTCTCTCTGTCACCAGTAGTGAATTGATGTGCATTTTCACTCTTGCAGAGGTAAAAGTTTGCCTGACAGTCTTCTGTGCCCCGGTAGAGAGACACAGAACCTTTCCTTCTTTCTCCTGTTGTAAGGGTTTGCATGTTAGTGTGGACAAAGTCTTTGTGAATTGGGTAGGAATTTCTGAGAGCATTAATTCTAAATGCATCTGTGTAGTACAACCCACATAATAGATCCCCTGGAGAGGTTTGTATTTCTGTTAGCCTGAGTAAATTAGGTTAAGAACAAAAATATGCACTGATTTTCATTTTTAGAGGGAGTAGGGCAGTACAGGAGAACCATAAGAATAGCTTGAAGGCTGTATGTTTAGTTCTATTTCTGATATTTCAGCCTGACTGTAAAAAGAGCACTTAGTTGCTGTGTTGGTTTTCCTTTTTAAAACAAAACAAAAACGGGTAACAATAACAAGCTTCGAAACCTTAATTCCTTATGCTTTCAGAGTTTTAGGAATTCACTGGTCCTATAAAAAAAACATTGTGCTGTTTTGTAGAGAGATATTTTTTCTTTTTGTATAGGAAAAAGGAGGACACAACGCATGACTCTTGACTGTGCTGCAATGCCTCCAGTAGTTCAGCTTGGCAAGATAACAAAACCAGATCAGAACTTAGATGGCAATTAATGCTTTTGAGAAAAAAAAATTTAAATGTCATGCTGATTAATCGATCTTTTAATTAAAACAAACAAACAAAAAAAGCCCAACAAAACTTTTCTCAACAAAAACCAGTATTGCAGATCAGGTCTGTCCCTTAATGATGTGAGTGTACTAAATGGCAGATGGGAATGTTGATGATTCACTGAATATATTTATGTATATATTAAACACTACCTCACCAGAAAACAGCTTACCAAAAGGGTTATGGAATTTAAAATTTGTTTTCAGTGGAGCCCGTTCTGTAGTACAAATACAGTGAGCTCCTCCTGTGAAAAGACAGATGGGAGAGCCCTCTGCGATGCCCTGCTTAATCACCTCAAATGTGCCTTTCTGCATCCCTTGGGCTTTGTGCTTTCTGGGCACTGCCCTTACAGTCATGGCTAATAACAGCATTTGCACAGGCTGTCCTGATTTCAGACATCTACTGCCAAGTCAGCCACTGTTTACCTGTGATGTAGTTTTTCTGATTCATGAGTTCTCACCTATGTCTGACCACTTACCTCCTGCTGGCAGAGATGAAAATATTCTTTGCTGTGAAAAACTGCTGGGAGATTGACATCCTCCTCCTGCTGTAAATCTTTGACCACTTCCAGCAGGTCCAAGGCAGCCCAGGGAGAAGTTGGCATTGACTACCTCAAATACTCTGCTGTGCAGTCTGAATAAATTTGAAAAATGCCACTTTTAATCTCTTGAGCTTTTACTTTCAGCTGCTTCTCTACAATCATGATAACCATAAATCATGTTTAGCATAATCTCATTCCTCATTTTTATTTTTAGTACTTGACTTCAGGAAGTGTGGCTTAAAAAAAATAAAGAACCAAATGTTCAGTAAAATATGTCCTTCCAAAAAAATTTGTCCTTTCAATAATATTGTTAGACAATTCAATTAGCTTTGATTTGGACTTTAAATACCCAGTCTTGGTGGACTGTGCCTGACATATTTGGCCATTCAAGGAGTAAAGGAACAGCAGCATAGGAACTCAACAGAAGATTTACAAGCCAAGTATCCACTTAACCTGTGGGTGGGAGTTGGGCAGCACTTGTGTGACTTGCAAGTTGACAAAAGTTAATGGCAAGTTAGTGATTTAAAAATGTATCACTGTAATTATCACTTGTTTTATTTCCTCATCTCCACCCTTTGGAAGTGGGGAAAAAAAATCAGCATCCTCTGGTTGTGTTCACAGAAATTATTACAACTAATAAAGTTTCTTATTTAGTAAACTACAGTATAGCAATATTGAGATGACTGGGAATAAAAACATAATTGATTTTGTCTTCTACCTTTACTTCAGGAAAGACTCTTGAGTAGTGTTCTAAAGAAGCTGTGGAGCCTGGGTTAGTCACAGGAGTTTACCTGTTTGAGCAGTGATTCATTTGTACCTGCTCTTAGTTCCAGTTGTGCTGTTGGTAATGAAAAATTGACGGCTGAAATTACAGGAGAGAGGTAGAAAGGCCTTTGTCCAGCAAGAGAGCAGCAGTGCTGCCTGAGACATAATTTATTCACCAGTGATTTGGTTACTCAACAGTCTACATGGATTCATAAGCCATTCAGGAATCAGATTTCTAAACAGAATGTGGACAGAGGTTTCCTTTAACGTAGGACAAATGCCCTTAAGGCTGTACTAAGGTTGACACAGGGCACAGGATCTCTGCCATGGTTCTGTATTGGACTTCTGGTACATAATTCATGCTCAGCAGAGGCAGTTGAGACCATGACTCATTTGTGCCTCTCTAAAATATTAAACTTTCAGACCACTTCAATTCCAAGCCTGGCAAGATACACAACCTGATACAGTAAAATATTTATCTGTGTTGTCCAGACAATGGCAAAAGAATCTAGTAATTGCAAAGGATGCTACTTGTGATTAATGTCATTATTTAATTATTTTACTTATTATTTAAATATTCTACTCTACCTAGGAGTCGAAGGGACTGCAGTTGCATGGGCATTCTACTTACTAAAGTATGTTGGAAATGCATGAAAGTTTTGTATCTTTTCTTCAAGAATTTAAGCCTTTAAAGTATCTGTGCATGTATAAGCAACTGATACTCTGAAGGGGGATGAAAGATAAGAGAAACTGGACAAACTTGTACTTCTGTAATAGCAAAGATTAAAGATGAATTCTAAAAGAGAATTTGAGAAGGGCCTTGAAGTATTTGAGTTTTGGTGGGGGGTAAATATTAACCATGCATTTCATAAAAGCACTCAAATAGCATGTTAAGTAATGAAACTACTGATTAAAGACTAATTTAAATGTTCTTGATGATCGAGTCTAGTTTAACAGAATTTGTTCTTCTGAATTGCTAAAGCTAGAACCTTGTCTATAAGCATTCTTTTTAATCTAGCTGGTAGTAATAGCTGGAATTTAAATGTGTCTGTGCTTGTTTGTGTGTTACTTTCTTTAATGGCAAATCCAATAGCATTGTATCACAGATTCAAAATTTGGTTTTCTTGCATTTACATAGGCAGCTCTGTTGAACTCTGTTTGCAGACAACGGATGTACTTAGGAGTGGACTTAGCCTGGAACTGAATGCATGCAAATGGCTCTACATGTGAAACTCTAGACTGCACTGAAAAATCTGAGTATTCCAGCTCATGTTTCCCTGCATAATGAACTCTCTGACCAGTATGATCAGGTGATACAAAAAGTCATCTTTGGTGTATACACAATACCTAGGTTCAGATGAACTGTTTTTAATGAGTAATTCACATTGTTTATCTTGTACATTCATTTCTATCCTTTCATTATGCATTTGCATACATTGTGATGGCCTTTTGTAGAAACACGGCAGGATTTTTATAACAGTTCAACTGAAATTCAATGTGGACTAGATCAACTGTTAAGAGGCTTGGTAGGATCTCAGCAACACAGCTCACAGGGTAAAGAGCTTTTGTGAACAAGGGTACAGAGAGTTTTTCTGTGGTACTCAACACTTTTTCTATTGGAGCAGACTATTAATCTGTTGTATTTTGTACAGTTATTTCATTTGTCATCTGTTTTTAAAGATGGCGACCAGAGACAGTGTGAGGTTTTGGCATCTGCTGACCTCTGAGCTACAGGATTGCAAGACTCAAGTTGCAAGTCAATGTTTTTATCTTTTTGTTTTGATCATAAAGTCAAGCAGTGGTGTTTTCCAAGGCCTCTGGCAAATACTGGTGAAGAATGACTGCTTCTGGGTGTGTTGGCTACAGTAGTGATTTGTGAATCTTCCTGACTTCCTGCAATGGTCTAAGCTTCTTCAGAGTGTATTATTTAGTGTGTTTGAGCAATCTTATGTGAACACTTTGTTAACTTTTTTTCCCTGCAATCTACTGCCTTCATTCTGCAAATTCACAAGTGGATTCTACTCAGTCGTGTCATCATTCAGCTGCTAACTTGCACTTTTTCATCCATTTCCTTGAGACATAATCCGTGATTTCTAACAGGTTGTCCTGCACATCCAGTCCTTCCAAGTATACCTAGTGATTCTTTTTGTAGTTCACTAAAGTTATCTCTACAAAAGTTGTGATACTTTGGAGTTTCTGTCAGAGAGAAGGAGGAGCAGAATGAGCTACGAAATCCTGTGGCTATGTGTGGTGGGGTAGCAGCAGGGATCACCCTCGTTGCTTTACAGCCTCTGCCTGACCAGCCTGTGTTAGGGCTGCTCTCTTCCTTGCTAGCATTTCACTGGGAAAATTTAGTGGCCAGGAGCAAGTGTTAAGGTGCTTTGGCAGCATAATGAAGAGCAGAGATTCCTCACCTGGAATGTAAGCCTTTCTGCTATAGATTTGGACACGTGTAATTTATGTTTGCTTGCAGTCCTAGATACTGCTGCTGCTGTCCAGGAGAGTGAAGCCCAGGGTATGTTTTTGTGGACTCATCAAATGGCTGATGTTGGTTTGGGTTGGTTGGTTGGGAGTGTTGTTTGTTTGTTTGTTTCTTAATGTATACCACATCCTTAGGGAGGAGATGATCAGTATTTAAGGAATGTAACTACTCCTATACTACCTCCACTTGGAGACAGAAGTTACCACAATGAGTGTGTGTTGCAGGGAGTGGAATGTGCAATATAATTTACATGGTCCAAATTACTGGCCTCCACCCCAACTTGAGACAGCAATAGCTGATGTGGAACTGGAAGGTGTCAAGCCTATGTTCCCACTACTCCCTCCCTTCAGGGAAAGAAAGAGTTTATCACTGGGCATGGTAGATACTCCTGCAGATGCTTGTGTCCAAGACCTTGCCCTGGCTAGGGTTGCTGTCTACTAGGTTGTCATCTGGTGGTCTCAGGCACCAAAATAGTCTGGAATTAAAGTACAACCCCATGGTATGTCCTGTTTCTTCACCAATCAAGCTTGAGAATCCTTATTAACATGTTGTAACAAATCAAACATAATTTGTTCTTCAACTGTTGGTAGATTTTATTTTTGTGTTCATCTCATCTTTAGTAGCTTTGCTTTAGTAAGGGTCTAACTCCAGTCATCACTGAGTATTAACAATGGAAAAGAGGATGGAAGGTGGTTTTGGGAGGCAAGTTTCCCTGCAATATACAAGTACAGAAAAAGAACATTGAATAGTAGGTTAAATACTTAAGCCTACACTCTGCTGTGTCTAGCTATTTTTCCAGCATATTATTGCTTTGATCCATACTTATAGCTTGCCAATCAAGACACATTTTATGACAAGATAACATTTTACATTCTGGCTGTGGCTGGAACTTTCTGCTTCTCTGTAAATTTTTGGCCTAAAAGGTTTGAATTAATGTCTTCTCTTTAGACAGATGCTGCCATTTAGAAGTGTTATCTAAAAGACATGCTATTAATTCTTGACCTCAATTAAGTCAGTACAAAATTCTCACAGCTGAGTGTGATAAGCAGTTATGGTTCTATGATACTGAATTTGCTGTGATGTATCATTTTATTCAGCATTAACACAAAGCACATCTTGCTTGATAATTTTTCAGAACCTTAGCACATCAGCCCGTTTTCTCTTCTCTCTCCTCCCCCTGCCCAAAATCTAATTATAGTGGCTTCCACTGCTGTCTCTCAGTCTTGACAATTATAAGTAGAAGCAAGCAGAAGGACCTGAGTTATACCAGTAACCGGACTTTATTTATCAGTCTCAAAACTGCATTTAATAATGCTTTTTAACCCTCAAAGCTGGGGATGGATCCCCATCTGAACAACATGATGAGTGTCCTGGGATAAGTATGCTGCAAGTGCTGTGTCCTGCTCAAGGAGGCCATCAGACCAGGTCATGCTCTTCTGCCTCCTCCTGCTCTGAGCTCTTCTGGCTCCAGCTTCCATTTGAAACCTTGAGGCTGTAGACTGGAGAGGGGAAAGCTGGGACCTTAGTGAAACCGTTCCATTTGAGACAGCATGAGGCACTATGCATAAACACTGGTGGGTTGATGAGCTACAGCTTGGGCCAAGTGGGATCAACAAGATGAGGGAGATGTATCCAGAGGAGCTCAGTGAAACTGGAACTACTGAGGGCACAGTATTTGTACAGGGAGAAAAAGGGGTAATAGTTTAGCAGATGTTTGAAAGGGGGATTATTTTCCACTTGCATCACTTACGTTTAATAAAGGGCATCTCTGTTGTGGTTTTACATGTTTTAATACTTTTTTTTCTAAATACTTAGTAGATTAATAAATCTAAGCAAAAATAGCACTACTGTTATATCTATAATTTCAAAACCTTAGTTTTGTTTCCTTCTGCCTTTTTGAAATGAGACCTAGGCTAAGCAAATCAAACTATGTAATCCCTTGTGGTCTGTCTGGATTCATCTATGCCATTAGGACTGCTTTTCCTAGCCACAGTTAACAATGGTGTAATGGATTTTATAACATTTTATTAAGTTGAAATGCATCAATAGCACTAATGATAAACAATTGTGGTATTTTAGGAAGAACAATTTCCAGCACTTACTGCACATGCCAACCTATGGAGTTTTGGGGGAACGCTTGACTCTGTGGCGTGAAAATATGGAGTATTTGTCCTTTACAAACATGTTTGTGCTGTGGCACAGACTTAAGGAAACTGATCTTGGATGTCTGTGGTAAGAAGTATATAACAGCATTACTTTCCTATCTAGATTAAAGTTCCTCTTTGACTGATGACGACTGTTGGCTAGTGTAAATCAGGTTAAAGTGGCCTAGCTGGGAGTTGCTGTGGGGAAGACGGGAAGGGGTTTTAATGGTGATGCCAATCATATGACATGGCAGATGTAATACTGCCTCCTCCCTTCCTCTCCCTCTGAGGCACACTGGGGCTGTCCCTGCCTTAGGATGATAAACTTAATATGAAACTCCAACTGAGATGTATAAGGGTTTTCTGGAATCCAACCTTCTCCTACCTTGATTGAAAAAAAAAGGCTTTGTGGTGACCGAATTGTGGCCTTTCAGCACCTGAAGGGAGTCTATGAGAAAGACTGAGAGGGACTTTTTACAGGGGCATGTAATGGTAGAACAAGGGGGAATGGCTTCAAATTGAAAGAGAGTAGATTAGATATTAGGAAGAAATTTGTTACTGTTAAGAGTGGTGAGACACTGGAACAGGTTGCTCAGAGAAGTTCTGGATGCCCCATCCCTGGAAGTGTTCAAGGCCAGGTTGGATGGGGCTTTGAGCAAACTGGTCTAGTGGAAAGTTCCCTGACCAGGGCAGGGGAGTTGGAACTAAATGATCTTCCAGTCCAAGCCATTCTGTGATCTTTGTCTCTGGAAAGAAAAAAAAGAAAAAAAAAAGTAGGATCCCTTTTAATGCATAACTGATAGTGTTATCTACCTTAATTAATGATTACTCATTAGCCAGTGCCAACAGTAGCTTTAACTGAACTTTTCCCAAAGGAATGATTAATTGCTGTTAACACTGGACATCAGTATTCTACATTTGGCAGGGACAGCAATAGTGTTTTTCAGCCAGGTAGTGAGACTGCAGAGGATGTGGGCAGCCTAAATGCAAATTATGGTGTAACTTCTCCTTTTGGATTTCCCAGCGTTGCATTATTTCTTCAGTCAGCTTGAGCTTGTGCAAAAACTGCATAACCAACTTGCAACATGGATGTATTCGTGACCTTCTTTTGGTAACCAAGTTAAACATAGTCTTGAGGAAGCTCAGCAAACAGTTGCAAAGCTGCACATGGCATCATAAGACAAGGAGGTTGCGTGCTGTGCTAAACTGGGGGAGGGAAGATGAGTTTTTTAATAGACCTCTGTCTCTTGATCGAATTTCAATGATGGTATTTATTTTACAATATTTACTTCCTGGAAATGTACAGTGGACCTTGGATCAGAGCTGAATAGTTTGCCCCCAGTTCTTCAGTCAGCTCAAAAGGGATGGACCTTTGCACTTTGCACAGTGCTGTTTGAAGTCACTGGAATTCAGCGCATGGACAAATAGACTCCCCTACAAAAGCAGCTGTTTTTGTTACACTGGACTCTTTACTTTCTTTTTCAACTAGACAAAACACCACTTTCTTGAAACATCAAAATTAATTTTAGACTGCAGTGATATAGAATTCAACAAACACAAGAAGGATAAAGTAGTCTGAATACCTCTTTAATTTTGTAACAAGCTGTTCACTAGGGATTTAAGTGTGAGAATCATCTTAATAACAGTGATAAGTATTTATTTAGGGTTTGATCTACAAACATTGACTTGATGTTAAGAGTTTACCAAAACCCAAGTAGGTCAGTCTGGTAAATGTTGAGTTGAAATAACCTTGAATGAGTTTGAAGAAAATAGGAGCTTCATCTGATGACTGACTACACAGCATATCTTTATGACCAGGACCATACAGTGTAGTGCTTAATTTGCCAGTACAGATGGAGAAAAAAAAAATAGAGATTAATCCAGGGCAGTCAAGTTCTTACCTTTTTTTTTTTTTTTTTAATGGCTAATCGTAAAACTGTGATAGCTAGAAAATTATAGGAGTCCCATCTGCCTAAAGACGGGTTGGCTTTATCTTTGTGTTTGTACTCTGCTTCCTTAAGCAAGCTTTATGGGCTTATAAGAATCTGGTAAAGTGCAAACTTATATATAATCAGGGTATCATCGTTGCCTGAAGTAATATGAGTCTGTAGATATGATTGAACTAAATTAATGTCATGGATAAAAGATTTCATAACCAAGCTGACACAGAGCTTAAATTTTAAATAAGTAGTTGGAGTAACTCTAGAGCTCCTTTTTTTTTCCGAAAAACCCAAACAACTAAACCAAACAAGCCCCACACAAATCAAAAGCAAACACTCAGCTCAAACTTAGCTTGGTGACAGTGGTGTCAGTGGGTGAAAAACACCCATATAACTGAGATAAGAACTCAGCTTTGCTGTGCTCTACTTGAGCGGCCCATTGATTGACACACACAGTATGGCAGAAGCACACTACGTACAGTAGCAAATGAAAGTGTTGCTTGCTGGCCATCTGGTTGCATCGTGGTGTATCTGTTACCCATCTTTAATAAGTGGTCTCTGTCTAAAAGTCTTCAGTTTAGTTTCAAGGAGAAATCAAACACCTCAAAACATCTGAATTATTCAGCTCACAGTTACATGCGTTGATATGGAAAGTTTATTATGGCATTGTAGTAACAGGAACAACAGTGGTTTTCCTGTAGGGAGATATATGTATTTGTTTACTGCAAAATTGAGGGTCACATGAAAAATATCACAAACCTGAGGCTCAAGGCAATGTTCCTCTATAGTTAATATTAGGTTCTTTCTTATCTTACACCCTTAGGAAAATTGTAGCCAGAAAAGTCAAGTTAACTTCTGCCTCTTTAAGTAGATTGAAATATCTTTTGAGGGGATTTGCTGTTTAAAACCTAACTTTTCTTTTGAGAGCTAACCTCTCTTGTTTTTAAGATTATATTGATTTAGACTACTGTGAAATACTTTACAAGTAACCTTACCAGGTCTGCATATGAGTTACAGAACATGTAGCTGCAACAAGAGGGCTTATATTCCTGATATGCTAGACCAAAAGCAACCCAAAAAATTATGAGGAATACATCTTATGTAAAACAGACTGAGATAGAAAATCCAAAAATGCCATTGTGTAAAGGTTAGCAAGCTCTGCCTAAGTGGAAAATTATGAAATTTGCATATAGCTGGTAGAAGAAAGGGAGAGATGGTTACATCTGCCTCACCTTCTTGACTAACTGGGAAATTGTTCAAATGTGATGTATTCTGGTCTTTGTCTTTCTAACAAATGGTGAAGGTCATGAACAAAGACGAGTGTGCTGTTCTAAAGTAGCTCCAAACTCCCTTCATTTGGTCTTTTTATGCTGTAGAAATAATAAGTACATTCAGACATTAATCTATAAAATTTCTTTTGGGAGATCAGGATAGCCTCCACTTAAGCATCGTATGGCTTGGTCCCCTTCTGTAGCCTTAAACTTAACAGATACTGGTTATCACACTGCTTTTGTGCCATAAAGGAAATAAATATATCAAAAAAATAATTAAAAACAAACCCTTGACAAATCATAAATAACAGAGTACTTCTAGATTTTAGAACATAATCTCCACCTGAAAAAGTTTATAAAATATCACTTTATATGTGTCCCTACCCAGCAGATCTATTTTGACACTTGGACTCAGCAAACAACTGCAGAACACACGATAAACAAAATTAGCTATCAAATGGGACAAAAATACATTCCCATAGAAAGCGCCCAACTATGTTGGCCGATTAAATTGAGCAGCGTTAATCCACCAGCTGAGTGCAATCTGAAGTGCAGAGCAGGGAGAATGCAGTACAAATCTCAAGATTTCTCAATGTATAACAATCCATTTTGATGTAGGATTTACTCGACGGAGTGATGGGACCATAGCCAGACCTGGGGTTAGAAGTGAATGGTCTTCTCTCTTTCCCAGTGTCCTTGATAACAGATAACATGTACACTGGTATTGAGTAGCTGTATCTCCTGTGTCATACAACCCCCTTGGCTATGGCTTGGCTTGCTCTGAGGGCACCTCAGAAGCTGTGTGCCAAATTTTAGTTTTTACTTTATGTTGTACAGAACTTCAGGCACTACTTTGGAGTTGCCTCACTGGAGCCAGAGTTGGCCTTTTGTCTGTGTCTAACTGTATAAAATTCCCTAGGGCAAAATTACAAACGCAATAATGCCTGTTATAAACTGTTTACTTGGTCTCATTTAGGCTTACAAAATTTTGGAATGAAATATTAAATAGCTATTTAACAATCCAACTTTCATAATATTTAATGTTTCCTGATTTAAAAAAAAACAAACAGCAACAACAACCAAACCACATTTGGAGTCAAACACTGCTACTTCAATTCTATTTTTATTTACTCAGGAAAAAATACATTTTGTTTAGTCTCTCTTACACTAGCAATAACTTTTTGTTTATTTGTTTGTGTGTTTATATAGATTGTTTGTTTAAAGCCAGAAAAATATTTTTTTTTGCCACCTTTTCCTAGAGAAAAAAAATGGCCCTAAAACAACTCAAGAGCTTAACTTGGCATCCTTCAGTCTTGTTCAAATGAACACTATCTGAGATCTGACTCAAGTTAGTAGAAGGGCAAGAAAAGTTTGCATTTATCATAAGCCTGAAATTTTTGGTCACACTTGTGGCCTTTTCTTTGGGGCCTATAATTTTTTTAATGTGAAAAAAACTTAGCCTCTCTTCCAGGAGTTTAAAATATTAGAGAAAATGAGCAAAAGTGATAACTCTGTATGCTAGAGCCATGGGAACTAGTAAGGCTGACTTGTCTGCAGCTGGCTGATCTTGGGAAAGAGATCTGGAGCGGAGAGCAAGGGAAGGGAGCTTGTCAGAGGGCTGAGATTCAGTGTCAGGTCAGTTAAAGCCTTTTTACACAAATACAGGAATGTGATAAGTGTTGAAGTCAATGCCTTTTTAATATCTTCTTCGTATCACTCAGAAGTGTCCTTATAAGAATTAAAATGCAAACAAAAGCATCTTTGACCAAAAGGTCAAATAGTCTGATAACATTTACTTCCAAGAGAGAAATGAGAAAAGGAAAGTGGCCTGGGTTTCACATTTTGTGTGTGATAAATGGATGTGAGTCTTCAAAAGGAACATGCATCTGAAAGATTACCGAAAATAGATCTTTTAAAAATCGTCCTCTACTGTAGATGACTGAGAAAGAACATGAGATCAGCTTGCCACTTAAGATCAAGGGTCTTTGATAAGCATGGTTCCTCCTGAGGTACAGCTGGTAGAGATGGAGTGACTGACGCTGTGCTTTAAATTTAAGAATTTACTTGGAGAATGGATGTGATTTTGCCTCTCATACAGACTACATGGTGGAAGCTGCTGTTACAGAATATTTTGGAAGGTTTAACTGTTCTTATGAAAATGTTTAATGTTCTGAAGGACAGTAATGCAAAAATCCTCCACACTAGGGTATTTGACACTGTAAAGCAGCTCAGAATTGAAGGTTAAATGTAGTAATTTTTTTCCAGGTCCTAAACCTTCCTCCCTTTTGTATTGTGTTTTGTTTTTCTTATCTTTTTTTCCCCCTTTATTTATTGCAGACTATAGAAAACATAGGTTCTTGGTGCTTCTTTAAATTGTTATTTTTCCAAGTCCAATGTAACTACTTAATTCACTTGAGATGCTTTCTGGATTTATGCACTCTTGAGTATATTCCCTATTTCATGTTAAGCCTCTTCCAACAGTCTGTGTTCTGCACATGTTCCCATCTTTGTCGTTCTTCTTGGCAGTTTTGTCTACTTTCATCTTTTCTGTAATTTTATTTTATTTTTTAATAAAATTTTATGAAATTCTCCAAGTAGCAAGTTGTTCTTTCCGAGAGATTGGAAGCAGTAGTTCTTTTCTGCTGTGTAGAATTTCTGACGTTTCTCAGGCTATTTTCTTGTCTTTGCTCTCTGTATGACAGACCTTTGTGATTTTTAAAGGCAATTTTGTTTTTACTGTCATCAGCACACGGCTGCATCCTCCTAACCCTTTTTTCCAACCATATGGCATCCGCAACTTCAGTTTGCTACAAGGAAAGCAAACAGGGAGAACGGATTGAATCTGGTCGAGACAAATGAGCAGCTTTTTATTTGCCAATCTTTGACCCAGACAGAGGTTCAAAAGCATTCCAAAACTCGCTGTTTCCTAACTCCAGAAACAAATCTTTTAGTTAATTGGTGTTTACAGTTTCAAGCCTGGATTTCATTATGGTTATCCATGCCTCTGTGACTCGGGGACTACTTGAATGTCTGCAGTGCATTTCCTCCTCACAGCTATGCTTGCAGGCAACTTTAATGCTACAGTAAAGTTGGAATGCAAATATATGCCATGGAAGGGTAGCGCATGAGAATGACAGTGGCTGAGCACTTCTTGAAGTGTACCCAGAGATGAAAAACGTTATCTTCTTCAAAAGACTTTCAAGGAGTTTATGACTGAAACCTGACTTGAATCTTGCAGCCAGATACAGTGTTTAAATTCAGCCTGTATGAATTAAGACTCTTCTGGACTATGCAGTAACCCATCTACTGTTTAGGATAACTTGTTAAAGTAACTGAATATGATAGATGTGTTTATTACTGTGTAACATTCACATCTCAGTAATAATACTATGTTTTCCCTTATTATTGGCTGGGATAAGCCTAACCTTCTTTTAATGTGTTTTTGGTCTGTAGGCTTTTCTGGAGGTGAGTGGAAGACAACTCCAATATTTACTTATCAGCTCCAGCAGTCCTCGACATCACTTAATCACCTAATTGTATCAATATTTGTATCTGTATCTACCAGTTAATAAGCACATTAAAATACATTTTTACAATGATCAATAGCGACATCCCTGTCAGTATTTCTATGAGGCTGAAAAGAAGATGTTATGGAGAGTATTCAGTCAAAAAATACATAAACATTAGAGAAATTATTCAAAAGGCCACAAATTGAGAGTTGCTTATATTAATTTTTTTCCTTTTTTGCATGTATAATAATAAACTGACAAACAAGACCTAATGAAAACTTATGAAGCTCAGATGTTGAGGAATTGCTTCCAGAAATCAGAATTATTTTTTTTTTTTAAATAAAACCCCAAAACCAGTTGGGGAACTTCTGAGCTTCAGAGTTAACAGTTATTGACCAAATTAAAACAAACAAACAAACAAACAAACAAACAAACAAACCCAAACAACAAACCCCCAAACCAATTCTGCTGCTTTGAGTTGTTTCCTTCTTTTTTTTCACAGAAATGGCACACATATACATGTATGTGTTACTTTTTACTAGAAAGGATTCTTCAGAGGCCCAGACTGGAAGACAGACCGTTGGGCTTCTCAGGATCAGTAAAGGGGTATTTTGTTGTGCACACTTCCGAGGACTTGGGTTGTCCATGTGAAGGCCAGGGAATGAGGAATAGGGGTGGGTCTTTGCTATGAGCTCATTCAGCAAAATGCTAAACCACAGCTTCCTAAGCTCTACGGCAGTCACTGACAAAGAATGAATGCTTTGTACGGCTGCTTCCCCATGAGCAATTCCTTTCTGCAGTATAAATTGCCTAATTCAGTAGTTGTCTAACGTCATTTCTGCAGTCCCTCATTGGATGCATCAGATTTCAGAATAGTATTCCAAACTGTACATATTTTTTTTCATATTTTAAATCTTGGAATAATGTATAAACAAGGCTTCATTTGCTGTCATACGTTAAAAAAAAAAAAGGTATCTTTAATCGTGACCTAAACATTTTCCTTTTTCTACTAGAGGATTTTGGAGCAAAATAACTTCAAGTGTATGCCCAGAGTTGTTTGCATGAGATATGGAAAACAAACAAACAAACCAATACCAACCTAAAACTCAAGTTTTACTGATGCTGACAACATTTCAGAACACCTCCAGCTGACTGCATAATGATTACTGAGCGCAACTGTCAGATATAACCTAGTAATAAGAATAACACAGACAAAAAACCCACCCAGACTTGGAAACACTTATGCAAGATGTGTCCTTTTTGTCAAAAAGGTCAGCAGTTCAGTTTTGTTTTGTTTTGCTCAAATAGAACATGATGGCATTATTTGGTTGTTTGCATTTTTAAATTCTTAAATTAAATTTATCTGCAATAACAACTTTGTTTTCTTCCTGAAATGGAGGTTGGGATTTAATTTTGTTGATGGTACAGTCATCTCTGAAGCCTCATTGTCTAGGAAACAGTGGACTAGCTTTACACATGGCGTGGTTAGTATGTGAAAGCAATATATTTTTCAGTCCACATTTACAATTTGAATTTATTTTTTTTTTTCAGCACAAAAGACCCTCTAGCATATCTCCTTCTTAAGGTGATGGTGTTTTTTTCAGCTGCTGTGCTTCCTTAAGAACTCAAGCTGAGTTAAAATCATTTGCACAAGCCATTCGGCTCAGTGTTATTGTAATAGTTGAAGTAAGCTGAGGAAAACAGCCTGGTCAGGCCAGAGAGGGCTGAAGGAGGTCTGGCAGTGCTCTTCCATGGTCTGTTCAGGCGCTACAGAGAAGGCAAGAGCAGACAGGCACAGCGAACAGGCAAGAGTCCTGTATCGCCACAAGGGATCTTGTAGTTACACAGAAGGCAAAAATTCCTCACCCTAGAGCGGTTTTGTAAAGGCGCAGGTTCTCTGGATGGGGCTGCAAAGTCTCTCCCCACAGCTGCTTCTGCAACTGGAGGTTGGAGATCTTCGCAGTTTTTTTTGAAGTACATAATGATGTTTGTGGCTGCTGGGGAGGGATGAGAGAGAAGGAAGAAAGCTGGAAAATTTTATCTATAAAAAGCATGCACAAGAGACTTACGACTACAGGGACAAGACAAAATGTGCCGTTGCTGTCGAATCCTAAGGGTCTTGACGAGAGTACTGAGAGGACCTGTGACAGTGTCCCCTCTTCCACCTTCCCCGATTACCCAACTTATACCAAAAAACAGCCGCGAAAGGGAATTAAGGCAGCGGGTTGCCAAGTCGTGGGGCCGGGCCGTGCTGCTCCCCGGTCACAGAATCACAGACTATCCCGACTTGGAAGGGACCCACAAGGATCCCCGAGTCCAACCCTTAGCCCTGCACAGGACACCCCAAGAATCACACCACGTGCCTGAGAGCATTGCCCAAACTTCCTGAACTCTGTCAGGCTCGGTGCTGTGACCACTTCCCGGGCGAGCCTGTTCCAGTGCCCGACCACTCCCTGGGTGAAGAACCTTTTTTCTACTATCCAGCCTAAACCTCGCCTGACACAGCTTCGGGCGGTTCCCTCGGTCCTCCCGGTCTCGCCACGCCCGGCCCCGGGACGGGCGCAGAAGCCCTGAAGGCAACCCCTGCCTCTGCCCGCTCCGCAGGGTGCGGATATCCCGCGGGCCGGCTTGGGATGAGCTGCCGGGGTTAGGAGGGCCCCGCTCCGGCCGTGTGTCTGTCTGCGTGTCTCTGTGTGCCCGTGTGTGCGAGCGGGCGGGCGCGGGGTCTGCGCTGCCCGGCGGGGGCGGTGCTCGCTGCAGCGCCGGCCCCGCTGCCGGGCGGTCACGGCGGGGGCGGGGAGCGCGGCCCCAGCGCCCGGCATGAACCCGCGGCGGGGGCACGGAGGCGGCGGCGGTGCCGAGGTACGAACCCCCGCCCCCGGCAGGTGCAGGGTCCTTTTCTTCCCCCGCCGCCGACCGCGGCACCGCCTGTCCTTGCGGGGCCGGGGCTCGGCGCGGTGCCGCCCGCGGAGCGCCGAGCGGAGCCCAGCCGAGCCGGCGGGGCGGGGAAGGGTGAGGGAAGGGAGGGGAAGGGAAAGGAAAGCAAAGGAAAGCAAAGCAAAGCAAAGCAAAGCGTGCCAGGCCCGGCCGCGGGCGCGGGAGAACCGAGGTGAACCCGCGGTCTGCGCCTGCCCGCCCGGCCCGGCACTCCCGCCTCCCCCGCGCTCACGCCGCCCGCCCCCCTCTCTCCCTCCGCAGGGAGCCGCAGGGCGAGCGGCGCTGCCGCGGCCGGGCCAGCCACCCCCGGGTCCATGAGCCGCCGCCAGCCGCCGCCGCCAGCCGGGACCGCCGCCGCCGGGCCCAGCTCCTGCAGCCCCGCCGCTTCCGCCGCCGCTCCGCCGCCCCGCCGGAGGTGAGTCCCGCGGCCGGGCCGCCGCCGCCCCGCGGGCCCCGGCTCCTGTCAGCCGCGCCGGGGCGGGGGGAGGCCACCGGCAGCCGCGGGAGCGCCCGCCGCCTTTCTGGGGAGGAGGAGGTGGTGTCCGGCTGGGACCCCCTCCCCGGGGGTGTGCGCCCCGCCGGGCAGCGTGGGCTGGGGTCCCTCGCAGCCCGCGGAGGGCAGGCGGCGCTGCCGGGGGGTCGTGCCGCATCTTTCGCGCCCCCCCTGAGCGGAGGTCGGTGCCTCCCCGGTGACTCACGGCGGAGGCGGGAGCGGGCTGGGTCCGGGGCCGGCGGCCACCCGCGCCTCTCCCTGCCCCTCGCCCCGCTCGGAGAGCGCTACCTGTGTCACCTTGTTTTCCCTCTCCCCGCAGGACGGTCCCGCGCCCTCCGCTGTGAAGAGCATGGCCGTGACTCTAGAGCAGGCCCGGCGGGTGGGCTATACCTGCCTGAAAGCACTCCTCAGGTTCGCTTTTATGGTCGCCAATAACCTGGTCGCTATTCCGTCGTACGTCTTGTATTTAATTATGCTGCAACCTCTCCGAATGCTGGATAGTAAAAGCTTCTGGTATATCGAAGGAGTGTTATTTAAGTGGCTTTTAGCTATGGTGGCTTCCTGGGGCTGGTGGGCAGGATACACAGGTAAGAATGTCTCATTAATTTAAAATGTACTAATATAAAGATGTAAATAAGTGTTAAAACTGAGATGTTTTCGCATGGGGATGTGTAGGGGAATGTCTGAACATAGTGGATATGTGGGATGTTTTTCTTTCGGTTTTCTTACACAGATGCGTTGTGTTTCTGGGTTGAGATGCTGTGTACTGAAACGTTTTTTTAAACCATAGCTAGAAACTTAATATGTGTTAGGGGTTTCTCAATCAATATTTTGTCTTAGTATAAATGAGAAATATGATTTTTCCTGAGTATCTAGATCACTTTATTTTAGTATTTCGTGAAAAAGGTACATCTCTTCAAAACAGAGTTGATTTGTACTGTGCATGTAGCTGACAGATCTAAACTTTTCTTTATTAAGTCTGTGCATCTCTAAGTCGTCTTCCCTTAGAACTATCAGGACACAAGGCTAAGAAGTGTTACACGAAGTTCATGTCGGAAGAGTAGGTCTTCTATTCCTTGCAACAGCGACTGTCTTCTCTGCTGCTTCAGAGTGAAGGGAAACAGAGGGAACCTCTTTCATTTGAGTAGTGATACACAGTATTTCTCAACTGTATGACTCTTCATTTACTGTTAGCAGAGCTAATTACAGTATCTGTAGTGTTTTTACCCTCTGCATGCTTGGTTTGTGGTTATTATTAAACTTGGTTTTGCTCATTTAGTATTCATAGGCTCATCAAGGTGATGGACTGAACAGAAATATTAAGGAAGGCTCTAGTCTTGTCCTCGAATGCACTGATTTTCATCCTGGCTGCTGCACTTTGTGCAAGAGAAACAGCCATCAGTTCTTTGTAGGTGCTTAGAAAAGGGAGGAAATTAATCTGCTGAGTGCTACATATGAGCAGGCCTCCTAAAATTCTTTCCCTCTCTTCTGCCCAGGCTGCATCTGCAGGTCTTGTCCATGTAAACAAGGAAAAAAAGGAATGGCAGCACGCAGCTCTGGAGTCTGGTCAGACTCCTGATTTAGTCAGAAAGTCAGTGTTGACCCAGACGGAGCACTCTTTTTGTTAGGCAACAAGAGCTGAAGCTTCTGTGATAATGTGCCTTTTGATACCCTGTCGTGTGCCTTTCCGAGATGCACAAAGTTTCTGTGGATACTCTAGGTGAGCTTCTAGTTCTTCTTAAGGAGATGGCGGCAGCAGCAGCAAGCTAGATTCTGGTCTGTCGGGCTAGAACTGTTGCAACGTTGCACTGCTTCAAAATTGCCTTGCCTGGTACAGCTCAAGCTTATCCAGATACGCTGTTTAAAAATCTTTTTATGTGTTTGTATTTGCTCATTAAAAGAAGTCCACATGGTGTTTGCAGTGGCAGGTACATTTGTAAAAGTCTGCTTTATGCCTTAAAGCACAAATGCCTTCCAGAAGGAAGGATCGACTTTTAAGGTGTTGTGCGTTTTATTAATTGGAAATGGGAAAGTTTAGGGGCATAATGGTGATGTTAAAGTCATACAGCTTATGGCCCTGAGGATTCACTGTGTATATTGAATGTGCTAGTTAAAATTCAAGCCATTGTCCCATGACATTATGGTTGTCAATTCCTGAAGGCTGTTTCCTCAGGGTAGTTCTACCGCTGACTGCAGAACTGTGTGGTTTCTTTTGCCTATTGCTTGGAAAGTGGTCTTAGCATGATCTGCATATCCTGGAGTCTTCCTGAAGCATCTGTTGATTGGCGTTGCTCATGTATCTTGACTATTTGAAATCGTTTGTTTTACAGTCTTGAAATGTCTTAGTATATTTGTTTGAGCTATCATTGATGAACAGCTACGCAGAAGTGTTTTATGGGATGGTGTGTGGGTAAGGAGGCCCTTCTTTTTGCTTTTCACTATAAAGCATGGCTTTTGGGGAGGATTTTAAGCAAATGCTTGTCTGAAGTTTTAGTTTAAATACATTTTATTTGACCTGAAGACATTATTGTGTTTTATACCGAAAGCTACAAAATAGCAAGAACAGCTTATTTCTTTGTCCTTTCTTTAACCTCATCAGTGCTCACCACCACGTGCAGAACAAACCTGGGAAGTGTATCTTTCTGGCTTCAACGTATGTTAGCAGAGCAATTTACATGTTTTTTTTTCCAGATTGACAGATTTATACAAGACCATCACTAGGTCCCCTCTTTTTTATATAGTATGACATAACTAATTCAGAACTGAAATTCTACTTTGTTAGAGTTGGTGTCCAAGACTTGCAGTGGTGCATCTGAAAGAGACGTTTCTCCAGGATTCTTCTGTTTTCAATGCCAAAAGCTAAGTCAAAGATAGGCTTTGGTATCTTCGATCTTTGCAAAAGTAAATACAAGATAGTAGGTATGCGTGGGTTCATTGGAAAGATTAAAGATTTTTCTTTCGAGTAGCAGAGTAGTTGGTGAGGGCTTTTTTTGTTTGTTTGCTCTTTGTTAAGAGGGTAACCAGCTAAATAAATTTACTTGTTGTTTAATTGGAAGGAGTGTTCTGCTTCAGTTGTGTTGAAGGTGTGTTTTAGTTTTTTAGTTTATTTACTTTTTCCCTTTGCAAGCTTGGGTCATCTGTTGGGTAAGAAGTGACATAAACCATTCGTAATTTGGGACTTAAACTCAACCTGCAAAGTAGATTCAGGGCAGACTTTTTTTACTCCTGTAAGTTTGTATGTAATGTGTAGGAGAGAGCTTGACACCAAATGAAGAAAATATGGTGAGTGCTAACTTATCCTTCTGGGCTTTGCTGCTGTTGTGTAATTGTTAGTATATTTTATTGAGTATAGCTGGAAGAGCTGAGGAACACTCATGAACTAGGTCTGCCCTTCTCTTCCCCACCCGTGCCTAAACCTGTGGTTTTGTGTTAGGATCATAGAGGATTTGTTACAGAAATTACGTGATCTGTGTCCATATTGGCAGCTCTAATCTGTGCTTTTTGATAAATGTAGGTGTTTCTGTTTGCAGATGCACTTGATGTTATGTAAAGAGATAGCATATAACTGGACAAGCAAAATAAAGAAAGGAATGGAAGAGAAATTGTAGAGGTCACTCTCCTTTCTCTAATCTTTTTCTTCTTAAGATGCAAGTATGAGAGAGAACTTGGGTATAATTGGTTGCCTTTGATTTTTAAAGGGCAAGTGTGATAAATATCTGTGTTGTTCTCTTGAGCTCTGTAGTGCTTCTTATGAAAATGAAAACTGAGTGTCTTTTCATGAAGAATGTTCAGACAGTCTAGCAATATTATTTTATTTTTATATGATTTCAGAAAGGTCTTCTTATAACTCTAAGTCTTTTTTAAAGGCTTTTTATATAAATTTATTGCTCTCCTAGGAGCTATTCAGTTAGGGCACTTGGAATCTGCATATTAGTGTGATTTGAAAGGCACCTTTGAATAATACTTCTAAATGTTTTCCTGCATTTGTTGGAAGATGCATTCTAAAAAAAGCAAACTCGAGAGTGCTTGTTCCTTTGTTGGCAAGTACCTTTTTTCTCCTGCTCTGTAATTTGTCGTTTAATATACAAGTACACCAGATAGCACTAAATAGTGCAGCAGATGTAATGGGAGGGAGATGGAGCATATCAGTGGTGGTGAATTTCTGATGACCTTTTGCTCACTTACAAAACTAGTTTTACAGCAACCGTCTTATAGATTTGATCTTCTTTGGTCAAGTAACTATTGCAGACCAAAGTTTAATATCCCTGTATCTAATCAAATCACCAAAAATAGGACTGCTGGAGAGAAGCTTGCTTTGCTTGATTACACTCAAACAAACTGTTTTGTTGCCTTCTCCTGCTGTCTAGCTGCAGGAGTACGTGTGAGCCTGTGATAGCGTTGTTGCAGTATTGCAATTAAGAGTCTCTAGGACAGCAGAGTAATGGGTTAGCAATGCAGTCCTCATACTCACTATGCTATCTTCTACTTCTCTCTGCTCCACACAGTCCCACTACAGGGAGTGGTGCTGTGTGCCCAGCCTGTGTCTCTGACTGGGATAGGGAGGAGCTGGTGGAGAGTGAGTGTCCTCTGTCTGCAGCAATGTCAGCTCCTCTGCCTGTCAGAGCACCAGGGGAGAGGAGGTTACATGTGATCAAGAGGGTTCTGTGCACCTTGGGGAGGGGTTTTTTTGAGAGTTGTGCTTGGAATATTTCACAGCAGTGAAGAGGACACCTTGACAAAACCTTCTGTTTCAGCCTCTTAAGGACACACACTGTCTTGCAATAATGTTGGGCAGGTTGATGGGTCGTGGACTGATGAAAGAGTAATACTCCTCTGTTACCACACACAAAAAAGTCTTAATGGTATGAGTATGCTTGCTAGTATAATGATGCAGTACTTAATTAAAAGTGAACTAATCCTATGGTATTACTATTCCATGTCAACCAGGATGGTGATTTTAAAAGAGTATCTGTAAGAACTGTCAGGTTTTGTCAAGTGAGAAAAACTTCCCTTTCTTCCTCCTTTGTTATTTTTCCCAAGCAGAGTAAAACTGAGATTTTGATTTTTAGTTTTCCCCCCTCTTTTCCCCTCAAGTGATTTCATTTTAATTGAGTGGTTTATACATATGATTAATATGTGACCACTCTATAGTTTTTCAGCAGTCATATTTTTCTTTTGTCCTTCTAATTCAAAATGTCATTTCCATTTTATCAGCCAACAGCCTCAACTCCTCTGATCTTCTAAGAATGCAAATATTTTTATCTTCCAGAACTGTGAAAGATACAGGTGGAGTTGCTGTGACAACACTTCCTCTGTGCAGGCAGCATTCACTGTCTGCACTGCTTCTCATGACAAGTCGGCCCCTCTCCTTGGGCAGGAAGTGCAGCAGAGGCTGGAGGACAGCAGATGAAATAAAGTAAATTTTTTGCCCCAAATAAGGCAAAAGATGTTATTTCAGGAGACATATCTGTACCCCTAACCCTGACATTTTTTCTGCCCTCCTCAGTTCCTACAGTGTGATTTTTCACTTGGCAGTATTTTGGGTTTGGACCTGGTCACTACTGTGAGGACTGGGCAGGGAGAGTCACTGAGGAAACAACTTGTGTTTTTGAGGTCAGGCAGTGTATGAAATGGAGAAACAAAATTGTTCTTGTTTATGTTTTCTTTGAATGTGCAAAAATACCTGATGTGACTTAGTACATTTGGGTAGCAACGTACCACACGGAAACTTAGTTTATGCTGTGGATATGTGTTGAGTTTTTAGGCAATCACTGACTTAAATGAAGCTTTCACTGATGTGTAAGTTATGCTGAGATCAAGCAGGAATCTTTGGATTTATTTTGATGTTTGTAAGAGGAAGTTTATGTGTAATTTGTGAGCTGTCTCGATAAGAAAAGGTCAGAGTTGAAAGAGCTGGAGACATCAGAGCAAAGGCTCATTGTGCCTTTGAGTAAGAGGAGGTAACGAGTGCAGTGAACTTCGTGTCAACTTCTTTGTGCAAGTGATATGTCTGTAAAGAGTGCTATACGGTGACCCTTGTCCTTTTTAGTAACATGTGAAATCACATCAGGAAATTCCCATATCTCCTTTTTGGAACATGAGTTACAGTTACCATACTTTTTTGTAGTTCATCTAGTGTCAGCAATGTGTCAAAAGCAGTAAAGCTTGTCTGTCATTTATCATTTAACTGTAAAGGATCATTCCAAAAGATTCTGAATTTTATTTTCAGAATGATACTGCCTTCTGGCACAAAACTTAAGTTAGAGCACACACTGTTGTTTTTGTTGTTTGTTGCTATTTAAGTCCTTTCTGCATTTTTTTTTGTCAGTTGGTTGGTTGGTTGGTTTGATTTTTCTGTTTGGGTATTTTTGTGTTTTGTTTCTTTTTTGTTTTTTTTGTTTGTTTGTTTGTTGATTTGGTTTGGGGTTTTTTGTTTGGGTTTTTTTGTTTGTTTTCTTTTTGGTTTTTACAGTCTCTGCTCGTGTTTCACGTACTCTGGATAATACAAAAGCTATTGCATGCATACCAAATGTGTCACATCAGCCCAACGATAGTAAAGATGAAATTACTGATTAATACCTATACAGAAAGGTGTGATTCTATACTTTGAAGTCCAGGAATGGCTGTGGGATGCTTCTGAATTAACATATTTGCAAATAAAAGACAGACTTCTAGTAATTTTGGTTCTATTCCTCCTTATGGCTGAGTGTGCTATTTTTTAGCATGTTTTTATCTGTCCTGATTCTTCTAGACCTTTGTTTTTAGCACATTTATTCATGCTAGTCGTCTTCTCCCGTTGTTACTGATTGAGTGCCTGAAAGGATATGACTAAGAATACTTGAGAGATGTGTCTCTGTTCTCTGTACCTTTTCTTGTTCCTTCTCTTGATGGTAGGCTTTTAAGAACCACACGAAGTAATTACAGGAAAGCTCTTGTACAACTCTGATTGGAGAAGCAAAGTCTTAGTGGGTTAAATTATTTGTCCACAAATTCCTTGCAGTGTATAAAGAAGGAATTCTTTTTTCACTTAAACAGTGCTATCATGTGTATATTGAAACATGTCAGAGGTGATGCCTTTATGTCAGAGATGCAATTTCTCATTCTCATTTAACGTAACTGTTCTAAAGCCTAGAAGTTCTAGCGCTTTTCAAGAAAGCTGAAGAAAAAAATTAGAACGTTTAATATGGAGAAGACTTATTTTCTCTGACATTTTGTTCGGGGAAATTACTTTTTTTAAATGAGACTGAAACAGATGAAGAGAATACACCACTTTCCCTTTTTCATTTGGGGGTGTGTGAGGGACAAAGGACCTTAGGTTCTTCCTTGCCAAAGATTGGTTTGGCAAGGTTTTAAGCTGCTGAGAAATGGAAGAGTTGTGCAACCTTAATTACACAGGGTAGTTAGTAAATCCTTTATGGAATATAATCCTAGTGGTGTAACTTTCCAGTGTGAACTGAGCCAAACTACAGCTCCAAGATACATAATCTGCTCACGTTTGTTACAGTGGGATATGAACTCTGATGCTTAAGGTGACATGTCAAATGTGCGATTGCATAGGCATGTAATTGCACTGCTGTTGCAGTCAGCACAGTTGAGATAAAAGTCCAGCCACTTGTGTTTGCAGCGACTGATATATAAGGCTAATACCTAAAAATGTTCTGTGACACCAGTGGAGGATTCTGCATATGGGGCTGTTCCTGTTTTTTCCTCTCCTCCCGCGAGCATTCAAGCAGAGGGTGCCACTGAAGAAAGCCAGTCCCAACCTTTCAGACTCATCCTACCACCATTGCTGCAGTTTTATTAGCCAAGTGTTTAATGATAGTGTTGTGATCTGGATCATGGTCCTGATCCACACTAAAACTACCCACCCCCTTTTTTACTGGGTTACACAAGAAAACACAGTTCCTAACCCATTTCACTTTGTGGATGTGGTAAAAGAAGGTAGGTACAAATAGCAAAGGGAAAGAGGAAGGAAATGCATCTTTTGGAGACAGTACCAACTTTAATGTATTTTTCGAGTTACTGCTTATGGCCCAAATTCAAGAGAGCAGCCCTATGCAGAATAGGGCTTTTGTATATGAATAAAATGTCAGTGAAGTAGACTTCATCATCTTTTCTTGCTTTTTAGTTATAACTGGTTAATGTTTATACTGGAAAAGTGCCTTCTGCCAAGTTGCTTTAGAGAAAAAAACTAAGCTTACAGTGAGAACAAAGGACTATGATCAACTGAAGACTGGTTGATAAAGGAATAAGATGACCAGTGTTCATTTGATGAAAGCTTAGCAGTGGGGTTCATATGAAGTTTTGTATGTATACTATTTGAATTTATCAGCTACAGAGACAAATATAAAGAACTTCAAAAGTACTTAAACTGCATGAATAGCCAACAAAATGCAGAAGTTGTTTAGTGTTGAACAATGAAAAGTAATAAACATTTAAGTAAAGTAGCAGTTTAAGAAAGAGATGAGTGTCATGGTGGAGAGCTTAGGGAAAGTTTTGTCTCAGTGCACAACTATACCTTCTGTTATAAAGTATGTAAAGATCAGAAGGGAGAGTAATACTAAAAAATATCAGTGGTTCACCTTCACACTTCAGTGGGTTTTGTCTTGATTTTTCTAAAGCTGTTGAAGAATTAAGAAGGGTCTCTAAGAGGGTCATCAGCTTCATTAGTGCAGGCTGAAATCAAATCAGAACCATTTCATTCACAGCTGGACTTGAAGCAGAACTGAATTGGACAACTCAGTGATTCTGTTTCCTGGGCAGAATAAAGTGGAAGAGTCACAATCTCCTTGCCTCTGTGTAAAGAAGGGGATTTTTAGTGTCCCCATTGGAAGGTAGAAAATTGCAAGTCTTTAAGATTTAATAAGACAGCAGTGCCTAGAGTTTTTATTTGTTTGTAATTTTTTTTAAAATACTTTCATTATGGCATTTCACAAATACTTTCCAAGATATTACAAATGGTGTTACTTCTTTTGATTCATATAACGTACTCTGGAAACTTCTTGTTTAACTGTTACAGTTTTAAAAGGTACTGTCCCTGTTTAAAGAGTTTAATAGTTTATAGCTTAGGGATTCATCTCAATTTTGTGATTTAAGTAAAGGAGTAGAGGAAAGATTAGTAGTTTTATTGCTGCTTCTCGCTTGTGTAGAACTAAAAATAGAAGTGGTGGTCTGAAAGCAAGGGCCAGAACTGCTGCTGTTTGGGAGGACATGGTATGAGTGCTTGTGGATGTGGGGTTTTTTTGGTGACAAAAAGGAGGATTTTGACTGTTTGTTGGGTTTTATTTTTTAATTTGGTTTAATTTGTTTTCTAGCATCCCAAAGTTACAAATGTGTGGAGTCTCTGTGGAAGTCATAGTGTCTGTGTTTGCTTGCCAGAACTGGGAGAGAAAAAAACCCATCAACATTAAGAACCTGTACTTTTGGTTAATTTAAGCATCAGTTGTGTTTGAGTGTGGTGTTGAGGGTGGGCCACTGAACACCATTTTAATGTAATTTTGTGACTTGGATATTTTATTACCTATGTAGGTAAATGTGACCATGTTTTAAGTATAGTTTCCCAATGTGATTAAGCTGCTTGTTTAACAGCTATTCTTTCTCTCACCTCTCCCACACTTCTGATTTGCTTCCTTGCAAATCTGTCTGTGATTGAGCATATGGTTCAGATTTCAGGCACAATGGTGTTCTCCTGAGTTTTGTGAAAATTGACAGCTGAGCAGAGAAGAGACCCAAGTTTGTGCCTCAGCTGAGGGTAGCACAGGCAGACTCGGACTCTGTGTATCTTGTTTGACATCTGCTGTTTGCTCAACCAGTGCATCGATGATTTAGGGTTAGCCACAGTGCCAGCATATCTTGTCCACCCTCTTGAGGAGAAGGTGGTTAGACAACAAATTTTTGGGAAACCAGGCTTTTCTTACTTCTGCTTCTGGAGCAATACAATTATCTGGCAATGACAGATGGTGCTGGAAGCAGAATCCTTTCCCGTAGATATTGTTTAACCCACCTTGCTTATCACAACCTTTTAGATCCAAAGGGTATATACAGAAAACTGTTTAGTCTTAGTATTAGGAAAAAAGGCTAAGTGGTAAAAAGAATTTAAATTATTGAGGTTTTTAATGCTTTCTACTCTATATTAAACAGGAGTTGATGTAGCCTCCTAAAAGAAGGGCTTAAAGGACATCAACCTGACTGAAAGTTCATCCTGGTTTTGGCTGGGTTGCTGTTAATTTTCCTCTTAAAACCATGACAAACTCTCAGAAAAGAGCAGTGATGCTCAGATTACTCTAGGCAGGTCAGAGTCAAAATCATTTATGAATATGACCCAGGGACATTTAGAAACATGAAGGTCAAGGTGTATTTGAGTATATTTGGGGAGACCTGGGAGAAAGCTATGGTGTGGGTTGTAAATGGGAGTCTGCCAGGAAGTGTTCTGTACCACTGTGTAGCACACATGAAGGCATTACCTTAGGAATGTGGCCTCCTGAGTTTTGTACCTGAACCTATTCTGTTTTGATATGCATAACTATATATAGATGACCTGGCAAATCTTCAGCTCTGGTAACTGCCAGTTTCCTTTTCAAATGCATTCTTCTTTCTCATCCATTTTTATTTCCTGTGGTTGTCTGTGGCATAAAGTTCAGTTGTTGCTCCTGTCAACAGCATTGCTTGGAAATGAGTATAACTGTGGCCCATGTATGTACTAACACAGAATGAAGAACCTATGAAGTTCAGGTTACATTTGTAAAAATGCTTTCATATGCAGGTATGGTTAATATAAATGTCTGTTAAACGTCTTGCATGTAGTGGATTATGTGAAAACAAACAGATGAATGTTTTTTTGTATTTGGAACTCTTCTATTTACATCATCAAACCTAGTACTTTTGTCTTATAAACTAGTAACAGAGGAAGGGAGTGTGACAACAGCAAAGGCCTTTGCCCAGGTAATTCTTCTGTCTTGGTTAACACATCTTGAAACACTCAAGATCATTTGATGTCTACCTCGGGCTGCTGGAGTTTGACAAGATTTCTACAGGCTGGAGAAGCACTTTTGTTCCTCACCTATTTCAAAGGGAGAAAATATTGAAATATACCTCTTTTTTCTTTTATTGCTTACATTGTCTGCAAATGTTTTAACAGCCTAGTGAACTTTAAAAGCTGAAATGCAGAGCTGAGTTCATGTAGCCATAAGTGGCATCACTGCGTCACTGTAGGAAGGCAAAGAGTTATTTGGGTGGCTGCTGTGGGAAATAACTAGTGGGTGGCTTCCTCCCTTCTTTTCCAGTCCCATTACCACCCTTTCCTGATACTTTGCAAAAAACATGTGGTAAAACTGAGTGTCTGGTCACTCACTGGGTTTGCTTTGGGGCAGGGGTTCTTTGAAGAGAGCATGGAGGATTTGGTTGGATAGGTAGAATTTCATGTTTGAACTGTATTGAACAAAGCTCTTACTCCATGGGAGTGCTAGGCTTCTGTAGCTTGAATAAATCTTTTTTTGCCTAGTTTTCTTTTAATCTGAAATAAAACTGATTTGTAAGACTTTGGGCAAGAGCTTCAGGATTCAGCCAAGGCACTTGTAGCCACAGATCATAACAAGTTGCATGTAAAGTGGTTACAGTGCATACTGTTGCTCACAGACTTCAGAGTATTCACATTCATCATTTAATTGTAAAGCAGAATTTTGAGTCATAATATCTTCTTTCATTTGTGGCACACTTGCTGTATTTGAAATGGAGAAGACCATTTGCTGAGTCTTCTACAACTCTGTTGTTCAACCCCTTTATGGGTGCTCTCCAGAGAAACTGCTCTGCATTGAAGTAGTTTTTAATTGAAGTACTCAAGTCTGTTCTTTTTCTTTTTTTTGTTCCCCAGCATTGTCTACTGTCATTTTTACTGTTAGTTCCCAATGTATAGAAAAATTTTTTGATTTGAACTGTGGATTTTTTTTGAATTTGAGGAGCAAGAACAGAGAGAGGAAGAGGAGCCTCAATTACTGCCATTGAAGCAGCATGTTTCACAATTGGAGCCTGGGTATTTAATTGAAAGGTGCATTGAATATTAGTCTGTGCACTGAGGATGAAGGGTAGGTGTTGGAATCATCCATTCAGAATGTTAGAATAAATTTGTTTGTATAGAGTCTGACCATTTTCTGTTAGTAAAAAGTACTACTGAAATTTGCAGTCGTGACTGTCAGCCACAAATCCAAGGTACTTTTTACAGTTGTCAGCAGGTGTAAGAAGATTATTTGTTTTGTAATAGTAACAGATGCTAGAGAGCTAAACTTTTTTTAAAATTAGGAACAGTAAACTTTCTGCTGCTGCTTTGAGGTACATCAGCTAGAACAATATAATGAGGAGGCTGTTTTTTCCTGCTAATTACTTAATTTGTGATAGCCTGAGTGTGCCATTAAGGCATCACTTCTGGTTTTATGATGATGGATTTCTGCTTACCGTCAACCTGAAACCTGGCAACACAATTTTTAAGAGTTGCTGAACTGGTATAGGATAACTTGGGGTAAATTTAATAAGAGGCTTTGTTGTTTTGAATCATTGGTTGTGTCATACCAACAGAAGTAATATTTATGTTCCCAACTAGAACTTGCTGTGGCCTCTTGTTTTAATAATGGGATTTGCATAAACAGAAACATAAAACTAAATAAATATAGGATTTTGCTGTTATATTTATTTGCATCATTAGCTTCTAATTGGTTTTTGATTAAATTATTTGATGAAATTTGTGGTGACTTAACATCATTTTCCCCCCAGCCTTTATAAAATCCATTATTTGAAAAAAATTAATGTAGTACCTAAAAAGTCAAAGGGACAATGTTTTCACAGTTCTTGTTCATGTTATAGCTTCCGTGTTTTAAAGACTGTTATTTGTAGCATGGATGAGAAGTTTTATAAAGTCCTTAAAACCTGATGGTGGAAACATTTAAAGCTTCTTTTAAAAGGTTTGTTTGTCGTTCTGCTTTCTTACATCAGCATCCAGTTATTTTTTGATCCTTTGCAGGCCTTTCATTATTAAGTTTTCCCTTCCACACTGCAACCTGAAAATGTCTGATGAGTTGGTCCTGTTTTGTGGTGTATATGGCAGTGCTGTCCCGCTGGAACTGGAGAATGGTGCAGAGGTGCATGGGTGGAGAAGAGAGTAATGCTGCAGCTCGTGATTAGTAGTCAGTTTTATTGCTTGAGGATAATTGATTTTTAAATTACGCTACGTCTGCAATCTCAGTGTTCTTATGATCATTCAGGTGCTCAGTAGCTCTTTTTTTTCTGTCCAGACTTGACTAAGTTGAAGAGGTTTAGATGTTCAGTGTCCTTCAAGAGGAGACAAGCTCCTCAGTTCTGAGGTCAGTGTAGAGAGACAACAAATAAATGCACAGAATGGCATTTTGCCTTTCCCATATTGACTATTTAACGGAGATAATCTAAAAGTAAAGGGTTTTCCAAATAGATCCAACACTACTTTTGTGTGGTGATTATTTGTACTGTACCATGAGCTGGGGTGAAAAATGTCAGCTGTAAAACAAGACATCATCAACAGTGTGTTGTAGTAACTTAGGCAGGAGCTGAGGAATATTATAAGGTAACTGCAAGGTATCTGAACTTTCTTTAGATAAACAGAAGGTAATGATCAGAGCTGGGAAATAGGGGTGGTCTTACCACATTTAGAATCCTAATGTCCAGTAATAATAGTATTGTTAGTTTTCTTGACTTGAACCTTCAGCCAGTGATTAAAGTCATGCAGTTTGCTTCTGTTAGGAGGAAAAATAGATGAAGATCTCCTTAGGGATTTTTTTAATCAATATGACTTATTTAAAGGATATATGAAAAGTCATGTTTTTCTGAGCCCACTTGGATTTGAACACTTGGAGAACAGTTTCCTTACTCAGTATTGTAATGATTTTTTTTTTTTGTAACCTATCATATCTTTTAAAAAACAGAGTCTTAGTTCTTAACTGTAGTCAGTCTGGCAGCTTTTCTTGGTATGCACCCTTTTGGCTGTAACCCTTGCCTGTGCCCTCTCCTGGTGGTACAGTTCTAGAGCTGAGTAGCTGAATGACTTGGGGCTGCTCAGGCTTTTCACCTCACCATGCTGTTTATTTAGGGATGGGATGTAGGGAGAGATGAATGCAGTCCGACTTGGAGTTTTAGCCAAGTTCCACATCTTGTTTAAAGAAAAAGTAGTAATTTCCTCATTTTCAGTCCTATTACAATTTTCTGGTTATTGTATTTGATAACCCTCAAGGCATGTCAGAGGATTTAATGAGGACCAGAAACACCTTGAAAACCTCTCTACTATGTAACTGCACTAGAATAG
Source organism: Manacus candei (assembly GCF_025592945.1). Classification (NCBI taxonomy): domain Eukaryota; kingdom Metazoa; phylum Chordata; class Aves; order Passeriformes; family Pipridae; genus Manacus; species Manacus candei. The sequence goes on along the minus strand of NW_026138065.1, from coordinate 20,209,128 downwards.
TGCGTTTTATCAGTTTCCTGTGAGAAATTGCTCTCCCTCTTTGTGCAATCCAGTGCTGATTTTCTGCGTTCTGTATGTGTTTTACCTCAAAGAGCCTCTTGGGTAGTGCTCTGAAAAGTTTGTGGTCCCAAATTATGTAGTAACTTAAGATGCTCAGTTAAAAATGTAAACGAGACTTCGAAATAGTGTCATTTCATTGCTGGCCAGCCTCTCCAGTCCCTGATAGAGTAGGTAATAACTAAGTTAGGCTGAGTTCCTCTGCTGTCCCCAGAAAGTCTTGGTATGGCATGACCTTGGGATGTTTGTTGGAAGATTGCTGCATATGTCATATTATTTCTGCAGCTGTGTTTTTTGGGAAAAGCATCTGAAAATCCTCAAGCTTTCCTGGTTTTCTTGAAATTATATGGGAAGCTTGCAATCTGCAAATCTTAAAAGGAGAGGAAATGGCCATCTCTTCCTGAGCAAGTTCATTGCTATATGCCAACAATTACTTGCTCTTTAAAGCCCTACTGTCAACTGGGCTGACTTAGGAATTGAGATTAAGTGAAAGCAGAATCTTCTGTATGGCTAAAACTGTGGCTTTCCAAATACCTCACATTTATTTTTTCTTAAAGAGTAAAACAACAAGTTTTGCAGAACTTTGTTGTGCTAGAGCTTGCTCCATCTTGAATAACAATTAAAATTCTGTGCAGTCTTTATCAAGAGTTCATTTTGGGCAGCTCAACAGTTATCAGTGTATATATTTATATTTTTGTAATAAATTCCTTTAAGTCTTATGTATTGCTGCCCAGAAGCTACAAGGACTCAAATCTGTCCACTTCAAAAGCAAAACATCTAGTGTGGATTGCATCCCCTTATTTACCTATCTGTGATAACAGATGATTCTTTTCTTTATTTCTTTATAACCACCAGACTCTGGTTATGTCTTATTTTCTTGAAACAGCATTACAGATTTTCCCCAATTATTTATTAAAGGCTTCCTTCTGCCTTGTGGATGCATTTTTTTTTTCAGTGAGTCTTTGTCCAGTTTCACGGTTATTCATATTGTTCTGGATGACACAGTACAGACTCTGTCACGTAAAGAAGAAAATTAGATTCCTAACAGAATCCTGTGGTGTTGCAGTGCGCATCTCTGCATAAGGAGCTGAGCAATTGAATGGAAACTGTGGGAATGCTGTATTTCTGTGCACTGACTTGTTGATTGTTAGTTTTGGCCAGTTTGCACCAGGCCAAGTAGTTTACATCAGGATTCTCAGAGTTAAGAACTGAGGCTTTGAAAGAGGTGGTTCTCTGTCTGGAGGAAACAGGCCTGCGATTTCACAAGCCATTTACTCTGCACAGACCATTACCCTAATGGGATTTTTCACACAGTTGGTTTGGATATACTGGTTTTTGGTGTTGATTACACAATCTGAAAAGTACCCCTTTACTTAGAGCCACAAACCTGGATATATTCTCTGGGCATTGTTTCTCCTGGAACCTGACTAAGAAGATCTGCTTTTGTCCCGTACCTTTTAGCTTTTTAAGGCTCTATGATATGGTAGGTGTACTTTTTGAGCCACCTTAACAGTTATGGGAGGTGAAGTACCTTATGAATGACTCTTTTTTGGCATCAAAGGGAATTTGACATCTGGAAAGACAAGCAACAGGATCAAATTAGTAATGCATACCATTGCCAGTGACTCAAAAGGAAACTGTAGTAATATGTGTTGTATTGTAGTTTTTGATATTGCCTCTGAGTAGTTTCTGCTGTCTAGTCAGTTGATTCTGCAAAGACAGCTCAGGTTACTGCTACAATCTAGTACTTTAACTGTGAGGATGAAGGTGTGCTTTCAGACTGCTCTCTTAGGGAGAAAATACTTTCTTTAATTTACTTTCCCCAAACAAATCCAAAGCCCACTAAAAATCAGACAGCTGTCACCCTGTTCCTGCCTAAATAATGGCTCTGTAGTCTCTGTGACACATGGCTATGAAATTTTTATAACAAGGATGTTTATCTTTCTCTTATACATTTAGGCTTAGAAAAAAAAGAAGAGTGGAGGGTTGCACATTTTTAATGTGCTCTAAACATATTCTTTAAATGAACAACAACTTTGTTTCAAAAAGAAATTCATATCAATTTCAAAGGTAACCTGGGTGACTCGTACTGATTATGCTTTGCTTGTTGGGCAAACCAGACTTGCCCAGCAGGTCTTCCAGCCTAGCAAACCACAGTTCTATAAGGCTTCATCCTGGTCCAGCTGGTGCCTGCTGCCCCATCCTGCTGTCTTCTGATAGCTCTGATTGTGCTGGCTTGCCCCTTGTTTTTTTTTACCAGCACAGATGGTCACATGATGTTGCAGTGACTCTTCTGGTTCTCAAGTATAAGAGCAACTTAGGTAAATATTTTAGATAAATATCTGAGATAAAGATAGTAGGGGAAATAATTAAGGCCTTCACACTTCACATATTTGGGTCTTTTTTGTTTAGTTATTATTATTCTAGGCTTTAAATTTTATGTTTAGGTAGGTGTCAGTAGCTGTGTCTGAGTGTTAAATAGTAATTTGAATGTCTTGGTGTTTGAGTAACTAAAAGTAGCTGTTTCAATGTAACTGTTTACGTGCATCATGTTTGACATGCAGACAAAACAGTCTCAACAGAGGAATTTAGTTTGCCGTGATATTTGATAATATAGCTGTAGATACAGATAAATTTTATATATATAATTATATAAATTAAGATCTTTGGATCTTTAGATGAAGATATCAAGACTAGCAGTGAACACAATGGCTTATTCTGGCAAAAAAATACATTGTTGCCTCAAGTTTCTGGTGTTGGTTACAGGTCCTGTTTTTGTGTCTGAGTTTGATGATCCCAGATGAATCATACTCTCCTTTCATATTAAGGTTTGAACTATCCTTCAGATCTATGTCTTTGCTGCAGTTCTGCAGCAGTAAAACAGAAAAACCTTGCCAGTTTATATTTGCAACATGTGCTTTGTGATTGTAAAGGCTGTTCCTTTTCATGCTGCAGGATGAAACTGTAGGTTTTGTTGCAGTTGAACATACCCGCTAAGAAAGAATTCTGTTAACACTGTGCTTTTCCTCCTGGTATCAGGCTGTCAGAATTGTTTAGGTTGGAAGGGACTTCTGAGGGTCATACAGTTGAATCCCCTGCTCAAAGCAAGGTCAGTTAGAGCGGGTTGCCCAGGTTCATGTCCTGTCAGGGTTTGAATAGCTTCAAGGATGGGCACTTCACAACCTGGAAAAATGTAAAGTAAAAATATTTGGTTTTTTTCCTTTTTGCCTTGTGTTGAAGTGGAATATCTTGTATTTTTATTTGCCCCTATTAGCTTTCAACCTGTCAGTGCATACTACAGGGGAGAGTCTGGCTAAGTCATCTTTATTCCTCTCTCTGCACCCCCGTCAGGTACTGATACATGGGTACGATTCTTGCCCTGGAGCCTTTTTTTTCTCTGGGCTAAACAGTCCCAGCTCACTCAGCCTCTCCTCATATGAAAGATACTCTCGTCCCTTACTCATCTCAGTGGCCCTTTGTTGGACTGTAGTGGTTTAACCCCAGCCAGCAACCAAGTACAGCACAGCTGCTTGGTCGCTCCCCCATCAGTGGGATCAGGGAGAGAATCGAAAGTGTAAGAGCTGGAAAACTCATGTGTGGAGATAAAGGCAGTTTAATAGGGAAAGCAAAAGCTACACACACAAGAAAAGGAAAACAAGGAAGTCTTTCACTCCTCCCCCTGTGCATGCAGGTGTTCAGCCATCCCCAGGAAAGCAGAGCTCCATCACGTGTACTGGTTATTTGGGAAGACAAATGGCATCACTCCAAACATCTCTTTTCTTCCTTCTTCCCCCTACTTTATATACTGAGCATGAAGTCATATGGTATTTTCTGACTTGAATCCCATAGGGAATGAGTTCTCCAGCTCATGCAACAGATGGGAATTTTTTGTAAGATACCAGTAGTTTTTAAAGGGAAAATAAAGACAAAAGTGCCATAGTACTTCTATTGAATTGTTCTTGTCTGTTGGTGTTTGCTGAGTCAGACCCTGTTTGTCAGCTCTGTTCCTGCTTGCTTAGTTGCACAGCAGTAGTGATGGGGCAGATGGGTATTAGTCAAGTACTGTAGTAACCTGCTGGGTTCAAGTTATTAAAAATACAGAGCCTCAGCCAACTGTTATTTGCTTGAAAGGGTGATAAGGGTAACAATAATAGCAAGCTTCATATTTGTAGCATTTTTTCATTACCCAGCTGCACTGGTATGTTTTTTTTTATCAGAGAAAATGAACTCTTTCCTCCTCTGACTGCTCCTCTGTAGTACTTAACCTTTTACAAAGAAATGTGCTTGAAATGTTGCAATGGTGTCGTATTCCAAAATTCCTGTTTTCAAAGTAACTTTTCTGTTTAATTCTAGGAAAGCCAGTCTGTTTCTCATAAAACAGTCATAGAGATAGAATTTTCTTTCAGCTTAGAATATGTTTTGCATTGTAACCATAGTTAAATTGTTGCAGTTTCAGTGTACAGTAAACTGAAAAGGACTTCTAAGATATAAACTTATGCAAATTTGATGTTGGACTACCCTCTTGTTAAGAGTAAGCATCATCAGTGTTACAGATGAAACCCTGAGAATTTGATTCTTGTGTTTTAAAACAACGGAAAAGTATTATGTGGATTTAGTATATAAAGTCACGTGCTTGAGTGGTGAGAATCCTTCTTCACTTGTAAAAATTATTCTTGTAGATAAAGAGGCTGAAATGCAGGACCCACAGCCTTGTCTGACAAAAAGGGTCTACTTAGGCAAGTGCTGACCTCTTTGTGTTGAGGGATTGACTCTGGTGTTTCCATCGTTGTCTCTGACCTTGGGGTTGAATCGCAAAGTGCAGACTGGTAAAAAAAAATTTATGTCTTGGTTCTTCTCCTTAAAATTTTCAAATTCACGCAATCTGTTTGAGGACCAATAAAACATGTGTGGACCAAAACTCCATGGGACATTTTTTTCATGCAAGTGGTCTTGTGGCCCTGTGATTGTTGTCTATTTCCATGTAAAATTGTGCAGTCTCAGTAAACTGCAAATCTTGGATCTCGAGATCCTTCTATTCAGAGTTTCTTTGTTTGTTTTACAAAAATATGTTTCTTTGCTTCTGTCATTTATGGTGCTACAGCTTTTTGGTCATCCCCAGTGTTCAAAAACTTTTAACTGGGAACAGGCAAAAGTTCATCCTTAGCGTACATACCTTTTTTGGTTTATGGTTATCTTAAGGACAGTCCTGAAAACTTTGTCTTTCTTTGATGTTAAAAATAAACATTTTGTAACATAAGTTGATGTTGTTTCTTTCCACACTGTAACTAGGAAAGACCAAAATGGTACAGAATGTCAGCTTTACATACAAGCTGAAGTGATAGCAGTTAACCTGAAGGATATTTACTGCTGGCTCAGATTCCTCTGCCTTTTCAGGACCTTGGTGACAGTGTGCTTCTAACTAGGTGATTTTTGTGTGCGTACTTTAAAACCTGTCGGTATCGTTTTTAACTTTCAGGCCTGACCGTTTGATTTGCAGTATCCCTTAAAAATCTGTACTTGCAAGACTGCCCTCCTGTTTTGCTTCTCCTTCCTCTAGGCTTCGAACAAACTATTTTTTATTTTTTTTTGTTTGTTTCAGGCCATTATAACCTCTGCAGCATGTGAGGTATTAGAGCATTAGGATATTAGTTCATGAATGCATTGATGTTCCCCTGGGTAGTTAATGTATTTTATCTGTCATCAGGGAGGAATGTGCTGTACAGCTTGCTCCTTCTGCGAGTGGTCTGACTCATGAGCATGAGGTACTTCAAAAGGATTTCAGGACTCCATCTCCTTCTTCAGTCTTGCAGTTGCTTTTCTAAGAATAGAAGCAGCAAAACAGACAGCGGAGTTCCTTCTCAGCTGCTACAGTTTGTGCCCAGTATAGTCATGAAAGCTGACATCAATCACAGTCTTCATGTCTCACAGTTCCCATTTACCTGTGTGACTAAGAACACTGTCTTGTACTACTTTTTGGAAGCAGTGACCACCATATGCAACTGGGGTTTTAGTGTCAATGATTGAAACTGTGAACTGTGGGACATTTCAAGCAGTGTTATGGGAGCGGCATAAAATAACGGATAGAGAGACCTCCAGCAAAATGTGGAGGGTATGTCCAGTGCATGATGTGTTCTTGTAAGACTTAAGATACATTGGAACTATTCCTTAAACATCTGCTGTGATCGTAGCTTGTGTATTCTGTTAGATTCTGTTAATTTTAAGAGTTTTCTTAGCATAGAAACCACTTGCCCAACATAATTGCCAAGAGCTGAAGCTCTTGAAATGTTATTGCCAGTACTGAGGGTGGTGGAAGAGGTTTGCTTCCCTGAAGGTGAGCTAAGGTTTTGCTGAGTATTGATTCTCATTCACATATGGGTAAAAGGAGCCCTCTCTTCAGCCACAAGAATCATCTCTTGTGCCCGTGAGTTATGGAACTCAAGTAAACTGTACCCCTGAGGTTTTGAACGTGCACTCCAGGAAAATTAAGTCAGTCTTCAAAAACAGTCATTACTAGAACCTGTTTCTAAAAGGAATTGCTGTACTTTAGGAAAAACAGGATTCTTGGAATGGTTAGAAAGGTGACAGAGCCCAAGCATCTCTGTTGTAATTGTCTCCTGTTTTTAACACCTCTAACTGTTGGTTAATTGAATTAAGAGTATGGGTTAACTTAAGGAACAAATATTGTGACTGCTAAAGTCCTCTTCTCCACAAAGCAGATCTGTCTGTAAACTGCAGAAGGAGAGGGTGGAAACTAAGAAGAATAGAACTGAAAGCAAAAGGAAATTGTGTTGTTTCCTACAATTAAGTGTGGAGGTGTGCAAAATGGTTTGCTGCAGAAAAATGAAGATGGTGACTGGGACGTCTTAAACCCAGCCTTGGTTTATTAACATGCACTGTAAGAACAATCTCCCTTTATTTACAGGCTTCCCTTCCCTAGCTACTGCTTCTACCCTGACTTTTCTGTTGTGTTTTTCTTGATGGAAATAAAAGGATAAAATTTTCAGTGCAGGTCTGTTTATCATCATAAAATTTGAATCAAGTTATCTGTAAAAGATGCTCTTTTTGATATCAAAATCTTGTTTAAAGCTACATGTTTATTATTGATATAATACCCTAAAGATATGTATATTACAATAGCATTGAAGTTGACAATACTTTTGTTAGGAAGGGCACATTTTTTAATAGCAGAAGGATAGCATGTTAAGTGAAGCTGTGTTTACTGAGATATGATATTGTGTTTATGTTCTTCCCTTCCTTTTCTGTGCTGTACTTTTATTCATTGTCTCTATGTCTTGTGTGTACTTAGAGACAAGAAATGAAGTTTTCCTTGGCAGTATGAATTTTGGAAGGAATGATTGGGATAGGAAGAGCTATTTTTCTCTTTTCAATAGTGTGTGTCTGATTTTATATAGATTTTTAAAATACCTTCTAAACCTAGAGTACATGCTTAAGAAATGTAAAAAACCTGTAAAATGTAACTGTATGCAACTTTGCTTAGTCCTTTTTTTTTTTCTTTTTTTGCTGTATGCAACCAATTTCCAGAGATTTAACCTTTTTATTAAGGGGAAAAAACACCTTTAGCATGTCTTTGTCTTTTTTTTATTTGTTGCAATGCAGTGTAGTCATCATGGTAAGTAGTATTTAACCTCTGGCATCACTTCTGGGATTTCTTACTGCCAACTATCAAAGATTCCCATCTACAAAGGAGAGACAAATGAGTTTAACAACTGTACATAGCTGCTGTAGCAAAAACATGCTTTGACGAGTCATTTATGAATAACAGGAAAGCAGGATTGCAACTTGCCAGACATAAATGATTGAGTAAGAGGAGGAGTGTTTAAAACATAGAAACCTGGTTGTCATGGGTTGCAGTCACTATTAAATACCTAATAATAACATTCCTTCTGTTAGAAAGCAGGCTGGCTCTTGAGGAAGCAAAGGAGTCTGTCTCTCAGTAATGCTGTTTATTTGTGGTACTGTTCAGTTCCAAGTGTTGCCAATCTGCAACTTCTTGGAACAAACTTTTATGAAGTCTTGCATCATGGGTGCAAGTGATTACAAGTGATCAGAAGAAAAAAATAAACTAAGGATATGTTTAAAAATGCAGGGTCCTGCAGCTGGGGAGGAATAATCCCATAACACCAGCACAGGCTGGGGGCTGACCTGCTGGAAAGCAGCTCTGGGGAGAAGGACCTGGGGGTCCTGGTGGACAACAAGCTGTCCCTGAGCCAACAGTGTGTCCTTCTGGCCAAGAAGGTCAATGGTGTCCTGGGGTACATTAGGAAGAGCATTGCCAGCAGGTCAAGGCAGGTGGTCCTGTCCCTCAGACCTAGTGAGGCACGTCTGGAGTGCCGTGTCCAGCTCCGGGTCCTCAGTACAAGAGAGACATGGAGCTCCTGGAGCTGGTTCAGTGGAGGGCAACAAAGATGATGAGGGGACTGGAGCATCCCTCTTATGAGGAAAGGATGAGAGAGACAACTGAGAGGGGGGACCTCATCAATCTATTTAAGTATCTGAAGGGAGCATGCCAAGAGGATGGATCCAGGCTCTTCTTGGTGATGCCAAGCAGTAGAACTAGAGGCAATGGGCAGAAACTGTTCCACAGGAAGTCCCACCTGAATATGAGGAAGAACTTCTTAACTGTGTGGGTGACCATGTGCTGGAACAGATCACCCAGAGAGGTTATGGAGTCTCCCTCACTGGAGATATTCAAGAATTGCTGGGACACAGTCCTGTGCAACGTGTTCTAGGATGACCCTGCTTGAGTGGGGATGTTGGACAAGATTGACCCCCTGTGGCCCCTGCCAGCTTTACCCATTCTGTGATTCTGTGAGAAGTTCTAGAGAGAAAGTTCTTAACTTCTCCAGTTTCTAGGCAGAGTTGTGAATATTGTGTTTACTGAAATCCCTATGGCAAATAAAGTGGATATACAAATCAATTATATATTAACATATACTGTAACTTTATGGTGATTTACCTAGCTGTTTTAAGGGTTTGGGCTTTTTAATAGTTGTAATTAGAACGCTTAAAGACTTCCCGTGATCTTGCCAGAAAGTATCAATCTTTTAAAACTCAATGGATTTTGAAATAATAAATTAGGACTTAAGTTGTTATGATGCCAAAAAAATGTATGCCAATTCTTATGGTACAGACTGTAGTGAAACTATTGACCAGAACAAAAAATTCAGAGCATTTTTTAAGTTTTAAAATGCAGTATGCAAAAAGAAGTTTTTCCTATTAATGGCTAGGCAGTTACACGAACACTGGACTACCATTCTTGCCAGGTATATCCAAAAGTATAAAATAAATCTATTGAATTGTTAGTTAGCTGAGTAGTCATTTGCCCAGCCTAGTGCCGAACTGCAATTAAAGTGCTTGAATATTTATTCAGAGCATCACTTGTATGCACACAGTTACATTAAGAACATGATTACAAAGTAGCCAAGTGTTCTGACAACTCTCAATAGCTACATTTAGATGTCTAATAGTTCACTAAAAACATGGAAAAAACTTTTATTGCGTTTATTTTCTTCATTAAGCTCTGCAAGGATTAGCTTGTAAAAAGCTAAATCTGCAGCTCATTATATGAAATATTTGCTTGATGTTTTAGATCTTGGACTTCTTGTTATGAGAGAGGGATAAATATTTCTGTCTTAGGGCTCATGTAATTGCAAGTATACTTGTCTTCATTCTTTCCCGGAGAAGGCCTTTGCGTACAACCCTAAGTCACAAATCAAGTGTCTCTCACAGCTAAGTCACTTCTGTCTTACCATGTTAAACTGATTTCCTGGACTTTCCTTCCTTTATGTTATTTTACTATGTTAAACTGCATTTGCAGAAGTCCAGCTATTGCCAGGCTGTTGACACAGAGCTGGTATCATTATAAAATACGCTCTGGCAATAAAAGAAGCTGTGGAGGAATGTTTGCTGGATTTCAGACCCCCAAATGACAAATATTTGTCTTTGAAGCTTTTTTTGTCTGGTTACAGTGGAGCAAAGCAGAGTTGCTGGTTCTGCTGCCATGCAGCTGAGGTTTTGATTTGAATGTTTCCAACTGCAGTGGAAGAATGTAATAGCACAAGTATTTCTTAAAGCAAAAGATTCTCCTTTGGAAAATTTCGGTGTGGTGAGAAAATTGAAGACAAGCATTTATTCCTCCCGCTGATTTTAAAGGGACACTGTGAACTTAAAATTCTAGATACTTGAGGGTTTGGGTTTTTTCTTCTTTAAAAAATTATAGTAATGGCAGTGGTTTTTCTGCATACTTTTGTGGTTTGCTGTTCTGTTTCTGATCCAGAAATGCTCTGTGAAGGACTTGCACAAAGTGATTCTTTTCTCCTTGATAATCAGGTCAATCAATTGACCATAAAGCGTTATTAAGCACAAGAGACAGCCTGATTGCCTGAGGAGAATTGACAGAGGGAAAGAAAAGAAGCTAGAGGAGGGCTAGCTGATTCACTGTGATTTAATAACCTACTACTTGTCAGCTGAGTGGCAGAAGTTGAGCTATTACCCTGGCTGGTTGGTAGATAAAATGAATTGAGTAAATCAATTCAAGAATTAAATCAAACTTTCTTTTTCTTTTACCTTGCATTTGGAGTGGGATAACAGAGCCCATCTTTTTTCTTACTTGTCATCTGAAGCTTGTTAGTGCATCATAAGCTGGTTGTGTATTTTATACCCTTGTGGATTTAACAAGAGTAGGTAAAATAGACACCACAAACTTTTTTCCTGTGTTTCTTTGACTGGGGCATATCTGAAAGTTTCAAAGTCAGACGTTGGTCTTCACCTAATATGTTAAAAGTGTACTTTTTCTAGCAAATTAAGCTCCATAAGGTCTACTCTTCAGTTGTTTTCAATTGAGTGCTGCTTCTCATGGCTTACATTGTTCAGTCATGAGCTTTATTTTAATCCTTCAGAAAGTTCGATCTTTGAATCAGTTTTGAAGATTAAAAATAGTTGCTTTTTAAATTGTTCTAAAGTTGAAATGATTACTACTATAAATTGATATGTTCCAGGGAAGTATCTATAGTAAAGTATTGCATTTTTTTTCTCCGAGTGATCTAGAAATAAAGTAGTTTTATTTGGAAATAATTAGGTGTGAGAAACCTGATTTTGCACATGCTTAATGTATTTAGTGCTTAGGTTTTATTACTTTTAATAAGACACAGTTCAGTAAGAAGGTTTTATATTGGCTGCTTAATAAAGACACCGAAGCAATAATTTCGAAGTCAGTATGTGGTTGATTTGTTTTTCTTTAAAACAATTCTCATTTTTGTCTTAGTTTCTTGCCCTGTGGGATAGCCGGATATGTGAAATACTTGATAAGGGAGGTGCACAGGCAACTATGACTGCCATGTCAAAGCATTTTCCAACTTCCATGGAGTTAGGCCATCAGAGGAAATTCACACATGGTGAGAAGGAGGCATAAAGGGAATGTCCAAGTTCATGTTGACAAAAGTAAGGAAGGATCTGTGCTTAGCTCACCTCGGGAGAGGAAAGGAGGTTGAACATTATGGACTAAACAGTCCTCCTCACTTTCGTATCTCTAATCTGATTTTATCTACCTGTGACAAAATACAGCATTTTATTTTTTGCTTGGTGTTCAAGTCTCAATTCAGTACTAATTTTGGAGCCATTAGAAAGTAATAGAAGTGGCCATTTTCAAAAGTGTGATGGTAATTGATTTCTGCAAGAATAGGGAAGCTATGCATGGATTATTGCTTTTTGTTTTGAGTGTGTAGCCTATTACCTTTGCATCAGTTAAACCATGTATTAAAAGACAGATGGGAATGAAGTAATTGTCCTGTGCTGAGAGTTGTTCACTGCCTGGAAACCTGTTAATAACAGTACAAAAGATTCAGTAGTACAGGTGAAATATTTCCTTTGTTGTCAGAACTGAAGATAACAGCCAGTAAGAACCATTTAAGATACTGAACAAACACAGAAAAATAATTATATCCTACATGCGTGGACAATGCATCTTAGTTTTGGAACTTCACAGAGCTCCTCTGCCTGCCCATCCTTTCCCTTTAGCTGTCATTGCAGTAACCATCCCTTGTATTGAAGAGAACCAGTCTCTACTCACTTGTCTCTTTGCCCCAATAACAGCATTAGATGTATTTTGGTCTTTAAATTTGCAACATACGTTTTCTAGTTTTCCATCCTGTGTTCTTTGGGAGGCAGTCTTCTCTTTCTCCACTTAGTTACTTTGTGATGATGGAACTAGCAATTTTTAGCCCCTCTTCCTTATCTCAGCATGGTTTTGCTAGTCAGTGTAAATGTTGGATGATCAACAGCTGTATCTTCGTCCTGTCATCATTCTTGCCACTGAAGCATCTGGTCTCTGGTCTACGAAATAGGGACCAATAGTTTCTGTTATCTGAACAGCATTTTCTGAACCCACTTTCTTGCCTTTAGCTGACTTGGTTAGATTTGAATGACTGAGTCTGTGTAATGTAGCATTTTAAACCTAATGACCCAACTACGGATTTTTTGTTTTGCTTTTACTGGAGTTGAATAACAATAGTAAGTGTAGAAATGAAACAAATTTGCTAAGTTAAAAAAAAAAAAAAAACCTAAAGCAAACAGCCAACAAAACCCACTTTCAACAACAAATTCTTCTTTTTTTTTTTTTTTTTTTTTTACATCTAATGAGGTGAGATAGATGAATATGAAAGCTGGGTCAAAAGCTTATGTAATTTTGAGACCCTAAATATAGAATGGTGTGATGACACAAAAAGATCAATCTCCATGCTCATGTTCTGATAGAGTATTTTTGTTTTGTTCTTATTCTGCGCATGCAATTTAAAATTAAGCTGGACACCCCCCTGCTTGGAAAAATGGTCTTGCTAATATTCCTACCTGATGCTATGTGCCAATTTAAATTGACATGTACCATGTAGGTTTTTTTATTATAATTGTCTGGGTGTGGGGTCTTTTTTTATTGTTTTGTTGATAGTAAAATTTCCCTGTGCTCATTGTAAAATTTACCTTTTTTTATTTTTTTTTATTTTTAATAGTAGTGGAATGGGGTGATGATGTTAAAGCAGTATCAGAAGATGAAGCCATGGTGCTGGTGAACCATCAAGCAACGGGTGACGTCTGCACTCTGATGATGTGCCTTCAGGATAAAGGCACGGTAGGCTACAACTGGGGCATGGGAGAGCTTCTGTGTGTGCAGTCTGTTCCCTTGGGAATGCTTCCATCTGTGTGCAGTACTGATGACTGACTTGGGGGTGTTAATCCACCAAGTAATCTGAAGGCCCTGAATAGGAAGCTTTTTGTTTAGATTTGGTCTAGTGTGACAGCCAGTAGATTGGATCAGGTCTTAGATCATAAACGTTGTTTTTGGAGAAGGTCAAATACGAGCTGAGTCACTGTGCATCCAGTCTAGGTTAACATAGAGGGAAGCAGATCTCCTGACAGGTAATCACGTACTTGGCTTTTTCTTCTCACCTCATGCCCTTGTGTAACTCATGCCAACTTTCCTCAACACAACACAGGTCTACCTTCTTGGTTATGACTTCATTTCAGCATGGATTTTTTCTCAAAGTTAGAAGCAAGTTGTGTATGGGATTTTGGTAGCAGTGAGGGCATCCCAAAACTAAGCTAACTAGCTAAATCCAGAATTGCTTGAGCTCTTATTTGACAAGCTCTTAAGCATTTCTTGGTGAGAAGTGCAACTAATGTAAATGGTTTCATGCTTTGCTGTTGAGAAAAGTCATGTCTAAAGAGTGGAAACTAGAGTATAGGATTTAAACAGGAAACAAAATTTACGTATAAATCAGGAAGAAGGGGATTATGTATGATTAGGCTACAAAAGGAGGAAACATACCTGACAAGCTGAAAAAATGCATCAACTGTATCTTAGTGTTTTCTTTCTTGCACCCATACAGTGGAGAAACAAGGAAACAACTTCTTTTTGTTGCATCTGCACAACTTGTAACTGACACTGTTTTTCTGAGCACATATAATATAGATTTTGTATATATTGTATCTTGATCAGTGATTTACTGTTTTCAGGAAGTTTCAGAGATCTTACATATGACAACAGATTTAAAAAAAAACCTCCAAAAAACCGAAGTCAACAAAGAAACTAAGAAAATGTTACTCAGGATGGAGCAAAGACTCATTTCTTTCTTTCTACTATAACCTAGAGCAGGCTGTTTTAAAAGTACTTTTAATTGCTTTCATTTCTTTTGGAATTGAGGAAGTTTGGTATATATGGTATTCTATACTGTACCCAAATGAGTAGAATGACAGAATAAACTTTTTAATTCCCTTGAATCAAAATTATGCATAGGACAATCTTGTCATAAAGATATCACTGTAAGGGTGTCGTCCTGTGCGTATGTGGTTGTGTATGATCTTGATGGTTCATGTCCAAGGTGTTTCAAATATCATAGAACTTTAGTAACTCATGTGTGTACTCTAGGTTGTATATATAAACCTAAGTCAAATTTATCCTGGTTGGCTCCATAGCTTAAGTTTCAGTCAAGGCAGAGTAAGTTTCACTGAATGTGTAATACATGTTAAAAATGGGGCAAGGCGTTGAGATCACAATAATGTTCACAATGCAAACTATTAGTTTTGTGTTTAGAAAAGCAAAACATCCTTAAAATCACTGGTTTTCCCTTAAATAGTTGTAAACATTGCTCTTGGAATGTACATGTCCAGAGCCTGGTATAGCTTTAATGGTTTTAGTTAATAAAGAAATAAAACAGTATGAGCTTCAATGCATGCTTAGAATATAGCATGACTAGTACAAGTGGCTAAAAGTAATGAGGAAGATTAGGATAGTTTATCCTTGCTAGAACTTGCTAAATCAGATGGTTTTAAATTGCTTGCTTCGTATTTCTGAACAGAAGAGAATTGTCTTGTCTTAGTGCCTGTGAAAGTACTGGGGGAGAGTGTGAAAATAAACCTCCCTGTCCAAAAGGCAGTGGTACACAGTATTGCAACTGCTTAAATTAATCGGTTTTCTTGAAATCCAGTTTAAACTTAACATGGAGTCTTTCACAAGCTTGATACTCATCTGTTAGTAGCAAGATAGTAATTTTCAAGAATTATTTTTCTTTTGTTTAGAAGAGTTCCTAAATACTTTACCACTCAGACAACACTTTTTAGGTCTCAAAGCATTTTCAGAGGTGAAAGGCTCACTTTCATTTCACACAGACAGGGATACTAACAAGTACAACAGCTTAGCAAAGGTGGCCTCTCAGCAGTGATTCTGCAGTGGCAGACATAGGGACATCTTCCTCCTGTGGCAGTCCAAAATTTCTTTTGCTTGCTTTTGCCAGTCAATACAGGCTGAATACAGATATAATCTGCTTACTGTTTATGCTGCTTTAAAAAAAAAAGTTAATTTAAGGCATCAGAAGTGTTTGATTTAAAGTTCTGTGTTTTTTCTGTGTATTGAGGACTGAAACAGTCTTGCAACTTGACAGTGTTTCCTAAGGATCATGTTGAGAACTATGATGGTATTTTTTTCTAGTGTTTTATAAAATGTTACATACAAATGTTAGTGCAGGCTATCTGTTTTAAGCAAATTTAATCTTTCTAAGAAGTAAGCTAAAATACACATGCTAAAATGTATCTAGTCTTTGAGATTCACTTATGTGAGTAAAAACCCAGGATCTCTTATTAGGGAAGTGGAACTTTTAGCTAAAAGTCAGAATTTTAGTGGAAGGATTGGACTGGTTTTGTTTGGTTAATACAGGCTACCACAAGAGAAGCCACACAGTAAGGTTTCAGGTGAACCAGAAGTGAACTAATTACGCTTTTTATACAGTTCAGGAAATTGTTCCAATTTCTTTGTGAAAATAAGTGTTAAAACAAATTTAGTAAGTTAGTTGTGGTCTCATAAACATTAAAGGTTATGTGTTTAACAAAAAGAATTAGGTTGAAATGCTGCTATTACTGCTTTCTGACTGGATTAGGACTGATAAATGAGGCTTTTTTTTTTCTTATTTGGAACAGAAAGCAGTGCTAGGAAGGGTGCAGTGGAGACAAAAAAGTAGAGCTTGCAGCTGTTTGAGTGCAGATTTCAAGACATGCATTCCCAGGTTTCATTGTTAAGTTAGAGGTGCTTGAAAGATGAAAGTCAGTCTATCCAGGTTGCTTCATTATGAAATCTGTGTAGAGGGAAATGAAAGTGAGTCTGTGAATAGAAGGCACCTAGATTTTTTCCTATAATTGGTAAAAGCTTTTTCTACCTTCTGAACTTATTTAAGCAGGAAGGATGAAAGAAAAAGGACCTTAAATGACATCCAAAAATTCTTCATATCCGTAAACAACTATGAATCTGTGCTCAAAACACTTCTGAATGTCTTTGCTTAAACCTCCTTGAAAATGCAAGTGATAAGAGACTCATCTGATAAGCGTTGTTTCATTCCTGAGGATACTAAATAGAATAGTCACCACCAGTATCTTGCAGTGTCCTCTATTCTGCCCTTGATGACAGAACATAATGAATATCCATTAATCTAGTTTGCCTTTTGATTGCAAACGAGATAATTGTGTCCTATTCTTTGAACTCCTTTTTGATTTCATGTCTTAGAGTTCATAAATAAAAATATTTCCTCTTTGTACTTCTTACTGTCAAGGCTTATAGGCAGATTTATTATCACTGGATTCTGGAGTTTTTCTCTTTGTAGCCCACACACAGCAAACTGCCTGTATGTTTTGTCTTAATTATAACTTACATGTGACATTTATCTGTGACACAATCATGTAATTCCTTCTCAGAAAGACTGAGGAAGTCCAGGGATGCTAGTTAGAAGCACTGTGTCACCTAAAATGTGGTGAGTTGGACTTCAGATTCTTAAGAACAATGATCAACTTTCAGGGTAAACCTACCATCATCTAAAGAAAAAGACAATAAAAAGTGGTATGGTAGGGGAGAAGCCCTGGCATTGCTGGGCAAGAGTTCCTCCTCCAGGATTTTCATAGAACATCTAGGAACCAGTGTGGACTCCTCAAAAGACGTTTTCTTTCAGAGAAGCAGATAATTAAGCTTGCTTATCTCCTTCAGTAAAATAGATTATGTTGGTGTAACTTCTGCTTGATATAATAGAACAACAGTTGTCAAAATACCAAAGTAGTAGATGAACACTGACAGACCTGAGTACTGCTGCAGGCTAAATTGTAATTAGTGAAATGTTGGTGGTGTTTTTATCCAAGGATATGGTTCCCTACACCAGCCTGTCACTGTTGGGCTGATGCGTGGGCATAAACTCACTCTAGTGCCTTGAAGAGCAGTAACACCTCTCAGTGGTGCCTTTTTTTAACTCTTGTCCTTAGGGTACAGCTTTTCTTTCTTTTTTTCCCCTCCCTAAGGCATTTTAATTTACTGAAATGGAAAGAATGTGAATATCTGCAGAGAAGAATTGTTGCTTTAAGACCTTGCCTTTTATTTTCCGCAGGCCTAGAGATAGCTGTAGGATAAACCATTTCCCCAATATTAGTCTCCAGTGGGGGATTGTATCTAGGAAACAATTTTTCTTTTGTCACTCACAAATACATAGTGTACCTTTGTTCCTTTGGATGTACAGGAATACCATAGGAATACTATCTACTAAGGAATAACATTGGCATACAGGAAGGGATAGTAGCATGTCACGGAGAAGAGATGAATGCTTGTTTCCAAAGCAGAACCTTTCATATCTTTGAGAGCTGTCCTTTTCTCTCTGTGATTTCCACATATGCTAGAGGGTCCAGAAATGGGTACTTTTGCATTCAAGATCTGGTACTTGGTAGCATTAAAACAAAAGTTAAGATCATCTTCATGTGCTCTTAGGTGAGGCTAGACGGCTTCTAAATGTGACATTCAGATTTTGCTGGGGCATCATTTTATGTCTGAGGCTATAATGTGTCTTACAGGTTCTATGACAGGTATGTTCTTACACGTGTGTAAATACTTCACTTTGCTGAACATCTGACTTCAGTTTTTTACAGATAAGGAAGAGAAATGGGCTATGTGACAGTTACCTTTCTCCAGATATATAACGCACAATTCACTTATAGCTTCTGTGGTCAAAAGTGAGAATAGGTAATGAGAACACTCAAAGAGATAATTAGATTTCTCTGGAAGAAAGACTTAACAATACATGCAATTCTAGATAGAAATTGCAAATTATAGAGCTGCTTTTACAAAACAGAATTCCTGCATAAAGTGTGATCTGCTTCTTTTTACAAATTCCATGTAGACATGAAGATTGTGGAAACAAGTAAAAGCTCACTGTATCAAACTATTTTCTTAGAAATACTTTGAAGGCATGGATGTGGAGTCTGAGTATTTCAGTTATGTGCAAGCCTCTGGGTATTTGGAGAGTACACTCAAGTAGTAGATGTAATTGACTAATATATAAATGATACATTAGTTTTTCTAGAGGAAATCTTTATTTCTTAGTCTACTTTCTTTCTGTCTTTGCTTGAAAGTATGTGTTGTAGGCAACTGAAAGATGCAAAGCAGAAGGTGCCTGAATGATCATCTGACTACCAGAGAAATGTCGCGGTTCTTCATATTATTTTTTTTATGATGATAAATGGAAGAGTACTGTGTTACATGACTTCAGGTGTCACTTAACTTCAGTCAGTCTTGGTGTGGCCTCGCAACATAGGGAAGAGTAAAGGCAGCTGGCCTAGTCCATGACTGAGAGCGTGTAAGAGACTCTGGATTTTCCAATTTAGGAGACCTAATTCCTACCCCTCTCAAAATCTGCATGTAGGAGCAATAGAAGGGAAAGACCTTGTGAGAGGGGAGGCTTTTCCCTTCTGTTGCTTACTTCACTGGGAGTAATTATTGTTTTAAATCTCGAAGGATTGAGCAGGTAAAGAATCTGCCTTCGCTGTCCTGCAAGAAGTAATGGTATAAGTGAATCTAGTGGCTCAGCCTTTGTTTTTGCCTTCTCACCGTGCTGCTTGGCTGAGACAAGGAATAGGATGTAATTAAATTCTCAGGGATGCATGTGGCTGCTCTACCATGAGAGACATGGCTAATGGCATGTGGGCTGTACAAAGGTCTTGGTGAATGCTGCTGTTCAGAGACTGAGAGCATATGGAGCATATGCACATCGGAAGCGTGAGAACAGCATGACCTTATCCCCAAAATTGCCAAGTACAAAATAACGTAAGGAAACTTGCCTGTGTGGTAGATGTAAAACAGTTGGAGGTTTCAAATACAATTGTATTGTTTTGTGTACTTTAACAAACACTGAAAATGGTTTTAGCTTGCAACTGGCTTAAAATTGTGGTAGTGTGTCAATAAGAAGCATTAAACTACCTGTGTGAAAAGGTAGAGTAGAAATAACTAGCATATGGCTAATGTTGTAGAACTCTGTATTATATTACAAAAAGGCAGTTATTTAATCCTTCTCTTGAGGGAGAAGTGTAGCACCTGTGTTGCTCGATACTTTGGAACATCAAGGACTTTATTCTATATATTTGCTAGTTTTATTGCTGTTGCAAGAATGACAAGAATGTGACCAGAATAGATGTAATTCTCTGCAATTGATATTTACTAAATTTTTTTGTTTTTACTTTTCAGGTTGTCCGTCAGATGATGTGGCTGATGGATCATATTTTTAAGTATACAAACTTTGGCATTGTGTCTCTAATCCACGGAGACTTCTTTATAAGACAGGTAAATGGAAACACGTGATAGTGCTCTGATTTATCCTTATATTTGGAACATTGTGGTGTTATGGGAATTACTTATTACCGCCTGGATGGTTTGAAGGATGAAATAACTATGCTTTGAAGTTTATATTTGGAGAGGTCTTCGTTCTGAAACTGCTTTATTTTCCAAGCTAACTTTATTATTTGCTTGGACACAAATGTTTATGGAATCCAGTTGTGATGGGAGCCTATTATGAGAGTGGTGTTCAAGGAAAATACATGGACAGTACTTTTGGTCTCTGTGTTTCTGAGGCACCTGTTGTTGTCGTCACCTCTTGTCTTTCCTTAGGGATCTTGAAACCGTGCAGAGTCTGGTTAAGTCCATGTTCTGACTGTCAGTTTCAAATAAGGAAAGGCAGGACTGTCCCTTTTGGTGGTGACATGGTAATGGACCAGTTCAAGGTGGTGATGGACCTGCATAAATAGTAATTAATTTATTTTTTAAGGTTAGTTATTTTTTGAGCATCAGGAAAGAATGTCTGTTGAACTCAACAAGGGAAATATTGAGTGAAAGCCTCAGATTTTTTCATACAGTCTGGGCGGGGTTTTTTGTTGTTTGGTAGCCTGTGCTCTAAAAGTAGAAACTTAGATGGATAATAATAAGCATGAACCTGCTGCAGTCATGTGAACTGTCATATCTAGCATACATGTTTTTTCCTCTCCTTGGTTTTATTTGTCTGGACGTAAAATGTATGGGCAGCCAGAGGGAATTAATGAATTATCACTTTGCAGAGAAGGAGGAGCTAATTTTCTCAGAATGAAGTAAAGAAATACTTAATCAAAGCTGTAGGCAGACTAGAGGCATGGCTAGAAAACCTCAGGCAAAATTAGATAATAAAACAAAGGTCTCTAGAGGTATACAACTGTATACTGTGAGAATACGGAAAGGAACAGGATGTGACACTGTGTAAAATACAAATCTGTTTCAGTAGTTAGAATTCACAAGATGCACATTTTGAGGTACACACGGCTGTCATCTTGTAGTTGTAACTTCTGAATGTAGTGTTGCAATTCCAGTTACAAACCCAAACCATTACTGAGTGGCAAAATCTAAGGCTTTTCTTTATTTTTGTAAAGTGGCTCACATATGCAACATCAGAAATGAAATTACGTCATCGTGAGTCTAAATATAAACCGGTTGAAAATAAAATGTTTCTTGGCTTTTAGTTAGCCTTTGGGTATAGCAAAAACACTTTAGGTGAGGAAGTAATGGTCCTTTACCTAGCTCTAGAAAGGCCCTAGTAATATTTGGATGAGCAAATACTTTGGTTTTTTCCCTATAAAATATTATAATTTGATCGTGGTGCAGTGCGTCCTGTTTGTTAAAAATGTACAGTAGCCTCATTTTCATGACCAGAGCCAATGGCAGTTTTAGGAATCCCTCTGAGGTCGACTGGAAGTTGAGTAGTGCTTTCTCCCGAGACTGTTGGTAACTTGCCATACTGGTGGTACAAAAGCACATGGCATTCTAAAGAGTTTGTCAGCAGCCTGCTACTACCTGTCTTCTTTCCTATAAAGGAAAGATGGCTGAGCCTGTTTCTTGTGATGATGATCAGCTAGCCATGATCTTCAAGAATTGGTTGTGTTAAGGAGCTGCTTTTACTTCTGTATTAATTACTTCCTCTTCTTTCTGGAGAGTGTATTAACTGCTTTTTATCTTCCAGGGCTCCTCAGTGTTCCACTAAATACGGTTACTTTTAAACATTCCGCTCTTTTCAACTATTCCAGTAAACTTTCCTCTATTGCAGCAGCATCTTAAAGCTCAGGGTATTTGCTAAACCACAGTTTGTTCACCAGTCATATTTGTTAGTTTTTTTTAGGTTTTGGAGAGTTCTAGTATCTAATGTGAAAAGTTTATTGTTCACTGCTCTTTTCTTGACTGTTATGCAATCCTGGAGTCCTGTGGTCTGATGAGAAAGGACTGGTTTAACTGAGGAACTTTTGTATTGCTCTTTAATTGCATTAATACGAGCAGGCAGAGCTTTTTACTTCCCTCTCATGAGGTAAGTTGGAAGTGAGACTTAAATCTAGGAGAAACACTTTCACAAAACTCATCTTCAATAAAATATTGTTTCTTGTTGCCTTTCACTCAACCCCTCTCTTTCCTTCTTCCTTCCTCTGCCAAAAAAGCTCAACCAACCACCACAGAGTGCAAGGTTTGTGTCAGTTTTGTTGACATTTCAGAGAATTAAAATTGCCTCTGCTGAGGAGAACTTTCTTTGGACTCTTGTGTCTTTTGAGGGATTTGACAAAGTCACTTCGGAGCACTCTGAAATGATAATTAATGTAAACAGATTCCTCTGAAAAATTGGGTAGCTTGCTCTTGGTGTGTGCAGAGATGGGAAGAGAGAAGATTGTTATTGAAGATATTTCTGCAGTAATTAAGAAATGTACTTACTGTCTTAAGTGACAAAGTCGTGCTAATAGATCAAAGAGGAGAAATGGATGAGTCGTTCAAGCAGTGCAGATGTGAGTGAAATCTGTGGTCCTGCTGTGGTAACCGAGCTGAGGCCTGGTTTGTCCGTGGTACCTCTGCAATTCTGCTGTGGGATGGGGGACGGGAGAGGTGCACAGGAGATAGTGTAAGCAGAGACACTGTTTGGCTTGCAGAAATTACTGATTAAACATAGACCTCAAAGTCATAGCTTGACCCCTAGACTGTGTTATAGAATTCAGTTTAGCAAATTCAGTTCTGGGCCCAGTAACAATGAGGGAATTCTGTAAATACATAAGTGAAGGTCCCACATACATTCTGGATGTCACTCTTGCAGAGAAGTCATCAAATCAAGAGCTTCATCTTCAATTTCAGGGGCTTTTTGTCAGCCTTTCTGTAAAGTGGTGTTTGGCACCAGGATGTACTCGAAGGAGAACATTGTCTTAGGGGCTTGTTTGTATCTATGATAAGAGAGAAATCTTAGAAACAATATGTCTGGTGTTATTACTTTTAAGCATTCATTTTATTTAGATAATGTTTTGTCTTTGTAGGGAAGAACACACCGTGACCAGCAGCTTGTGTTACTCAAGGATCATCTAGAAAAATATTACAGGAGCCGCAATCGGAAATGGATTGTTTTATTTCCAGAGGGTGGCTTTCTTAGGAAAAGGAGAGAAACAAGCCAGGCATTTGCCAAGAAAAACAATTTGCCATTTCTTAAACATGTTACCCTGCCAAGACTTGGGGCAACACAAGTAATTCTGAAAACACTTGTAGCACCACAAGAAAATGGAACTCCAACCGGTGGAGATGCTGTGATAAAAGGTAAAGACCACTTCACTCTTCTGGGTAAAAAGCAAATTGAATGTCAAAGGTTTAAGAAAAACATTGTGTTGAATTGGTCTCTTCAAATGTCAATTACATTCAGAATGGACCATTGTATTTTATATAAATGTTTTCATATTTACTTTTAATTCTGCTAACTTTATTTTTGACCTTGAGACAAAAAAAGAAGGAATGAAATTTTACTTTTAATTTGATTTATTCTGTGGTGTGGCTGCGTGAATGCGTGGCTTGGTTCACATGATGGGTAAAGCAGATACTGGAATAGGTCCCCAGAGTGAGCAAGAAGATGAGCTGCTCCTTTCAGCAAGATTGATGGTTTGCACTGCTTTGTGATAGCATGGAATGATAGTAAAAGTATTTCTGGAATATACTATGTTCATATTTTTATTCCTGGCTTTAAAAGTTTCTTTGCATCCAGTGCCGTATACTTTATTCCTCCTCTTGAATTATTTTCTATGGAGTTCAAATTATTCTCTTCTCTACAGATCTTTATGTTGACTGTCCCTATTGTTACTGGAGTTAAGTCACTGAGTACTAGATTTGAAGGATTGTTTTGGCTGTCTTATGTCAGAAGAGTTAGGAGGGAATAAGGATATTCCTGCAGCATTATTGTTCTGGAGTGCCTGGCCTAGAGGAGGGTATAGCTGGGATATAAATAATGCCTGTAGTTATGGGACTTGGTGCTTCTAGTCTCTCAATTTTTAAAATTAATTTCTTGGCATGTTCAAGACCAAGGTTAGATCTTAACTTAGTTGTGGATTTCTGTTACTTATTATAGAAACAATGGATTGGGGGGTTGTGGTAGTTTCTTATTGATGAGTGGTGTTGGTGTTTCCATAGCCAAATTCTGATAATTGTTTAGTGATTTGAAACAAAGATCCATACTAATGAAGCCACATATGCAGAGGACTTCGGGGTTTTTTTCTGTCTGAAGTTCAAATTTCAGGGTTAGCATGAACTCTCGTACAGAAATTGCTTCCAGATTTTTAATTTTTAAGTTATTCTTGTCAACATAGGAAATAAATTGAGATGATGTTCTTGCAGGAGTGAAGGTAGGATTTAAAATGAACTGAAAAATCAAGCTGTGGAATGCATCAGACTATTTCCTGTCAGGCAATATTCAGAAAAGAAAGGCTGAAAAAGCTGTTGTCATTAAACATTTTAGGTTTAAAAGAGAGAAACTGAATACCCCAGTCCTTGTTAAAAAGTTTTTTGAGGAGAAAAGTTTGGCCTGTTCCTGTTCTATTTCTTCCCATCTCAAAGGCAAAAAGGTATGAAAAGTAAGAAGTTCCCCAAATGAATTACAAACCTTCTGGTTCTGGAAGGAGACCAAAAGCACTTGTCAAATACCAATTTTATGTTTTCCTACTCTTAGATTGCTGTCAACATAGCTGACCATCAAACCTGGCTTTTTTTTTTTTGAGTAGCACGATTCAGACTCCAGAGAAATGAACACTTGATAGTAGTTGACCTAACTGGATACTAAAATAAAGGAATTATCTCAGAAATAAAATGGAACCATGTCTGTTCATCCTATTTAAAAGACAGAAGAAAAAATAAGTGGACAAAATAGGAACGAAACGTGTGGTTTTAGCTGTCATTTTCTCACAGTAATGGGCTTGAAAACATACTAAAAAGGATGAAAAAGAAAAGTGAAAGTAAATTTTATATGCAAGGAAAAAGTAATGTTTGATAGGTAATGACACTCAGGTATTTTGTCCTTTCTTCTTTTAAGGTCACAAAAATGTTTCTAGCATTGTAAAACTTCCCTTTCAGAGATGTATAAAATGTTAATTCTTGATTTGTCTCTTGTATAAAACATTCTTCCTCTAATCTTCTGCCCTTCAAAGGCTTTTACTGTTCTCTTGCCACATCAGAAAATGTTTGTGCAGTTCAATGAAATACAATTGTATAAATTAATAGGGTTATGTTTTAAAGTTAGAAGCCTAACAAGTTATTGATCATCTTTACTTTTAATCTCCTTTTTTCCCCTTTTTTTTTTAATCACATGAAAAACCCAGCTCAGTGAAATCAAGCTTGCATCCTCTTCAGGTTACCGTTGTTGAGTTGTGGGTGCTGGAGCTAGATATGGTGTATACAGTCAGGGTTTTGCCAGTGAATTCCATAGTGACTGTATATAAACTTTATGTGCATTGTTACTGTGCTGCCTTGCTTGGGAAACGGGTTCTTTGTCAGTAGCATGGCACTTGAACTTCATGGTTCGTTGAAAACATTTTTCCTCTGCACCACTTCTTTTTGTGCTGTATTCTGGCTTACTTAACAGTGCTCCTGGTGTCCTGGGTTACCAAATTATTCAGCTTACTATAATAAGCTTTCTTCTCCATTATTTGTTATTCTCTCTGTCTTTTTGTTCCCACCAAGCTTTATTGATACTCATGGGAATTCACATTCCTCTCCCACCTGATTTTAGTTAAATTGATTTATAGATTAGAGTAACTCCTCATCAAAAATTATGTTCCCTTCCTGTGGAGTTTCCTGGGTAGCTGTGTTACGATGAGTCATGGTACACAGTTGTGGTGTTCTTGACTGCTGTCATGTTATTAGTACTTAATTCATTTTAAATGATCCTTGCAGCTTTTATACCATTCTACTTTCTGAGCTGAAATTGAGTATAATACTGGGTGAAGTGAAAAGATGACAAAAGCAACTGTAATAAAAGATGATTCATTCTTAATATACTGTTATGCTGCACCGTATGTGGCACAAACCAAGTCAGATACAGTTGTTTGATCATGTCACACCCCAGCTCCTCAGCCCAACTGGCTTTTGTTTATCACATTTCGCTGAAATTGTGGCCTTCAAGTAGTAGTTCAAGAATTGGGCTAATTGTAGCTCAGTGTTACATCATCTGTCCTTCTATATGGTCTTTAATCTGATTTATGTCATCCCTTTGGTAGAGGTGGGTTTATGTTGAGAAGTGTGAGGTTCAGTAACCTCCCCAAAAATTCATAAGTCTAATTATGCTACTAGTATTCTTAATATCCAATCCCCTTTTCAATTTATTTTTGTACTGGTTATAAATTTGCCATAGTTTATTAGCAGATTCCTCCTCTGTAAAGTAGGAGGAAGAACGAATGTTCCTGAGCTACTATTTGATTATTCTTATACTTTAACTGATCAGTTCTTTGTCATTGGCTTTTCCAAGGCAAGCAGCTTTTATCTTAATTTCCTCCTCCTAACAGTTTTCATTCATATTTAAAGTCCCAAGTACTAGTCTTCATCGGGGTGAATTCTGACTTTTACTAGTAAATTCTAAATTAAACAACTAGACCAGTCGTTGCTTTTGCTGCCTTTTGAAACTCTTGTTTAATTTAATGAAATTATATAATTTTATTCCTAAATAAATAGAAGGATGGGAAAACATAGGAAAGGTAGTACTATCACTTGAAGGCGTGACATGTTTGAAGGTAAATAGTCCAAAGAATGTAGCTGAGTGATGTCTGTCCCTGAAAAGAGAGTATAAGGTAGTTCTGTGGTGTCTGATGAGAGCATCTCTCTGGGCAGATGTGCAGTGCCACCCAAACAAAGCACTGCTCACATTCCAGAAGATGATGTTAGTGCAGTATAGAAATATGGCCAGCATAAAAATACTTATTTTTATCATCACCTTAACCCTATATAGGCCATCCTCACCTTAGCCCTGTAGGAACCAATATGTGTGTTTGCAGGGGTATTTTATGGTTTGGGGTTTTTTTGGTTTTGTTTTTTTTTTTTTTTTAGCAGAACACTTAGTCCCTTACATGGTTTCAAATACAGTGTTTCTTCAGTTGATAAGAATTAATCTCCTGAGCTTTAGAAGTAGCAAAATGTCCTAAGTGTCAAACAGCTGGCAATTCAAAGGAGTCTGGAGAAATTCTTCTTCAAAGATAAACATCCTGGAGCTAATTTTTGATCAATCTTGCTCTAGTATGGTTTTTTAAAACTTGTTTTATTTTACCATGCAGCCATTTTTTGTCTGATAACAAGTTGCTATGAGCTTGATTAGAGCTATATTGAAATCTTATCTTACTGATTTCAAATACAGCAGAGTACATTCAGTTCTGATGCTTTTTGTGAGAGGAATTCCATTTGCCCTTCTGCAGAGCTGGACACTGAATTTTTTAAATCAAACTTTTTGATTTGCTGTTGTATGAGGAATATGATTTGAATAACACGTAAAGCTTTTTTATTTTCTTCTGTCCTGGAAAAAGAGCTTCTTGTTTTGTTCCAGGTGATTTGTTACGGCAAGATCTTGGAATGATGAGTAAGATATTCAGTCTGAGAGTTAATCTTTGGAGAAAAAAGTTAATTCTGAGGTCAGTGATCCAGCTGATCACACAAGGACAAGTAGAGAACGAGGGACAAGTTACAAGAATGGATTGCTCTGCAGGGCGAGGCAACAGCCTCTTTTGGCTGCATTCAGGGTGATGCAAGTGTTCAGGAAACCACACCTGAATAATAGTGAGTGGTAGTAAATATTTTGTTCTTCAATTGCAGGCTGCAGTCCTCAAGTTCACGCCTGGCTGGTACATCCTTTTCCACTCTGCATTCAGTCTGTCAGTGTCTCACCATCTAGAGCTCAGCTGAAGGCAAAGTTTCCTGCTGAAATACATCTTTATAACTTGCTCTTTTTCTCAGTGGTAAACACTGACAGTCTGCTGGCGGGTTTGAGGAGTTCTGCACATGCTCTAATCCATTTTTTAGCATTAGTTGACCCCAAGGAGTAGTAACCCCAGGGAGGACATAGAGAGAATGAAAAGAAACTCTGAACCACAATAAATTTGTGATAGTAGACAGTCAAGTATCTGCCCTGAGAGGATCATAGAGGATGACAGATCACTGAATGTCTTAAAGATGCTGATGATAAGTTGCTCGTTAAGTAAATTTGGGCAACTTAATATCACTGAACCCGCAGCTAGAACAAAAATAAAGAAGAAAATAGCTTTGAAGACTTGCCTCTGCTGGTGATTTAAAAAAAAACCACAAAAACAAACACAACAAAGCAAACCAAAACCCAAACAAGTTAGGAAACTGTTTAAATTTTACTTTGAATTTTTTTTCTTTTTTTTTTTTTTCATCTAGGCCAGAAAGCTACTGTTACATGTGATTGTTCAGTCTTGTCTTAGCACTCATAAGGCAAGTTTGTACCATTCATACTAAGGTACATTATTACTATGTGGTTTGGATGCAATTATATAGGACAAGTGCTTGTGGGCCTGTTTTGAACACTTATGTGCTATTTAAAGAGAAATAGACTGTTAACATTTTGAAGCATTTTGAGAAATCAAAGACCTCTACCTGTGCAAGCACCTCCACCAGTGGCAAAGCAGACTGACACCACAGAAGAACTAGTGCTTGGAGAAATCAGCTTAAATATGGCCTCTGCAGCAGTTTTTTCAGCAACCAGGCTGCTCAATCTTTCAGCAAGTACTAGAACCTTGGCAGAGGGAGTTCTTGAGCAGGTATACACACCTCCCTGTTTTCTCAGCTGCAAATGCCAGACCTGAGATTCGCACCATACGAAGTAATGCAGCAATTTTTCTGTTTTGAGCTCCTGTTAATGTGCTCTATTTAAAATGTAATAGGGTTTATTCTTGTTCAAAGGTCTGCTTAGGCCTGACAGCAGCATCCTTGGAGATATTAAGGTCCTACCCCTTTGTGTCTTGTGCACTTGTCTGTTTCTTTTTCAGTTTCAACATCTGTTAGAGCTTCCTGGCTTTAAAATAAATTTGCTCATGAGGAGGGTGCAACATAGTATAACCCCTCCAAAAGGACATCAAGGTTTACTTCAAAATTAATTTTCTTAAATCCTTCGTGACTTAAGTTTTTTTGGCAGTCTGAGATCTTGGATGATTATGTAAAGCTTATTTTAAACCAGAGCATGCACAAATAGGCTTGTGACTGTGATTTGATAGCACGTGGAGGTAGCTGCATTAAGACCTGCTTGCTCTAGAGGAGGATCTGTAGAGGCTGATCTTACCTTCAGAAATTTTATTTTTTTTTTCTAACCTGGGGTTCCTGGGCTGTCAGAGTTTTTTCTCCCCACTCTGCCCTGAAAGGTGTTGGAGGTGAGTTTGGAGCTGGCCTGAGGAATCCTTTGCAGCAGCTCTGCTCCACAAAAGCAGAAGGTAGGAAATCAACACAGCAGAGGACTGCAGGAGTCTTCCCATAATGAAGTTCAAACCATTATCCACTGAAAGAACAGCTTTAAGTACAAGCTAAATATTTAATAAATTATTTTAAAACACTTTACTGTAAATAATAAGATAATGTGCTCATTTCATCTGGCACATTTTAATTGCAGTTAACGATCTTTGTTGCTTACTCAGACAATTTACTTGTCTTTATCCATTCTTGCTTTACATCTGGGAAAATAATAAATTGAATTACTTTGTTATGAAATCTATTTCTAAATGAATACTTCTGTGGATTTACTTTTTAATTTCATATTGGCTTTTCTCTGATTCATTGCTACTTTTAAAATGAAGGATTCTGTAGTTAGTACTTTGCTTAAGAGAGACTTGACAAGCACTCTGTCATGATGCTGGCAAGCTGGAGCCTCTAATGGGACCTTGTGTTCTCATTTCACATGCCTGTCAGAGTTTTAAAATACTGTATTTCCAGAAGGTAGCACTGAATGTCTCAGCTTGACCTGTGTAGCTTGCCCTTGGTCAAATTTTTGAATGGCATGTTGCATGATGCTGGTAACTCATAACCTAAATTTTAGGAAATACTGTCTAGCCTGACTCAAGTAGTACATGTGCATTTGTAACAAAGCAGTACCACTCCATTGATGAGTAGACACCATGAAAACACCAGCTACTTGTTAAAATAATTGATAGATACATGTGACAGTATTGCTGTAATTGTCTTTTCACACTTAATTAATTTAAATGCAAATTAAATTAAATTAAATGCAGGTAGAAACTCGTAAGTCAGTCCTTGCATGTGCATTCTAGTTGAAATTAATAAAGGTGGCTTTTTGAGTGCTACTCAGACTGTGTGTTGCAGATTTCGTCATAGATCTTCTGTAAAATTAGAATGGTGACTCTGGGCAAGACCAAGAATCTGTCTAGCCCAACATCTTGTCCATGGCTTCAAGTGGATTTCAGAGGAAGAGTGTGAACACAGCAAACATGCATCATACTTCTCCCACATATTCTCCTAGCTTCTGACTGTCTCCTGTGTGATAGGTTTCCCAAGCCAGATGGGAGTTTCTGCCTGGTTAGTTAACCCTCCAGTGGATTTCTTCCATGTACTTGTTCAATTCCCTCTCGAATCCAAGTCTTGACATCCTTTAACAAGGGATTCCCCACAGTTTTATTCTCATCTGCAGAAAAAATTGTTTCTCTGTTTGCTTTGAAAACTTTTCCTTTCGGCTTAATTTTGAATACATCTGTTCTCGTACCGAGAAAGATGGTGAACAGTCAATCCCTGTACATTTTCTTCATGCTGACAGTGTTCTTGTCAACCTCTCTTATAGTTGTTTCATAGCTATCTCAGCTGCAGGCTTGAAGAGTATTGTACTTTGTACTAAAAGCTAACACTTCTTATGTGCTTTTGCCAGTGGGTGGCTGTTTTTGATAGTCAGCTTTTTGAATGCTTGAAGATACTGCTGGGTATGATGTAAGCATATTGCTGCACTAATGTATCAAGTGTGATTAAGTGAGCATTACTATACTAGTCTGAACATACAATGACCTCAAATACAAGGCAGCTCCAGAATAGATATAAAAATTGACAAACTAAACTCAAAGCGTCATCTTGGCAATGTGCCCCTCTTTCCTGGTTTGCTTTACAGATCTGCTGCTCTCCCTCTTTGCAAACCTGTGGATTGAAGACATGCCAGAGAGGTGTAGTGGCTAGGTTGATACATGACCTGAACTATTGCTGGTAGTAACCTATATTCAGATTTAAATTTGACTCTCCTGAATAATCTTCATAACAAATATTTTCACCTCCTTTGATCCTTTTTTCAGTTTCTAAATATGTTGAGCATGTACTGGTATCAGGCTTTCCTGGGATCTTGTGGGTGCAGTATCCTCTCCATTTTGAAAACTGACCAACTGTTCCTTGCTTTCTTATCCTGAATACACAAAGTGGTGATTTTGTCTTTGTACCATAACTCAGATTTTTAAGAACCTTTGAGGGATCTGCACGGCTGCTGCTCCATCAGTGAGCTGCAAGTGTGAGTTTTACAAAGGCCCAGGTGTAAAGGTGCTTGAAGTGCAGACCAAAAGGCTTGAATGTTTATTTTGGAATTTTCTTTTTTGGTGAAGGGTGGGAAGCACCTAACTCTGGGGCCAGCATATCACATGACTGTACTCATACGCTATAGTACTTGTTCTATTTTGTGTACTACAGTGTGTAGGAACAAGAGAAATAACCATGAAAGTAAAATCTAGGTCTGACTGGAGGTTCTAAGAGTATTTCTGTGCTCTTTAGTGAAATCTGAATTTGATTTTTGAAGGTCTTATTTTATTCGTACCTCATACCTCATAAAGTAATATAAAAATTGAATAACTCTCAAATGAGTGACATGCACTTTCTGATTACCTTTAATACCCCATTTCTTTTTGTTCCTAGAGAGCAAAGCAAAAGGTCTCCAGTGGGTGATAGATACAACTATCGCGTATCCCAAAGGTGAACCTATAGACATCCAAACTTGGATTCTTGGCTATCGACAACCAACAGTGACACATGTACATTACAGGTAGGAAATAAACCTTCTACTCTTACATTGAACTCAAATATTAAAAAGCAAGTATTCACAAATTTGTAGCATCATGTTTCAGGATATGGGAAATCAATAGCAATGAGAGTTTTTTTTTTAATGTGTCTCACACAGGTGGGCAGCTCATCTAAACACAGTCATGGGGAGTATATTTGAAGGCTGTCATTTTTTCCATTGTAACATTAAGGTGCTGATAAACCCAACTTGATTTTTTTTTTTATTTTATTTTTTAATAATGACAACACATTAAAAATCCCTGTTGTTGAATAAATAAGTTTCTATGAGATAATTATATTTAACTTTCTGACAAAGAAATATCAGTTTTTTCACTCAAACCATACTCCTGAGCAGAGCAACACTCTGGAAAAAGTAGCAATGCTCATTAGCACCTAGAATGGGAGATTATTAAACTTTTCTCATCAGTAGTTTTTTGTCTCAAGACCTAAACTGAGGGAGAGAAAAGTTACATTTTGCTTTTGGTTTGCAGTTAATTGCAAGTCTGAAATATCCAGAAGTATTTTAACACTTTTACCGTAATAAATAACTTGTTGCATTTTATCCCAAAATTATATTATTCTGTTTTATTCCCTTTTGTTGATTTGGGGAGCTTTTAGACTTTTACAGTAAGCTGTCAAATATCCTAGTGTGGATCCCCTGGGTGGCAGTTTTAAGTGGGAATGCCCTTCTGCAGCATCACTGTTGTGTCACTGTTGTGTGATGCAGAGTGCAGGCTGCTCACTGGAGATTCTTTCCACAGCCGTGTTTAAATCTGTCCTTACTTTTTATAGAAAGCTGCCTTCCAAGTTTTTCTGAAGGTGAACATACTTACACCCTAATTGATATAAGATATCATTTTATCCATTATGTTTTATTCAGGTCACCTTAGTACTCTCAAATCTCTAGGATAATTGCAAGTTAGATGTACTTAGAATTCTACTAAAGAATATTTCCAAAAATACTTGCTTTAAAAACAAGAGAAAGTTATCTTAACTTGAATTAACTTCCTGCTTCTAAATATATATTCAAACCTATTTCTGAGCACAAGCATAAATATGGTGCAACCTTCCATAGAGGGAATTTGAATGTTAAAATTCTTGCAGTACTGAAATTCTAAGAAAAATATCAGAAATTTATTGTTGCATGTAGGTTTGTTGTTTTCTTCCAGAGGGTCTAAATCACTGGTTTAGATGGACCAAGCCTCTCTATTTGATTTTTTTTTTTTTTTAATAGCCTCTAGTTGTTTCGGTTGACCTTGTAAAAGCATATGAAGTATACCCCAAATGGAAACTCATGCAACAGCATCCTCTGAAGGCCAAGTGCAGGGTGTGATACCTCTGAAATGAGAACAGGGTGTCTTGGTTTTAACTGGAGCTTTGTCCAACTTTCCGATCCTGGCGATTCTTTAGGCAGATACCCTCTCAACCGCAAGGGCTTTAGTTGGATGCAGGGTAGGAATTGGTAAAGATGCATTTAACAAAGTGCCCTGGCCCTGACAGTGGGCAGTAGCAGCACAGGCGTGGGAAGGCCACCTGTGTGCCGTCCTGTCCGCCGTCCTGTCCTTCTGCACGTGGACACGCGGGGGCTGTAACCTGTTCTAAGCAGACCTTGCCTCTGGAGCACCCTTTTGGTAGGTGCTGATGGGCCTGGCCTCCAGTACTCCTTTTAACCTACTCAGACTTGTACATGACACAGCTTCACAGTACTGACTGTGAGGGTGGCAACCAGGACCATCTCCTTTTTGGTCGTGTGAAGTTCTCCTCCTGATGCCTTCAGTGGGAGTATCGTGTTTCCCGTGTCCTGCCAGTGGTGGATGAGTTGTTCCTCAGTTATGTCCTCTGTGATTTTACAGAGCTTGCTCATATCCTGCCTTAGCTGTCCCCTTCCCTCCTCCCAACACAGTGAATCTTCTTCTTACACAAAAGCCTTTCCCTCATTATGTTGTTACTTTTGTCTGTGCATTTTCTGGTTCTGCTATAACTAGTTTGTGAGTTGACTGACATCCTGAATTCCCCACACTGATTTCAGGATCACTTACCAGGGTAATAATAGCTAATCTTAGAGGCTGTAGCAGTACATGTGTAACTGCTGGTGCTTTTTCCTTCCTCAGGGTTTATTGCCTTGCATTTGTTGGTATTTAATTTTATCCTCAACTATGGTCATGTCCTTTCTCTTTGACTACTCAGAATAATTCTATACCAGAAAAGTCATACCACTCTTGTATCCTTTTTTTCCAGATTTGGTGTAGCATCTTAGCATGCTAAGACCTTTCAATGTATCTGGAATTAGAGCTGTAGTTTGAAAATAATACAATGAATTTTTACCTTCAGTGTTTTTGACAATAACATTTATTTTTAGATATTTTTGTGTGGCTTTAAAAATATTTTTCAGTTTTACGTAAAGGTTATATTTATCCATGGCAGGATTAGCAGATAGCGACTGAACAGCATGTGTTCATAAATTTACTCATGTTGCATCATCTTCTTCTTTTGCTTATATGGAAATTTTCCTGTTGGATTCCCTCCAGGGCATTACAACAACTGATTTTTTTTTTTTATTTTTTCCCAGATCACCTGATCTTACTCATTAAGGGTTATTTTTTAGTAGAGTGCTGTAATGTGTTAGGCACTTTCAGGCTTGAACAGAGTTGTTGGTACCACTGTGAACCTGTGAAGACTGAGTATGTGCCTGGGAAACTGGGAGTGGTGGATAGGGAAGAGTAGGGAACAACCATTCTCTCATGGAGGTATATCTGGTGTTAAAGAAAACCTTACAGCTCTGCTGTCATTTTATTGAACCTTCTCCAAGATTGGGAAGATGGGAAATTGAAGTCTAGTGGGCTGACATCAATTCCTTAGAGCTTGTTTTTGAAAACATATATATGGGCAGTAGAAAACTGTCTCTCAGGAGCTTTGCATGTGTGCCTCCTAGGTATTGTCCTCACTTGTCCAGAAATACCATGATGTCTTGAGCCTCTGTCTGTGTCACATCTCAGTCAGGAGCAGTTCTGGGAAAACACCAAACCACTTTGTGCTGGTTAAGCAGTGCATACAACCAACAGCTGTACTTTGTGACCAGCTACCTGATCCTTGTCATGTCAACCTCCTTCCTCTCATCTCTGCCACTTTTGTTTGGAAATGCAGAACTACCTTTTAATGTGCTGGAAAGTGTCCTGGGAAGTTTCTGTACAGTGTTTCTCTCTGAGAACTGGTCAAGCCAAGAGTGGAGGATGATGCACTTCATCTGTGTAACTGTACAGCTTGACCAGGAAACCTAAACTACTTCTTTAAGGTCATCTTCCTTGTGGAGACCAAAACATTGGTGTAACAGAGCCATTAGAGTATTGTGGGATCGTCAGCTGGGAATGCCAGCACTTGTTCTGCAGGTTGCTATTTCGAGGTGGTTCCTCAGTAGTTTTTAATTTTGGTTACAATTGGGTATTAACTAGTCTTTGCCCTTAACAGTGTAGGTGAGGATTAAATCAGTGACTGAGGTCTGAAAAAGCTTGTGCTATGCTGGGCCCTGAGATAGCCCTTGTAAAGTTGGTGCTAAAGTTGATGTTAAAGAGTTTCTTTAACTCTTTGAAACAAACTCAGTTAGCAAAGGAAAACCTGAGGTAAAGTGGACTTCATCTTTAAAAAGATGGAAGCTTTCAGAGGTGTGTTTCTGTTTTTCTGCATTTTGACATGGATGTCCCCTGAAATTTTCATGAAATGTATATCGGGTATGTCTGGCTTGTTGTTATTCTCCTCTTTTCCCGAATTTGGTGCAATAAAAATAAAAATTTACTCATCATTTGAAATTCAGAATGTCTTGGGGAATTAAGTTTTAAATAAATTTTAAGGGTAATTTTTAAATAACTGGGAAGAGAGCATACTGGTTTCTCATCTGTCCTTTTAACTAAGTTATAGGAAAAAAAAGTGCACCCCTTTGGAAAAAGTAAAGAATAGTTTTGTCAAGATACCATCTCTACTGTATGAGAGGAAATTCAGAATTTAGAGGAAATTGAGTATTTAAACATGCTTATTCCCTTTTAGAGTAGTCCAGAGCAAGGTATTGATGTATGACAGCAGTGGGGAAAAAAGGAACATTTTCTTCCCACTCAAACTGGAGCAGAGGAGATTGTGGAGCTGCTTTTGTTCTGGTGTCTCAGTCAGTCCCTTCTGCTGTGGCCCTTGATCACAACCTGTCTCTTTCTGCTTTAAAGACTTTCAAATCTAGTGATTTCCTTTTCTCATAATCTGTGCCTTTGCTGCAGGGTTATTTTTTTTTCACCCTACTGGGGAGCAACAGAGAAGTGCAGAGAACAGAGCAAGCAGCCTTATGCTATTATTTGTAGATGGTTTTCTAGCTGATGAAAATGGCATATAAGGATCAGTTTAATCCAGTAATATTTTTTTTCCGAAAGGCTCAATTTTGATAATGAGTTGAACCTTGGTTTTCAAACTTCAATTTTCAGTACAAATGCCATGTTTTTCGGAAGTTCATAATTAGGCTAGGCTGTGGCCTGATTTTCCTCAGGATATCAAAAGAAACTTCACTAGAAAAAAGAACATTTGCCAAGTTTGAATCTTCAAAACACAAAAGTGTAAAAGCTTTACCCATCTAACTATTGAATGACTTTTTGGCCCTGACTGACTTGTCTCAAAACTTATTGGAAAGTGCTGCAAAACTGGATTTGCTCTCTGAAACAACTCAAGGAAAATATCTAATGAACTTCTTCCAGGTCAGATGTTTCTGGGATTTTTGTGGGAGATTTCAATCCATCTGTTAAAGCAGTAAGCACCAAAGAAAAGGGCTTGAAGGTGCAAAGCATCTCTAACTAGAGGCATCACTATGAGACCTGCCTCGTAATAAGTCTGTTGGAAAGATTTGTTTCCTCTTCTCTGATGGTTTAGCTTTATGCTTGGATCATTTTGTGGTGTGTGTTGACCCTAAATTCAGACTCCTTATGCTTCCACTTAGCAGAAATAAGCTGAGTGGTTTGGTGTCCATGTAGCAAGACCTTGTACTGGCTACTATTCTCAGCTCCACCATTTCCTCACCGTGACTTAAGTTTGGGGATTATTTCTTTTCTTCTTACACCAAGCACTTCTTTAGTCTAATTGACTTGGTGTTTCTCAGCTGGTCTCCAAGTTTCTCCAATAGTAGGATTTCCCACGTCCTGCAGTTCTGTTGCCAAAACCCAAGAGTTAAAAATTGGAAAAACCTTGTTACAAAGATTATTTGATGCACAGCATCCCCTCAGGAATGGCATGGGGTTGGGGGGTTTTTTTTGCATTAGCTTCCTGCCGAGTGATGCCCTCGGATGACCACATCCTGCTTTGGCACTGTGTGACGGGGATTGTGGTGCAGCCACAACGTCAGAGCCAGCCCAAGTCACCTCTGACGCAGAGGGTGCTGTGTCTGTGCCGTGTGGAAGTGCCTGGCTGTTCCCAGCTAACTCAGCCGCCTTTGTGCCGTAATGCGAATGACTGCTCTGTCACCTTTCTTCCTAGTACCAGTTTTTGCACTGTGCCGCTCTTGAAACAAGCTTTCAACTACTGAGGAGGTTCTTTTTTTGTGTCCACGTTGATACAGATTTATTGAAATAAACGAGGCTCTGAGCTATAAATAAGATGAAATACGTCGTGGTTGTTGAATGAGTTTTGCAGAAGTGTCTGTGAAGGGCATCCCGTTTGGCAGTATATTTTAATACACTTTTTTACGCAAGTGACTTATTTTTGGTCATGCCTGAGTTCTACCAACACCCTTCACTGTCCTGAATTTATTTAGAGTCATTGAAACAGCAAGTAATATTATGATTTATAAAGAGTAGCAGGTAATACAGAACTTGAATTCGCAGTAGGACAGATGAGAAAAGGCAGGTAGTAGTACTTAGTGGTATCTATGAACTTCAGAATTTAAATACAGAATCAGAGGTTGTTTCTCCAATAAGGACCACTTAAGAGAGATTAAGTGTTTCTTAAAATGCTGTATTTCTGAAAATTATTTGGTATCTTCTGAAAAATGGCTTATCAGTAGCTAATTCTCCACAATTTCATATGTATGCCAATGTGTCTTCAGCAGTTACATCTCCTGCTTTTTAAAATCCTTTCTTCTTTCCTGGACTGTCATTTATTCTCATATGTTCTGGTTTGGGACATAGATACAAATTTGTGTAGTGGTTTAAGGAAGTCACCGTCCCTCACCTACCCAGAGTGTCCTGCAGTTGGTGTCACCTCAGCTGCTGGTAGGGAACCTCCAGCGAGAAGACGGTGCTTCATTACTGCAACAGCTCTGCAGATTCTCATCAGAGTACATCTTTACTTCTACCACCACTTTAACTTCTCAGGGTGCAGCCTGTGGTATCACTGCTTTTAGCCTCTTCCCCAATTCCCCTGATGATAGCAAAGCAGCTGTTCCTGTGATGAGAAACAAAAGAAGGTATTTCCATTCCACTTGAATTTTCTGGTCAATTTATCTTATCCAGTGCTATTAAATTCCTTGTTTGCCACACTGGGAATAAAGATGCTCTTATTTTCATGCAATGTGAGGTTTGTTTTGTCCAAAAGCTGGAAAGATTCAAAAGCCCAAGAGATTCTAGGAGCTTCAGATCCTACACTTTGACCTTGTTTCTGGCCTAGGCAGTTCTATGTGATGATGACATTTTATTTTCCTGAGGAGATCAGCAATCTGTTTGCTTCTAATGGCATTCCTGATGTTGCATACTCAGAGATGGGGTAGAGCCAAGGTGATGCTCATGCTCTGACCACGTTGATACCTGTTTACACATTTCATTGACAAGAAGAAACTGTTTCCTGCATCTTTTAACATTAGACCTGGCAGATATCACATCCAGTGGCCAGGGATGACTCTGCTCCAGTCAGAGAAATGACTCTCTGCAATTGTTTTGGATTATCTGTGTAGAGTTTTGTAACAACAGACTTGCTCAGTTACCTTTCCTGAACCCAGTCTCCTTAAAGAGAGTGTTCTTTTAAAGCACAGATGCCAGCTGAGCCATCTGATGGGCAGAGAATGATGATATCAGCAGTATGTCTAGTACAGATACAGGGGTGTTTAGCATCGCCTTTTCTGGCACAGAAAGGGCTTGTTTCCAGAGTTTGAGGATTTTTTTTTTTAATATTTAATCTCTAATTTAGCTCAGTCATTAGTAAGAATGTTCTGCCAGTAAAAATAACTCTGAATAATCTAAAAATACATTTGAAAATGCTTTTAAATACACTAGCACTTACCATTGCTGACTTGTGGCAGCCAGTTTAGCTTTATTGGAAAACCAGTTGTTTTCCACTCTATTAATATTAATTTAAACTGGGTGTAACAGTGATTGCTTCTTAAACTTTTTAGCTACAGAGTTTATATCCAGAGATTCAAGTATGATGGTACTGTTATTGATTCCCACAAGAACCTGGATGGATTCAAGCAGAAAAGTGATGTGCTGTGTTCCATTAGTCTCTCACAATACTGGTGTCCCCTGTGCTACTTTGCTACTCCGTTGAAGTGCCAGCTCAACAATTGTTTCTAGTGGGTATCTTGCAAGGTCATCTGATAATGTTTTCAGACTAGAAGGTACATTCTTGGCAAAATATCAGGCTTAACTAGGTGATTGAGTTGTAGAGTTGTTACCAATTAGGTAAGGGAGAAGTGAAGGCAGAGGTGGAGAGTATCTATAATTTACCATGGAGGCTGCATATGAAGCCAGGTAACCCTAGACTTTTGTCCTGAGCCCACACACACATTCTGTTAGTTCTCAACCGTCTTAAAACTTGCGTAAGCAAGCATCTGTCCTTCAGAAATATACTGTGAAACACAATATTCAGTTGCTGAGCCTTTTTATCTCTTCACAGCAGATAGGCAGAAGAGAGTAAAAATAGTGCTTGGCAGCTCACTTCTGTTTGGGGACACGGAGTAAGTCTTTCAGAGTGTTATACCCTCAACAGAAATGGTCCTTTCTCTGTTGGTGTGTTTTTTACTTGCCTCTACATGTTTTAATTTTAACCTGCTGTAGAACATCTGGGCTTCAAGATAAAACAGTTCTTTTTTGGCTGTCTTTGTCGTTGTTCTTAGTATGCACACTAAAGACTTGAGCTGTTTACTGAACTGGCATTTCATAACATTTGTCTTTCACCAAAGACTTTTCTTCAAACACTATTTTATCTGAGATAGCAGTTACTAATTTCTGGTTACTGAGACTGGCTTTACTGGAGCACAGAGAAGTCCACAGTGTGAGGAAGATGTAGGTATAATTGCTACAAAGACTACAGAAATAGCTGAGTTCATGTCGATACCATAGATGGTAAATAAATTTGTTCATCTCCTTATGTTGGGAGCTCTCTCTGTGTACCAAAGCACCATTATTTTTAATTCCCTCATTAGAGCAATGCTTTGCTGCTTATCTCCCCCACTTACAGCATATTTTTCCATGCATCATACAGAAGAGAGGAGGGACAAATGACTTGGCAACAGGGGAAGCAAAGATGTTGAAAACTATAACAGCAACAAAAGCATTCTTCAGAAGCATCTTATTTTGGTAGTCTAGCGTTCCCGTATCTGTTCAGAGACTGCCTACATGATTGTGGTGTTACTTCAAATTCTTTGCAGTATGGTCAGTCAAGACTGTGTTGAAAATTAAATGAAAATCTACTAAGGAAAATAGAAGCATGGTGTAGATGACAGGCTAGGTGGGAGCTCACCTGGGAAGAGAAACCTACAGTAAAGGTCTTGCATTTCAGAGTATGAATTTTTCGGGCCAGCCTGATACACAGATGTCTTCTGCACTGGCCTCCCAGTGAAACACAGTGGATGTATAAGTTCATGTATATATCAAAAGGCACTTAGGGTCTGCTGAGGAGATTTCACAGTTACTATAAGACTTGAAAAAAATCCAGTGAGGTATGGTGGGTTATTTGGGGGTTTCAGTATGTATGTACCTCAGTGAATTCTGGCCTGGATCTGGTTTTCTAAGCAAACAAAGTATTCGGCATGGAACTACCAAAACATCAGTAATTCTTCCATTGGTGTTTTCAAAGTAGAGCAGCAGTGTTTGAGTACAGTTACTTATGTGGTCAATTTTCAGTGTAAAACTCGCCTTAAAAATTTCAAAGAAAACTGCTGGCATCCTTTGAAAAGCACAGAAAACATGTTTTCTGGGGTATGAAAGAGCTATTGGTACTTAGTGATGTCATTATGTGGCTTCTGCTTGTTGAAATGTTTCTTCAAAACTGCAGATGAATTTTCTCAGTCTTTTATTTCATTCAGTGTATGAACTTCATTGCTTCTCGGTTTGGTTTTTTTTTAGGGATAATAATACATATAGTGTGGTGGTATTGTATTAAAAAACCCCAGCAACTTACTAGCTTTTATCAAATGCTGTAGTACATTATTTGATAGAAACTAATGCCTTTGTCTTCTGTATGCTTCTGAATGGTAAGCTGGAGTATTCCAGTTTTGTATCCTTAATTTCTATGTGATCTGTGAATTGGAGGAAGCATGAACCATGCAGTTAGACTTATACAAAAGTCTTGTTCTCTGTGTTTTGTGGAGGACTGGGACAGAAGGAGAAGAGTTTTATTCTTCACATGCAGAATACAGTTTCCAGCTTTAATTTATGTTTGTTTCTTTGGTAGGATTTTTCCAGTTAAAGATGTACCTGCAGAGCCTGAAGCTCTCACAAACTGGCTGTATCAACGATTCATTGAAAAGGAGGACCTCTTGACACATTTCTATGAAACAGGTAGGATGATATCTGACAAAGAGAATTGTTCTTTGCTAATGACTTTTCTTACAAGGATCTCAAAATGGTGTAAGAATGTGTAAGCATTCTTCACATGAATACAGGAGATATAATATTTACTACTTTTTATGTAGCAAAGAAGTGTGATTAAAAAATTATCTATGAAAGGTGAATTACCTGAGTAACATTAGAATTAGGGTAGTGTTTCAAAACTGTCAAATTCAAAGCAGATCTAAGGAAATACTTTTTTTTTTTTCCTGCAGTAACATAAAACTCAGCTGTGAACCTTGCTACCATGAGATTTTATGGAGTGGAATAATTTAGCAAGATGCAAAGAGGTAGTGACCATTTAAATGTATAGTAAAAGTATTCAGAGCTTATGTTAAGTTTGGAGGGGATATAAAACCTTCGGGGTTCAAAGTTTTTGACTAAGAAGGATTAAATAATATCCTTGTGTGAGGCAGGTTATTTTATCTGCTTAGTGTGGCTGTTTAGCATGTTCCTCTGACACTTGCTGTTAGAGAAAGCTGATCAAAATTATCTGCAGGTCTATTCCAAACCCATAGTCCTCTTCTGTTTCATGTTAAACTAAACCAAAAGTTGCTCTAATTGGAAGGGTCTGTGAGAATGACATCACACAAAGTCTGTGGAGCCTTGCTCTACAACCCTGTGCTGTCAGTACTGGCCTCCTTGCTGTGGGGATCACTTCTGTCATCATAAACTTTCAATGTTAATGGATCAGTGCAATTTGAATAAACTTAGGACATTAATAGCATTACTTAAGGGATACTGGCAAATGTGATTTAAAATATCAGGTAAATATTTTGAAACTGTAGCTGGAGAAGTTTCCCCAAGGCTCTTTTTTTCCATCCAGTTGATACTGAAGTATGTTATCTGCCCTCCAGTGGGGAGGAATTGAGAAAATGTGTTCAGGATAAAAAATAGAGGAATTCATCACAATAAAAAAAGAAAAACAAAGTCCAGAGAGGAAAAAATTGAGTTTTATTTCAATATACAGGCAAGGAAGTTTATAAAATATAGCCTGTCTCTAAAGGAAAATATTCTCTTCATTAGCAAATCACAGTTGTTGATGGAGGAAAGTGTTCAGTCTTGCAAATCAGCTGAGTTTAATATTCCAGGGTGACTGTGTTAAACAAAGATGCTGATTCTATCAGATGATTTATTGCAAAGGCTGCTTTAATTCAGTTTTGAGTGCTTAATTTGTCAATCAAAATGTTTAAAAAGATTAATAGAATTCTTTAACAACCTGGAGATTTATTTTGTTTTATGAAATTCTGCTGTCACTCAGCTATCATTGATGGCAAGAGTCAGACCTGCTATATAAATTGCATCCAAATGTATATATTGGACTTTATTAGACAAATAACTTTGTGAGTATCTTTAAAAATACAAGTGTAGTCCATACATTTTAAAGAATTATTGTTTTTAAGACATTATTTTATAAATACCATTGAAATTAGTCAGATCCGGAAAATCTAACTAGTCCAGAATTTCAGAGAGTATAATGAATATAATCAGATTTATTCATGGAAATGTACTTCCAAAATGGGATAATTGGTTATAATTTGCCAGTGTAATCAGTATGAATTAATAAGACATGTTTTAAATGTAAATTCTATGACATGGACCTTATTAGGCATAAATTAGCATAATTTAAAGTTACTGCCATTTATGAATGAAGTTGAGAACTTCCTTGCATTGCTTTTGTTGGCCTACTGGAAAAGTGTTTTTGGAAACCCCCTGGAAAAGTCCTGAGGCTGAATGTGAGGGGAATCCCTGAAGCTACTCAAGAGCCCTCTTTGTACTGATCTATTATATGGTCACAAGTTGGCATGGTTTTAAGACTTAGTGCTGTTTCAGCCTTTTGATTTTATTTTATTCTTATTCTTATTTTTTTCTTATTTTAAAATACCCACTGCTTAGGAACGTGTCTCTGTTCATGAAGCTTATTTCATAAAGCTGGAATAACATTTAATGCTACATGAAACTTTAAAAGTTTTCATTGACAGTATCATTAGTAGGAATATATTCTTTTGGCATATTTTTATTTGGGAAGACAAAGAAACAAAGCCTAAAGCACCTTTTTCCTTTTTGCTATATTCTTAAGTGTTAAGAACTTTAATTGTCTGGGGAAAACCTGTAATATTAGACCTCTTGATATTAAACCCCAAAAAAAGTATATGCCTAAAATTTGAAATGAAACCATCTCATAATTTCTTACAGGTGTATTTTACACATTTCATTTATAAAATTAAAACCATTTAGGGTTAATAGCTGTAGGTGTAAGTAACAGACTCATATTTTAGCAGTTTGTAGGAAATTTGTATTGGCAAATTCTTGATTTCTCTGAAGTGTTCAGCAGGATAACCTTGAACATCACAGTAACGCAAGTGAGATTACATTTATCAGGACAAAAACACTTGGGGACTAATTAAAAAAAAAATTAAAAATGCAACTATAAACTAGGAGTAATTGTATACTGAAGTCATTGTGCTCCTCATTCACTATGAATCAGAATGATTTGGTTGGTAGGGGACCTTGAAGATCATCTAGTTCCAATCCCCCTGCAACAGGCAGGGACACCTTCCACTAGACCAGGTTACTCAGAGCTCCATCCAACCTGGCCTTGAACACTTCTAGGGATGGGGCATCCATAGCTTCTCTGGGCATTGTGTTCCAGTGCCTCACCACCCTCACAGTTCTTCCTAACATCTAATCTAAATGTGCTCTCTTTCAATTTGAACCCATTCCCCCTTGTCCTGTCACTACATGCTCTTGTAAATAGTCTTGCCCTGCCTTTCCTGTAAGTGCTCATAAGCCAACTGGTGTGAGGTAACTAAAGAAGTAAGCAGTGTCATCCTACAGGGCAACAGGAAACACTCCTCACTGTACCAAATCTGAAACCTCATCTGGACATTCTGCATACATGTCCATCATCCCTGTTTGAAAAATATGAATTGAACTGGGAAGAGGGAAAGATAATAGATGCCAAGATGATTAAGGGGAAGGAGTCATCATTTCTGTGAAGGACAACTGAAAGTACTTGGCTTGTCTCAGCTGGGAAAGTGAAGGATCAAAGATAGGAGTTGACTTGGGAGAGGGGAAAGAGACAGTTGCCATCTGTATGTACCAAAGAAAAAGGAAAGCTATTTAAACCAGAAGTCATTGTCTGTAC
The DNA here is from genome assembly GCF_025592945.1 of Manacus candei. Classification (NCBI taxonomy): domain Eukaryota; kingdom Metazoa; phylum Chordata; class Aves; order Passeriformes; family Pipridae; genus Manacus; species Manacus candei. Next base: position 20,164,451 of record NW_026138065.1, on the reverse strand, counting down.
AGAAAAACCAATGGGCCTTAGAAGTACAAATGCAGTGTAGAGTGGACAAACAGAACCTTGCCGTGGGAATAAATGATGTGGCACATCTGCCCATATGTGAAAATGTATATCACTGAGAGGGGTTTTTTTAGGCTTTTTCTTAGTTAGTTGGTTTTGGTTTTGTTTTTTGGTTTTTTTTTATTTAAGAGCATTCATGGAGGAAGAAAAGCTTTGTCTTAAATGCTTGATTGCAGTTCCTTCAGTGATTGCAAATGTGAAGCACAGAGATAAGTTGCTGATGACATCTAATTGCCCAAATTGTGTGGTTCCTGAGATTAAAAATTGACACTGCTGTGTCTTGACTCTTTTTGAATCATTAATTTCATGTTCTTCTGTGAGAAGTTGAGACTTCATAATGCTGCAGCAAATACATAATTTTCTCTGTGTATTTAGAGTTTTTATATGCGCTGTTCAAGATGAACAACAACAAAAGTGGTTTGTATCATCAAGGCTTTGTGCATCTCAGTAAAATGTAAAACAAATTATTTGATATGCTGATGTAAATATATGCAAATAGCTCATAAAGCTATGATGTATTCAGACACATTTAATTTAGTGTTGCAAATCAGAAGAAGCCAAAATATGGAAAAATTAAATTTTATTATTGTCAGCTGTATCTCTTTCCACTCTTTCCCATCTAAGCAAGCATTTCAGTAAAGTATTTCTGGAAAACTCCATGGCAAATTACAATGTTTCCTTAGTCTGTATGACTGACTGGCCAGTGAATGTTCAAACAACATGTGGAAGCTGTTGTTTAAAAAAGTGTGTGTGTTTATCTGTGTGTCTTCAAGAGGAACCTCAAGAATGTCTGTGTGTTACTTCTTCACAGTATACAAACCCATCACCGGGCAACTGTAAAATTTGATATGGAATCCATTCAATTTGATCATACAGATATTAATAAAACTTCAAAAATAACACAGAAAACTTAGTTGACAGTCAGATCTCCCTGCAAACATTGAGTACAATGAGGACTGCTGCTTCTAAGAAATGCTTTGAATTTTATGCTTAAAGTTTCTAAGGAAATGAAAATTTTTCTTATTGAGGGTTTGGGTTTGGTTTTGGTTTTTGTTTTTTTATTTTATTTTATTTTATTGAAGATAAACAGTAATACTGGAGAATCTTTCACAAGTTTTAACAGCACAGCACATAAGAAACTAATTACTCATTTGTGGGCACTGTTGCTGGGACAAGCAGTGGTGGTAAAGAGTTGTGCACTAAGGCTGTCGTTCCTGTACAGGAGCATTAAATGTGTTTTCTTTTCTCTTGTAGGAGCTTTTCCCCCACCGAAGGGTCAAACAAAAGCTATTTCTCGGGAGATGACCCTCAGTAACCTGTGGCTAGTTGGCATACAATCACTTGCATTTTTGTCAGGCGGTATGTGGTACTGCATCTTTCAGTATTTGTACCATTGCCTATTTTAAAAGTGGAATGGGACCTGAGGACACAATGGGAATCCAGGCTCTTGCAAACGAGTATCATGTTGTATGTGCAAATGTGAATATTCAAGAGTAAAGGAAAATACTGGACGGACTTTTACCTCTCTTTGAGGGAATTTTAAACTCCACTAAAAGTGAAGATCAGTAACATAGTGACCTGATGATGTATTATTTTAAGAATTGTCTGTATTTTTAAAAATGTATACTCTCACCCACACTTAAGCAAATTCAGCATTTGGACAAAAGGTGCAATCGTACAACCACCGTAGAAGAATGTCTGTGGCAAGAAAGCTTTGTCACCACAAGTATTTCTTGGCATGTAGTTAGAGCTCAGAAAATTCAGCAACTTGTCTCTTCAGTAGTGTGTACAACATTGGTGTGGTAGAGATTCCTCATTTGCACAACTTGTACTTTATTGCAACTCATTGTGCTGGAGTCAAAGATACTCGACAGAGCTGGTGGTGGTATCTTTTTGGCTACACAGTCAGCAGTTGTTGTACTAGATACATTGATCTAAACCCAAGACCCAAATAAGATCTAGTGTCAGGTCTGTTTTGTGAGGAATTGGTCCTCAAAAATGCATTGCAGCATTGTAGTGTGATTAAAAGCTATCCACATGTGATTAATCAGCCCATCCCTGCTGTGGTCTTACCATCAGCTCTCCCAGTTCCGTGTGCTACCAGTATCTCGTATTGTGAGGAAACTTGGAAAATATAAAGTCACTTGGTTAATTTTCCCTCTTTGTTCAGAATGCTTCTCAGTGATTGTCATCAGTTTTGAAAATGCACTTTTAAAGGTAAAAATACAGTGAAGGAAAGACATTAAACTTAGGGAATAGAAGAAAGCTTTATTTGTCACACATTGGAAGCCAGAGCGATTCGAGCTGTTGCTGAAGGTCTGCTGGTGTTGCTGGGGATTTTTAGCCACCTTTGTATTTTGTATACTGCAGTCCAACCAAGGTGACCTTTGAGTGGTTTATAGAGGCCTTTTTCTCCCTGCTAATTGCAACAGCGCTAAATATACTTGTGGGAGAGTTTTTAAATAATTCAATGCCAACCATCTTAATGTTTTGCTAAGGAGTAATAGAAGAAAAACTAGTTTCTTAAAAAGAAAATATAGGTATAATTGCTATCATAAATCTATAGGAAGATACTACTGAAAAAAAAGTATGGTAATTATTCTGAATAACTACATGGAGGACAGTATTAATTAGCTCACCATTGTGCTAAAATCTTACTGAAAGAAGATGAGTTGAACTGAAGGGCAAATGGGAACAGAAGACACTTTCAGATGTGTAGCACAGGATACTTTTGAAAGGATGCCTGTGATGTACAGCCTTACTTCTGGCAGGTCTGGTTGGCATTGTGTTTATGTGATTATACAGAGATTTGTGAGAACTGTTCCTAAAATAAAACTAATCTGTCTAAATACAAGCAGGGTAGCCAGAACTTCAGATGTTGGCATACTGCCTTTTACAGAGTAATTTTGTTGAGAACAAAGTAAGCCCTCAGTAGTTTTGGCTCTGAGCATGCAATATTGATTCCCCTTCTCACTCCCTCTGCTGCTACATGAATCACAGTAGGTGGTGTGCAGCATACAAAACCTAGCCAGTGTTCCCTTTCTGTGGGGGAGCAAAGAGCATACCAAAACACGAGGCAATGCCAATTTCCCCAGCTTTGTGGAAAAATACTTTGTCAAATATGCCACCCCTGTCCTCACAAATGTAGCAGCATGGCTGCACCAGTGCAGCCTGGAGGCAAAAGATATTAGTTGCCAATAGCTTCATTGTTTAAGGCAAGATGCTATTTCTAAATAGCATCTCTTTACACCAGAATTCTGGTGTAATGTAAAATCCATTAAAAAGAGGTAGGTATGCCCTGACAGGGAGGCAGTCTGAGGAGTATTTGTTTTTTTGTGTTGCTCTTGCTAAAGTCCAGCTGATGGAATGAATGTATTTAATCTGCTATTTTACAGGAGGGTGTTGGGGCAGCCCAGCATCATTACCCTGTAAGTGGTTATTTCTACTGCACATGGGACTGAATCTTTAAAACTGCAAAACACAGGTGGCAAGCTGCTTATTCCTGTCCTCCACCAGGTAGTTTGATCAGAACCACAGATGGCCGTAGTACAGCTCGTTTTATTTTGAGCTAGGACAGACTGGAGTGATATAAAAAGGGAAGTTTATATAAGCAGATTGCACAGCAGTTACTCACATCAGGAGATTGTTCTTTACAGACGCTGTGAACTCCTTTTAAGAGCATCTTGTTTTTTCAAAAGCAGTATTTTTATTTTTTTCCCAGTGGGTTGCAGTCAATAGCGAGTGTTCAGGTGCTGCCTAAAGGAATTAGTAATGCGCAATAACGTTTCAGATGAGCATTTGATTTATCTGGTCCTGTTCGTTTTCAGTTTGTTCCTCTATAGTTCTTACTTTGTTTTCAAGCACTGATTTCAGTTGTTTCAGTAGGGTGAGTAAATAGTATTTAGGTCCTAGGCTTCTTTCCTGCCTGCACTGGAAAATGTGAAGAGCGCCTGACTTGTGTCTCCTCATGGTTGAGTTGCTGTAGGTGACAGTGGAACAAAACCATTGTTAAGCAACTCCAAAGTACCCTCCCAGCGTGATCTTGGATGCTGCTTCATGAAGAGAATAAATTGGATTGAAGTTTTGCTGTGAAGGGAAAAACTGAAGTGGATACAATGTCTAGGAAATTCTGTGCTATAAATACCGTGCTGGTCCAGACTGTGTGGAGCTTAGCAGGCTACTTTGTAAAACATGAATTCCTGTCGGTTGCAGTTCAGTTCTACCTTCTGGCAGTTGGCTGGTGTTATGGATGTAGAGGGCATTTTGCTGCACCATCCATGGGGCTTCCTCCTCTGGAGAGTTCAAAATGCGTTTGATGGAAATTATGTTAGTGAACCATACAGTTGATCACAAATGAATATGACTCTGAATTTATATTAAGGGGAAAAATAATAGAAAAATGTATAAAATTATCAAGAATGAAAAATTCACAGAAAAGAGTGCTATCTGAAAGCTGTTGCACACAAAGTGAGAAGAAAGCAATTTGAGTGTATTGCAAATAAAGGTGATTCTCTGCCAGGGTTGCACACAAAACATCTCTACATTTCTACATTTAATTGTTCATAAACAAGTTGTTACAATTGAAGTTATGTAAGTCCTCATGGTTTAGCTTTGCTGCTCTTTGAATTCTCATTATGTGAAAAGCATCTACCCATCCACATAGAGCAGTGTTTCTTCAGTGCCCTGGGGTGAGTGTGCCTTCATTATGGGTGTACTTGGACTCCATGTATGGTTCTGTCTAGTTTTGCAACTGTGGTGTCTCTTGCAGGAGGGATTTTTATTTTAAGTTGCTCTCACCAGATGCTGAAAAATGAGATTTCAGTTTGACTCGCTTTACTGGAAAATTAAAAGCTTCCCTCTCCCTCCTCCACCCCCACCATCAAAAATAAGATGCAAAAATCGTATTGCAGTGAAAATACAGGCATCACTGTGGTACTGTTCATTATTCACTTGGTTTGCAAATGATCTAACTTTTTTTTGTCTGACACTGCCATAAAGTGCTGTTAACTTTTTTCACCTGTTTGTACAAGACAATAACAGATACCGATCACTGTGTGTGACAGGATTCAACTGCTCCGCTTTGCCTTGACAAAATTTTGGGACCAAAGGTACTTAAAACTGGGATTTCCAAATCATGAGCCCAGGGTTGGGTGCATTCTCTTGACAGTCAGCTGGAGACTTTGTGGTGATCTGAAACAATCACATTAAATAATTATACATCTGGGATTCAGTATTGTTTGGAAATAATGGAGCCATATGAAATAAAGGGTTGTTTTGCAAAATTGCATATTTGATAGTTTTTACACTTCTTTAAATAAAACTCAAAACAACAATTGGAAGAGCAAATGGAAACTGTACTCTGGTTTAAAATGTCTGCATACATTATGAATGCTTCTGAGCAGCTCTACTTCTTCTGTAAAAACTGTAGACTGCCTGGCTGTGATACAAAATAAGTCATTGAAAGGATTCTATGCATTTTAAAGTTAGACCTTTTATTTTATCATGGGATAATGAAGTAATTATTCACTGAACAGCTGTCCTATTAAAGTGAGTTAGTTCCTTAAAATTACTCTACCATGATGTTCATATTGTATGATGAACAGAGTTTTTTTTGTACCAGTTATTTTCTCCTCCAGTTTTCTCCTTCCCTCCTGTGTTACCTGTGTTTTTGTTTCATATGATAAAAATGGATGCAGAAGCCTGGAGGGACTGTCAGTGGTTCTGCAGAGGGTTGGTCATGTTTGGAATTATTTTGCTGAATTTATTTCATTGGATTTTTTAATAAGATCTTTTCAGCAGCCAAGATGTCTTTCAGAAATGTAGACAAATACCAGAAGCAGCATTTCTATGTGAAGATTATTAGGTTTCTTTTCCTTCTTTTTTGTGTGTGTGGTTGATTTTTTTTTTCAAGATTATTTCATATACTTCTAATCCTTAATAGGTTAGATGATTTTCTTTGGTTATATTTATTGTGCTTATAACTAATAGACACACACCCTTTATTGTGCTTACCATAAACACAACAAATAGTAAAATAACACTTTGGTTCACTACACAGCTGCAGTGTTAATTTGTGATAGATAACATTGTTTATTAGAGCATTCATAAGGAAGGACACAGAGACAAATGTTTCTATGCCAGAAGTGGTAAGGGCAGGAGTGTAGCAATAGGGAAGAGAGGGGAAAGCAGCTTCTGCAGCCCCGCCCTCACTCACTCCAGCGCCCTCTGGAAGCTGTGCCGGTGCTCAGGCTGCGTAATTTCTCTGCAAGTCACTGTGTACCAATGAATCTTTAAATTTCTGAGTTGAGGGCATGCCAAGAGCAGAACCTGAGACCCCATTGACCCTGCATTACCACCATCCTAAAATGATGTGACTCCAACCTCGTTGCGAGCAAGTCCGTAATTACTGTGAGATACGTGTATTTTTAAAGAGTGGTCTGTTTTTAAGCAGCTCTAGCTAGGCAAAGCAATATCAAGTGGAACAGCACCATTCATTCTGTGGCCCTGGCATCTCTCCCTAACAGTAGCTCTTAGCTCCATGTCACCTTTTGTGTTAACTGCTGGTCTACAATACTGCAATGTGTAATAAAGGAAAAAGGAACTCCTTGGAGCATCATGAGACATCTTGCACAATTTCCAAAACAGCGCCATGGTTGTAGTGACGTCTACCTCTTTGTTTCCCTTCTGGGTTTTGTCTTGTTTTTCTGTGTGGTGTTTTTCTGTGAGGGGTGGGGGGAATCGGGGAGTGGGAAGGAAAACTTGAAATCTCAATATTAAGACACTGGTGGAGGATCCAGTGCTTACCAGCGGTGTTGTCATATTGAAAAAGCCATTGTTTTTAATTCCTGCCTAGTATGAAATGTTTGTTTTAAAAAATCCTTCCTGCTGGAAAGAAAAATGTATTTTTAAAAAGAAAAAACATCCCTCTTTTGGCTATGAGAATGTCAGCTGTATGAGTTGTGACCATATCATGACATGCTGATCAGATAAATAAATTTTTATCTCTCAGGACTCTATTGTATTTTTACTGTTCTGGTAACTGTCACAGCTTTTCTGAAAGGATGCTCTTCATTTATAAATATCACTAATTTCAGCTGAGACAACAAATAAAAAAGGTCGTGTCCTTACTCTGGTTTACAAAGAACCATTTCGTCTTGGTTTAGCAAAAGACCTTCATCCTGTGAAAGATACTGAATTCACCCTGGGAAAGGTACTGAAAGCCTTGCTACAGGTAAGCTTAGGGCACAGGGGAATTGCTGCAGTTCAGTTCCAGTTCCAGGTGCTTCTCCCCCTTCTTCTCCCCCTTCCTCCCTGAGGGCTGCTGTGAGCTTTCTCTAAAACAGAGGTGCAGAGAGTACGTAACTTTCTAGGTGATTGTAAAGGGGAGGCTCCTTTTGAAAGAAGTTGCAGAGTAAGGGGCAGAACGGAAGAATGGGGCTCACTGTGTGTCACCAGTCCAAAGTGTGGATAAAAATGGGCACCTGAGGTGGTCAGACATGTTACATGCTGCAGTTATTTTGATCTCGAAAGTAAAGAGAAGGTATCTCCTGTAAAAAAAGGCTTTCCTGTTAATATCTTTATATGTCTTGAATCTGTTAGTACTTAAACTTCCCATATGTCTTTAGGTTCTGTGTGGAATAAGGAAGAAGTCTCTTGGTTTGGTTGTCCTTTCTAATGTCAGTCTGGTTTTGTACCAAGTTAGCCAGCTGGTTTGCCTAAGACTTCTCCGTGAGTTTGGAGAAGTGATACATCAGGAATTTCAGAGCAGCTAGTGGTAGCATCTAGTGCAGCTGTATAAAGGCTACTGATATTTTTGCTTAAAAATAAATCATAAAGTTTGTTGTAAATGACATTATTGTGCAAGTATTAAAGTCTGACAAGAACAGATAGTGAATTTATGAGCACTAAAGTGGTAAGGAGCTCCCTGAATGGTGATGACATGATTTTTAAGTTTACCTTGGAAAACTGGGAAAGTTCCAAAAACGTGGATGTTGTGACAGGGATCAATAAGATCAAACTCTAGGTCTATGCAGTGAGTAAATAATAAGCTAACCTCAGTAAGGCCCCTCTACATGGCTTTGGGAAAAAACAACTCTGGCTTTGCTAAACAAACCTACAAGACTAAACTCGATGAGATGGCAAATGTGGCTGATTATTGTATGGCAGAATTGATTATTGTATGACAGAGTATAGTTGAGGGTTTTGTAATCTCACTTGAGAATCTGAAGGGGAAAAACTAAAAGGTCAATTTATACTAAATTACTTTTGGAGAGGAAGTTTTTCATTCACAGTGGACTAATTCTGCAGATCTGTTCAACAATGTACAGTATTTTCATAAATGACATGAAATAAAATACAATTTTTTTGATCTACTAATTTGTTATTAATGAGGACAAGTTGCTGAGTGGCCCAAATTACTCAGTAAAGTGTGTGTTTGATACTAACCAAAAGGAAGGTTCATCTGGCCACAAGGAATAGATGTCTCCCAGGAAGAGAAATTATCCCAGAAGATACTGACATAGAAATAAATAAAAGGGCAGATTTAACCCTTTAAGCAAATAGACCAAGTAGGAGCAGAGAGTAGTAGGATTTCCCTCTGCGCATTAGTGAGACCGTATTTTGAATATAGACTCAAAATGGCTAGGCAAGATGGAAGAGAAGAATTTCTAAACCAATGTTTCCCTCCCAAGAGTCTTGTTGTTTCCAGGCTAGGTGTAGCTGGCTGGCTTTGAGCTGAAATAAAACACTGCTCAGTCTCTTAGCAAGGTTTTCTTCACCTCTGAGGGGTGGCTGGCTGCTCACTGCTCCTTCCAACTGTTTCCTGTGGTGGAACTGCACACTCTCAGCTCTGAGCTATGGCTCTCTAACTCGTTGGCTTGCTACACTCTGGACCTTCTTTTTTTCGCCTTTGCCCCACAATCTTAGTTGGTTTTTATCCACTCAAGGAGCAGACACCATCACACAAGACGCTAGAAGCCCAAACTTCAGGTTCAGATGCAATGGTGTTAAACACTCCTGCTGATTAATTTCTGTCTCACCCTCAGCAAGGCTGTTCCCTTTGTCTTGCACACATCTCTCGTGAGGAGGAGGTGACAGGTACAGCGGTGCTGTGAAACCCACAGCCTGCCATGCTTTCCCCCAAGGTGAAGCTGCTGCGTTTTCTTCTCCCTCCACACTTTTAGAAACACCGAAGATGCTTTTGTTGTTGTTCTTGTGTTCCCCTATCTCTGTGTTTCTCTTAGGCTGACACGGTGTCTTGCTCATCAGCAAGTATTTGAAGGGAAGAAACCCAGAACTAGTAGATAGGGACTGTCCTTCTGCACCTCTGTCTTTAAGTGCACAAGATGTGCATCCAGGAAAAGAAATAAAACTCCCTCCACTGGACGAGACGGTAATTTTCCTGCATTGAAAATGGCAAACTTAAAATCTGTAGAACAGAACTGATGGCTTGGGTTTGGTTTTGGTTTGGTGTTGGGGTTTTTTTGCCACTGCTCTGACTAAATACTCTCTTGCACCTGGCAAAAGTAGTGGAACATTTTATATGCAATGCTCTGCTGTTACACCACAGCCAGTGACTTAGAGGACCTCGCCTGACAAGCGCAATTTTAAGAGCCTCCAGAGCTGAACCTTGTATCCTATAACTAGGGTGGGGTTGTTTTTTGAGGAAGGTTCTAAGCCAAAACTAACAACAAAAATAGATATAAATAGTATTTAATATTTAGTAGAGTCTTAAAACTAAGCTCTGTTAATTGCCCACAAGCCTGCAGTAATATTTGCTGAAATAATGCCGCTTAACTAGTGCTGGATTAGTTTCTGTCAAATAAATTTTCTCCTGCTTCTGTTTATTCCAATATTCAGTACTGACTCCATTGTCACTTAAGATTGTAGCTGATGGGTTTTCCTACTCCAGCAATTCCCGTACAGTAACACTGATAAGGTGGGGTTTGATGTTTTGTGTTTGCACTGCAGCTGTTACCGAAACGTTCAGAACATCAGTGTGTTCTGCAGGCAACTAAGTATTTGCTAAGTGGACAGAAGGACATGCATTTGAGGGCAGTTACTTAAGGTTGCCTGTAATACCTGCCACCGTGTGCCCCTTACACAAGTCTCTCTGTTGTGCTGAGAGAAGGATCTAGATCAAGATCAATTTTTAGCATTATTCATTGAATAAAACTCACACACCAACACAAACTAAAAGATCCCAAACTGAGCCAATTAAAGCTACAAAGGAAATCTGGAAAAATTTAGTTAAGTGAAAGAAGAGAGTCTAGACTGCTTAGTTTATCTAAGAGTTAAGTAAAATACCATTATGTTCTGTACAAATCAGGTGTACTCATGGAATCCAGTTGGGAAAAAATTACTAAATATGCAGCAGTTCAGTGCAGAATAAAGCCAAGCTCAGGATGAGGAAGGGAGGGAAAGCCCCAGCTTGGGCATGTGTTTGGTTCTCCATTCCTCAACTCTTGAAATCAGAACTGTTGTCTTAAATATTTTATTACAGAGCTGAAATAGAAGTAGATACTATTTAGCCTAATTACAGTGGGAGGTTGTGACCTACATTATGCAGGTAACAAGACTAAATAATTGATGGGCTTTGGCCCAAAAGTCTATGAAACTTTTAATTTTATTAGTAGCTAGATGGCAAGTTCCTTCTTTATGCTTTTACTGTCTCAATGCAGTGTTTCTATTTTCAGCTCTAGGCTTGCAAACCCTGATTTTACAAGAAATAGCAATAAATATAATGCTAATTTTTCAGAATACTTCTTAATTTTCATCTTTGAAGTAACTATTAAAGTACCTTTCTTTATTATGTAAACAGAGATGAATGGAGCTGCATAGAGAATCAGGCCCCAGATATGTCTCAGCCATTATCCTCACACCCAGAATAGCCAGGACAAGTGCCTCAGGGAAAAGTGTAAGGATCCCTGGAGTGGACAAGCCTTGTTATATACAGGAATTTTCTTCCTAACCCTTCCATTAGAAGTTGGCTTATATTCTGGCCCACTGAAATTTATATTCCCTGATTTGTTTTGCTTTTACTTTGCCTCCTCAGTGTCAGGATTTGGGAGTTTTTTTGTTGACCTGATGATTTTTGAGCTTTGGGAGGTTAATGAGTCCTGCAGGCCACTTAGAAGCTCTGTCAAAAGTCCACTTTCTTTCAGAAAAAGCTTCATTCTTTATAAATGTTCTGTTTTCTTATTGATTGATTGTTCTCTGTTGTGTTATGAGAGGTTTTAAAAAAAACAAACTCTGATGTAGCTTTTTTTTTTCCTACCTTTCCTCGTTTTATATACTTCTGTCAGTCTACCATGACTGAGTATTTCTCTGAACTATTTAAATTGCTGTTCTTGTTCTGGTAGATCCATCACCTGCATAGTTAAGTTCCTTCTGATTTTTATTATAACATTCAGAGAATTGATTGCCCTATCAGTATAATTTATTTAAATACTTATCCATACAGCTTGATGGTGAGAGGATTAGATTTATTAATGGATTAGTGATTTCCTGACTCTAGTGACACATATAAATCAAACAATAAATATGTTAGCAGCTACAGCCAAAAAAAAAAAATCTGCCAATAATTTTCTATTTCCTGCATAAAAAATGCACACATTTGGATTTATTGCGTAGTGAAGAAGACTAAACAGATAAAGCTGTTCTGTAAGGTAAAGAGAGAGAACAGGGAAATTGCTTCCTTGATCCTAATGTTCAGGTTAAGTTTTATAAGCTTCTGCTGGTACCTCCCTGAAATCTCTGAGATTCAAGGAGCTGTTGTAGAAGCCAACATGCTGCTAACCTGAACCAGAGCCACCGGTCAAGAGCTCTTTGGGGAACAGCTCTGTCTCCCTAAAGGATCTATAAAAAGTTGCCCTCTGATTTTTATTTGTGGCCCTTCTTGTATGTTATATATATATATTGGTTATATGAAAATAAATACAAAATATTCAGTCAAGCCAAAGAATCAGGATATGGAGAAACTCCATACAACCATGCAAAAGGCTCCTGACCTTTATTTTCTGGTTTGCATCTCTCTCTCTAGCACTTTGTTTTGTAAAGAGGTGTTGTATATGCTGTGTATGGTAATGCAGGCAGCACAGCCAACCTGAGTGTATTAAGGGTAGATATCACAATGTCAGAAGTGCCACTTGTACTAATTAGTACAATCCTGACTAAGAACAGTTATATGACTTTATTTTTGATGAGCACAAGGATTATGGAAATTTAGATAGAACAATAATCTATTTTTATATGGTATTTTGTAAGCTCAGAAGATGAATCTGGAATAAGCTGCACAGTAAGACAGGCCAGAGCTGTAGCTAAATTATCAAAACTGCAGGAACAAAAAGTTCTTTACTTTACAGCACTGCATGGAAGTCTCCAGGTTATGGCAATAACCCTTACTTGGTATTGAAAGTATGTGTTACAGTGACAAGGTAATGTACAAGTGTGGCACCTACCTAGGAAATTAGTATTATAAGATTTTTTATTCATTTTTTTTAACACTTCAGTGTTCGCAAGTCAGAAGGGAAAGAAAATACATTTTGCTACTGGTTAATTATACTTAGTTCTTCTAATTGCTGCATCTTCTGCTGTTGAAGGTTAAGAAGGCTAAAACTGTTAAAAAGAAAAGTAACAGCAAAAAGGAGCTGTAGAAAACTGCAACTTTTAAACAAATCAGTCTTTCTCGATGTTACAATCTGACAAATGGGGTTTAAGCTTAATGTTTTAACTTCATCAGGGATTCTTTGGAGACATTTTGTGGTTGTAAGGAGTGAGATGCCCTGCCCGTAAGTTGGTCAATGAGTTGTCATTACTGTCTGTGGCACTGGATTAGAGAATGTCCCAAGGCAGCACCACCAGGTAGCAGTTTTACAGGCTACAGGCTGAAGGTGAACCAGAACAAACTCCAGCAATAAGGCTCCTTTGCATAAACCTGACAACTAAATAAGCTACAACTGAGAATCCATTTCGGGTTTTGTAATGTGTCCTGTCGTGATTGGGCTTGCATTGATTTTTAATTATGATTTGTATAAAAATAATTAAAAATTCATTCTTACATAATTTTAAAGCATTGTGCCTTTGTGAAGGGACTAAATGTTGTTAATCCAAAATACTTTATTGAGCACCTCAATCTTTCAGAATCAGGATACAAGATAGCACATAGACTTTCTTCCTAGAAAGAACAGGGTATTTCAATTTTTTAAAAAAGGAAAATGAAAACAAACCCACTCCATGTTTCTTTGAAATGGGAACCTATGTTCTTAGATCCCTGCTGTCAGTATATGCCTCAAAGATGAAGCTGAGTGTCAGTTCCTCCAGGCCTGGTCCTGTGATGATGTTCTTAGGGCTAAATTAATGACCAAGCACTGAGGTACTTGCAGGAGCCTTGGGCAGGTGTTTCCGTGAGGAGTGAGAGTTGACTTACATGCTTATGTAAAATAAATGTTCTCTGTATGGAAAGTCTCTGCACTGAGATTTGCTTACTCTCTTTCCTGCCTTGTGTGCTGACAGCTGGTAATTAAATCAAACATCAAAGATGGTGTCTCCTCTTTGCCAGGAAGACATTTGCATTGCTGAAAAACTGGAGGCAGACAAAAGCAAATCAGTGGGAAAGTCAAAACAACTTTTTACATCCTGAGAGATGGGAAAGGGGACACATAGCTTATAAAGGATCATTAAATCACATTCAGAAAGGGATGGGGATAGAAAGCCAGCTTGTTTCTTCCACCTGGGATCTGTCCATAACTACAACCTAGCCTGGAACTTGCAACCCACACTAGGTTAAGTGGGTAAGCCCAGCATCTACAGTTTGTCAGCTTAATATCTGCCTTTGAAAGTCTCCAGGATTGGGTTCAGAAAAATAAAGTGTGACTGTTTCTCCTGTCCTTACAAACCTTTATAAATTTTTCCACTTTTCACACTTTCTATCACTGTTTTTATCCCTGCCTGAGCAAAGTCACATATATTTTTAGGATGACTGGATCTCATGAGGGCACCATCTCCTTGGATAGGTGATTCAAAAAACTGGCACATTCTGGTAGGTGCCTGTATTCCAGTACATTTTCCAGGGAGGTGAAAAGATAGTGAAGTGCACCCCACTATGCTACATGAGCTGGTTGCATTGTTTGCAATACAAACATTGGTGTGGACAAAATGTTTTTTGGTGATTAATTTTAGCTGAGAATGTGACATTAATGTCAGAAGTTAACTTGGGTGTGATTTAAATTGTGCTGGTTTCAGTCAAGTTAATCCCCATGGTACTAAAAACTGGGTGATTTAACTTTTGGATTGCTGTTTCATGCCCAGGATCCTGTTTTAGGTTGAAAACAAGAAGTTTAAGAGCATGTGGAAAAACTGAAGTTTAATGTAAGGGATAAAATTATGGTTTCAGCTGTGCATAAGGCTTTAGGCTGCTCACTGGCTATTGTTTATTCTTTGTAGTCCAAAGAGTTGTCACAAACATAATTGCACAGGCCATCCTGTCTTGACTTTGGGCAAAGCCCACTGTTTCCTTAAGATGATAAATCTCTGCTAAAAACATCCTAAATGCAAAATCCTTCTGGAAATTATCTGCCACAGCTAGAGAGAAACTTGCTATTTCTCTCTAATTTTCATTTCAAGGTTGGAGAACATTTCTTAAAAAGCATCTTGTAGCCACCAGCTGCACCTGGATTGCTCAGTACCCTCTGTGTGAATAGTGCAGCCTGACAGTATTACCTGGCCTGTTGTGGTTCGGCAGAGGCTCAGCTACCTCAGTCCTTCAGGACACTTCCAAATTGCATCACCAGGGGAAGTTTCCAGTACCAAAATGTTAAGAGTACTTCATCCCCTCCAAAAGGAGATATATAAATAAGAGGATTATTACATCTGTGCTGAGATTTTTGGACCTGACTTGTTTGTTATATAAGATCTTTCAAACTGGTTGCTGGCATTAGTTTTCTCTGGTGATGTAGCAGATTACTAATTATATTACATTCGCCTGATCTCTGGTAGATTTGTTAAACTGACTAACAGCCACATTTACGATTTAGGCCTGGGCTTCTGGGGCATTGGTTTAGCATCAGTACCACTTGCTGTGCTGTGCTGGCCTGTTCCAAAAAGGAATTCCTCAGACCGGTGGCTGCAGGATCATGAGCTGCTGCTCTCAGTGACTGAGAGATTTTACAATAAATGTTTCAGCTAAATAGCCAGTGAGATGCTGCTCTCTTATCAGCCTTACTTTCTCATTGCCCACATGTTGTCCTAGAGCTGGGGAAGAGCTCTGCTGACAGCATTCCCTCTGGATTTTCAGCTGAGTAATGGCTCACACTTAAGCCTCACACGAGGAGAAAGCTCCCTTGCTTATCTCAGGACTGCACCGGTAAAACACAGAAAGTAAAGAGGTGGAAAGGTGCTTCAAGGTCATGTCACAGACCTACCAGAAAGACTTAGAAAGCTATTTAGAGATTGCAATTTGCTTTAACATTTACATAAAAGTGGAAAGAAAAGGCTATAAGTGCATGTGTGGCAAAATGAAAAAGAAGAATGGCATTTACAGCTGCTTAAAGTGAAGAGTAAACATGATGTGAGAGATGGATTGCATTTTTGCACTGTACTGGAAAGTCTGTTCTTCCAGCTTTATAAAACATTAATTCTTATGTTTTTATTGTAAGTCATTCAGGTAGTAGAAGAAGCATTAGTTTTGTATAGAGCAAATGTTAGGACTAGCAAATGTGTTGAGGTTTAATTCCTGTTTTCTGTTGTATAATGGCCTTTTTTCAACAAAAGATGTATCAGGGAGGGAGTGAATTTCCAAGTAAATGCCCAAGGCTGAAGCTGGGCCAGCTGATTGCCTCACTTGGGTGAGATGCCCTGGGCTAGAGTACTGTTCAAGCACAATCTCTCAAACCAAGTCACCTCTACATCACTGGGCAATGTTTAAAACACAGTCTGCAATCAGCTCCTGGTGCTGTGTGCAGTCTGTGACAAGCAGCCTCTGAAGCTGCCCATTCATAACAGTGCCTCTCCTCTCTGCAGTACTGGCTCCCCCCAGGTTCCCCAATGGATGGGGAGCACTGAGCTCTCAATTCACTTTCCTTATCTGATTTATCTGTGGCAGATGCAGAGCCTACTACTGCACCTCTCAGTTTCTCTACCAGTGGTGACCACTACATTAAAAACTGTAGATTGGCGGTTTGCCTTCAGACATTCCATTCAGAGTGTGGCATATTGATTTGAACAAGCCCTGAGTTCAGTCTGTGTTTACACATCAGGCCAAGAACCAAAGCAGCAGGGAGCGGACTAATAGTGCTCTTTATATCTCACTGCACTGCTCCGAGGAGTTTCCAAATAGAGCTAGGAGAGTAGAAGAAAAGTTCAATAAAACAAAAATACACTTCAGGACAAGGGTCTGGTGAGCTCATCACTGAAGATGAAGTTATGGGCTGAGTACTCAGTATTTGCCTTGAGGGGGGTTGATTGGCCATTCAGAAGAATTAAATGCCCCACTCTGCCCTCTTCTGAACCGTTCCTTGTTACCGAGCCCATAGTATTTGCATCACAATTTGTATCTTCTTGCCTTTTATTCTTTTCTAATATAAGTACCTTATTTCTAGTTTGTTCTCTCTGAAAATCTGAAAAAAAATAATTAATTGACTAAAGCAGGTAATTTGAATGTTAGAGTTAGGAAGCAGCTTTGTAGAAATAATCATAGGATCAGTAAGGTTGGAAAAGACCTTATCTACTTATGTACAAGCTTGCAGTGGTTTAGTTATACTGGCTCGTGCATGTGCAAGGACACTTATTTAGCTTCCAGTGTTCCTCTTAAGTCTCCAAATGCACTAGTTGTAGTGTTGTAAGCAGTCCCATGAACTGATGCTGCTGTGTAGCTCTGTGTGTAGACCAATTTCTCCCTTTTCTCTCCTAAATCCATTGCTGCAGAAGAAGCACCCCGAGTTAAGAGTTTTTATAATGGTGAAATAGCCTGCTCTGACAAACTATATCGAGCTTTGAAACAAATTAGCATAATCAAACATAGATGATCTCATTCTTACTTTTAGGAAGAATGAGAACAATGCCTTAAGAAACCAGGCCACCTGCTCCTTGGATCCATTTTCATGGGGGTGTCTGTTCACATCTCTGATGCAATGTGTTAACAGGAACATTGATCCCTCTGAGCATATGCCTCTTGTCCTTGCTGACTAATGTACACTAATAGATACTGTGGGTGATGCATCGTTATGTAATTGTGCTTGTGCTGCAGACATTGAACCTCCCGTGACATAACAGATCCTGTATTAAAGACAGAAGCAGCTTTATCCTAAGTATTATTGCTAATGTGAACGGACCTAAACATGAGCAGATGCACTGCTACTACATGCAATGTCAGGCAATAATTTTCATTTTAAAAAGTGTGTCTTGTTTAATTTCTTCATAGAGAAAAAATGGATCTTTGGGTTCTAAAGATTTTGTAGTTTAACATCATAGACATTAGTGGTGTATAGAGTTTGTATTAGATATCTGTTAGATTAAGCTACATATTTTGCCCTTGACTGCTGAGACCTCAATTATTCAACCCTTCTGGTTATTATAAAAGGGGTCAGGTCCTCTGATGTCTACTAATTAAAATTAAGAACTAAAATGTTCCAAATTTGTCTGAAACCTCAAAACATATTTAGTATTCCAGCAGAGAGAAAGAGATTAAAAATGTGAAAAGGAGGGAGGAAAAGAAAATTAATGTCCCAATTCATCAGAGTGCTATTGATTTTGACACTGAAATGTTGGAAGCCATTTCAATACTTTAAACAACACATGAGGTCTTGTGGTCAGTCCACTGGACTGGCTTTGGCAAAGACTTTAAAGCCATGCCCCTCTGGCCTACCAAGTGACTTTGCCTCCCTGTGCTTTTGTGTTCTGCGCCGAATAACAGTGACAAAAGCCTTATGGCCACCCAAACCAAAACTAGCAATTTTCTGCTAGCACAGTATGCTGAATTAGCTTGTGGAGGGATCAAACAAATGCCAGATTCTGTGATTCTGTCTACAGTGCAACTACAGAGGTTAGGTAATGGGGTCAGTGTTTCCTGCTGGATGTGACCAATATGACTTTTGCCTCAGAATCAGAGGACCAACACTTCCATTTCAAATGAAGTTTAAACTGGAGTCCTGCACCTTGTGGTATATCTTCTGGGCTTCCTCTTTTCTTCTTGGATGTCCCATGCAACCATGAACTGTGTCCTCAGATCCTCTAGACACAGATACCTTATTTTCACTCAAAATTACAATTTATCTTACTTTGATTGTCACTCCAGTACACCACTACTATTCAAACAATGAATATTAGAGGACATTGCTATTTTTCACAAGCAGTTGAATCATAGACAGCTAAAGCAGCAATCTTCATCTGAATCTTTCATTTTAAAAATGAAACCTTTCATTGGAGCTGACTAAGCTGTCTGTGTGAGCCAACAGGAGACAGGATTGATTGATATCACAGGGACTGTGCAGAAGTCAGTGATCTGTCCCACTGAGAAGCACAGAGCAAGTGGTCATGCCATTATTGAAGATACTGAGCTAGAGCTGACAGTTTGGAGCAGTGCAGGCCAGCACATCTTAAGCAGAAGAATTCAGAGACAATCCTTGTAAATTAGGAGTCACATAATTGTATGGTATGTTTTTCCATTGAAGACGTTAGGAAAGGTCTCTTGGGAAAAGAAATGTATTTTACTAGACTTAATTAAAAAAAAGACACTGTCACTTCACACAATCTTGCCTGAGTCATATTCATGTAGTTTCAATGATCTATAGAAAGTTAAAAATCCATTTTTAGGTTTTTTTTTTTCTACACTATATGGCAGCAAAGCGAACAACAAGGTGCAGCAGGTGTGCTGCACCTATGAGGAAGTTTAACATGTAAGGAGGTGATTGAAAGGCCATTTCTACTGGAGACATTAATGTAAGAGAAAGAAGAAATTTTGGGGTTAGTATCCCCAAAAGTTCCTATTAAAAGTCTAACATCACATCCATTTAAATTTTACCCTTGCTCCTTTGCTTCTGAGGTAAATCCTTGGCCACATCCAACTGGACACACTAGCTTAGCACTTAACCTCCATAAACAACATTTTGCATTGACTGAATTAATTGAGATGAATGACATCCATACTGTTCTGGCACTTTCACAGTAGCGCTACTCCCTTATGGTGTATGTACAGCTGTAGGCCTTCCTGAGTGTTGCTGTTGGCTTAGGTAAAAGCACACTCAGATAAAAAAACTGAACTTACCTGTGACCTTCCTGTCAGTGCTAATGTTGTAAGCACAAATGCATGTCACTATAATTCTCCTAGAGAGGAAAATGTATTAAAATAACTATTTGGATTATCTGCAGTTAGCCAGGCCAAAGAACAGGCTTCTCCTATTTTTACCTACACTTCTTTTGTCAGCCTGTGACTTAATGAAATACTGATCTTAAGACTGAAAAGCTAGATTCAATTGTAAAAAGGACAGCTTTAGAATTAGGGTCAATATTTTATATTTTCAAGGCATTAGAAATGTAGTTTATTGATATATGACATTTTTCTTTGTGGAATTTATAGACAAAATTATGGTCTCTATCCACTCCATTATATTAGCAATTTGCAATAAGATATGCTATAGGAATGTTGAATTATCGCCAAACCAAGAGGTTTGAAAATTGAGAATGGTTGTATTAAGATACAATATTATTAAATCCCTATCTAGAACATGAAAAAAGATTCAACCCTGTCATGATAACATAGGGAAATTATCTTTAAAACATGAAAACACCTTTAGCTTATTGTATTGCATTTTATTGCCATAAAACAGAAGGTTGTCTGGGAGTCTTGATATTGATTTTCCAACCCACATTGGGGTTGCGAGAAACATCCCCAGTTTCCCAAGGAGAGAAGACTTTTGTGGTTAATCCATCTGTTCTTACCCTGACCCATAGCTTCCAGGCCTATTGGCCATCCTCAGCTATATTTAAATCTTGCAGAAGTCTCAAGTGTGACCCTAAGAGGGTTTTTTACTGAAAAAATGATAGCTGCATGGAGGACAGACTTCCCATCTTAAGTGACCCCCCTGAGAAAAAAGTAGGCAGAATATAGGTATTTTATATAATCTGGTCAGCTGGTGGATGGCTGCAATGTGTGCTGTGCCTGCCCAGTGGGCATTGCAGGGAATAGGCAGCAGAGCTACTGTTATGGGCAGGAAGCAAAGTTTAGGAGCTCAAAAGCTCAAATCTGTAGGAATCCATAGAACAGCTCAAGAGGATTTATCTTCTACATTTCTTTCAGGAATAATTCTTGGCTTGTGCCATAAATTATTACAGGATAAATGTATGAGAATATTAACAATGGAAGCATCTCATTCTTCTATGCTGCACCTCATCAAAAGATCAAAATCTTGATTACTACCTGTGTCCTGAGAAGCTGGTAGCAGAGCTCATTTAATTCCAGAGAAACAGAAGTGACACACAGCCTCTATGCCTGACTTGCCTGTGGCCACACAGGAAAACCATCAGGGAGGGTTTGAGTAAAAACAAGCCTCCCTGTTTGTAACAGCAGCATGTGGATAACTGATGTTCCTGTTGTCCATGTTTAAATGAAAGGAAGGAGTTACTCATAAATGGAGCTTGCTGAATGTGTTCTGGTTGAGCCTACTGAAATAATTGCTACCTGAACTTGGCAACCGTGTTGCTTATTAGGTTAGAGCAAGAAGGCAATAATACTGTTACTCCTGTAGAAGTTACATTTACAGAAGCCCCCTGGAATCATCTTGTTTCCTGAATCTTTCCAAGTATAACACTCAAACTGATTTTTTTACATGACGCCTTTTTATTATAGTTGCTGTAATACAGGGCTAGTTGCTAAAATAAGCCTACACTAGTTATTCAGAGTGAAGTTAGAGATGAGGCACCTATTGACTTGAATGGAGCTGAGACTTCCTGTTCAGACCTTGGTAGAATGTTAAGTTCTGATTTTACAAATTCAGCTGCTAAGACATTGAAAGCTAAGGAAATTTCTTTCATCAGCTGGATAGGAACCTGTCCATGTTTTTTTTGTAAAAATATAAATAACCCTGAAATGTTTTCTGAGCTAAAAGGAAGCTATCAGGGCAATGAGTTAGGAGCAGATCAGACCAAACCCTGTTCTCCCCAACCCTTTTACCTGGCTCTGCCTTGCTTGCAATGCTTGTCCTTGCAGATCTTGGCACTTTTGCCGTGTTTGGGTTCCTTCAGTGGCCGGCTCCAGCACCTGTCTTTAGCTTGGTTCTGCACAGAAAGGACACAAACTCATTATGTACAGCAGGTTGGGATCAAGGAGAGGCTGTGCCTGTGACACTGGCAGTGAGCCTCAAGCAGCTCCATGCTGTGCCTTCTGTGGGTAAGTGTACAAGGCTGAGTGGAATGCAGTTCTCTGCTGAGTAGGGATATCTGGCATGGCAGGAGCCAGGCTCATGCAAGGAAG
Organism: Manacus candei; assembly: GCF_025592945.1. NCBI lineage: Eukaryota > Metazoa > Chordata > Aves > Passeriformes > Pipridae > Manacus > Manacus candei. Next base: position 20,142,931 of record NW_026138065.1, on the reverse strand, counting down.
GTTGAATCACTTTTCATTTTAAAAAGGGGAAGAGAAGTCAAAGGGAAGTGAAGGTGTTTTGAGTGTGGTATAAAGAGACTGCTGCTCAGTTTTCTGCACCCTAGGCCATTCATTATTTCAGGACTTTGCCCTCATTCTCAGGGTTGCAAGACCTAAATTACTGTGTGTGTTTTAATACATCAAATCATTGTAGATCCATTCTGATACTGTGTGGTGATTGTAGCCAGTCAGGTCTGGTTTTTTGATTATGTTGGTCTCAGTGCTATTCATTCTGCATTGATACCTATGTTAGAAGAAAAGGAATTGTGTATATTTCAAATTTAACCTTCACTGCTTTTTCTAGCTATGTACACAAAATGCATCCTTTTACCACCAGTTTGTTTTGGGCATTTTAAGCAGAAATAGAATTGTTAAGAAAATAAAAAGCATTATTGCTTAGATATCTCGTGATTTGAGCAAGGTATCTGACCACAAGGTCTCCAAAAATCCATCCCAGCCAAAATTAGTCTATGATTCTACACCTGACTCCTGTTTAGAAGGAATTGCTACTTCCCGTGGACCTGTGTGTGAATGCACTTTGTAGCCCCATGCTGCTGGGGCTGTTTTCTGTCTCCAAGCGGGAGTATCCAAAGAAGCCAAGTCCCAGGTTGCTGCTGTGCCTAGACAGCAGTGTATACATGTATGCATTGTATGTGTTGGGTTATCCACTGCTCAGAGATTCCTTGTAACACCAAAAACTTGAAGGGAGGATGTGGGGAGGGGTGTGAAATGAGGACAGGATGATAATGTTCATAGCAGAAATACCTTACAGTAATAGTTGTCAACTCCATTAATGTCAAATTAATTCTGAATTGTTGCCCATCATACACTGTTTAGCTTGAGGGAAGTGAAATGGTGGCTTTGCTTCCATGGCAGAAATGAGAGTAGCTCAGCCCTCTGAGGAGCCTGGCAGAGTGGCAAAGGAAATGTCAAATATCATCTGGTCAAAGAGCGTTTTTAAAGTCCTCCAAGGAATAGTCCTTGCTCTATACACTTTATCTCCACCAGATATATGAAACAGAGGGAACTTTGCATTTAGGAAGTATCAACTTTCAGACGAAGTTTGGATGTTTGGAGTTGAGGCTACATTTGGACTGAGCCAATGTAATTTGGTTTTACAGAACAAATCTGCACCTCCAAGCAGCTATACTTATGATTTGAGAGTAGCAAAGATCAGTGGATGAGACAACAGACTGAAATTCAGCATTAGCAGGCTTGATTTCTGGGTAAACAATTAACTGGGCATGTGACAACAGGCAGCTCCATGGTATTAACAGCACTCCTTCTCTAATCCAGCACAATGAGAATCAGTGCAGCAGACCTTTTAGTCCAAACTAACTGTCTCAGTATTTGCACCCTTAGGCAATATCTTGACATGTGTTTACGCACTCCGATAAATGAGATTGCATGACTATCTATGGGCATTAATTATCTGAATAATTGAAAGAATATCTATTTAGATGCCTAGTTAGAATTAAAATGCCCAAAGAAGTTTGTTTCTGCCTTTGTAGTGCACATATAGTTTCTAGAGAAAGGAAAGATAAGCATGTGCTGAAAACAAAGGAAACTGATCCCTCAGTGGACCTTAGTCACTTATTCCCTGGATGCCTTTCTATCAAGTTGCTGGTATGCCTAAGTTTTATTTCCTTCTCTCACTTGAAGATCTACAGGAGGTTTTTTTGGACCCCCCAACCTACCAGACTGAGATTTGATCAACAAACATTGAAGGAGACACTGGGAAGGTGCAGCACAAGTTTTGCCTCTGTGAGCCAGGTAGAGGTCTTGAGAAAAATGGTAATGGTACTGAAAGAGTTTAATATGATGGTCTTGTCTAGAAAGCACAATGAAGCTGAGTGCTACCAGACCTGTACATTAATGCCAGAACTATCTTAGATGTATGGAGGGGGAGATAATGATTAGGCCTTCTGATCTATTATGTTACCGATGAGAATGCTGCTGGTACTGAGAGAATTAAATGTTTCAGAGTCATATGCTTGAGTTGATTACACAAAACCTGGATTATTCTCTGGGGTCAAACAACTGCTGTTGTTGCTTAAGGCTTCACAGATTAATGGTCGTTGTACATCTTGCAAAGTTACCTTTAAATTGCAGTCAAAAAGGAACTTAGAAATCGCGATGACAGTCTGCACTAATTACTCTGTTTGTGTGGGTGCAAGTAGGTGCAAATATTTTGCTGCATATACATTCTATATGCCTGGCTAAAAACAGAGCAGGACCCTCAGCAGGTACTGGTGAGAAAACGGGTAATGGGAGCCCAGGTGTAACTGGTAGGGTAACCTCAAGGAGAGAGCAACCCCTGTCGTAAACTCACCTGGCACGGAGTTTACAGACTACGGATTTTGCTCTCTCCCTTGCTTTCTTCCCTGGCCTCATCGCGGTGGCTGTGTGGCTCCCTGTGGCCAGAGGGAGAATCGCTTTTTCTGTGGTGAGCAACCCCAGGCGAAGATTTTATTTGCAGGGTCACTTTGACATAATTCTAGGAGGTGGCATTGTAACTTTTGACTGTTAAATGCTTCAGTCTTATCCATATAAAGCTTTGAAGCATGTCTAATTAACATAATAATCACCTCTCGAAGAGAACACATTAACTCCTCGAACTCTCAAGATTAAAAGATCAGAGAGAAGGTTGGAAGATGCTGACAAATTGAATTAGCAGCTTCTCAGTATGGCAGACAGTAAGGAACTTCATGCACTCATGTGCTAAGGGACGAACACCATGCCCCAGAGACCCAGGCAAAGCTGCTGTCTTCTCTGGGATTACACCATGTAGGTACTTCTCTGAAGACAAAAGGGAATGAGCTTTGGAAAACTCTGGAGCCCTGTATTTACTCAAAGTAATATTCTGTGAATCAAATGATCTAATTAACTAAACATGCATTTGACCACAAAAAAATGTTGTTATTTTTAGCTGACCTTGCAAACCTGCATCAGGGTTGCATCCTTTTCTCCCTGAAACTCTGCATCTATTTTCTAAAAAATCTCCCTGTTCTTTCTGATTTAAATCATCAGTAATCTGTATGGCTGCTCTTGAATTTTGATACTCAGAGCCTGTAATGTCTCTTCATCCTTTTTAATGATGAGATAAGCTGCTAACAGAAGTAATCAGGTTCTTTAAAATTGTACCTAAGAATGCAAGTACAAGTAAAGTTTTCTTTCTCTTTGCGAGTAGAAAAAGAGAGAGCAGTTACAGATCAATGCGACCCATAAAATTACATTCCAATTTGGATTTTTATTACGGATTTCCAGGCTTCAAGCTAAGTTCAAGATGATACTGAAATCACCAAAATGGAAACAAATAAAATAGTCTCTGATTCTAAGTTTCAGCCTTTCCAAAACTGAATGAGGTCTTGCAGAAATCAGATTTCACATTCAGAGAGAGAAGGTTTCCATGGATTTAGGTATCTGTCTGTCGCATACCACAATAATTGTTACCATCCTAATTTTGCAGACTTGGGGACTGTGGACTGCCTGAGGTGTCAGCAGCCACTACTCTTAACTGTCTCTTTTATACTGTAGCCACTCAATAAATTGCCCTAGTGTGTAGCACCACTGCAACATTTTGTCCCACTCTCTCTTTCCAGAAGGATGGTAGTAATCTGGAAGAAAAAAATACACCAGTAAAGGCTGCACAGATGGTTCTGTAACAGCTGATAGGTAGCTGCAGTTGCTGATAAGTATTTTGGAGGTGACAGATAGCAAGGGCAATGAAGAATTACCAGCAACATTTAAAGGGACTCTGACAGGCCACAAAATAATCCTGATGAAATACTTAAAAATTTTTCCAGCACTAAAACTTCTTAAATGGGAGTAAATTCCCCCAAAGACAGGGACATCTCTCTCTCTCTCTCTTTTGTTTTTTTTTTTTTAGTAGAAGTCTCCTAAGTATCTTGCACAAACCTTGTAGGAAAGAGCTTGGTTTGTAACAGTAACCACAGCTCCAATCTAGTTGACTTTTGATGGAGTGCCAGTCATCAGTACCAACGGCAGAAGGGGCTTACTATGGAGGCTGTTTGACACAGCAGGTAGATCTACAGGGAAAAGCCTTGGCAGGCATGAGGCCAAGGACATCAGCTAGTGACTCTGTTCATATCCGGCTTGGAGACCAGAACTGTGGCCCACTAGCTGAGAATGGTGCCCAAGGCATCATGCCACGCACAGCCAGGGCTCAGGAGCCTGTGGCTGCCTGGAGTCCTCTGGGAAGGTTGTTACACAACCATGGTTTGAGGCTGAAGACCTCACCTCTTTGCTGTGCTACCATGTTTAAAATCTCAGCCATGCATCTCTCCCATTTTCTGTTGCAACGCATGTCAACAGAAGCAGGAGAGAGGCTGTGTGCCACCTGGACTTGCTAAACAGCCAGACTATCCCAAATTATTGGATGTATGATTAGACAATTGTCATGAAAGATCAAGAACCCCTTAGATCTTGGGTACATGTGAAAAAAAAGAAAGGAGTTTGTATAACTTAAACATGAGAACCTACAGCCCTATTAACATCAGTTGGAGGGACATTCTCTTGGACTTGACATACCCAAGACTATGGCCTTCTCCATAATCCCAGCAGGTTGACAGGGTGATTGTCACATTGAAGGGCATGAGATTTCTAAACACAAGGGCATCCTTTAAGAACAAAAGGAGTATGGTTGCCCTACCTCTGGAAACCTGACATTCAGCAGAGGTTTTTAAGGCAGTTGGGCCTTTCAGCAGCAGCAGATATCTATACAGCCAACATCTTTTACAAAGACATTTCACCAGCTTGGAGGCTTTCATGGTGGGCCTTGGGGTCTTTCAGGTGGGTGAGTCATTCCATCAACTTTTGTCTGTCCCCAGATTAAATTCATTCCTCCCCAGAAAAAGTCTCTAAACTGAGACAACATTAAGGAGTGGGAGCAAAACACAGGCTAGCCACTTTTCCTATTTCCCACTCATCCTTAGCTGTGGGTTTAGCACAACATGTTGTCAACTGGTATAGCAACCAGACATGATTCTGAGATAATACTCTCTCAAACGTTAAGCAGTGAGTGACAAGGACTGATGTTGGTTTAGGATGCTGTCTTAGGATCTTGTCCTCACTTGAAATTCACAGTCATTCCTGATGCATTTAGCTTCTTTAGACAGCTCTGCTCTTTTTGTAAGTGCTCTCGCTCTGTTTGAGGGTCCACTCCATCCACAGATAATTGAAGCATAGCCATCTGCCATCTGTGACTGAATTATATCCCTATTGGACATTTTACTTAAGCACTCTGAGGTGCCTCTAGTTTCTGTTGGTGTAGTCCAGCTTTTCCAGGAAAGGCTGACAAAAGATATTTTTATTTGGATATAAAACTGCCCTGTTTTGCAGTGACTTTTTTCCCCTGTGTTCTGTCACAGGGCTGAGGGAAAATAACCAAACTGAATAGGTAATCCCCTGGAAGGTGATGTCAGTCCTGAGTAGAGATCTTTCATGCAGCAGGTTCTTCCTCTGGTCACAGGTATTTCCAGGTAGCATTTGACATTTTCTGCTGTTGGATTTGCCAAGTGCCAAAATAACTCCCCTCTGAACATGACAGGAACAGCTTCACTGACCTGGAAAATCACGATCTGTTTCTTCTCTTCCCCTTGGAAAATTAGCCTTGAACTTCCCATGCTGCCACCAGCAGCCAAGTCTCACTGTTTGGCAAGTTGTGGTAGGTAACATGAATCATAGTGCTATGGCCTTAGTGCTGAGCCTGCTTAATGCCTATGGCTATATAGAAACTGCAAAAGTTCTCCAGTCCATGATCCCAGGTGTCTTTAGTTTTCTCACTGAAGCATTCTGAGCCTGATTTCCCTGTCCTAGCCTCATAGCTCGTCTCTGCAGTGAGCTTAATGTATATCTTGGCAACACATCAGTATCCTGTGAGAGAATAAATCAGGCTGTTGCTACAGGATGGCATTCAGGATCATGGGTGAAGAACAGAAAAGTCAACTACACTGTGAGTATTGGAGAATCCTACGTTAAAGGGCTGTGCTACTCTTAAGAAATGGCCCAACTGATTCCCACTAAAGGCAAACAAATTTTTGGTTGCATAAGATACATACATACATACATACATACATACAACTAGAGACCAGAGTTGAAAATAAAATACCCGACAGAAGAGGCCTCCATTTAAAACTCAGTCTATATTTTTTGAATAATTGGTATCTGGGTTCACTTATATGGCCATATGTAAGAGAAAAAAAAAGCTATAACTCTTATAAGTGTGAAAATCAGACAGAAAGAAAATGGAGTGCCTGTTGAAAATTTTAATGACCACTTTTAGAAATGCATTTTTCTCAAAATTAGCCAGCTCTTAAAAATAAGCATAATAAAAAGTAAAACTACTCTGCTGCTGGTTTTTAAAGCATGACATTTTGACATTTCTGTGATTCAAACCAACCTTTCTAAAGAAACTTTCAAGATAGTCCCTAGACAAAACACAGTATTGAAAATCTACCCTATTTCTTTTGAAATATAAATAGAAGGGCTCCCATTGATAACAGTGGGAATGCATGATGACCTTTTGCTAATTTGAAGGTACAGAAGTTTGAAACTGAGATATCTGAAACCAGAAATTAAGCTTAGAACTGAATAATACATACTGTACTGCTTGTCCTTTTTATTGTATAATGCCATAATTTATTTACTATGCTAATGGTGTATGTGAGGATTTTCTTTTAAGATAATTGAAACCGGTGATGGAAATGAACCCTTTAGATCACCCTGTTCCTCATTAACAACAAAACTGAAATGTCTTTACACTGTATAATTCATTTGCTCATTTTTTTCTGTAATGAACAGACATTATCTACAGATAGAAAGCTATAGGATTTTTATAATGGACAGCAGGAGCTTTTGTGCCTCCTGATGATGAAAGTAAAGGTTTAGATTTTTCTAAAGACTAGTAGAAGAATATTGCATAAATATTCAGTAATAGCATGACAACTACTCCCCTCAAACCTATTTCAAAGCCTGAAATAAAATTGGGAAATGATCAAGGCCATGTGGAGATGCACTATGAGGAACTACTCTGTCCTGTTGCTGAACTTCTAGGTCAACAAATACAACTGTTCCCTTTTGCATCTCATTCAGGAAAGGTGTCCCTGCACACGACAGGGGGTTTGGAACTAGATGATCTTTAAAAGTCCCTTCCAACCCAGGCCATTCTACAATTCTATAATTATACAAGTGTGTTACAATTTTTTGCTGAAGAACTAGGAGTTCTTGTTTCAGTCACAGCCACTTCCACATGGAGAGAGATTAAATTGAATCCAGAACTGCACCCTGGCATCACTCCAGAATTATCATAAATGATGCTAGAAAATACACTACATGCTTCCTAAAATTTCTATAATATCATTAGTATATTGAGATGTTATTCAGTGCCATTTAATGTAACCGTAGTATTTAGTGGCTCAATGTTAGGATATGAACCCACATATTTTTGTTTTCAAATTTTGCACTTTAAGCCATTAAAATGCAAATAAGCCCATTATTGGGCTTATTTTCAACAGGAGGTTTGGATATGGTATAACACAGGTGTTCATATGTGGTGTGACAGTATAGCTGCCATAAGTTTTGGAGTTTTTAATGAATGATTTCTTGAAGAATCATGAGGAATTTTCATCACAGGACAATTCTCACAGAACATGCTGAGTTGGAAGGGACCCACAAGGATCATTGAGTCCAAACCTTAGCCCTGCAGAGGACCATCCCCAAGAGTCACACCACATGCCTGATAGTATTGTCCAAACACTTCTCGAACTCTGTCAGGCTTCGTGCTGTGACCATTTCCCTTGGGAGGCTGATCCAGTGCCCAACCACCCTCTGGGTGAAGAACTTTTCTCTGATATCCAACCTAAACCTTCCCTGACACAACTTCAGGCCATTCCCTCAGGTCCTCTCACTGGTCACAACAGAGAAGAGATCAGTGCCTGCTCCTCCTCTTCCCCTCACAAGGAAGTTGTGACTGCAATAAGTACAGAAGAGATTGATATTTTAAATAGTTTGAGGGTTTTTTAGCACTTCTCAGTATTAAAAAAACTCTGCTAAGATCTTCCAATGTTCTGTTGCTATCTGTTCAATAGAAGTAAGTTTTTCAGGAAGTGTTACTTTTAATGGAAAAAAGTGTATTTTCCTGAGGAGCTATGAGGATGTCAGTTACTTATTCATACCTTCAGGCCTGGTGGTTTATCTGATCAGGAAGAAGAGAAGGAAAGGGGAAAAAAGGGAAAAAAAAGGGAAGAGAAAAAGGGGGGAAAGGGGAAAAGAGAAAAAAAGAAAAAAAAGAAAGAAAAAAGGAAGAAAAGGGAAAGAGGAGAAAGAAAAGGGGGGGAAGGGGGAAAAAAGGAAAGAAGAGAAAGAAAGGGGGGGGAAGAGAAAAAAGAAAAAAAGAGGAAAAAAGAAAGCAAAAAAGCAAAAGAGAGAAAGAGAAAAAAGAAGAAAAGAGAAAGAAAAAGAGGAAAAAAAAAGAAAAAAAGAAAAAAAAACCAGAAAAAAGGAGAAAAAGGAGAAAAAAGAGAGAAAAGGAAAAAGAGAAAAGAAAAAGAAAAAAGAAAAAGAAAAAGGAAAAAGAAAAAGGAAAAAGAAAAAGGAAAAAGAAAAAGGAAAAAGAAAAAGGAAAAAGAAAAAGGAAAAAGAAAAAGGAAAAAGAAAAAGGAAAAAGAAAAAGGAAAAAGAAAAAGGAAAAAGAAAAAGGAAAAAGAAAAAGGAAAAAGAAAAAGGAAAAAGAAAAAGGAAAAAGAAAAAGGAAAAAAAGAGGAAAAAGTAAAAGGAAAAAGAAAAAGGAAAAAGAAAAAGGAAAAAGAAAAAGGAAAAAGAAAAAGAAGAAAAAGGGAAAAGAAAAAAGAAAAAGGAAAAAGGAAAAAGGAAAAGGGAGAAAGAAAGAAAAAAAGAATAAAGAAAAAAAAGGAAAAAGAAAAAAGGAAAAGGGACAAAGAAAGAAAAAAAGAAAAAAGAATAAAGAAAAAAAGGAGAAAGAAAAAAGGAAAAGGGAAAAAGAAAGAAAAAAAGAAAAAAAAGGAAAAAGGGGAGGAAAAGGGGAAAAAAGAGGGGGAAAAGCGGTAAAATGGTGTGAGGGGGGCGTGCCGCAGGTGCCCCGCGGGTGGGCCCCGACGTTACCGCGCAGCTCTCGCGATGCCCTTGGCCCCGCCCACCAGCGGTAACGGCCGTACCCGCCCGGCCGCGCCGCGCGCTGTTTACGGCGGCGCAGCCAATGGGCGGGCGGGGCACGCGCGCGGCGCGGCCAATGGGCGGGCGGGGCGGTGCGTTTGAACGGCGCGGGCGGTGCGGCGGGTCTGCGGGTCTACGGGGCGCGGGGCGGGCGGGCCGAGCCGGGGCAGAGCCGGGGCCGAGCGGAGCCCAGCGGGGACCGAGCCTGCGCCCTGTCTGTGCCCGCCATGCCCGGCCGCCCCGACGACTACGAGGTGCTGCTCACCATCGGCGCCGGCTCCTACGGGAAGTGCCGCAAGGTGCGCCGCAAGGCCGACGGCAAGGTGAGGAAGAGGAGGCGGCGGCAGCGCGGCTGTGCCGTTGCCGCGGGTCCCAGCCCGGCGCTGCCGCCTCTCCGAGATACGCGAGCGAGCGGTTCTGGAAGCCCCTCTCTCTTCCCCTTTCGAGGCTCTGGCCGGCGTCCCAGCCGCTCCGTAAGGTGTTTCTTCCTCCCCAGATCTTGGTATGGAAGGAGATGGACTATGGCTCGATGACAGAGTCAGAGAAGCAGATGCTCGTTTCGGAGGTGAACCTGCTGAGAGAGCTGCGGCACCCGAACATCGTCCGGTATTACGACCGGATCATCGACAGGAGCAGCACGACCCTGTACATCGTGATGGAGTACTGCGATGGGGGAGACCTGGCGAGCTTGATTGCCAAGTGCTCAAAAGAAAGGCACGTGAAATCTGTTTGTGGCGCGCTTGGAATATCTTACACGAGGTGTCTTGGCCAATCCAGAGAGACGGGGAATGCATCTCAACTTCTGAGCAGTTTCGGGTTTAACCCCTTGGACCCAACAACTCTTCTCAAATGTGAAAAGTTTTGTACAAAATTACAGCAGCGTTGGGAATTGTGCTATTGAATGCACCATCAGGCTGGATGTCAGTGCTGAAATAGTAAAAAAACCCCAAAAGCCGAGGTCTCTTGTGAGGCAGAAGCTGTTGAGGGGTTTCTGGCTATACAGAGGGTTGTAAACATAAAGAGCAAATCCTAGCTCTTGTAGACAGACTGCTTGGTCTGTGGTTTCTGGCTTCCCTGTCAGTAAAACTACCTGGACCCTGTGTTTTATTAAAACACCAAAATACGTGGAAGGGAATAATAATTATGAACAGTGTGAAAAGCTACTTTATGTACTTGCATATAAAGCCTGGGGAGACATCAAGTTGATAAGGCTTCACCTTGGTCTAATTTTAGACTTAGGAGCCTACTTAAGTGTAGTATCAGTTTTCACATTTCATGTTAAAGAAGTACACGACTCCACCTCTGTTACTTTGTGAGAACAGTCTAAAATAGTACCGCAGCTGCCCAGCAACATCAGTGTTTTCATTTCAGGAAGGTTATATTAAAAACCAGCCATTTCTTGGCTCTGTTATTGGATGTTGCTTATTATAAGCAGCTGACAATGTACTATTATCTTAAGTGATCAAGGGACTGATACCATCACAAAAGGATCAAATTGATATTTGTGTTGAAAGTAATGAAAATGCTGTGTATACGATAGGCTGTTTGGGCGAGGAAGGAAATGCTACAGGGATTTTGCAACAAAAGTATAAATGTCTTTCAACATAGTTGCAGTAATTTAAAAAAAAAAAGTCAAGTTTGAAAATAGGATGCATAGATACCTGTTGCTGATAGTGGTTGTTTCAGTGATGTTTTATAAGAGGCGTGTTAGAAAAGTTACAGAACTAAGACTGACAGCAACTACTTGAACTGATGTACGTTCAAAAAATCTGTTTGTTAAAAACATTTTCATCTTCCAGGCATTTCTTGGAAGAAAGCTTTGTTCTCCGAGTATTGACTCAGTTAACATTGGCCTTGAAGGAGTGTCACAGACGGAGTGACGGTGCAGTCACTGTGCACCGTGACATAAAACCAGCAAATGTCTTTCTGGATGGCAAACAGAATGTGAAACTTGGAGATTTTGGACTGGCTAGAATATTGCATCATGATACCAGCTTTGCCAAAACATTTGTTGGAACTCCATATTATATGTCTCCAGTAAGACCTCCCTTCTATACCTTATCTTCCCTTTTGCCCCTCCAAGGTGTGTTTTCTACAGTGTTGATTTCAGAGTCCGTGAATGTTTGGGACGTTTTAATGAAGACTTACTAGTTTGAAATGCAGGTGACTTTTTTCATAGACTGTATATGTTCTGAACACAAGGTTATTTTGCAGTTATTTTCATCTCCTTTCTTCCCCACATTAGTCAGCTGCCTTCTAACTAAAGTTACTCTTCACTGTATAAGTTTTGTTTTGTTCTTGGGATATTACAGGTGTTGTAGTATATTGAAAAGGAACAGGGAATCTAGAGAGCTTTTATGTTTTGTAGTGCTAAGGTAAAGAGCTTAAGTTACCTCTTGATGGTAGGATTTTAATTTGTACTGAAATGAGCAGAAATTACTTATTGCCCTGATATAGTGCATTTCTTGGGGAAAAGATTAATTTTGACTGAAATAGAGTTGTATCAACTAGAGGTTGGTGCAACATGTGAGTCTTCTGCAGTGGAGTACTGCCACAACTTATTAAAATCCTGCTAATATGATTGAATGTGGAGATTAATTAAAATGGAATCTTAGAAGTAACCCCAGTAAGTAATGACTTGATTCAGGTTTGAATAGCAGCTGACTATCCTGCATTAGTGGAACACTGTCTTCTTTAATAAACCTAAGATTGTTCTCTTTCCTTAGGAACAAATGAACCACATGTCATACAATGAAAAATCTGACATTTGGTCTCTAGGATGTCTTCTGTATGAACTATGTGCTCTCTCGTAAGTATGGTAGTGTGATAATGAATATGGAAACATAGTTGTTAATGCAGGTATGATTAAATTTTGTATAGCTGATAGCTTAAAGGTTTCAGGGTCTAGTCTTAGCTTTTTATTTCTGTATTTGTCTTGACATTAGGTAGTGAAAACAAACCCTTGATTGCAGCTTTTTAGTCTGATACTTTTTTTCTGAAAATACATTCTGTGAAACCAGGGGAAGAATCCAGAAAAATTTTTCTTTTTCAGGCCTCCATTTACAGCTTACAACCAAAAGGAACTGGCAGAAAAGATAAGGGAAGGGAAGTTCAGAAGGATACCGTATCGTTACTCAGAGGAGTTGAATGAACTTCTCAAACAGATGCTGAATGTAAAGGTACGAATCAATCACTAATGTTTGCACCTGGAATTTGAACTAACACTGAAATACTAGATTTTCTTCTCAATTATGAAACAAACCAACCTGAAGCACTGGTTGCTATCACCTTGTCACTGGCAGTGTCACTTGTAGGAAAAGGAGGGAGGAGTTGTGCTCTGAGTCGATGTGGGGGGGAAAAAGGGAGCAACTCAAGCTTTATGCCAGATTCACAGGATGCAAAAAGGCTGCCTCAATATTGGCTTATACAGGATTTCCTAAGAACCTGCTTACTGAGGTGTTATAATTTCAGGGTTAAAATGGTTCTAGTGTGTTTGGAAGTTGGAAGGGGTTGTTTCGTCTTCATTTTGGGTTTTGCTTTATATGGTTAATGTATAGCTTGCTCCCCACTGCTGGCATGAGGGTGTTGAGAAGAATACTGCATGGGTGCTTGTTACAGCTTGTTGTCCCAAGTCTCCAGCAGGTATGGATCCTTCAGGAATCAAGTGACAGGCAGAGATGCAGAGTGGTATCTCCAGAATCTACTGGCAATTGTCTCTGTAGGCTCACCCACCCCATTCAGGCTCTGAAAGGAGTGGGTGCCTGGGCTGGGAGAGACAGACTTGTGGCTCTGGATCTGAAGGCTAGTAACAGACTCCTCCCTTAGCTTTTGTCAACTGGTTGTGCTACCCCTTCCTAACTCCATTTTTTTCCAACCTCTTCACTGTATAATACCTCAGCTGGTCTTGCTTGGGAATCTCTGGCCTTAATGTTTCTTGGTTACAGATGGAATCTATTGGTAATGTCTTTCCTTTAGGATTATTGCCGACCTTCCGTTGAAGATATTCTGCAGCACCCCTTGATAGCAGACTTGGTGACAGAAGAACAAAAGCAGAATTCTGATAGAAGATGCTGGAGATCGTGGGAGCCAGAGAAGCTGCAGTACTCGGATGCTGCAGTGAATGAGCTGAAACGGAAGGAACAACAATTACAGGAGCGAGAAGAAGCCATTAAAGAGAGAGAACAACGTTTGGAGCGTATGATTTTCTACTTTGGGAAGGGGGGGCAATGGGATTCTGATTCAGTTGGGGGAAGGAAAGGTAGGCAGTTTTCACAATCCTCCTTTTAATGCACTAGGATATTACACTCCTGTATTCAATTCTGGAATTGTGTCTAAAGACCAAAGCAAGAATGCTTGGGGCTTACTCATTCTGTACTAGGTTTTTTTCTTTAAGTTACGAAGATATAATTGGCAGTTTAGATATGGCAGTCTGGTTTGTGAAGATTATTAAACATGAGTGGCAATTAGGAAAGTATACAGAAAAATAGGGTTTGAATATATTGTTCCTCACTGTGCCACGTAGGTTGCTTTTCACCCACTGTGTAAGTTAGCATTGGCTGTACTAACATGTAACCAAGGGTGAACCTGATGTTGGAGAAAAACATCTTTGAGTAAACTGTAAACTGCTTTTATAAAAGCTGCACTCTGCAGGGAGCTTACCTGTGAATCTGTATAGATGGTTGGTCCTCAGGTGCTGCGATTTCCTGCCCACATAAAATGTCTTTGCATAGGCAGTAGGCTCTGCAATACAGTTTTTAACTATATTTATTTTTTTCCTGAGCCTGAATGACATCTGCTGATGTTGTAAACAGTGTGTTTAGTTACAGCTGAATTATAGTATCTGGCATATAAATATTTAAATCTGGTGTCATGTGTGCCATGAGTTAATGTGCAGAATAGAAAGCTGCTCTGGCTTCATTGTTGCAGATATGTCAAAGTTTGGGAACAAAAGCATGCCTGGCATTTCCGCGTACTCATCCAGTGCTTTACTGGTGCATTGATAAAGGTGTATCTACACAGCAGTTACCTTTGTTTAGAGCCATAGAATCAGAAATATGTGTGCAGCTTGCTATTGCTGCTGTCTCTTCCTGCAAGAAAAACCCATCGTGCACAATCACTCTAACATTTTAACACAACATACTATCGCATATTTCTACTTCCAGAGAGAGAACGGGAGCTCTGTGTGCGAGAGAGACTGGCAGAGGACAAACTTGCTAGGTATCTTACTAACCTGTAATTGTCTATATTAGAAACTCTACAATCTGACAACAGAAAGCTTAAATTTCTCTTTCCAAAACAGAGCTGAAAGCCTGATGAGGACCTACAATCTCCACAAGCAGCAGCGGGCGGTAACTTACGCAGATGGTCCAGGTATGCAAATACGCCAGAATGCACTTGCCCAGATAAATGTAGGCTGGTATGACCAGAAGAATGTCCCTGATGCTCAACATCCTGTACATAGTCCCATCAGGGCAACACAAAGCCCAATTATTGCTGCATGGTTGGGAAGAGACTTTTAATTTTCTGCTTTGCAAAAGGACTTCAGGAGTGATGCTCAATCATAGGTCTTTGAGTTACTACTGTTTGCACTGCAGTCTTTTGCTGTTTTGGAAATTAGGTTCTTGTGGCAAGCTAAGGGAAGTGCCTTCTTGTAACCCAAACCTTTCTCAGAGCTGTGCTTATTTTACATGTGGATGTCTTTTTATAGACCTTCGATTTAGTTAATTTTAATAAAATTGTGTGTCTAATCAGTTCAACTTTCATTAAACTTCCAAAACCTTCAGTGTGGGAAATATTATTTGTTGCAAGTGACCCAGCTGTGATTGGTGCATCATATAGTCTATAAAGAATGCAAACTGCTATTATAGGAAAAAACCCAGATTTGAAAATGTGCTATAATGCTTCCTGCCTCCTTCTAGTCCAGTTGGTTTTACAGTAATATTTGACAACTGACTTTGGCATTGATTGTTCAGTCCTCACTATCATAAGAGGTACTATCATCTGTTCATTGCACCCATCTTTTACTATTAAAAATTATTCAAATCTCTAAATGCATTTTGAAGTAGTGGTAGGAATAGTGAACAACTAGGTCAGAGGTAGTACTCTAGAACAAAGACAGATGAACACCCTTTAACATGAAGCAACACTCTCTTCCTTTAGTTTGGTCCAATAAAGCAAGATAAGCATATCCCTGCCTCCAATACGAATAAAACTGAAGTGGATTTTTTTTTTTCTAAGTGCCTATCACAGCAGGAAAGAGCACAAGTAAAATGCCCCTAGAATTGAGTGGTACTTGAGCTATTTCTAACACTTCTCTCAACTTTGAGAATTCCACTTGTCTCTCAACATACTGTCTGACTTTGATATGTTAAAGAATTTAATTTGAGAATAAACTTGCTTTTGGCTTTTTGATGTTGCATCTAACACTGGATGACTGAAGGCAAATGAGCTTCAGCTCTTGCTTCTGTTCTCTCCTGCATCTCCCACCATTTTACATAATATTTTGACCTTATCAGGAGTTTGTAAGATAGATAAAACTACTTTGGGCAGTTAATACTTCAAGATAGGGCAGAAAAGCAAACATAGTTACTACAAGACTGATCAAATCTTGCAGTATCTGTAGACCACTTGGTTTGCTACTCCTCCAATTCATTCCATGGTGCTCTTGCAATACTGTTTCTGAAATTCTCCCTGTTCTTGTATAAATGGATGAAGTGTTTCTCCAGTAGGGTACCAAGATCACTCGCTTATCTTCAGTTGCTCATGTTACTATATTTTTCACAACTATATTGCCTCTCACACATCTCTTAGATCCCTAATTTCTCCTTGAAGTCTGTTGTGTGGTTTACTTCACAGTAAAATGGAATACCAAAAATTCTGTTTTTTAAGACAGGGACCTAGACACTATCCTATTTTACAGGGATTTTCTAATTTTTAGGAAATGATTTAATGTTAAAACAGATCTGACTTACTGCTATGAAACTATAAAATGCTAAAATATTCACTGACTTCTTCAGTTCTTTCTTGCTCTTTTGTGCTCATTGCATCCTTGCTGTAGCCTAATAAATTGAAAATTGGGGCTTCAAGAGTGTTAAGATTAGAATAGTTAGAATTTTGATTAAATAAAAATAAAAATCACACCTTAAATTGAGTATTGTGAAGTTGGCTCTTATGAGAGGCAACTCAGCTGTTATAAAATAATAGCTTTATATGGTAGTCTTTGTACTCTTGGGTCATTATATCTGCCTTTTGATTGTAGCATGCTATAGGTTGCACTGTGAAAATTCCTGTTCCAGAGGCTGCAGTGAAAGTAACTTCTTAATTTTTAATGCACCTGAACTCATTACTCATCAAGTCAGAGCCTAATTTGTACCCCATTGGCTTAGTACAAAGACAGAGTTGGAACAATGTGGGTAATATAGAAAGATCACTGGACAGGTTGCGTCTGTCCCTGCTACAAAGGAAGCACAATTTCTTTTCAGTATCTGAGAGCCTACTTCTCTATTTTCTTTTGGAACTGAATTATGTTACTGTTTCATTTCTGTCCATCAGAAGAAACATCATGTCTTTTCTCCTTGTGTCAACTAATATTCCCTTTGGTGTTGGGATGTGCACCCAAAAACTACTATGGCATATATCCTTCTACCACAATAATTTAAAAGTCTTGTTTTAATTTTTCCTCAAAAAATAGAATTTTTGCTCTTAACTGAAATAAGTTTAATTAGATCACTCAAAGCTGTAGGAAGATGACATGGGCAAATTCAATAAATGCTGGAAGGTGCACTAATTCAGTACTTCCTTTTTGATTTCTTTAGATAACCCACTCCTGCTTCCCTTTTCTACAACCAAGAAGAATGTACCCTTTGATGGAAGCGAAGACAAAGCTGTGTCTCCTAATAATATGGAAAACTATCTGTTTTCTAAAGACAAAAGCTCTGATCTCAAAAAACGTCTGTATGCTGCAAATCTACGAGCTCAAGCACTGTCTGAACTGGAAAAAAACTATCAGCTAAAGAGCAGACAAATCTTGGGCATGCGTTGAAACTGTAACAGTTCTGTTTGTCTTTTAAAAGATGATTAAATGTATAGGAAGATCCTTGTGCCTCCCTCTTTTAAGCTAGAACCTACTGAAAAATGATTTTAACAGTTTTTGTACAAACTCTTAGTTTGTGACAGGTGGTTTGTGATAAAAGCGTAAGATGTTATACTATGAAAATGGGTATTTTATACTAATTGTATTATTAAAGAAAAAGTATTTTGGTCCTCCTGTTTACCCTACATTACTCTTCTGAAAATATAAAGAATGAATATATATATATATATATATATATATAAATGATTTGTTTAAAATCTGGTGGAAAATGTACAGAGTTTTGCAAGCTGTAGGTTAAAATGATGCTTTATGTAATGCACAGTTATTGATAAAGGAAATATTGATATTCTGTACATGTGGAAAAACAGTGACTTTTTTCTGCGCTTGTAAATGTTTTCCAAAAAAAGAGCAAAAAGATTTTATGCTGTCTCTTCCTACTAAGTAAGTGACCTATCAAAGCAGGCTACTTTAAATTTAATGTCTCTGACTAGGGAGTGTGATAGGTCAGCATAACTTAAATTATGAGTTTATATTCCTTCTGCCTGAGCAGTTGAATGTCTTGTCCATTGGTTCCTTCAGGGCATGGCATTTGAAATAACACCTTTGCTTTGCCTTGAAACCGTATTAAAAACTGATTCCCTAAGACTGCTGTCCAGGATGGGACACCATCCTGGATATTAGCATCTGTGTTTTGCAGAGGAGCTGTTGTGCTTTGAATAGTAAATCCTTATTTTCTTGAAGCTTATGAGGTATCTCCATTTTACCCTTAACAATTCTCTGCCAGAGTAGCAGTTGCTCACTTAAGGTGGTGTAAGTTTCATGAACTAACTCAGACTCATGAATTTAAAAATATCCCTTGAAACTGTAATGTCCAGCATACGTTTTATATAAAGATTTTTTTTTCTCTCCCTATTGAAATGCCACAAAACATACATTCTTAGAAACAGTTTGTTTTCAAAACATTTTTTTTCTTTATTGGGCTATGGATGTTATCTAAAGAGGTATTCAAGATGGTTTTTTCTTCATAAGAGAGAATCTTGTTTGAAACATCAATTTGATTTGACATACTAGATGATCTTAAAGGTCCCTTCCAACCCAAACCGTTCTATGATTTGCTGATGGACAAGTACTTGTGTCACCAAACAATAGTTCTGCACTAGCTGATTCTTAACCACCCAGCAGAACTTACCACATTTGCTTGCACAGAGGTTACTATTTTCGCCACAACCTTTTCTTAAAAGAATTAGAACAGGACCATTTTATTTGCTAGTCTAAAATTGCCACCATTCTGGTGCCCATTCCCCAGCAGTAGGTGTGGTGGACATGTCTGGCAGGTATATATATGCACAGCCAGAGTAGCTGTGCCATGTGGATCAGTGCAGGTTTCCTTCTGCATTTTTTCATATTGCTGAAGCTTCTACCATATGTGTGGAGGATGAATCCCTGCTTTCTCACCCTGTTTGTACACTCAGATTTTTCTGTTCTGTGCCTCAATCAGAAGACCTGCAATGCATTTCTACCAGCCTTCATGTGCATGACCTTTATGAGGGTATAACTCATAAAACATTAAAGCGTAGGATATGCAGTGGTGTGAGTCCAATCTGAAAAAATATGTATGATGCAAGAATGTTGCATACTTTGTTATCTGTAAAATTGCAGGTATCAACTAGTGAAAGGAGGAAACCAAGCAGCCAAGAAAATAAATAAGTCCTGAAAGGTCATATCCATAGAATCATAGAATGGCCTGGGTTGGAAGGGACCTTAAAGATCACCTAATTCCAACTTCCCTGCGATGGATAGGGACACCCTTCACTAGACCAGGTTGCTCAGAGCTTTGTTCAACTGGGCCTTGCACACGGCCGGGGACCATCCAGAGAACATCCACAGCCCCTCTGGGCAACCTGTTCCAGTGCTCACCACCCTCACAGCAAAGAATTTTTTTCCTAATAACTAATCTAAACCTATTCTCTTTCAGTTTGCAGCCATTCCCCCTTGTCCTATCACTACATGCTCTTGTAAAAAGTACCTCTCTATCTTTCTTGTAGTTTCCGTTCAGGTACTGGAAGGCCACAATTAGGTCACCCTGAAGCCTTCTCTTTTCAAGGCTGAACAATCCCAGTTCTCTTAGCCTTTCCTTATAGAAGAGGTGCTCCTTCTCTCTAATCAACTCATGAAAGGTCTGGTGTCTGCAAATGCATTGCTTTTAACAAGATCGAGGTAAGAAAATGGCTTGAGAGTATTTTTCTTTCCTCTTGGAACATACAGATTGAAGAAGTAATTTCTGCATTTAAAAGCAGAGCAATGCTTGCAGCTTTCCTCTTTCTTTAATTCTCTAGTGACCTCAAGATGGCACTGTTGCCTTGTCTTTGCTAAGACTTTTTTATTATATGTTGGTCCAACATTTAACATCTGATTAAAATATATTTTTACCTGTTTTGTTCTATACATGTTGCTGCAAGATCCGGATTTTCTTAGGACACGGATGCTTTAGTACTTGCTGGTGCAATTAATTGTAATTATCTCCAATTTGCCAGTTTGCAACTTTTATACGTGTTTCATAAAAATACTTGAATCAAAGTCCCAGTTAACAACTACACTATTAGGAATACAAAATGCTACAGAGAGCGCAAACTGTATCAACCACAATGGCAGTAATAACTGAGAACAGCTTAAGTTACAGCTGTAGCATTAAGCTATTTAACTACATTACTTACAATGCCTTCTTGAAGTATTATCACTCTAATATGAGAAATGCAGTGTTTCTTGAGGGTTTTGAAATAAGAACTTCATACCACTATGTGTCAAGTATAAGGAAAGGCATCCTGGAGATGGTCTTTGCCCTTGTGGAAAAATGTCAGTTTTAGGATTCCAAAGCAAAAATCTTGAAAGAACAAAGTTGTTTTTGGAATAGAATGTGTGTAGCATTGGAATTGCATTCGGGATGCAGTTTGCAAAAATATTCAGGAAATAGAACATTCATAAATAGAATATTTATGCGAAAAGTGACTGCCTATAGAGTGCTTGCAAAACACTGCCATCATGAGATGGATATACTTAGCTCTTAAAAGAGAAAGTAAGTTTGTACATATGGATATGGTACAGCTTAAGCCTTACAGGATGATAATAAGGATGTACACCATTATTATGGTGTACACCATTATTATGTGGAATGTTGTGAGATAAATTAATGTTTAATACAGATGTCAGGAATTTTAATAATATGATTAGTTGTTGTGAGCACCTCTGAAATTACAGAAGGTTTATATGCATAAGAACATCGTTTAGCTCAAGGGTAGTCTAGAGGGGAAGTTGCATCATCTTTGAAAATTCTGGACCAGTTTCCTGATTTTCAGCCTTCATGTGTGACCTTAATCAAGATCCTGTCCCAGGCCTTAGGTTCCCACGTGTGACAGGCTTGGCACAGCAGGGTGCTCAGAGACAGGACTGTGATGCTCTACAGGTCTGCATTTGGGCAGAGTTTTGGTGACAGTGGTATAACCACTTCAGTTTCCTACTTCAGATGGGTTTGCATTTTAGTAGGGAATGGAATATACTGGGAAAATAGTGGTGACTTACTAAAGTAATTTACTTAATGATTAGCCTGGTCAAGTGTCCTCTCTGCAGCCAGTTGGACAGTCCATTCCATGTGACTATAGTGCTTGAGCAGTGTAAAAGTGCTGGGAAGACAAAATGCTCAGAGAAAATCAGACACAAATATAGAGGACCATCAAGCTTAGTAAAAATGGGAGACGCCAGCTCCAAGTCTCTGTCTCTTTGGGTCCCAGTGGCAAGCGCAGCCTCCGCACCCCAGGTGAGTTTTCTCCACGGTGTTCATTTGAGTTTCTCCAGACGTGGTTGATGTTTGGCTCATTTCCCAGTCCAAGAAAGGGATGTGGAAAATATGTGGGAGGACCATGATGCCATCAGTGGAGCTGATGCTGTTCTGGAGGTCCAGTACCCCCACTTCTCCCCACACAGAGGTGTTAACAGAGTATAAGTGTAATAGTGGATAAGACTTCTCAGAAATACCATCTTGCAGACAGAACCTCCTATTCTCTGTCATATTCTTTACCTCCCAGAAAAGTTGTAAAACAGCATTTCCAGCTTTTCATCCAGCTTTAGGCTGATGGTTGCTTAGGGTTGATGGTTTAGCCTTCAGTGTTTGCTGTAGTTTGCCAGGAGTTTACAACTTACAGGGTATTGCTGTGGTCCAAGGCCTATGGTTTATTGATCCCTGTACTCTCAGGCCTCCTGCTATTTCATTTAAAGTTCACAGCCCATGTTTAGCATTTTGTGGTTTGCTAGAGTAAATTATAAACTCCTGAAAGATACAACTCTCAAACTCTACTCCTGAAGTAAGATTCGTAATCTCCAAGGTTCATCTCTCTGGGGTCTGATTCAAGGCCTGGTTTTGGCTGCATCCATCTGTGCAGGTAGAATCTTCCTTTAAAAAATAAATATAAATGCATGAAAGTACATTAATAACAAAAACTGGAAAAAATAAAAAAAGGTAAAATGTTATCACTGTATCAAGGCCCAGGGAAAAGCTGTCCACTACATGCAAGGAATAACCCCACCCACAGGTGGGGAAAAACCCCACCTTTCCCTCCCCCAGCCCAGCCCAAGCCCTTCCTCACCTGCAAAGCAAACTGACCTGCACACGGGTTCAGGACTCCTCCCTCTGCCACTTCCACGGGTGGATGTTTTTGTCAGGCTGCCTCCCCCAGTCCCAGTCCGGGCCAGGGTGGGTGGTGGACACTGTCGGCAAGGTGGGAGTTGGCTCCCATTCCACAACATCCACACCCTCCCCCTCCAAAAAGCAATTTGGCAGCCATCTCAAAAATTAATTCCATCCCTCCCTAGCAAAGAGGGGAACCTCTGCTGTCCGGCCAGGCTGGGCCCTTTGATGCCCAGGACTGGGAGCATCCCCACACTACGTATGGACTCATCTTGATTTCATCTGGATGTAGAGTGTGTCCTTGAAGAAAGTGCTGCAACCAAAGTCAAACAGCTTTGCCCTGCCGGTGGCCAGCTGAGGATGATGTTCTCCAGCTTGATGTCACTCTGCAGGATGTCACAGTTGTGCCCTGAGTTGCAGGGTGACCATGATGCCATTGCGCTGCGAGGGGGATGTTTCCCCTTTTCCAGTCTGTGGGAACTTCACTGGACTGCCACGACTTCTCAAATATGATGGAAGCACCTAGCCACTTCCTCTGACACTTCCTCCAGGACAGGTGGAAGCATCTCATCAGCTGTGATCCCTACTCAGTGCTACTGAGTAGCAGGGAAACAGTCTGGTTTTCTTTGCTTCTTAATACCATGAGACGTGGAGCTGTTACTTGCTGGGCCCCTGGATCCTACTGTGCAGGGGAATGGATCTCTGCTGTCTTCTGGGGCAGGTGAACATCCTCCAATCAAGAATGCTTGAAAATATCTTCCAGTGATGGCCTGTCCAGGGGATGCATGGACAAATATCATCTGATGAGGTGCTGGCACTCTGGGGAGAGAAACAAGAAACCACCAGTCCACCCTCTAGCAGGGTTTGCAGTGCCCAGTTATGACACTGCAGGGTTTGCAGTGCTCAGAGTTATGTCCAATCTCCCATTCGATTCTCCATTTCGGAGGAGAGCAGGATAGAGGGACATGTGCCACCTCTTCCAGCTAACCATGGGAGATCAACCTCCTCCATAGCTTCAAAAGCAGAATGCTCGTGTGCACCTCCAATCTCCCAACACTGTTATTCCCCCCATGCCACAAAGCCAGGTACCCCCCTCGAGACACCCACAGCAGGAAGAAGAGCTGACCCCAGACGAAGTTCCTTTCAACAACTATGATATGCTATTTAACTCTTAATGCTCTTTAATTCCTCCTAAATTTAGAGTTATTAGTGAACATGTTAGGATATACTGTATACAAACAATTGGTACAAAGTTGGAGAAAAACTGTGTATGTTTTGCATGGATTTATTATTGTTCTTATTATACAAATGTGTACTACCAAAGACACAGTCAACTTCAGTCCTAGTCCAGTATCCCACAATATCAGGCTGTGAATGAATATTTTTGAATGATCCTACAGTAGAATCACCAGTTGTTCTCTTGCAGAAAATCAGAAGCATCAACAAGGAAAGCACTGAATAAAATCAAACCTTTGCAATGGTAAGGACAGCTTTCAGTATATGCAAACACAGAATTGTCTTCTACTCTCCTTTTTAGTAACCAAACACAAAACAGTTAGCCTCTTCCCCCATTTACAGGCTCAGCCTGGAAGAATAGTAGCTGCTCACTTCTTTAATGCCAGGAGAGCTCCTTACCATGCTGTAAATCATCCTGTCCTGTTTCAGCCTCAGCAATGCTGAGAAATAGGACACATACCCAGCCTCAGCACCGCATGTCCCTGACCACATGCAACACATTTAAGACCTGCAACTGCCAGTGAGGTCCCTTCCTGTCCTTGGCAAATTAATAATAATAATAATAATAATAAAAAATAATAATAATAACAATAAATGCATGAAATAAGCATTAATATAATATATAATAATATATATAAGTATATAAAATATAATGTCTAATAGATAATATATATATAATATAAATATATAATATAATAATGCATGAAATAAATGCATGCACTAGACATTTCTTAACCTGGGAGTTAATCTAAGGAAACTCATATTTAGGATTTGTGTTACCTGGCAGTGAGGTTTTTGTTGGTTTTAAGCATGTAGTTAGTAGGAACAAACCCATGCTTATATTTTGTCTTTGCACACCTGTTGGGTCCTTCACATCACACCAATGCAGGCCACTTGGTGAAACTGGAAATATCTCCATGGCAACACATACCCTTTTATTTTTATTACTGAAATTAAGCCCAGTACTTGATGAGAAGAAGTTCACTCTGAATTAACAGGGGGAACTTGTCTCTACATGCACTCAGTGCTCTGCTTTCTCACGTAGGTTGGTCAGATTAGTGTCACTCTTGCTTATCTGTTTTAGGAAGTGGTTACTTCTTTGAAAAACAGAGGAAGGATAATTTTAAGTAATTTTATGTAGATTCCTGAGGAGGAAGCAAAGGATAATATTTGATATACTTTCCTTTTTTTTTTTTTATTTTGTCTAAGCTAATTGTCTTTTGGTACAGGAGGGGGAGCGGTTGTTAAAAGAACAGTAGTTTATTTACAGGTACTTAGGGTTTCACTGTAATTTTTATGGGATGGTAGAAATACTAACCCTAATTTGAGATCATTGGAAGCAAAGGATTTTCATGTAATTGCCTTTGCAAGGCGTGTGTTGTAATTGGAAATTATAATTTAGTACCCATTTCACAATTACATCTTCCTCTGTGATTTATGGAGAAACCTTTTTTTTCAAAATTTGGGCTTAGTATCATAATAAAAAGTCCATTGACCCCTTCAACTGTTTACTAGGGTCAACTCTTTGCAGTGTATTACTTCTGGATTTTCTCTTATATTGATCCTAATTAATGTTTTATTTATCTACTTTTGAAACATTTCCAGTACGTGGACCTGAGTGACTGGGGCTGCTCTTGCCAGAAGACACCAGCAGACAGGGAATAGCCAGACTGCAGGGCTGAGATACTGAGGAATGAGTCGGCTTCCCCACAATCTGAAACCTTTCCATTGCTGCTGGCTAGGTTTCAAAAAGTCAGTTCACAATTTAGACAGGAGTTTTTGATGTGAGAATCTCTGAGTCAGGGCTTAAAGTTATATCAATACTGCAGCTCCTAATTAACAACCTTTGAGCAATAATTTGAGGACCTGTCCTTGAGATTTTCTGTAAATGTTCTTTCATCTCCCTTAGAGCATTTGTGGAGGACAGGGGATTCCCAAAGAAACCTGTCCTTATTCACAAAATATATAACCTGCTAAGAACTATCCTACTGAAAGCTGCTGATAAATGCATTTCCTCCACTCGCCCACTGATAAGTCCTCTAAGTTTCAGGCATGAGTGACATCAGAAGAATGACAGTGTTGGTGCTCTGCAGCTCTGGGAGACATCTGCCATACATCAGACACTGACACACTGAGGTTTGCAAACTACTAAGGAAAGTTGCTACAGTATGCAAAGCTAGGGCAAGATTATTAGGTTTTGTCCTTGGATTGTAAAAGCTCTTGTGGGAGCCATTGATGCTATTGTGGCCTGGGTTGTGTACAAAGTCCTGTCTTTTTGATTTAGAGTGTTTATTTGTTTCCAAATCTCTTTCCCCACCATTCCTCATTTCTACTCTCCCCAGGGATGATTCAGTGGAATAAAACCACATGAGTGTAACACCCATCCAGCAAAAACACTTGAGGACAGACTTTAAACTGAGCAAGTGTTTTATTACTTCCTGAAGAAGAACGTTTTTACAAAGTGATACCCTTGTGTTTATTACAAATAATATGTCTTATAAACAAATAATTTTAACTAAAGAGAAACCTGTAGAAACCACCCTCACTGCCCAACAATCAAGTGAGGCTGGCGGAAGAAAGCAAGAACTTTGGGATTAGAAGAAATTACTAAATCTAACACTGCCTATTACTTGCTTTTGATTTTTCCCTCCCTCTTGCTGTCTTTGTTCCATCTTGACTCTCTGCTCCATTTCCTTTGTATTTTTCAGTCACCCTTTTTTTTTTTAATCTGGAACAAATAAAACCCAGAATATTACATTGTTTGTTTGACTGCTGTGCTGGGAACTGTTTAGAGGGCTGAAGAACTCAGTTCACTGAAACCATCAGGGTAAGTAGATAGCAGCACAGAAATTAGTGTGCTCAATGCAGGCCAGTATTTACTTTGGGTATCTGCATATTCTTTTGATGTGAAAGGAGTATTGTACTCTTCTCAGTGCCTTGCCACAGAAGCATTTCTCCAGCAGTAAAACTGAAAAAGCAGGTTTAATTATTAGCTGTTTTGCCACCTCGGTGACTTCAGCAAGCTGAGTGCAGACTCTGTAGATCATGGCACTCAGGCACACCCAAAGGCTGTGCAGGCAGTCTTGAAAGGAAGAGCTGGAGATTATCATTCCCCTCAAAAGGCTCCATCTCTCCCAGATAAACACCTGTGCAGGAGTGAATATGAGCTGGTTGCCATGCTGCAAGCAGGAGGATCTCCGAGCACCCATGCTATCCCACTGACCCAGAGAGTTCCCTTGCTGGGTGGAGCAGATAACAAAGAAACATGAAACAGAGCCATCTCCAAGTTTGGGGTTACACTGAGGCATGTCAGTCAGAGGGTACAGCACTGAGCTGCTGTAACTGGTTCTCCCTCCCACAGGCAGGCTGAGCACCGGGCTTTGGCTGCCAGAGAGTGATGTCCACGTGCTGGGACCTGTGTCACCATCCCAAAAAGCACAAACAGGCTGTTTGACACAGTTAAAGCAGGTCAGAGAGAGACTAAGGAGGCCAGGAGGACTAAGGAGGCCAGGAGGACTAAGGAGGTCAGGAGGATGCTATGGAATGTGGGGATGAGTCAGTAGAGAGAAGGCTCACTCATGCTACACACCCTGGTAGGAAGTGCTGGGCCATGTAGCATTGCCAGACTGCCCCTGTTGCCCTGACTGCTAGAGCAGGACAGAGTCAATGCCAGGAACCCATCACACATGGCTATGGCAAATTATAATGACAGAGATCAAGCAGCTCCTCCTCTCCCCCCATAACACTTCCCAGCCTACATGCTGCCTGCATGTTGCCATACAGAAGATTTCAGGAGGGGCCACACACGTGCACACGCAAATCCTTGTTCACTCACGCAGAGTGTCCTGAAGAACAATCCACTGATATGGCTGCCTCCTATGGAGGACTGTGTCAGCCCAGTCTGTTACAACTCCTTGGGGAAACATGAACACACAAACACTATTGGCTGCCTTTCTGTGTGCTTATATGCTGCAATTGAGTCTCTATGAGTCTGAAACATCATATGGGAAACATTTTTCCCACTTAGGATTAGGTACAAAGGTGTTTGATATAACTACTAACAACACAGAAGCTCTGAAGACCAGTTTGAAAAAGATCTACTAATTCATTGACTTTTAACAGTAGTGTCTTTATGTATTTTGATAGCGTTTATGGTGACTTTATATCACTACAGTGGTGTAAAATGCATGTACCTGTGCATTAACAACACTGGTGTGCTGTGAAGCTGCTCATCAAATAGGCACGTATTTTGCTTATTTATATATTCCCCCATTTACAAGGAGAATATCTTTCTACAAGGAAATTTCCAAGAAAGAGATAGGCTCTGCTTTATCTAATTGGCAAAGGCACAAAGTATGCCTACTATATGTGGCTAATAAAAAACTGAATAAGCATATTCCTAGAACTTTAGTTGGCACTGTTCAGGATCCTAAGGTTATACACAGTTTAACTGCAGCTTTTTGCACAAGAGCTTGACAAATGACAGGAAAAAAGACCTTTATCCCCACAGTTAACTAAACAGATAATATACATTGTTAGTCAGTAAGGGAGACGGAGCACGTATTTCACAAACAGATTACTTGGAAACTTGACTGACAAGTCCTTCCTGGGACAGCCACGGTAACTGCTGTGTTTGATCATTGCTTTGTCATCTTAGCAGTGATAGAAATGGGTTCCCTCCATTGGCTCTGCAGCTGCTGTATGTAGCACATCATTTAATCCATCCATGCTGATGTGAACGTTAAGATTAAAATATCCGACTAGATATAAAGCAGGTCTACACAAAAAAAGCTTGCAAGAAGCAGTGTTCACAGTTGCTATTTTGCTATGCAAATAGCCATTCATAATGAACTGTATAGGATCAGCTTGTAAGATTTAAATGAAAGTGTTTTGAAAACTCATGCCCCAAGTGAGGCTCCTCCATGCTTAATCACCTACACAAATGACCTGCTTTCCAAAAGCAGTCACCTCTTGTGTTTGCTTCTGAGGGAACTGTTGACTGCCCGGGACTGATTAAATGAAAACACTTCCTCTATGCCTATGAATTTTAGCTTGGAGACACAGCTTTGAACATCACATTTGTAATATGTTGCTATAAGTGTTAATATTAGCAGGACAGACCACTGGATTCTACTCTTCCTTCTGACATTATTCAGTTTGTGACATTAAAGAGCTCACTTAGTTCATGCTTTAATGTATGAATAAGAAAAATCCTTGTTTTAAAATGGGCAGAACTAACACTTGTGGCAGGAGTCATCTCATTAGCCATTGACCTAATCTCCAAGCAATTCACACCAGACTTTCTTTATAATCCACGACAGAAATGCGCACTCTAAGGATGGGATTCATCTAATCAAGTACACAGCACTGTAGGAGGAGATAAACCACATTGCAGACTCCACTGACAAGTGTGATTAGATCTCTGCTGACTCTGAAGGGAGACTCGTGATCTGAAGATGTTTGTGTGTCAGCTGCCAATTCCCAAGCATGAATCCCTCCATTATTGTCCAGTTGAGGCTGTGGTTTCAGGATCAGCATCAGCTGTTGCCAGTATACGGTCACACACTTTTCCCTGCCCCAACCACATGGTTCTGTGTGTCAGCTCTAGCAATCCTGCAGTGCTAGGTAAATAGGATTAACTTGCTGAACTGGCTGAAAAGTAATGACGAAGAAAAAGAATTCGGTTTTGGTTATGCTGTCAGGTAAAGCTGATGCCCCTCACATGCCCTAATTTCTAGATCTGAGGCCTGATTGGGAGCAGGAATGTAATTCTGAAAAGGAATTGTGGTGGCCCTTTTTGGCACCAGCTTTTATTTGGACCAGCTTAAGTTGACCACAAAATGGCCTCTGTGGAAGGCAGTTCTGAAAATGAATAGATTTAGTTACAGAACATGAAGTTAACATGACTATGCTTATTGCCTTGGGATATGATTTGACAAACATCAAATACAATTGATCCTTCAAAGAGGCCTTCATGTCTCTGTCCTTATATGAAGGTCACATTTGGTGTCTGCAAAAAGGAGTGGTGTCCAGCAGGTCTCAGAGTCAGGATCGCAGCACATTCCAAATAAAAGCATCAGCATTTATTGTGAAATAAAGTGAAATTCATCCATGTCAAGCTGATGTAATTAATATCTAATACACAAATGGTAAAATGATGAATATGCTATTGCTCAGCCACTTGAACGACTTTACATAAAAAAGACTTTGTATCAAGACAGAAGGGTGCAGCTCTTGCCTGATGTGTGTTGTGGCAGCAAGAGCAGCAGCGATGTGTGGGTAGGCGAGTTGGCTGGAAACATCAGGAGTACCTGGATTGCTGATGGAGGGTGAGCCTGAGGCTGCCCTCCAGATCAGACCTGTTGGTGCCAGGTCAGAGTGGGAGCCCATCAAAGTGTGTTGCACAGGGGCCCCTGTGCCTAAGCATGCCCTACACGTCCTGTGCCACCAGGCCCTTTGCTGCAGGCAGGCCTGTCTTGCAGAGCAGAAATTATAGGATGTGCCATATCCTGTGCTCGTGGCTGTGCCAGGAACCACCCTGTAAACTCCGTATATACACAGCCAGCGTGACAGCTTCCATTCCAGTTCGCCCGGGGATCTTCCTCTTCTGGGCCAACGCTGCTCTCGTACCATGTTCTAACATTGCCTAGTTCAGTCCCTGGCACCAAAGTCGGCTCTTTGCACAATGTTCCCTTGATGTCACTGAGTTCTCGGGAGACACAGAGGTGTACCAGCATAGCCCCATTTGTCAGGGCAAAATGTGCCACCATAGGGCACTTCTTCTTTGGCAGCATTACACGGAGGTGCTCTGCACCCTCGCACAATTCAAAGCTGCACTTGTTGAACTAGTTTTGAACTGACTTTTCCAATGCCACAACATGCACGTTTATGACTTCCTACAGTATTACATGTTCTTGTAGGTACTTACCTCGAAGGATCTGAGTGATCTTTTTCCAACGAAAGACTTGTAGAGATCCTACACTAATGAAATCCTTTTTCCTAGAGTGACAGTGAAAATCCCTGCCCCAATAACCAACTCAGATGACAGAAGGTATCGTATGTTTTCTGACAGGGCCTGATACTGAAGATAGGTGGAACAGGTGCTACAGTGATTAGCACATATCTCTCAGTGCCTGTCCTTGGCAATTACCCATTAATTCATTGACACTCATTGCCACAGCTCCAAGAGAACTGGCTTGGATTACAGGGAGCAATCTCGTGTTCTTTCTAAAGGTAATAAAAAGCAGAGTTAAGAATATGATTTATTAAAATGCCATATGAAAGATAATTTATTTCAGTAACAATTAAAAATGTTACCAACCAATTGGCTGAAAAGAATATTTTTCATTCTAGAATTCCATATTAACAGAATTTTCCTGTCCCTGTTGAATCACTGTTACTGTCTTTCCAGCAGAGAGCCACACTATGTGCAAAAGTGAGTAACACCACAAGTTTCCCTGACTTTTTTCCTTTAATGATTAATATGGTGGTGATTTTTCTAGTAGGATCCACTTGAGCCTTGAGCATTGGCTGAATAAGGTATTAGCCCTAACGAATACCTTATTAGTATTAACTTCACAGCTGATTAGAGCAACTGTTTTGCCTGTCTAGTTGCGGATTTTAAGAAAATACTAATTGTCTCATAAGCAGACAAATTGGTAATCAAAGCAGACAGGACATGGTCTTAATTCCACCAGAAAAAAACAACTGTTTATTAGAAAGAGTTATAGATTGGTTGTGCAGTTAATTGTGCCAGAAGTCATGAAGCAGTTAACAGGTCTTCGAATGCCATTGGATCAAATGAATGGCTTGAGAGTAAGAAAGCAAAATAACTGAAGTAGAAAGACCAAAACTGGACATAAGAAAGGCATATTTTAAAAACCAGTTGTTTCTTTATTAGGGCAAAAATATCCTGGAAGGGAAAAAAGTGGGTTTTTTAATCTGCTTTGCAAGGTTCAGAAGAGGTGTAGTGGATGATCTACTGACCCCCTCAACTTGTCTGGAGTTCTACTCATTCCAAAGAGCCCATATTTCACAGACGTTGTAACCATGTAGAAGAAGAAATCTCTTTATAGAGCAATGTGTCCTTCATTTCCTATTTTAATGCCAATTATAGCTGTAGTCTTTCTTCACAGGTCGCAAACAAAAGCATATAAGCTCATGCTTAACTCACCTCTGTTCAAAGAAGTCCTTTAAATTAACTGCAAACACATATCTAAGTCCTTTCCTTGATAAAACTGCTTTCCTGAATCAGGACATAACAGTAAATTCCACGCAGAGCAATGTGAACAGTAATATTCACTTTTCATTTGTTTTATTTTTCATCACAAGGAACAAACTTGTTTATGTAGGTAACCGGACAGTGAATGCTTCTGTTGGCTTTGGTGTTGCTGAGTGGACCTAATTTGAAGAAACCTTGAAAGGACATCTACCAGAGAGAGACATTGGCTGCAAGAAACGCAGCCTAAAATGAACACTGACAGCCTTGAAGTGGAACAGACAGATGGAGTCATGTTTGCCAGAGTCCCACAAGCCCTCATTAAAAGCAGACAGGTCTGATGACTGCACAGAAAGGGGAAAAGTTAGGTGTTAAAAGGAGGCAGTGTGCTCTGTAATACGGGACTGCATCAGCGGTTTATATGCAGGGTTTCACCTTTTCCAAGTGGAAAGGCATGGAGTGATGAAGATCTCCGTGGTGGAGATCTTTCCACTTGCAAACCTGTGCAGAAATTCAAAGGAAAAAAGCAGTGACTTTATTTACTCAGCAAATATGCTGAGTAATAGCAAAACTCCCAACCAAAGTCCTGTTCTTCCTACAGTGCTCAGCTGGCTTAGGAGAGCTCCGCAGCACTCTGTACAATACATTTCCTCTCAGAACAGGCAACAAGCAGCAGCTTTCTGTTGAGCCCTGGCAGCTGGTTCTGGGGTGGTAGGAAGCTGCGTGGCAGAGACCCAGAGTTACTTCTCCCCTCGGAACACAGAGCATTTATGATAAGTAAACAGATTTTAGATGGGTCCTTCCACATGTGTGGATCAGAAGCTGAGCTGAGAAAGAATTGTGTGAGTCACAAACAATGCCTGGAAGCCTAAAAAAGAAAACACAACAAAAACCCCTGAGTCCTCCCTACTTTGAAGACAAAGTATTCTCCTCAAAAGCATAAGCAGGAACAAAATGTTCTTCTGTAACAAACCATTTATGGTATCATTAGGTACCATTATCAGTCACTTTCCCATTAACCTTAAAATTGATAGTGTTGCCAGATGGGCAGCCCTAAATTTAGGAACGATCCCTGGTTCTCTTGGCTTTTGGTGTATGGTAATACAATGGAAAGGCCTGGAAACAGCAGCATGCAGCACACTGGGTTATGAGAAGGAGTCGTAGCGATGTGTGGGGAAGTCATAGCGATGTGAACTCCTGTGTGATCCAGCTGCCGGTCTGTGCCTGTCATGTCCAGCAGCGGGACTGGGCTGCCACAGGGGAATTATATGTTAAAGCCCCTGTCTTTGAAGGTCCTGGAGACAATGGTGGCTGATGGGTGAAACTACATGTGCAGCCCTATTCCTCGGGGAGCAGTGGAAGGCCTGAGGAACACTGTTACTCCCCGCCTGAGAAGAAACCATCCCCTCCCATTCTCCTAAGGAATATGGTCCATGTCTTGTGGCTCTTGGCCCCAAAAGGAATTCAGCATTCAGCCTGGTATAGTGGGAAGAAAAGCTATTCCTGGACACGGATAAGGATCAAGAGCATGCCATCCTGTAAGGGGAAGACTGCAGCACACGGATCAGTGGTATGGGTATCCTTGAGCAGATTAGGAGGTCTCGTAGTGAAGAAATGTTAAAAGGGTCACAAATTGATCTGGACATTGTTTACATACCAAGAAAGATACCCAAAAAGCTCTAACTCCCCTCCTCAAGTCAGGCAAAGCTCTTGACACAGTTTATGTTCAGTGATGGCGAATTTTTATTTATCAGGGTGGTACTGATATCAATATCCTGTTTATTTCCCTCAGGAGGGGACTGAGTACTTTTAATCAAGAAAACTATGACGACATCGCAGGAGCAACCAAATAACAGCTTCAGTAATTCCTGAGGTAGAGCCAACGAGAGATATTAAACTCCTTGTCCTCCCTGCCTTCCAATATAAATTCCATTGGATTAACACCAATCCCTGTAAAATGATAATCCACCTCATCAACAGGCAGTAAAAAAGGTTTGAGCTGTACCAGTTTCTTTGACCCATATATCCTAAATTTGAGTAATTCTTCCTTGCCAACTAATGGCCTTGTGTGGGAGTGAGGAGGAGAGGACAAGGGCATGTTCCGTTTCCGTATAATTGCCGGTTAGTTTCCTGATTATTTACTTCTTAGTAAGTGACATCAGGGCATACGGGAAGCCAGGCAGGGGAAGAGAATGTTATAGCAATCTAATTGCTGACTCTCTTTACGACAGTCATTAAAGCATTCCCTGTGGGTCCCTACCGCTATGCTCCACAGCAGACCTGGATTTTGACACAAGCATGATCTCACAGACAACAGGGTTTGGGGTCACAGGTCAATAGAGCAGTGCCTGTGATGCCCAAGCCACATCTGGCACGCAAAACAGGTTAAGTAAATGTGAGGGGGTGGCACACACAGATTAGAGCAGTGTGGTGCTCAGATGTGGGCTCACGGGGATGCTGCTGAGCCCAGGGGAAGCCTGACCTGAATTACTGCCCTCAGTTATGCTTGTTGATAAATCTTGCCTAGTCAAAATGTGAACACATAAATCTTTCCTTGTCAAAATGTGAACACCTTCTGTCGTTTTACTAATGAAGTGAAGTCAAGAGTCTTTGCACAGACACTAGATCACAATCCCTTTGGAATCTCCAAGTGTAGCAACAGGCTTTTGCAGTCTTTCTAGATCTTCCTTCTCAGGGCAGCATTTTTCTTCCTGCCTCTATGTATTCACACACACAGCTACACCTCTATAGCTGCAAAGAGCCATGGCTGGTTGTTCCATCTCTCTCTTTACGGAATATTCTTTGGCACTCTTTCTCTGGCTGCCATGATTGTTGGCTCCCTTGGAACACAGTGGGCAAAGTATGAGCTCAGCTCTGCCTTTTTGTAATTTTTTGTGATTACATTTTTATGTGTTTTGTTGTTGTTGTTGTTGTTGTTTGTCTGGATGTCTCAAAACATTTTCTTTCCCTTTCCTAGCCACAAGTGTAAGAAGAGACTGAATGTGGCACTCAGTGCCATGGTCTAGTAGCCAAGGTGGTGTTAGGCCAAAGCGTGGGCTCTGATGATCTCAGAGGCCTTTTCCAACCTAATTGATTCTGCGATTCTGCAATTCTGCAATAAGCCAAACAGTATCCAGGGACTGACCTTTCAGCATTGATTTTTTCTCTATTATTATATAATTATAATAATAACAATAATTATAATATTTAATAATTACTTAATAACAATTATTATTGTATATTATTCTATCGTATTATACAGCTTCTCAAAACTTCATGTAAAACTCCTCTCTTCTCTCCCAGTTTTTTTTAGTAGCTCATCGGTTATTATTGATCGTCTCATGAGATGAATGAGTGATTCATCTCACTGTCCTCAGTGGTACGAATGGGAGAAAAATTAAACAGCAAAAAGGGCTGCACAAAGAGCCAAACTTCACTGAAAAAGGGCCAAATCTCACAAAATTCACTACCCCGCGCCCGTGACGTCACAGCGCCCCCTCAGGCGCGGCCCCGCCCCTCCCGGCCCGCAGGGGGAGCCCCGCCCCCGGGCGCGCGCCGGGCCGGGGCCGTGTGAAGCGCACCTTTTGCACGAGTCCCGCTCGCCGCGGGCGGGGCCTGCGGGGGCGGGGCGGGCGGGGAAAGCCGGCGGGCTCGTCCAATCGGAGCGGTCGCTCCCCGGCGCGTCATGCGTGGCACCGCCCCCTCCGCTTTTCCAGGCATGGGCGGCTCAATGGGCGTTACCGGGCGGGGCGGGGCCCTCCTGTCGCGAGGGAGCGCGGGCCAATGGCGAGCGGGGCCGCGCGCGGGGGCGGGAGGGCACGGCAGGGCGGGGGGGGCGCGGCGGCCAATGGGGCGAGGACGGGGGCGTGGCCGAGGCGGCGCTTGGGTTCCGTGTGGAAAGAGTGAGGGGGCTCGGGTGCAAAGTTTGCTCGCCCGGCGCCTGCGGAGGGAGCGGCGGCGGCGGCGGCGCGGGGGGAGCGGAGCCGAGCGCAACCGAGCGGAGCGGCCGCCCGAGCGCCCGGGGCTCCCACCGCCCGCCGCGCTCCGACCATTCCCGCCGGGCAGCCGCGATGTGCGGGGGGATGGCGGCGCGGGGTCCGGGCGGGCCGCGGTGCTGGCAGAACCGGCGGGCGCGGCTGCTGTGCATGCTGGCACTCACCTTCCTGTTCTTCGTGGTGGAGGTGGCGGTGAGCCGCGTCACGTCGTCCCTGGCCATGCTCTCCGACTCCTTCCACATGCTCTCGGACGTGATGGCCCTTGTCGTGGCGCTGGTGGCCGTGCGCTTCGCCCAGCGCACCCGCGCCACCAAGAAGAACACGTTCGGGTGGGTGCGGGCCGAGGTGATGGGCGCGCTCGTCAACGCCGTGTTCCTCACGGCCCTCTGCTTCACCATCCTGCTGGAGGCCATCGAGCGCTTCACCGAGCCCCACGAGATCCAGCAGCCGCTGGTGGTCATCGCCGTGGGAGTGGCGGGGCTCATCATCAACCTGCTGGGGCTCTGCCTCTTCAACCACCACGGCGTCGGGGGCCACGGGCACGCCCACGGGCACGGGCACTCGCACGGCGCCCGGCAGCAGCACCCCCGCGCCGGCCCCAAGCCCGAGCCGCCGCCCGGGGACGGGGAGGCAGCGCTGCACCGCGAGGAGACCAGCACCTTGGTGGAGAACTGCAGCAGCTCCAACGGGGTCAGCCAGGAGAAACTGGGTAAGCCCCGCGGCGCCGCTGCCCCATCCAGGCAGAGAAAAGCGGGAGGGGTCCTCTCCCCGAGTAGGGCGGTGGCATCCTGGTCACACCC
Organism: Manacus candei; assembly: GCF_025592945.1. Classification (NCBI taxonomy): domain Eukaryota; kingdom Metazoa; phylum Chordata; class Aves; order Passeriformes; family Pipridae; genus Manacus; species Manacus candei. The sequence continues at coordinate 20,106,681 of NW_026138065.1, read as the reverse complement.
GGCGCGGGCTGTGCGGGGACCACCTGTCCCCCCTGCTGGGGAAGAGGCTAGAAACTTTCTTAGCAGCGCTGTTGGGCTCATGACTGTCGCACCTCTGCCTCGCACCTTTCCTTCAGATGCCGTGAGCTGCATGCTTGTCTTGCAGACAGGTCAGAGTGTGAAAGTCTTGGGATAAAGCGGTGTGCCGTGGGAAAAGTTGGTTCTGCTAGGGAAGGCACATGACAAGCGTTTCTTGCCTAGCGACACGAGCTGTCACAAGACGCTGCCCTAATGCCATCCGAACTGGCTGCACATCAAATGGAGCGCGGCTCAGCGCCTTGGTCCCGGCTCCTCCATTGGAGCAGTTATCAGCTACTTGTCAGGTACCTGAGAAGCTGCTCTCCACCCGAACGCAACATGCTGAAGTATATTCCACTGCAGTAATGTTGTACGTCTTCGTGGCATCGGTATTAATAGAAGTCTTGGAAATTGCCAGTCAGAACTGTGGAAGTCGGAATGTGGAGCTCACTGGTGTCAGAGCACACGCATGGTGTCTTGGAATGAGTTTTCTTTAGCTTTCTAAAGCATGCATCTTCCCACTCAGCTTCACACAGACACAAATTTAAAATCTTCCCTTCCCTATTGTGGTCAAACTGTCTGTTCCGTGGGTGGGAGTTTCTTGAGTTATTTTTTGAAGGATCCAGAAGCCTGGATTTTGAAGCTGCTTAGTTGAAGCCCAAGTCCTGCATGGTAACAGAGTGAAAGGTGTGCGACTGCCACTTCTCTATTCATATGGCATCCTTTGTCACCTCGAGGAAGGGGCTTAAGACTTCAGAACCCATGTCTCTCTCTTTCAGTTTCAGGGTGACATCAATGGAGCTTTAATTGAGCAGAGTGAACTTTGCTACAGTTTCATTTTTTCTGTGGTCAGAGGTTCCAGTATACATTTGAGAAACTTAGCAGTTTCTGTTTTTCTGATTCCATGTTGGCTTTGGAAAGACAGGTTTTGCAGGAGGACAGGAGAGTTTCTCTGAATACGCTACACCATTTTGATGACCACATAATAAGCTCTTAGTGTTGGTTTAGTTCCAACAAAGATATCCTAATAATTAGTTTCAAACAATGTAAAATTCCCTTAACCGTTGGTCTGATAGATATCTTGCCTTTGGAATTATTCTTACATGGTGAAAAGTTGTGCTTTTAGCCAAGTTTTGGACTAGTTATACCAAAAGATTACGTTATAGCATGAATTTAAAATGTATACTGTTTTGAGCTAATTTGTCTGGAATGTCTCATGGATGTGCTTCTGGCAATAACAAATAATTTGTTGTGGGTATTTAGGTGGTAATAGGGCATAATTTTGGTCACAGTGAAACTTTGAAATAAGTTTGTATTTCCTTCTGTGCCCTGTCATGATTATGTAATGGATGGAGTTATAGTTTACCCATGGAAAAGTTACAGGTAAAGGTGATTGGAGACTTGGAAGAAAAGGTGAAAGACGTATAGGTAAAGACTAGGGTGGTCCTGTGCCTTCACTGGAAATTGCAAAGAGGAGTTGTCCCTGATTTCCTAAGGTGGAAGTGGAAAGGAAGAGATAACCTTAGGGGCTAGTCCTGCACAGGCATTTTTGTGCATACAATTTATGTAAAGTAATCAGTTTATAGTTAGATTTCAATGAGCATATTTCAGATGCAAATGTTTTAACCATTTGCCATTAAAAAAAATCTCAAGAGCTTTCTGGAACTGTGTTCCCTGTTACCCTTTCTTATAGACAGCTCTACTGACTTTTCAGCTCTCCTTTATTCCAAGCACTTGATGTAGAACAGAGAATTCCTATTTCCTTCCTTCCATGATGGACCTTGAGGTCTGAACTCTGTAACCTGAGATATTTTTCTCTAATTTATTGACTTCTCTGGAAAGTTACAGGTCCCACATTCCGTAACTCCTAGAGGTAGTGTGGAAAATTTAGCTGGAGCTTTAGGGCAGAAGTGGGATGCATGAGGTAATGAGCCTGAGGCTTGGAACTCGGTGCTCAACTGCCTTCTAAGAGCCCACCCCTTCTTCAGAGAGGAGAGGATTTGTGCACACTTTACCATTGCAGAATTGCAGCCATGAGAGCAGAGCGGCAGAAGCTGCAGGTCTTATTAACGTGTTAATGTTTACAAAGCTCTGAACTGAATAACCTCAAAAGCAGTAAGAGCTTGTTGTCTCAGTTTGTCGGGCCAGGGGCCAGTGCATGTTGCATTTCTTTAACACTGGAAGTGTCCACGGAAGAACTTTTGAAGTAAAACAAGAGGTTAATCATGTAAAATTCTTTCAAATTTAAACAACATAAGATGATTTTCTTTCAGAAAACGTGATATGTATATTTGTTCCCCTGTAGCTGGTTAGCTACAGGGGAATGGTAAATAGTGCAGACAGTTTTGACAAAGAAGAGCACTAAAATGTTCGTTTATGCTTTGCACAGTCCATGACATATGGCATTGGACATCAGAAGCTGTATGTCACTTGCATAAAAAGTGTAATTTTGGTACTTATTTATTTATAAATTACATTCTGAAATATAAATAACACTAGTTCATAGCCACTGAGAGCTTCAGAGATGCTCTTAAACTGTCCTATACTCAACTTAAACTGTCCTATACTCCATACTGCTGATAAATTCTGCATTTCAGACCTAGAAGCTCAGCTGATTGTCCTGCTGGCTCCATGCGCCATCTCAGAAAAACTTCCTTTTCCTTGAATTCAGAAGCCTTTTGAAAATGCACTTCTGAACCTGAAAAGAAGCTGCTATACAGCTGTATTCATACAGCTTTTGAGCTTCTGGCTTCAAATTGTAATACAAAAGAGCAATGCAGTCCTATGGTTTGAGATTTTAGCAATGTGATTAGTCTTCTAGTGTTTCAAAAGAGGGAACTAATGTAACTAACTGAGCTACTTAACCAGCTTTTTACATATGCTCTGTAGTTCTGCATTTTGTTTAAGAAACAAACAGTGAGTAGTCAAGTGGTTAAACAGCTGGAAAAGGTGACAGTAGTTTTTCAGTAGAATAGATTAAAACATGGTCATCTTCATTCTTTGCCACTCTACATCTTTAAACTCCATGTAGAAACAGTTGCCTTTTAGACTTTTTAGATCACTTATTGGGACAACTGAATATTTCTCAGACAGAGAAAATCTTGCTAAGTGTGTGGGTAGAGCTGCTTGCTTTTCAGTTTCATACTCGATGTGGCATGCTAATGTTGGCTGTTATTTTATAAAGAATTACAGTAATGTGTAGTATTATAGCATCTGCCTAATGGTTTTATTGTTTTCTTGTCAGGTGATGTGAAAGATGACATGGCTGACCTACAAGTGAACGGGAATGCTGGCCATTATCCTCTGGATGAAGAGGAGGTTGAAGAAGACTCTAGTGCGCAACTTAACATGCGTGGAGTTTTTCTGCATGTTTTTGGAGATGCCTTAGGTTCAGTAATTGTGGTAGTGAATGCCTTGCTCTTTTATGGGTTGTGGAATCCATGCCCTGAAGATGGGCCTTGCTTTAATCCGTGTATCAATAATCATTGCATGGAAAATGCTACTTTATCCCAAACACTTGGGAGAGCTAACAAGTCTGAGCAAGAGGGCATTACAGTGGCTGGTCCTTGCTGGTTGCTATATTTAGATCCTGTCCTTTGTTTGATTATGGTCTGTATACTCCTTTACACAACTTACCCGTTACTTAGGGAGTCAGCCCTTATACTTCTGCAGACTGTTCCCAAACAGATAGATGTTCATTCTTTGAACTCAAAGTTACGTACCCTCGAAGGAGTTGAAGCAATCCATGAATTACACATTTGGCAACTAGCAGGCAGTAGGATCATTGGCACTGCTCACATCAAGTGCCCTGACCCTTCCACGTACATGATGGTGGCAAAGCGCATTAAAGAGATCTTTCATGACGAAGGGATTCACGCAACTACCATTCAGCCTGAGTTTGCCAGCGTTGGCTCTGAATCGGGGAGAGGGAAATGTGAGTTGCCTTGCAGGACTCAGTGTGCTTTGAAGCAGTGTTGCGGAACGGGGGAAGATAGTACTGCAAAGAAGACAGAAAAATCTTCGTCACTTAGTATTTCTTGTTCAGAAGTTGTCATTGAATTTCCAAAAACGAGGAGGACTAAGTCGGAGAGCATCCCTTCAGTGAAGCTAGAGGCAAACACTGATCAAAATGAGCAATTTGAGTCATCTTTGTAACTTCCCGAACGGTGCTACCTGAGTTGTGGTAACTTTGTCAACAGCTGTGTTGCAAGAGGAAGAGACAGACGTTTTGAGTTGCAATTTTGCCAAGTAGTGTAATTGCTGAAGTCCTTGTTCTTGTCATATTGCTAAATATAGAATGCTTGTTTTAAAGAATATAATGTCACTGTCATGATACAATGTGTTTGTGTTGACTTTGTTTGACTGAGACAGACAGAAAGTGCACCTATGCTGTAACAACTTCAGAAAACCAGTTTCAACATTTCAGCAGAGACACTTTTTGCTGTGCTTCAAATTAAGATTTTTTTTTTTCAAGTGAAAAGGTATTTGAGGGATAAGCATGTAGGAACTCGATTTGTGTTACATATTTCTTGGACCTACTTTTTCCTTTAATATTTGATTTGTAGATGTTTTAATATATTCTTTATTTAGAAGCCCTAAGAAAACCAAAGTTCATAGAACATTTTAAAAGAGAAAGCTACTAAAAACTGGAAACCACTTTGCAGTTTCACATATTTTTCTTAAAGCTATGTAATAATAATAAATGTGAAGGCTTTTCAACTGAATTTATTGCATTTTTTGAAGAGAACATCCTGTGATTGTTAGAAATTGTCCCCACTTCTTTTGGTAAGGTAGCAAAGTAATTGAAAACAACAGATGTGAAAGGGGTTTTTTCTACCAGAATGGAAGTTCAAGCTACTGTATACTGCTGTCTGATCAAGATGTGAGACTGATTGATACAGTAACACATACTTTCATATTTTGTGTATTTTCTGGTGGCTTTTCTTACTTCCAAGTTGTATCTTGGAAGTCTTCAATATTTAAAGAACCCTTGACTCACAGTGCTGTGAATCAAGAGCTGGAGCTTTATATTTAACTGATGCTGAGTTTACTAAGACAAAATAATTAGTTATGTCAGTAAGTGCACAGTCGGGGAACGTCTGCCAAGCACCGACAGTATAATTTGTGCTTTCCAGCTCAGACAGCAGCTTCGCAGCAAGTAATGCAGTGGTGCATTTTGCTTCTAGTTGAGTGGAAGCACTTGCAGTGACTACAGTCCTGGTCCCCACCGTGTCCTCAGGAGCCCTCCAGGACTTTTGAGGAAGTGGCGCAGGGAGCAGGATTTCATTCACTGTATTTCACACTTTGAGGTGTTTATGTATCACATAATTTCACTTATTAAGTATCCAAATCTGTGGTTTAAAATCTTGACTCAGTTAATTGACAACTGGCTCTAAAGAAGCTGTTACAGTATGCTGCCAACTTACACCTTAGCAGAGGAGAAACTGGTCAGTGGGCTCTGTGAATTTGGCAGAGACAAGGTGAAAGTTGAAGATAAAACATATAAGAAATATAATCTAAAACCCCAGCCTTTTTGATCCACTCTCGCGTTACATATGGGAACCAATGTCTTGTGCTTATTTGACTCTCCTATGCTCAAAACTGGAAAACAACTCAGATCTTCCATTGTTTGTTCTATGACTCTGGACATGATAAACACTTTGCCCGAGTTTCCCTGTCTTAAAATGGGGATAATACCTACCTCACAGGGGTGTTGTGAGGCTTAACTCTTGTGCGAAGAGCTCTGAGATTTGTTACTGGAAGGCACTGAAAAAGATTAGAAGATACCAGATTACATAGTGTTTGCTACTTCTACAAATGTATGGCAATACCTAGGCACAACCAGAGGGAACTGAGAATAGTTTTGGCCTTATGAAATTCTCTGATGCTGTGGTTTTCAGGTTTTTAACAGTATTTAAATGTAGATTTTTTTAAAAAAAGAATGTTTTGTTAGTGAAGGGAATGTAGCTTTGCCTCCAGATACAGAACACCTTGCTAGTTTGCATTTCTTACGTCTCATATCGTAATTGCTCCTAAATAGTTCAAAATAGTCCTGCTGCTCATCGGACCTGGATTGGCCCAAGTCACGTCAGTGGTCTTACCCAACCTCTCAGCAGAGCATTGCAGTCAACTCTCGATTATCCATGGGTTGATTACCAGTGTTGTGTATTAACTGTGCAGTCTGCAGAGCCCAGACCAGCCCTGCATCGCGTGCTGTGCACTGGCCAAGCGCTGTGTGCCAAGGCATTGGAAAAGCAGAGGCACTCAGCCGGTTCCACAGGAGCCTCTCTCACAGGGTGTGTTGGCCTGGGTGCAGCACAGCACCAGGCACTTATTTTGCCTCTTGGCTGCTCAGATGCATCTGCAGGAAGCTGCAGAGTGTGGATAGGTCGGTTCAGCTTTGCGCTGGTTTGGGGATGTTGGTGCTTCACAGCCACCAGCATTGCTCCCCTTTTTCTGTGTTTATGCTTGTTGTACAGTCTCATAAACTAACTTAAATATGTTAATATAGTATTTATATATGTTTTTGTTTTGTCTGAATTATCTTAACTCTTTCTTCTGTTACCTGTATATGATCTAGAGTTGACTGTTAAATGAGATCTTGTATGAGACTACATTTGCAGAATATGCTACCACTGCTAGTATACTACAGAATATTAAGCAAGTAAATTTTGAAAGGAACAAAGTACTATTTTTTTTTAAATGTGTATCCTTGCTTTTTATGGTAAACTTTCACTAATTATTTTGATCATTAGTTTAAAATTGGTCTCAATCATTAGTTGAGGTCCTGCTGTATATCTCTAATGCACCATAGTACTACTGCTCTTTAGTTTATTTAAAAAGATACCAGCAAGACAAACCATAGTAGCACTGACTGTGACTTCTCTCCTGTTGCTATTATAAAAACAGAGCAACTATTAAGTCATGACAGTTGCCATCGCTGGTTAACAGTCTCAGTAAATGCATCTGGATAGATGAAGTTGTAGTCACTATTCCATTTTAAACTATTTAATCTTTTCTTTTTGAGCCAGAAGTCATATTTTTCTATTTCTGTGTCCATTGCAGGCAATGGCTAGCTTAAAAGACAAAAAGCTCTCCCCCTCATTATTTTAATTACAGGATGAAGATGTGATGATGATGATGGTGATGGGGGCAGAAGGGGGAGTTGCGTGGTCTCTCTGTCATGTGCTGCGTTGCACGTGCAGCACCAGCTGGTGTTGACGGGGCCCTTTAGTCTCTTTAGCCTTCCATGGCAAATTCCCTGAAAGCATATAGTGAGGTCAAGGTGGTGGCTGTGCAGCAGCAGGAACATAATTTTTCTGTTTGTTCTGGCTGTATGAGACCCGACTGTAGCCCACTAGCTTGTGATAGAGCTTGATTTTTTTTTAACCTGATCTGTTGAGGTTATACAGACTTGATTTGTTGTGAAGATCACAGTTTCAGAATACTGAGATCATTCAAAAACACTGCACAGTCTCTCTTTTTTTTTTTTCCACAAAGCATGGAACTAGTGAATCTCATGTAAGTGAACACTGCAATGGAGGGGGAGCTAATTGTATTGTGTATCACATTCCTAAATTTTTAAAATAAAAAAAACCTATGGAACACTGATTTTAAGGAAAAATAAGTTTTTACTTCAATGTCTAGATTGTTTAGGCTTCTGATTAAATGTGTCAGAGATGTACCAAACGTCACTGGGTGAAATATTTTACACTTACTATATGTCTCATCCAGGAGCAGGCTGTTTTAGAATCACTTCTTAGATTATATCTGCGCCTAAGGTGCAGTGCAGAACTAATTCAGACACTCAGTGGGCTAGCCACAGCTCCATCAAGCTTCCTTTGTAGCAGGGTAAATCGTTTCTGTGGAACCCCTAATAATTTTAGCTTGGTTGCTTTAAACAGCCACTCTGGGCTTTTGGTGGTATCCGTTGCCGCTGCCTCGCGGTGTGCGGTATGGACAGACACAGAGTTATGTAAAAGAACTCGCCCCGACTTGTGACTCCCCAAAAGTCACGGCAGGGGCTCACTCCTGAAAATTTCTGTATTCTTGAGTAGTTTCATCGGGCCGACGAGTACTTACTTGCATGCAAAGAATTACTTGTGGGAGTGAGTCCAAAGCTTCTGCCAGTGCTTTTACAGAGTGAAAGTACCTAGATTTTATGGATGTCTTAAAATCAGGACTATTGTGGTGTTTCTAAATTTGCTGCAGAAATACTGTCAGTTTGATACAATTCCAGGATTTATTCCTTTCCCCCGTTCTTAAAAAAGAAAGGGAAAAAACCTCACTGAGTGTCCTAAGACTTATTAACAAGTTTAGCTAAACTGACATTGCTGTTTGCTTCTGAAATCAGGCCATCTGAATTTATTAAACACTGCTTGGTAGAGTTTGGGGAGGAGGGATAAAGATTCTTGCCATTCTCATTCCCCTGCCCCCTGCTTTGGCTGCACTTTCTAATCTCTTCAGCTATGGAGAGACCTGGGGGGACAGAGGGGGTGAATTTTTTACCTAGATGTTCCGAGTTCCACATGGAGGGAATGGGAAATACTGCTAACTATATTTAAAAGCATATAAATATGCTCTGACTATTTTAGTTTCATAGCATAGCATCAGTTACACCCTTTTTAGGTATGCATTTAAGTTGTCAGCTCCATAGCATCTCTGGTTTTTTCTTTCTCAGCTAGATGGAAAGAGGTGGATGCTCCAATTGCTTGGGCTAAAGCCACACTTGACAGTTTTCTAAATCAAACACAGCTTTGCTGATAACAGAAGGGTTTGATTATTCCTTGTGACCTTTTCTTTGTGTGGTTAGCTGCCCGTGAGGTACAGCACCATGTTTTAGCAGGCTCACATTTATATTTTCTGCATTCACCGTGTGGTCTAATTAGTTGAAGAGCAAAACCACAAAACTGAAAAATATCTTTCATCTATATATCTCCAAAAAGCACATGGGATTAATTTGGCTTCTTTTTTTTCATGTCCTGGATCCTGTTTCTGAACAATGTTAAAATATAATTGGCATAGCTTGTTCACTGATGATATTTCTTTTTGCCTTCTTTTAAAATAAATAACAATGTTCGGGTTTTTGTTCTTTTTTTTTTTAAGTATTAAAATGCTGAGAAAATAAATGGAGCTCTTGAATATCAAACGCTTTTAGTTGGGATTTCTTTCTCAGATCAGTTCCTGGGAAGGAATTTAACTGGTTGGAATGCACTTTCACCATCTCTCAGAACCTCAGAAACAAATGCGAAGCGCACAAATAGAAGAGGAGGTTAGTAAATGAGTTGTGAAGTGCTGGCCTCCAACCGTCTGGATTCCAGGTGCAATTAAAAGAACAGTTGCTCAGTTCTAGTATCATGTGCAGAGGTAATTATGCAAAAAGCATTTTTTTTCCTGTAAGAAAAACAGCTTCTGAAAAGAATAAAAAAATCTTCTTGTCCTGTTAATTGGCTGTGGTTAAATATCTAACGTAAGAGTCAATAAGGTAGGCTTCCTAATAGAAGTCTGTACTATTCTGTTTAATGTCTTTGGAAAAAAAGCTACTTTAGAGGAGAAGATGCTTTGGTACTTTTCGGCTTCATTTGATTTCATTCAGAAACACTGCAGTTTGTGAAGTTTGTTGGGAGAAAAGGACTGACTGTGGCTGCCAGCACTAGCACTGAGGAGAGCAAGATGGTTACTAATACCTGCCTTGAGCTGTTAATGAGCTTGCAATGATGAGTTCATTTTGGAGCCCTTCACTGGTGCAGCTTCAGCAGCTCCTTTTACTGCTTCAAGGAAAGGTGATCCCCTATTATTAGTTATATGCACAGGAGGGTGTGTTTGGATGTGCTGAAAGCACTGCACATGAGCTTGAGTTCTGCCATTTTCCAAAGCTACTTCTACCTCATTATGAAAAGATGTGATTTAAACTTAATATGAATATCCTTTATGAGACATGCTGTTCTGGCAGTTTTAATTAATAGAAGGGAAGCTTCAGATCTGTAGCTTACTTTCGCTTTTACACCTACCTTTACTCATGTCATTCCTAGACCTCCTGCCCCAGATAGTTGCCCGACTACCTCGAGGACCAGATCCTGCTCCCAGAAAAACAACTCCTTGCTGTGTTTGCATTGCAGGAGCTGATGCCACAGGAGAAAGGCAGGATGATAGTGCAGCTGTGTCTGACCCCAGGCAGACAAGCACTTTCAGCAGGCACCTTCTCAGTCTGATCCATCCCAAACCCGGCATGAAACCTGTGCCACTGAAACTTTGGTTAGCATGTTTATATATGCATTTTTGGTTTTGGTGTTGTTTTTTATTTTGGTGACAATCAGCACAAACCTTAAACCAGTGCTGAGACCAAATTGCAACACCAACCCCCCCCCCCCCCCGACATCACCCAAGCTCTGTTTCTAGTTACAGCGTTTCTCGGCTTCCCAGCATTTCCCTTGCACCAGCTCCTGCAGCTAAGAATAGCCATGGTGATGCTGTGGAACAGGATGTGCAACCTGCTGGGCTTCCTGCATTTGTGCTTGTGTTGCTGGCCTGGGTTAAAGCCTGTTCTCCTCATCTTCCCTGCTAGTGCTGCTGGACTCACTGGGTGAATTTGTTGGATTTGGTTTGCTGTGGGTTGGCCCACGCTCGTTTCAGTTGCCTTCTGCACTATAGGCAACTTCATTCTGCAGTAGAGGCAAAACCTCAGCTGAGTGAAATATTTACTTGCTGCCAGCCTTTCGTGCTCCAGAGAACATCTGCTGAGTGTAAGCGGATGCTGCTGGCCTGCTGCAGACCTGGATTCAGCTCCACGGGTTGGTTTGATGTTACCGTGTGATCCTCCTCGCTGAGGGTGCAGCGAGTGCAGCACGGTGAGTCTCTGCAGGTAACTGGGTCAGTGCTGCTTACCTGATCTGGGTGCTCATACCCTAGTTTAGGAGTGAACAACACTCCCACAGATAGATGCTGCACATATTGCTATACCCTCAAGATTTTTTCATGAGGCAGTGTCAACTGGAGACACAGCCCATCGTTCTTATCCTGGGGTGCTCTAGGACTCTTCCCCCAGTCAGTTGCAGACGAGCATGTTTTCCCTTGAGAAAGGGTTTACGTGAATTAGCAAAATTTGGGGGGATAATTTTCACTTGTGTTTGTGGGCGTGTGGGAAGGTTCTGACCCAAGTGGATGGGTTTAGTCTGTGTGCTTCCAGCTGAGCATTAGGAGCAGTTGGATTTAAATACTAGGTAAAATCTAGGCTCAAGCAGTTCATCCTAAATACCCATAATGCCAGAGTCTTAGACTTCTATGTCATGCTGTTTTGAAGTGATTTGCTCTTTTCCCATTGCTGTTCAAAAAAAAAAAAAAAAAAGAAAAAAAGAAAAGGAGGGAAGAATTGTGTTTAATTATCAGAAGAATTATTAACCAGCCTGGGTAGGTGTGTTTCCAGTTTGTCAAAAATCTCCCTGCATACAGGAGATGCACAGTAGAGACACTGCCGAGTTAGTCGGCAAGCTATCGCTAGAAAGGAGGTGTTTGGTACATATGCTTGAGCTTGGAAATGGAATGACACTTGGCACCATAATGTCCCAGTTATCTTTTTCTGAAGGAGTAGGAAAACTACAGAACTAAATATTGAGTCAAGCTGCGTGGGTAGAGCTCCTGTGTCAGAACCGCACTGATGTCACAGTCGCAGCGTGACATCACTAGCTGTATGTGAAAAGCTCAGAGCATCACCCAAGCTGTATGTGTTATTCAAAAGCTCGGTAACATTTGCTGAAAGCTTTCATGTTTGTTTTTTTTTTTCTCTTTTCTCATTCCCTTAATGCAGAGAGGTTTAGCCACACAGCCAAGGGGAGACGACTGAGTGTGACATTGAATGGCCCTGCAACACCGTGTGCTGCTCTGAAAAGTTATGTGCCTTTGAACCCAGAGTTTGAACGCCACTGCACTTTGTGTGCCCTTTCTAAAAGTATCTGCAAACCCAAGGAATGTCAAAACAATGTTTCTCTGTTGAAAGGTGGTGAGATACTGAAGTGCACAGCTTCTGTGGTTGCCTTCTGTGGTGCTCTTATTTGCTGGCCTCTGCCCGGACAGTTACCTTGGCTGTTACTGTGTGTGCGTGCAACAATTAGTATGGCATGGAAAAAGAATGGGACAGGCACTGAAGTTCTTTAGATATTTTTTTTTTTAATAAGAATAGAAAATCTGATCTACAAGATTTTTGCCAAATTTTCTTTTGGCTCTGGTAGTATCAGAAAGGCAGATCACTTCTCCTATGGTGGTCACTGGTTAGCAGAGAGCAAATAAAATTATCAGTGGCAAAAAATGAGCTATGGAGTGTGTATAGGTTTTGCTTTTGGACTGGGTATATTTTTTTCCTCCTCCTGCAGCTGTTTCAGTGAGGGTAATGATGTTCTTTGGCCTTCCTCTATAGCTCTGCAGTCCTTAATAACTTATTACTGTGAGACCTACACATGGTGTCTATGGAAATCAAAGTTAATGAAACATATGGAAAAAAAAGCTTAAACAGATCACAGCTGAAACTGAGACCTTAATCTTTCTGAGACTGAGAAGGTAGCCAGCACAGCCTCAGCAGTTATATCAGGAAAGGGTAATGTGAAGTACAGAAATGGTGTAGAAAGTCAGGTAACAGTAGTTTTGTTTCACACCCGAGCATATGAGAAGTAGTCTCTCTCTGCAACAGAATGCAGCTTGGCAAAAATAATGTCTTTGCATGGAGGCTTTGTTGCTGGCAGTGGTTAAAACCCTAACACAGCAGTATTTCTCCAAATAACTTAAGGTAAACTCAAATGTAGAGAGTCCTTGTGCAATGTGAGAGTTCCCCTTTTGAAACAGTGCTTTGGAGAGAAAAAGTCATTGGTCTGGGCTAGGGCAAAAATTAAACAAGATAAACAAGGGTGGACTGCTGTCATCTTCCCCTTTATCTCTAACCTTAACCTTAAATTGCAAATTTGAGGTTAACGCAATGCAGTGGGTCTGCAGTTACTGAAACCAGCTATGTTTTAGTAGATCTTACTTGTTTCAATGATGATGAAGGTTTGAAAGTTCCTCTAGGTAACGGCAATATTTCTTATGCTTTTAAAGTTCAGATGCGAGTATTTTTTAATATTACTAAATACTACTAAGGATGTTTTGAAATTAAATAATTATTTTTCCTGATAAAGCATTTCATAAATGATTTACTAATTCTGTATCCTTGTTTCCAATCCAAGTAATTCACAGGACATAGGAATAACCTTCATTTTCAAAAACCTGTCCTATTTTTGCTAACACTGTGGGGTTTTTAATATCAGCTAGAAAGAAAGGAAGTTTCAGTTAAGAAAAAGTTGAATTAACTACACAATTTTGGTAGCAGATCACTCGCCACTAACAAGTACTTAAGCACTGTTTAGAGCTCTGAATAGCTGTAGAACATGTGAGAATAGGGACCACAGCAATAAATTAGGGTGGAAAAATGTTTGCTTGAACTTGACAAAGAAGAAGCTGCTTCAGTAATATTTAAGAAAATGTATCTGTTCCTAAGTTGCATTATAGCATCCTACAAAACTAACTCTTTGAGATACTGGTCATGTAATTATAACTTTATTCCAAACCAAATTAGGTCCTATCCTATGCATTGATTTATCCAGCCAGTGAAAGTATGGTAGGAGGACAGTGGAGAGTGTGATAGATGCAATTCTGGACTGTACATCACTAAGCTACTCCTTGGAGTGCATGCATTTCTGCTTTTAAATAATGTGAGAGTGTGTTTGGGGGTTTACCCAAATCCAGTCATCCTACTTTTCTAACAACTTTGTTCTGACAGGAACTTTGTTCTGACAGGTTCTTTTTGAAGGAGGATGTTTTAACCAAATTGGCTTCAGAGTGCCTTGCCATGACAATGCCTTCAGGGGCCACAGGCTGGCTGGCTGAGCCAGTGACAAGATCTGAAAATGTGGAAGAATGTGCTGAGGATGAGGCTAGAATAATTCTCAACACCTTTAACATTTGTTAAGAAAAGTTGGGTTCTTGGTTTGGAGTTTGGTTTTTTGTTTGTTTGTTTGGGGTTTTTGTTTTAGTTTTTGTTGTTTTTTACTTTCTGCAAATGTGACTAACCCCAAACAGAGTTGCTCATATTTAGAGGAAGAAAAGGTTAAGATTCACTGAGGTGGTTTTTGGCAGATCTAAGATGTTTACTAAGTAAATTGAATAGGATGGTAGTGGTTGTTTCAGGACCCCTCAGAGTGTGTTTTCCATCTCCTAGCATCTGTGATAAGTAGACTATGAATAAAAGAGCCTGCCCTGGTACAGTATTGGGGACTCTGGTGAAAAAGTGCTCTCTGTTCATAGCACATGCAGGGCCCTGACCTCTGCCATGCTTTTCATCCATCAAATGTTGCTAGATAGCGTTTAAAGAAATACAAAGTACTCTCTGAGACTAGAAAATGTGACTGCTTTCTTTGCAGAACCTGTGGTTCTTGGAATGGTCTCGTTTGTCTCCATATGGACTTCAATTTTCCCAAAAAGCTAAAATTTCAATTTAAGGATGATCTCAAAAATAAGGATGGGGAGCGGCTCGTACAAGTCTTAAGAGACATCCAGCAGGAGTGCAGCCGTGCTAGGGAAAGAAGTCATCCTCCCTTTGACTTCACCCCAAGCAGACCCAACCTGAGGAATGGAAAACCAGCAGCCCTCCTGCGAGAGGCCTGGATTGCTGCTGGCTAATCCTGTCTGTGCTGCACTGATTTTAGGGCCACAGCATACAGGAGAAGCAAGGGCACTCCTGCCATGAGCTGGGACATGTGCAGGCCAGCTAACTTTTGCTCCAAGCAGCTCCTGTCACAAAGCACCCATCCAACAACAAATGCACACACAGTGCTGTCCCTCAATGTTTAGAACTTCCACTCTCTGTATAGGAAGGACCTCTAAATCCAGCTATGAGAGGCATAGGTGTAAAGGGAGCAATGGGTTGGTAGAAACGGCACCATCGCTGATACAGGGCTACCACTCCAGTCATTCTAGGATTAACACTGCTACTGAGTTTAGAACTGATGAATGAATCTTGAAACATAATTTATGCAGAAATAACTGCTTAAACCTGGTTACTACTTCTATAATTGTGCAGGTGGCTTTTCTAGGTTGTCCATTTTTCCACAATGACTTCTAAGCACTGCTTGGGCAGGGGTTGTCCCCTCCCAGGGGAGCACTGAGCATGCAGGTAGGGATCCTCCAGGCAGGGCTACTGGATGCTTCCTTATCTGGTAATGGGGAAAAACACCCACCACTAGAGAGTTTGCAGTGCTTCACTAAATAACTAATAGATACTGAAGTGTCCAGGACTTTGGAATCACATGGACTCTGACTTTTCATGCAATGCTCTGTAGTGTTTACAGAATCACAGAATCACAGAATATTCTGAGTTGGGAGGGACCCACAAGGATTATTGAGTCCAACTCTTAAGTGAAGGACAAGGTTAAAACTACACCTACTCTTAAACAAATCTATACCATAACATGGAGGGAGAAAGACAGACAGAATTAGTACTACTTCCTTCTTTAACAGGAGTCAAGCTGAGACAGAGACAGTTTATAAATGTTTTCTGTGTAGCTTTTTTTCCTTTTGCGCTTTGTGTGACTTCTTGTTAGAAGGCTGAAAACAGACTTCTGTTAACTTTTGGTTATTAAAAAACCAAAAAGCAGTCTTGGAAAGAAATTGGGGTCTGAGAACCCAGCAGGGTAATGGGAAACTTAATAAATATCCTGTTGTTATAACATCTGTCATTTTAGCATTAACAAGCTCATGACTTTAGCTGTTGTGTGATCACAGCTCCACTCTGCAGATTAAGGGAAAGGCTGTTAGACCTTTAAAGTAAAAGCTTTCTGCCCAGCAGGATGCTTTAACCTCTTGTATCCTGAAGCTATTTAGCTAAAGAAGCTTGAAAGTGATATAGAGACAGACTCCTGTGCAGGTCAATTAGGAGGGATACAGAAGCAGTTGGACTCAAGGATTTTCCTCATTTTGTTCTCTTTGATGTCCAGAAGAACCAGAAAAAAAACCCAACCAAAACTGAAAGAATGTGGGGGGTTTTTATTTTTTTTTTTTTAATTTGGTCACACATTGGTTTTCTTAAAGGTTGTAGAGAAGAGATTTAAGATACTATCTTATTAAATGAATAAACATCACTGGAGCAAAACTACAGTAGATGTCCATTGCTTGTAAGGCAGTAAATGTGTATCAACTGCAAACACAGTGCGGCGTTTTGGTTCATTTTAACAGGCCTGTGTAAGGACCAGAGCAACTGTACAAATACTGAACTCCATACAGCCACCTGTTTCTGTGATTTCTTTAGCCTGTTGACTCATATTTTTCTTTTCTGGAAGCTAAAGAAAATGCCTGCCGTGCTGAAAATGCTCCTGTATTGGTTTTAATCTCAGACAAAGTTCATCCAAAAAAGTTCCATGGTGATAATATTTCTGACTTCTTTATTTTTTGCTTTTATGTGTCAGGTGGTTAAATGAGAGCCCTCCACAATCTGTATTCAGCCAGTGTGACAAAAATACAGTCAGCATCACCTCCTCTGGTACATGGCTTCTCACACGGGGAGAAGCAGAGGGGCTTAAAGAGAGAAGTCTTGGTGCTCAGGAGGAGTCCATAGCATGTCAGGTGCAACCAAGACCCATGGTTTTAGAAGAGACTGTATCCATCTTGTCCCAGAGCGTTCAGTTTTCCCAGGGTATTCCCTCGTTGTCCTCCCTCAAGGCAAGGAAGCACCACATCCCGCTCACAGCAGCCTCCAGGACACCTGTCAGCCTGCTGAAGTATAGGGGGATGACATTGTCTCACAGGATGTAGGGACAAACCACCATGTTCACGTCCTGCTTAGATGCTTCTAAAAGACCCAGAGGAATCAGCCGCACTCTCAAGTGCTTCCAAGCCCCTGTGTACTTTAGAGGCCTACATCCCAACTGATTTTTCATAGAGTTTAGGCTCCTTAACTTGTATTTGGCACATTAAGACTCCGTAAAGAAAGTTTGTTCGCTTTATACAGGATTGAGATCGTCTTGGAAATGCTGCAAGTCTGTTTGGAGAAAAAAACCTGCTCATACAGCAGAGATGCTATTTTGTGTGGCATGACTGGAAAACCCAGATGTGATCTGGGGCACTGGGGCACCCAAAGCCCTTACTCATCTCGTTAATAAGCAGATGGTTAACTTTGTGTGCTTTCAAATTCTACTCCTTTTAGTGATGTATAGGCAAGAGCAGGAATCTGCATCTTCCCCCCAAATTTTTCCCCACAAATATTTCAGTAGCTGGTGATGATTTCACTGCAGAGAAAGACTCAGGGGATGATGGCTTTTTTTTTTTTAATGTTTTAACTTCCCAAAATAGTTACAAAAAAACCCTCTGACTACAAACTACTTTCCATTTTAAAATGCTTTTGTAAGTGAAATTATAAGTTCAAATTCTCTCAATGTTTCGAGTAGAACAAACCATTTGGACCCCAGTAGCTTTTGCTAATGGCTTTCAGAGATGCTAATATGTAGAAAGTCTGTTATTTGCACAGTGCTAATTAGAACCCATTGAAGAATAAGAGAAATTAATCCCAACAATGCAGTTCAACTGTAGCACTAAGATCTTGCAATTAAACTGTGCTGTTGGATTATGCATATTAGCACATGAATTACTCTTTAAATGATAAATGTTGAACCAAATAATTAAAGCTTCTGGGAAGGGATAATCAGTAAGGTCAGGCTGACAAAAGACAATACTTTTCTTTTGCAAAAACAAATACAAGTATGGCTCGATGAAAACAAAACAAATTGTTCCCTGCAATTGCCAGGTTAAGACGCACTTCTTTTTGAAGTAACAGTGGCACCTTATGCTATTCTTTTGCCTCTGGAACAAGGCAAAAGTTAGAATAATCAAAACATTGAGGAACGCCCACCAGATTTCCAGAGGCGGCCTAGGAAAACCTATGGAGGCACTAATTTACTTCTTTCTCACTCCAACAAAGAGGGTGCTGGGAAGATCAGAGGCTGGCTGCGTGGCGGGGAGCACGGCTGCGCTGGGATGTTGCTCTCCGTTTGATGCCAGCACGGGCGAGCACAGCCTTGCCGCTAACATTTCAGTCTCTCGCTGTGCCTGGGCTTGTGGGAGCCAGCTGCCTCCAGAGGGGCTGCACCACTGCGATCCTCGTGCTCCACTGCAATCCCCGTGCCTGGCCTCAGTTCTTGTGAATGGCCGCAGTCACCTTGCACAGCTGCAATCCTCGTGCACGGCTGCACTGGGATGGCCCTGGACAGGTGCCAGGGGGCAGATTACAGAGGCTTGGCCGCCCGTGCAGGGGGACAGCCCCGCACTTATCTCACAAAGCAGCCCGGCACCACCCTGCCTCTCCCCTGGCCCCGGGGCAACCCAGGGATCTCTGTACTTGGGCTGCAGCAGGCTCTGGCCAGCAGCAGTGTGACAGCTTGCCAGCCTCCATATACAGTGGCAATTTCCTGAGCTTTCCACCACTGCTCACTCACCCAGGAGGTTTTAGCCCAGCCCCCTGCCCCATGCCAATGAAAGACTTGGCCATTGCCCACGGGATCAGCCCCACTTTCTCCTGCTGGTGGGTCCCTGTCTGGTGCTTCCCCACAACTTCCCTAGAAGGCATCAATCCTGCCAGTGCCACTCTTCCTGAGTGCAGACCACAGAGGAAACCAGGACAAGGGGTTTTGTGGCAAATGGGGCGACAGCGAGGTTTTCTGCAGGGCCACCATCCAGCCCCCACGATGACAGTGATTGCCCCTATGCTGTTAAAATGCAATTTGCTGAAATGAAACCTCTCTGGCCACATGCACCCAACTGCAGCGTCCAAGAAGTGCTGGAATTGCCGCCACCACAAGAAAGTGGCAGCCACCATTAGCAGGAAAATTCGTCTTTTACAAGAGCTGCAATGAGCTTTTAACTAGGTTTTAGGGGTGGGAAACAGCTTTCCTGTTGGGTGAACCTTAAGAAGGAAATAACTGGCTCCAAACATCCAGGGGCGGTGGGAAGTTCAGAGTGGAGTTGGCTCTGAACTCCGCAGCTTGAGCTCCTCAGTACAATGCATCCGACTCCCGCGCGTGGACAAGCCAGTGGCAAAGCTGCAGGGAGCTGCCCTTATTTATTTGTTCCTACGGCAGAGGCAGAGACAAGGGCCCTGTTTTATGTTCCTCTGCAGGAAGGTGATAAAGTGCCTGGGAGCTGCTGGAAACCATTCACCAATACATTCAAAGGGAAAGGCCGTTTCACACGCCCTGGAAGCTTGTGACAGCTGAGGGATGCTGGAAGGCAGTGGAGATGGAAGCAGCGCATCACACACCAGTATGGCAGGAAGCACCAGAGCAATTTTTCTCGTTGGTTCATTGCTTGGGGTTTTTTTTCCCCTCAATGATTTTTACTCTGCCTGTGGCTAGGCAATCAATATCTCTTTGCCAACAATAAATATTCCAGGCTTTTAAATGATGATGTATTCCAAGGTGAAACAAATTAAGAATGTGATTGCTGCCCTCTTGTACTCAAACTAATTCTGTTAGTCCAAATGGAAAGTCAGAGAGAGATTCCTGAACCAGGCTCTCCAGTGACAGCAGATCTGAATGGGGGGAAACCATAAGGTCTGGCTTCAGCTGTCAACTCTGTCGCTGATCTCTCTTCTTTCATTGAGATGAGCAGAATTCAGGGGAGCTGTGTGAGTACTCTGCAGGCTGAATCCACCAGGGAGATGCATGCAGCTGAGTATCAGCCTGCCTGGAGCACCACAGTGCCCTTGTTTCCCTTGGCAGAAGGCTGCAGAGCTGGACTGGTGTGCCAAGCACAGGCCAGGCTGGACAGCACCAGCACAAATACCTGTTCCTGAGGTGCCACACTGGCAGGGACTTGAACTTTGACCTCTCGGTGCAGTGGCCAGCCAGGGAGCATTTCCCAATCGCCTGCTACTAAAAGTAATCCTTCCCTTCCAATACCCATCCAAAGAGCTGGAGCCCTGAGAAGTCAGTCATGGTTGTGACAGCAACTGATCCTGGTCTGATATGTCCGAGGAAGAGCAGATTGGCTTAATTAAATGCCAAGGAAGTGATCTGATTTGCTTCTGAAGTGGAGTTGGATGATTTGGTGCAAATAAATTGTTACAGGATACATTATTCTCTTTGTTTGCTGAGATGGTGGAAGGATTGTGTAGTGACTGCTGCTGTGTTCCTCCTGCAGTGTCACTGCTGCTCGAACCCTGCAGCAGAGAAACTTTATAGGACAGTTCAGGAAACATTTGACTCCATTTCCCAACTCCTACTACAACAGCTCTTGCTTTGAAGGATTAAGATGACTATGGAAGATGAAGGGCAAAGGCACTGGGCATTTTTGCTAGGAACCAATATTGTACAGCAAAACAGCCAGCCCATGGCAGGTGGACACCTCACATCAGCGACTGTCAGCCCAACTTGTTCAACCCCCAGAGCTGTCACCTCCAGGTCCCGTGCTCCTGTTTAGGTGGATGGGGATCCATGTGGAAGGACTTCTCCCTTTCCCCTTTTTTCTTTGGGGAGGAGGGTGCTGCTGATTTAAGAGTAGCAATAGTGCACTACTTGTGCATTAATCCTCATCAACTTGTATGTGCATACAGGCAAAGCATGATGAGCCTTGACATTTACCATCAAAAAAATTAAATCCTCCCAGTTTCAGGTCACCCTGCCCTGGTTTTGTAACAAATCTTTGAAATCAACAGCTATTTCTTTTCAATAAGCTAATAATAACCCTTGCAAAGCCTATGAATCAGCAAAAGGCTCTCCACAGCTGGAACTGTCAGCATAACAGGAGCTAATATTGTGGAGGGGTGAGTGCCGGGGAAGTTTGAGCCCTGGCCCATGGTAAGTCTTAGGCAGCACTTGCTGAGCCGGACCCATCACAGGGCTTTGTGTCTGTCCTAGCCCACCTCCACCATGCTTGCAGTTGTCATTTGTGAGAGGAGTGAGCAGTGTAAGACCAGACTGCACAAATAACTACCAAAGTCTTTAATCATTCTTTCTGTCTAAGGAGAAACCTCTGGATGCCAGAGGAAGCCAGATAAATGCTTTGTGTCTTCCACTATAACATAAACCAGCTCTGAAAAATCTGCATTGGCATCTAGCAGGAATATCTGGACTGTCACAGATTGTTCTGCTGCTTCTCATCACAGAACTCAGCAGGAATTTTGTCACTTGCTTCTCTGGACCAACTCTGCTCCTTGGCTGGCAACACCTTCTAAGGAGAAGTGGGGTCTGCTGTGAAGGGTATTTGCAGTGGGAGTCGCTGTGGAGGGGGCCTACTGAGAGACCTTTTGGCCTGAATCCCCTCGTAGCCCTGAGGCATGATGTTCATTTTTTTCCCTCTTGGGTTTTGCCCAAGGCAGTTATGCAGGTTTGCTGCTGGACAGCAGGCATTGCAGCATCCAGGGCCCCAGGGGATGAACCAGAGAGATAAGCTATCTGTGAGCAGAAATGTGCCTCTAGCCTTGCACACCTTGGAGGCAAAAGGAGAATTTCTGAAAAGGAGGACACACCAAGGGAGGGGCTGGGCAGTACATGCCTTTTTTCTCACCCCTTTTCCATT
The DNA here is from genome assembly GCF_025592945.1 of Manacus candei. Taxonomy (NCBI): domain Eukaryota; kingdom Metazoa; phylum Chordata; class Aves; order Passeriformes; family Pipridae; genus Manacus; species Manacus candei. Next base: position 20,085,042 of record NW_026138065.1, on the reverse strand, counting down.
GGCACCAACTGCTGGGTCCTTTTGGAGTCAGGCTACAGAATGAAGACCCATCAGACCCAGTGTGGCAGTCCCTAGGTGACAAAATTATAGAGATTTATGAACTGATGAATGTGGGATACTTCTGACACCCTGCCTAGGGCCTAAACCCCGAGACCTTCTAATGACCAGGGCACTTGTAGCTTTGTTCTTGTAGCTCCTGTATCTGAGTACCCTGATACTCCTCCACATGCTGTGAGATTTGAAATGCGTACTCCACAAGCCAGTGTGTTGTTCAAGAAACCATGGTTTGGGCGATTTTTCCATCCTCCAGCACAATTTGGAGCATAACTCTTGTGGGCTGCAGTGAAACTTCCAGGCAGGTGAGGTGGCTGAGCCAGCAGAGGTGTTGCAAGGTGTTTTTGAGTGCCACTGCTGCAGCAAACCCAGTGAGCAGCCAGTGACTCAGGTCTCTGCTGTATTCCCTAATGAAAGCCTGAAGGGTCTGGTGTCTTTGTGTTAAACACCACAGCTCAGCTCTCCACTGTTAGGATTTTCCCAAGGTTTTGTGTATCTTGGTGTGTTTAGATAACCAAACAATTTTTTGAGTGCTCAGATGAGAAAAAAACACTGGTGGCAGACTCCTAGGAGGCAGCACCATGGGCTGAGTTAAAACTCCAAGGCTGCTTTGTGTTACACTTGTTGCAAAGGGAAACCCCAAGACCACTGCATTGTCACCATACCCTGTGCCCCAGTTCAGAATGAACCTGCCATGGATGAAAAATAAGAGCTGGAATGGCTTAACAAACAGATCTGTAGCTGAGCAGAGTCTGCTTCCACCATGCCCTGTGGAGTTTCTGTGAGCCCAGCAGCTCCCAGGATGCGTTAATAAGCGAGTTGCAGCATTCCTGCTAATTTAGCGTACTGACACTCAGCACATCCCTGAGAGGCTGTAAGGAATGAGCTGCATCCTTTTGCTTCCTACACTGCTGGTTTGGTGGTACATTTTATGTCAGGTCTGAGATGGAAAAAAGAACTTGAGCACCTGGAATTTAAGACCATGACCCCACTATGAGTGTTACACTGTGACTGCAGTCTTGACGGCTCCCTCTTTCGCCCAGGTGCTTTTAGGTCAGATGTGTTGCTCTGCCCACAGCTGGTTCAGCTGCCTCAAGGTCTAACTCACTGCACTGTCTGCTGCTTTTGTTTGCACAAGTTTTCAAAAGTGTCACAGTGGCCAAACCTGATGGATTGCCTGCCTGCCTTGACAATCAGCCAAAGCATTTGTTTGGGCGTATCAATTCCTACTTGTGTCCTAATATTTTAATTGCTGAGTTCAGGCTGCAAACTGATTTGGGGACCTCTCTTTGGTATTCCCTGTTCCTGAAGTGAAACCACTTTGTCCATACATTTTTCACTTTCTTATATAAAGGAAAATAGGATTTCATGTTTGAGGATGTAAAGTGCTATTGTGATATCCAGCAGGTTGGTTTAAATGTGGAGCCACTTTCTGTTGGCGGGCAAGAATACACTGCTGTTTGTTATTCTTAGGTTTTGACAATATTCTCTTACTGTGAGGAATGATCACTGCCAAGAAGAGATGAAGACATGGCTTAGCTACAAAGGGGAAGTACAAAAGGCTGACAATCCAGGAAACGTACGCTGCAAAAAAATCACATAGGGGAGGGATTCTCCTGAGCTGTGTGACTGCTGGGTGCCCAAAGGCAGGCTAGTGATTTCCTTAAAAGGCACCCACATAGACTTTGTTTCCCTGCAGTGCATGCACATGACCCCATGGTATTTCTGGCAAGTCCCCATCACGTGCCTGCCAGCAGCTGCCTGTGTGAAACATGACGAGCCTGAAGTTTTCCTGAGGCACAAGCCTACAGATACTGAGGTGATGGTCAGGAAGCATCATTCCAGAAACCCATCTTAATCAGGGCTAGACTCAGAGCTGGCGTTTCCCTCCTCTCCCAAAATCACCAGATGAATTTGCAGGTGCGGTCAGACCAGCTGGCATTGCCTGGCACAAGGCAGAGAGCGGGAAGGAAAAAGGACCCGGTGCTGCCGGGTAACGGCACAGCAGGTATCTCGTCTCCTCCTACTGCTACCAGAGAGCTGGGTAATTACCATATCCATTTTAGAAATTAAGAAACTAAAGCATGCATAGGCGGAAGGCTAGAGTTTTAAGAATATGTGGGTGTCTGAGATGCAAATGGTTTGGGAAACACCACGTTGTGCCTGATTTGCATTTGTAGGCAGCTAAATACTTGTACTAATCTGACCCAGAGGGCTGTGTGTCAGCGTGCAGGGAACACGAGCAGTGGCACAGGGTGAGCTCCCCACACTCCCTCCCTGGGCATTCCTTGATCCTTGTGGTGCCTGGGCTAGTCATCCTCTGCCTTTGGACCTGCTCCAGGAACAAGTGCTCCAGGTTTGGACCTGCTCCAGTGCCCTGAATGACAGCAATGATGGGATGGGATGGGATGGGATGGGATGGGATGGGATGGGATGGGATGGGATGGGATTTCCCTCTTCACCTTGCACGAGCAGCCCACAGTGGCAGCCTTGCAGATTCTCCCAGCTTCTCCTCCATGCTAGCTTTTCTCATTCAAATAAAAATCTATTTCAAAACTCAACAAATTTATTTTGCTTCAGGATAGGAAACCTGCTGATTTTGCCTGCTTGAATATTGCCCCTATGCAGGCTGGATGCTGCATATCACCTGCCAGGTGCTGTTGATGCTCCTGGGCAGAAGGCAGAGCCGATGCCTGCTGCTTGCCTCTCCCAGTCCCTGCAGGACTTTGGACGCTCCTTTTTATGATGATGTGAGTGTTGAAAACCATCACCTGAGCTGAACTGCAAAAGAGTGAGGGAGTTTACCTCCATGAAAAAACAGATATAATTATCTGTAACAGACTCAGCAACTATGTATGCAATCATTTCTTCCTCAAGACCTTGGTACACTTGAGAAAAAAAACTTCCTGGTTTCTGTGCAATGGAGAGTGTTGTGATGATTTATCATTAATGAACCATCCTGTTGCTAACATTTATTTTCCAGTTTTCAGTACACCTGTGGCATTATTTTCTCTAGAAAAACAGCTAAAGTCCAGCTCAGATTTTTGGGGGGGCTTTGAGAGACAATTTTGCTAAAGGTTAAGAGTACTTTTTTATCTGCAGCCAAAGGCTTTTCCTTTCTTTCTGAGTCAAATTGGTGGGTTTCCTAACTTTGCCATGGTTCTGAAGTCCACCTGCAGGTGTCTACTCGACTGTTTCTGTTGGAGCATGGTCCTGCCATTTTCAAACAAGACATCTAGATAGACAGTAGTACTCTTTTGATGTGTTTTTTCACTTTCTTTTTCCATATGAGCAAAGAAACAAAGATCTTCACTCCCAGTACTGGGACTTAGATTTATCTTCATGTGTCAGGAAATGTAAGGTTGCAAGATGTTGGATGTTTTTTCAAAAGTCTTTAGCATAACAGTGATAAAAATATTCTAATTGGCTTCCTTGTGTTGTGTGACCTTAGTACAAAATTTGAATGAGAGTTTCCTTTCACCTATGGCCACTTGTGTCAGTCCACTTCTCAAGGTCCAAAATGCAAGCCCTTTTTCTACAAGTAATACTAAGATGCTTTAAAACCAAACCAACTCAAAACAGAAAGCAACCCTGAAAAAAAATTCCATTTTTCTTTTTGGGAAAAAAAGGTATTAAAACAAATGTATGAGCAATGTGATGGAAAAGCACAGCCTTTGTGTGGGTTAGGCTTCTGAAGCTGAAATACCAAATTCTGTATCAGAATCATCATGCCAATCCTCTCAACCAAAAATATTTGGTTATTTCCACAGATAACGGATGACATGTTTTTATACCCCTCTACCCCTGCAACTGGGAGGGGACTGACAGTAGTAGGAGCCCAGGAGGAGGCAGGACTGCCAGGGTAGCAGTGCCATGGGTGTATGAGAAGTACCATGCAGAAGAATCTAGAGCAGCCAGCACTGCTGCCAGTGCCAGATTGCACAAGCCATAATGTGGGAGCCTCACATCAGCACAGGGGCTGAAATAAAAGGACACCCTGTGAAACTGGAAGTTGTCAGAGGCTGATGTTCAGCTGGGCAGTGGGATCAATAGAGGAGATCTTGAGAAATGTGTGCTGCAATCTCTAACATTTCATCCCTTATCGGGTTTGAGCCAGCGTGTTTTGTTGCACAGTTAATGTCGTGAGGCAATGTGCTTTCGGTGATAATGTGTTTTATTCCAGTGACCTTGTTTTTGTTGAATGTCTTGTCTTGGATCTTTTGCTATTGCTAATGTGTGTTGCTACAATACCAAGAAGATGCCAATTAGAAAACCAGTGCAGTCATTTCACAGGGCTTTCCCCAGTTCTTTTCCTAGGATTCTCCAACCTTTAAAAACAAATTACAAATAAGCTTAAATACTTCATCCCTGGGGCAGTGGATCTTTTCAAGATTACCTGTCCTGCGGGATCCAGTGTCCGCGCTACATGAGTTCAGTGTCACTTTGGGAGGGTCCAGAAGAGCTGGCATTCACCTCTTCATTCACTGTGCTGGAATACAGAGGTGGCTGGGCAGGATGAACTGTGCCCTGGGGACAAATCAGTGACCCTTGGCTCAAAGTGGCCTTCACATCTGTCAGGTCCCCTGCTATAGGTAAGAGGCCATGGTAGGGCCGGAGGTGGCACAGTTGCCTGGAATGGAAGCCCTGGCCACAGAGAAGGGTGCCCCAGGTGCACATCTCTTTCTGGGTATCATGAAATGAGTTTTTGGCACTGGCCCCTTGCTGTCTTAATGCACAGAGCTTCTGTACTGAGAATAGGGACTATATTCACTGCTGCTCTTTCTCTCACCACTTCCCTCAGCAGTCCCTCCTGTCTTTGGAAAGTTTTTTTACCCCCCTGATATTTAGCTATATTTCCCCCTTGCATTTCACATCCATCACTGTTTTTTGCTTCACTCTTTTTTTTACTTTGTCTTGTTCGGAGCCTTTCTGCATGGACAGAGGGGCAGAGCTTGCATCTTCCCTCTTCCTTGCCTAGGGCATGGCTTACATCTTACTTTTCTTTCAGTTTCTGAGTGAATTTACTGCCAAGCAATAGTGGGTGAAAACTCACACCCCAAGAGCAGCTATGTATAGCTCAGTATCAAACTGTCGTAAATTTACTTGCTTTCAGAGTTTTCATTAAGAAGGTGATGATAGAGCAGTGAACACACTCATTGTGGGAGCTCAGGGTCAGAAGTTGTTGCAACCCCCTTCTCAGGAGGAAAGATAAGCATAAGCTGAAACACCCAAGCTGCAATCAGTGGCAGAACACCACTCCAGGAAGCATCAGAGGGTGTTGGCTTTCTAAGGCACCTCAAGTGCTCTGCCAGTGTAATTAGTAGTGATCTGAATCAGACATCACTATCTACACGTCTGTCTACAATGGTGACGTTTCCTCATACATCTGCAGTCAACAGCAATTTTGAGGTGGATACACTCCCTAGCCCACAATAATCACCTGCCTTGTACTCCTTGTCACTCTGCACAGGAGTGTTTGTCCCAGATAGATCCTTTTGTTGTCCCCACATTGCTCCTAGATCCCAGGCTTGCTGGGGGAAGTGACACAAAAGTGAAGGACAAAGCTGGAGGGAAAGGTGTTTTGTTTAGCTGCAACGAGTCAGGTATTGCCTCTACCAAAGAAAAGAACAGGTTTTGATCCTGCTGTTTTTATTTGTTTTAAAGGAAAAAGTGGGCAGTTTATTGGGTGCAACACACTCACTTCGCTCTCAGCTCCAGTGACTAGGTAAACACTTCCCAGTCAAACCCTTACAATCTCCCATAAAAAAAAAAAAAGCTGGAAAATTTGGAATATAGTGTTGTTCTGTCATCAAAAAACACTAATAACATGCAGCATGAACTCTGCCTTTTCTCTGACTATCCTGTAAAGTGCTGTGGCTTAGACATAGCAACAGTCGGTCAGGTCCAGACACTGCCTCTCGCTCCGAGCGGCCAGGCTGAGGTCATGTCTCAGTTCATTTTATTTTATTAATTTGTTTTTTAATTATTTGCTTTCACAAAAGGCTTGTAATGCGTGATGGAAGGAGGGGGAAAATTCACCGCTAGAGCTTTGTCGCTCCTTGTGTGCTGCCTGCAGGAGCCGTTCAGAAGCCAGGAAGGGGCCACAAGGGTGCAGGAGCCTCTCTGCAGTGCCAGACAGGGACAGTCCGCAGGCCTCCTGAGGCCCATGGGAGCATGTAGGTGGGAAAGGTAGAGCAGGGAGATGTGGGGAGGAGATGCTGGCAGGAGACAGAGAGGAAGGTTGGGAGCCCTCCTTTCCCAGAAGGGAGCTGTGGAGATGCAGGCACTGTGGAGCCAGCAGCTGGGGCAGGACGAGGGGTGTGGGTGATAGAGAGGGAGACGCAGACCGGCGATACCTGTTTGTGCTACTTCACCTGTGACTGCCCATGCAACTCTTCAGACTTACCTTTGTGCTTCATTTTTTTAATCAGCCTCCAAGATCTCAATGTAAACTTGCTTGTCTTACCCTGGCTAGGTCCAGTCCTCCTGCCTATACCCTCTGTGCCAGCCATGCTCTGTCTCCTTCCCCAGAAAGCTCACTTCCCTCTGCAAGGCTCTTATGGTTGTTCACAGTAGAAGTGACCACTGGCTTCATCCAGGCTGCCTTTCCCCATCTCAGCTGTGTTGGATGAAGTGTGGGCACCTGCACAAGCAGTGTGATTTAGTTCAGCCTCTGATATTGTCACACTTTCAGGATGATGTTTGTCCACATTGCAGGAGGTGGATGAACATGTGCAAGGTATCCTGCAGAGCTTCCCAAGCTTTGGACAGTTGACTGGTTTAGTAGAACGTGGAATATGACAATCCTGTCCTTGGGTGGGATGAGATTCCATTCTCTGTGACTTGTTCTCAATATGGACTGTAGTTGCCTGTAGTGGTGGTAGATTGGATTTCTTCAAGTACCTCCTGTCTTGTGTTTCAGTTGCTTTGGCAACTCATCATGATGATACACCACTATGGATGGACCATGCAGACAGCATCCCAAGGAATTTCTCAGATGTAGTCTCTCTTGGGACAGGGGATGCGGATGTCTGGGCACTGGGAAAAGGCAGTTAGGAGGAAGATGGTGATGTCCTTTGTGTGAGTCATGAAGGCTTCCAGCTCTGTCCAAACCCCCAGGAACCATGCCAGAGGTGACAGACTTGGGCTCCTGGCCACCAGCTGGAACCTGGCCTCACCTTTTCACACCATGGAACATCATTTGCAGGCGAGACCACAGCGGGTGACCGGCTGATGGTCACCTGCAGACCTATGGGCACCTGGCCCCATATGGAGATAGTGCCAACAGAGAGCTGAGACACCAACTTTCTGCGCAGAAGGAACTGACCTGCTACAATGACCTGAGCTGTAGCTTTCTTCAACAAAATCACAGGAAATCACTTTTCTCTACCAAACATGACACTGGGAGATGCGATGTTGGTAGGCATGCTGCCCAGCTCCCAGCTCCCAGAGTTCCTGGTCACCAGGATGACTGCCATGATGATGATAATCTGCCTTGCCTCGTGAGAGTGGCTCAGATTACAGCCAAAGAAAAGACATTATTGGCTGCTCCGTTGGTCTCCAGGCCCAAAACTTGTTACCTGCTAGGTACTCCCATGTGACTCATGACCACAAAAATAATAAAAAAACTAATGGGTAAACTGGCCTACAAGGTGTTGCTTGCTGTTTATTGTCCAGGGCTGCTGAAGGATTTCTACTGTACAATTACAGCCCAGCCTTAGCAGCTCTGCCAGTCCGTACGGTGCTGCTGAGTGGTATATTTACTTATTGCTTCTATGAATGTGACTCCAGAAGATAATTACATGCACAGGAAGAAGACAGGATAGAAACCTGATTGAGAGGATAAGGAGAACCTGCCTTGTGCCACTGTTGGATTGCATGCAAGAGCCCAGTACCGTCTGTAGAGAGAAGAGTCGAGATACCATCAGCTACTCCTGTTATTACACCCCAGAATTCATCAAGGGCAGAAGACAAAGAGCCAGTTAATTATTTATGACATATGCCTAAAAGGAGATGGCAGGAACATGCAAAGGGCTATTTCATTGTTTTTCAGCCTAGCGAGGCTGCTTGGTTCATATTAACCAACTCTTCTTCTTTTAAATCTAATTTTGAAATTTGCCAACAAACTCTTCCCCTCTGGCATTGGTCAGGCCAGCGGTAAACTCAGATTTCTGCTCTCCTTGCTTAATTGATACCTCTGATCCTAGGGTTTATTTTGCCTGCTTGCTCCAGCTTGTCTCAGGACTTAATTGCAAGGTCTCTGGGGGAGGGCTTTTTCTGTGTAACAGGCTAGTGTTCTTCGAATGACACAGCTTTTTCCCTTCGGAAGAAGCTGATTCATTGACGTGGAAACATTTTGCACAATGGTCTTCACTTTAGTTAAATTTCCAGTTAAAGGAATTATCAAAGCAACTCATTTTGATATGGGCAATTTCTCTTGTCTCATGTTGCAGTGTGGTGCACCAGACCTACCTGGCAAGCTGGGGGCTGTGCTTCCCTGGAGGATGTGAGGGATTGTGCCCAAGCATGGGCACAGGCGCTGTGGCCACGGCGGTGGCACAATCCCATGTTGCATCTGAGACTGCATGAAACCCCTCTACCTTCAGCAAGGCTGGGAGCTGATGGGAACAGTGCTGAGCTCCAGGCCAGTCTCCTGCACTTCTCAGAGGTCCACCTCAACCATGGCCTTCTCCTGGGACCCGTCATGTGGTCCTCAGGTGCCCTTTTCATCATGTGAGCAGTGTCCATAGGCCAGTGTAACATGTGCCTGCATGTTTTCCTCTGCTCAGGAATGGCTCTTGCTTTGCCTTGAAGCATTTTGCAGTAAGATTGAAGCACCTCCATCCTAGTGAAGGAGTGTCTGTCTGACTGTGGATTCCTTTCTTCATGAATTAATCATTTTGCTCTTGACTGTACCCCCTTTTTTAGGCCTATTCCTCAAGAGCATTTTCATTTTTTTGTAACAGGAAGTTTTTAATGAGCACATTGTTGTTGGGATTCACAGAGCAGGCTTTGTGTTGCTTCTGAAGAAAGTACATTTGGTAGAGATTATTTTTCTGGAATGGTTTAATGGAGAGGAAACTGAATGTGTCCCTACAGTGGTTTCCTTTCAGGATGAAGCTGCCAGAAGGGCTGGAGCCAAAGCCAGCCTTGACCTCAGCATCTGTGAATGCTTCAGGAGGTGGCTGAGCTGGTAAGCAAGGCTAACCTCTTCATGAGGAGAGACAGTGGCTTGCAAATGATGCTCCCCAGTCCTCATTCCAAAGAGGTCAGCTCTGCTGTTCTCCCTGAGCACCCATGAAGGGTGTTGGTATGTCAGCATTAGTTTTCTCCTTGTGCAGCATACTTTGTTGTTTTTTTAAGCAGTTCCAGCTACAGCCTCTTGGATGGGCAAGGTGAGCAACGTGCTGTGGAACTGAACATGATGTCAGACAGAGAGGCTGGAGTGGCAAACAACACTATGAATTCAGCAGTAATCATCAAAGACTTAGTTTTCAGAAAGGAGCCAGCTCATTCCTACTTATATGTAGCTACAGAGAAAACAGCTAGGGGAGTAAAAGTGAATTTTGAGTATGACAGAAACTACAACACAGAGCTGGGCCAGGGATTCTTCCCTCCCAAGCGAGCTTGAGCAGAGATTATTGGAAACTGAACATGCTGCATGAGTGATGGCTTTTGCTCTTGCTCCTAGTGTGCATGTTGGACACATCAGTTGGGAGTCCAAGCAAAAGGAACCAGAGATGGAAGAGTAAGAGACACAACGATCTCCTCATCCTTGGTGATATCCTGTTTGTATGAGTCCTGAAAAGATGGCTAAAACCTCCTGCACGCTTAATGAGTGGTTAATTTGACAAAATCAGAACAGGAGCCTTTATGTTTAAGGAGCCCAAAAGCAAAAAACATGTCACCTCCTATTTCAGGAAGTTATGGGTTGAGCAGCTGAACTTATATGAACTTTATCTCAGCAGGGGATTTTGGCAGGAAAATGTATTATTTAAAATTTGGTGAGTTACCAGTAGTTTGCTTCAAAAGGATATATCCTGCCCTTAATTAATATCCTTAGATTCAGGACTTTTATTTTGCTTTGGTGAACAAGTGTTGTGAAATGCTTTTGTGAATCAAAGCTAATCAAGTTGGTATTCCCCAGCTGGAGCCTGGAAATCTGCCCACAGTTCAGGGCAGGGGAGAATTGTGTGATAGGCAAGGAGTGATGACAACCTGCCAGAGGAGAGCTGAAAAAGGTGGAGCAGTGAACTGTCTCCAGCAGACAAGGATATGTCCGTGCTTTTCTTCTCTTCTCTAAAATGTTTGAACTCCAGGACACACTGGGTGTGTGAGTTTACTCCAGTGAGCCTGAGGCAGTTTCATTTATGCAACTGTTTGCTCAGCAGATGAGAGGCCCAGCTCTCTCTGATCTCAGTGATATTCAGAGAGCAGACTCTTTTGTAGCGCTCTCCAGCATCCAGATGGGCATCTGCCTGATGCCAGGTGTGGATGTGTTTTACATTTTTCCAAGCCGTGTTTTTGAGGGGGCTGTATCTGAGGCCCCTGTAGAGACTTCAGAAGAAGAAACTGTTAGTATTCAAGGGACAGGGTGAGCAGAAAGAAGGGACATGTCCCTGAGTTTTCATTCTGGACATATGAGGATGACTCATTCCCGTGACTGGGGTCTTGGGCACAGGGATACACAGCCCTTTGAGCCTCAGCACTTTGACAGGCATTGCTGTTATGGTCACAGTAGCATCCGAAAGAAGGACTGTTCTCCAGGGTCTCATTGCATTCCCAGGCCTTCCCTGAGTGCTACAGCACCTGAGCTGGCAGTGACAATTCTGGTTCTCTCTCCACAGCTAAAGACAAAACTAAAGACTTGCCCAGATCACTTTGGGGAAAACCTGGGACATGGTCTCTGCGGAAGTTTGTGTCTGCAGTGCAGCTCCACAGCAGCATCATGTGCTGGCAGTGTCTGCTAGCACTTTGTGTGCTCATCAGAGAGTTTGGCAGTCATGGCCTATCACTCCCACAGGGCAGGCTGGCCACACAGAGGGAGCTGCAGCTGTAAACTGGCATTTCAGGATGTGCTGATGTATCTATCCTGTACTGATCTGCACAGCTGGAGCAACCACCTTGACTTGACATATGCTAATTTGAGAGGCAGAGAGGAGTCTTCTTGTCCTCCCATGTCTCCTCGTGGGAGTCTGTGGTGCTGGCAGTACAGCGCCATCCATCACCAGCACTTATCACATGCTTATTAATGGGAAGATTAGGAGAAACGTACCCAGCATGTCAGTCGCATCAGGCATCGCAGGGCTGACAGCCTTCACAAAATGCTGTGGGTCGCCATGTGAAATGAGAAGACTGCATCAGCTCACCATTTTCTTTGCAGCAGCCAAACAAATAGGTGTGTCCTATGGGCGAGCAGTGTGCCCATATGCTTTGTTGAGCACAGGGGTCTCAGGTCTTTTGGGGAAGACAGGGAGCCAGAGCCCTGCAGCACGTAAGCCTGGAGGAGTACCACTGTCCTTCAGTATTGAATCGAAAGATCCTGACGTGACCTAGAGCAGAATGTAGGACAGCCTTGCATCAGGCCCAAAGTACACACCTGCCTTTTAAAAACAATCAGCAAGTTTGATTACAGCGCAGCGTGGCAGCCTGAGCAAGGAGACAAACAACGTGACTGGTACTTATCATCGGGACTGTAATTATGCCTGCAGGTCCCATGCTGCCTGGGACCCAGCACAGTAAGTGTTGTACGAGACATGATAAAAGATCATCCCTGGCCTGAAGAAATTAGAATCTCATTTAAAGCATCCCAGGAGGGCAAGCCAAATGGGGATGGTGTAAGGGACTGAGGTTGGGAAAAAGCAGCGTGAGTTTGATTACAGATAAGGCTGTTGCTTCCTGCAGGCTCTGGCAGAGCCGGGAGGGTTTGCTGGCACCTCTGCTGCACCACGCCGGGCTGCCGGTGGGAATGGGCAGGCGGGGTGCGGAGGCAAGACACGACGGCGCTACAGGCTTTGAGTTAAGGAGGAGGGAGGTGGGCTGCAGTGATATATATATATATATATACGTGTATGTGCGTGTGTGTGTATATATATTCAGAAAGGGAGGGAGGAGAAAGCTCCTTCTCCCAAGGCTGATGGAGGATGAGGGCGCACAGAGTCCCCCGCCAACAGCGAGGCCACCGCCCCCGCCGGGGCAGGCGCTGTCCCCGCCGTGTGCCCCGCTCGCCCCCGGTGCCGGTGCCGGTGCCGGTGCCCGCCGCGCGGTGTCACTGCCGGCCCGGCCGCCGCACCGAGCCGGGCTGCGGGCGGGGGTGCGGGCTGGCAGCCTGGGTGAGCCGGCTGAGCCCCTTCTCTCCCCCGCCCCGAGCCCCCCACGAAATCCCGCGGGTGCTCCGGGAGAGCTCCCGGGAAGGGGCAGCCCGGGGGCCGAGCACGGCTGAGCCTCTCACCTTCCCGCGCCACCCGCCGGGCTGGAGGAGCCCGAGGGATTAGCGGAGCCGGGAGTAGCCCCTGACCCGGCCGGGAGCTGACAGGAGGAGCAGGCACCTACACCGTTCCCAGCCCGAGGAGAGCAGCCAGGAGTGACTAACCCGAGGCTGGGGCAAAGTCGGGCTGCGTGCCAATGATTGCTCTTTGATTTATTAGCAGCGTTATTGATTTTCTCCTCTGTCTGGGCGCTGGCTTTGGAGCAGCTCCCAGCTGGCTGCTCTCCACATGATGCCGCCTCACCAGCCCGCTGCACCTTTCCAGGGCGGGAGGCGCTGGAAAGCTCGGGCCTCGCTTTTCTCTCGGTGTAGACACATCTGGCATTTCTCGGATTGCCCACTGGTAATTATTTACACCGGACATCGCAACTTTCTGGTTACAGATGGGGCTTCTGCACTACCAGACTTCAGGGCAGTCAGTGCTATTTTTAGCACATGCTGAATCCTCTTTTTTAGGTAGGGAGAGGTTGATTTCTGCAGCCCCCAGGCTGAACTCACTTTACCCTACATTTTACTTTCAAGAAGTGCTCTGCAGGCTGTAGATTTGGCGAGCTCTGTTCAGGAATCTAGCCATAGGGAGAAGGGAGGTCTCTCTATCCCTGGCAAACTCTGTGAGCATGGTATTAACCCACTCACTGAGGACAGCCAACTTTTCTGTTCTTGCCAGAAGCCTATTCAGCAAGGTTGCTGCAGATGAGTCTTCCTAACAAGCAGATATATCTGAGCCAGTAACCTTGCTCCCACAAAGCTCAAAAGGCAGCATATAACCATGTTACATTTTCAAGCAATCTTAACTTAATTATCCTTTGAGCAGATTTTAATAGCTTTCTCTGCTTCCTCTGGCTTCAGAATTTGCTTTGATAATTACAGAGCCTAAAATTTCACGTTTCTTTATGATGCCTGAAATTTACTACAGAAATCCATTTTCTCCTCCAGTTTGAGGAAGTTACCAGATCTAATATGAGATGACAGGCAAGAATTTCATACAGCAGTGTATACACTGAACAACAGTGTCTCTGCAGGCTCCCATCCTCTGATACAACTCAGGGTAGTTTTGGAAAGAAAAGCCCCCTATTTCCTAGGCATACTTAATCTCCAGCATCCCTGTACTGTTTGTATTTCTGTGCACAATTATTTTGGCATATATGTTCAAAGCACTTGCAAGCAGTAACCCCCAGTGTGACTGGGGGTGGTGGGCAGTAAACCTGCAACTGATATTTGTGTTGGGTGTTGGTGTGGCCAACAACAAGCACGGCAGGGAGCAAAACAGTTGAGCAGCAAACCTCCTTCCTTCCTTAAGCTTCCAAGGGGTTTACTCTGTTCACTGTCTTTTGCCTTTTAGGGGTGTTCCTCAGTTTAAAGGGCTCCCCTCCAGATATAGGTATATCTCAGTGCAAGTGATATGAGCTGCAACTGCTCTCATTGCTTCTGTGCAAGGTCTTGTAGTTTTCTGTTCTCCTCAAGTGCCTTCAAAGAATTACCGAATTCTGTGAGAGTTTTGCTTTTGGATCAAAAAAAAAAATCAATTCTGGCACTCTTCTTTCTAGAAAGAAGCCTCACAACATAACTGGAGCACATCCAAGAGGCTCAAAATCAGAAGAGAAATTAAAATATCCTGAACTTGATTTTATGTTAAAGCTGGCAATTTTGAAAGCACATTTTCTGTGCAGGGGTGGGGAATCAGTGGACTTAGATACACTCCTTGATTTTGGTGTTGGAAATAACTGTCTCAGTGCAGGTGGAAATATTTGCTTCCACCATGTGTCTAATACAGAACTGGCCTGTGCATAAAACTATGGAGTAAATGGTGACAGCTGAGACTTGGCAAGACTGTTCTCATCTGGATTAGTTTTAGAGACATCTGGGCCCAGAGATGCAAGCTGGCACTGTCCTGGTTGTGCATTATACCGCCGAACCATCTCACGCAAAGTTCCCTTCCCAAAGGCAGATATTAACAAGCACCAATTGTTACGGTGCTTGTCAGTGCCTTTCTTCACTCCCTCCTCTTCACCAGCTGTCAGTTTGTTAGATGATTTCTGAATGTGGCAGGTGGATGCACTTTCCTTTTGCAGCAACTCACACCAGATTCTACTGACCACACTTTTGGAAGGAGCAAAATCAGGTGCTGGTGGATATGGTTCTGTGGGGTGGTAATGATTTTGGGGGTGTTGAGGATCTATCTCCCAGAGAACAGCTTATCAGTGCTTGAGGCCAGTGACAGACCCCCAGCACTCAGGAGACTTTGTGTGGCCTCTGGCAAGGTGATGTCTCTGTCGCCAACCAGCTTGGGCTGGAGAAGGGCTGCCCCAAGCATAGGACTGTCTGACCCCACGGAGAAGGCTGAGCTGGGCAGGATGAAACTTTCTGGAGACAAGCACCTGACAGGGGTCCTCCTGCCTGGAGGGAGGCTGTGAACAGTTCATGAATGGTAGGTTTGCATAACAAGAACAAATGATGTAGCATCTGGACACAACATAGGCTGCAGTCATTTTAGCTGCCTTAGTGCATATAGTCCTGTTTGCTTGAGGTATTTAGGAGATGAACAAATTTTTGCACTCCCACAGACAAATTAAATGATGCTGTGTACAACAAATATTGTATAACAAGTTTATTAAAGGCTGGAGAAGGCTTGGGCTGCTATGAACAAAGATGTGGGCAGAGATGTGGATTGATTTGAATGCATCTACATGATGTTTTTATGTATAGGGGTACTTTAATCTACCTTTACAATTGGCAAAGTTGCCTTAAGTTGCAAAAAGAAATCAGACTGGACACAAGGAAAAACTTTTTCCCTGTGAGGACAGTTGAACCCTGGAGCAGGTTACCCAGAGAAGCTTTGTAGTCTGCGTCCTCAGAAGCTTTCAATACTTAGCTGTATAAAGCCGTGAGCAACCAGGTCTGGCCTCATCGCTGACCCTGTTGTGAGCAGGAGGTTGGGCTGAGATCCTCTGAGGTCCCTTCAAGGCCTTAATTATTCCTGACCCTGTCTCCATTCCTGGGAGGATTGGGCTTTGCCATGCAACCATGGCTTAAGCGGTGTCTGTGTGCACACCCACGCAGGCACACTCTCACCCCTTCCCTCCCTCCCTGAGCAGCTGGTATGTTGCTGGTGGGTGATGTCATCCTATTTGCTTACTTAAGAGAGGCATCATTAGTGAGTAAGTAATTTATGTAATGCTGCTGCTGGTGCAGATTAAGGTAGAGCCGTGTTAGGCAGGCCCAGGGCAAGGAGAGCACATTCTGCATGGTGGGCTGTAGAGGAAATTGCTGCAGGAGACTAGTGGGCTGGATTACAGGAGATCAGAGGATTGAGGAAGGCTGGGTTTGTTTCCTATTCATCATACTCTTTGAGGCAAAGCAGTGATGGGAGAGGGTATTTAGTCTGTTGCCATAAGGGAGCTCAGTAAATGCATGTGCCCTTTACCCAAAAAGATCTGCCTTTGGTGATCAAATGCAGGCTCAGCTTCTAAAAAAAATTAGTTAAAAAAAATCAGTCACTGTTGTAAGATCACTTTTGTTCTCTGTGGAATTCCATGACAGTTTTGCCTTGTGAGTCTCTACCAAATCCCAGAGCTACTGAGGTGCCACAGCTGAGGACTACAGGATGGGGGGATATATGGACCTCACAGCAACAGCAGAAGTTGCTCTGCAGACTCGAAGGAAAAGGCAAAACTCAGGAAAAGAGGGAAGGAGCTCTTGGAGATTGTTTGGGCAGTAGATGCACCCTGGTGGCTTCTTCTCCCCCACTTGTGTGCTATTACTGCTTATGCTCCAGGGACACTTTGAAATGGCTCTGCTCTTGGAACAGAAATGGTGCACAAGAGAGTGCTTGCCACTGAGGGTGTATCTCAGACCAAACAGAAAAGAAGTTTAAGGGAGAACAGCAAATAGAGAGGGCTGGCCATGGGGCATGTCATTCTGTCTCCTGACTGTACTATAAAATTTACCTTTTGAGATGTGTGTCAGACTGGATTCTCCTGAACTCTGAGGGAATTTAGAGTCTAGAGAGCTTATATCTATCGTAGCTCAGGTCAGAGTCTGACCCTTCCCACCTCATGTAGTTGAGCAGATGATGCTTCTGCCCAGCTTAGCCTACACAACTTTGGTTTGCTCATGTTACCAGTAAAGGTCTTGTTTGGATTAGCACACCGGGCTAGGTGATCAGGCGGGAAAAGAAGTGCAAAGCCCTTTGGTATTCAGGGTAATAATCATTGCTCACTGGCTCACTAACAAGGACTTTGCTGCTGTAAAGGAGTAAGTGTTATTGAATAACATTCTAAAAATTATCCTAAGAGATAATGGGAGAGGAACACCTTTGAACCACATGAGTTCTTGGGCTTTTCCAGTAAAGGAGCAGCTGAAAGGGCTGTGGAGACTTGCCTTCTGCATCCACCCCCACCCTATACCTGCCAAAAGGCTGCTGGAGAGAAAAAAGGGGATTTTCATCCTGCCAGCATCTGCCAAATGCTACATCTTTGCTATAATTTGGGTTAAGGATGAAGGATCCCTGCTTACCATGTGTCATCCCTGTTCCCAGTGTAAATCACACCATGAGAGCCACAGAGCTGGTTATTAACCTGACCTTACACCTTACCCTCAGCCTAATGTGGGCACACCCCTACTAGCAGTTTAGTTTGTGCATTTAATTACAAGATCATTTACCACTGGGAACTGATGCTGGCACCTGAGCTTTCCGGGCATGATTCCAAAGCAAGTGGAAGCACACCTCTCTCCCTCAAGCTGGAACCCACTGAGATTGAGAGGAAGTAGCTCAGTTACCCTCCGCAGAGAGGATGGGCTTAGGATCTGTGGAGGACCCACTAATCCTGGCTGATGAACGCCATCTGCACCACCTCCCTAGGGCAGCCTGCCTGATTTGGGAACCCACCCCTAGGCACTATCCTTGGGGCTGTCTGGCCAGGGAAAGCCGCTCTCTCCTTGGCTTGTTTTTTGGTACATTTTTGGGCATCTCCACGGACTGCAAACCAGTGTGTTCAGCCAGTCTGAGGGTGACCAAAATGGTGAGTAATTTAAAAGTAAAATTATTCATTACTACACAAACCTAAGTGCACAGTTATGGTTCTATGTATTGCTTTTAAGCAAAACTATTCTTATAATCACATTCATTAACAATTAAAAGCTTATATATGGAAATTTAGCTAAAGATATAAATGTTGCTGCTTGATTGTAATGCCAAATTGCAAAAAGAAAGAAAAAAATAGTCATTCTCTTTGTTCTGCTTCTCTTACATCAAGTAAGAACCTGCTTAAATCAGTTAACCACCATCCTACACTTCGGAATAATACTACTAAAAATGAAACATAGAATTAGCCTGTCATTTTTCTGTCGTTCACTTGAGATTCAAGCTATCCTTCTGCAAAGCTTTTAGTTTCCATTAAAATGCCTTGCTGCAGATTCCTGGAATTTTAGCAGCAGCAGCAGTGATAGACCCCAAACCAGTCCAGTCCTCATGTCCTTCAAGTATGCCCTGCCTGGCCAGTGCTGTTCTGCTCACTGCTCACTGAGGGGGAAATTTTGTTTGTCCTCCTGAAAAGACCCTCTTGTAGCAAATCCTGCTAGGAGTGCAGCCACACCCTCCTGCCTGCATGCTCGAACTGTGCTCCATGGGCTGTCCAGCCCTCCTCTGCTGTGCCAGGGAGGCTCATGGTTACTCCGTGGCCCTGTCCCAGCCTGTCCAGCACAGCCCCCACAGTGTGCACAGAGTCGAGGTGACTGCATGGCTGCCCTGTTGTGTGCTGCTGTTGGGAAATAGGGAGCTGCCAGGAGGGCTCTGCTGGGAGCTTTGTCAAGCCAGTGGGAACCTGCCATGATCCTCAGGGAGGACTACAGATGTGAGCAAGAGCAACCTCCTCCCCCTTCATGGCAAGTCTCTGGTGCTGGGATTCAGCTGGACTTGGCTCAAATGGCACAAAGACCAGCCCTGGCAAGAGCCCAAGTATCTGCACGAGAGGGCCAGAATGAGAAAGACAGATGGGCTGATGGTCTCAGCATGTGCTGTAAGGAGCCAGTTTACTCTGGCAAAAGCTAAAGGTGCAGGTCAGATCTAATGCAAGACCACCCCTTCTATTCCAATGAAAGTCCCTCTGGAGACACGGTACTGCGATTTCTGCCTCAGGCAGAGTTCTATCAGTTTTTGCAGGACATCGTAGGTTTCAATTATGCCTTAC
Source organism: Manacus candei (assembly GCF_025592945.1). Lineage (NCBI taxonomy): Eukaryota > Metazoa > Chordata > Aves > Passeriformes > Pipridae > Manacus > Manacus candei. The sequence goes on along the minus strand of NW_026138065.1, from coordinate 20,066,313 downwards.
TGAACAGATGGGAGGCAGTGCTATTCAGGTTGTAGTACACATTCAGGTTTGTTTTGGCTATTTTGGTGCAGGAGAAGTTTTTTTCCTCTGCTGGATCATGAAGAGGTCTGCTCTGCTCCCATCTGTTTGAACAGTGAGTGTCTTTGAACAATTGTGCAGCCAAACCAGCTAAACCACCTCTGAGATTCTGCTCCTTCAGTCCTGATCTCCTCAGTTTTCTCTTCAAGCTGTTGGGATCAAACGGAGAATTTTTTAAAACCCTGAGGAGAGTCTAGAGGTGAATTTGTTTCTAATTTTAGTTGGAGGACACTGTGCGTGTGTCAGCTGGCACGCAGCCAATGCACAAGGCCTGCCCAAGCACTTCACTCGATAGCAACTCTTTGGCTTTCAGTTATATGCCTTCAATCCTCAAGCTGCCATGGATTTTTCAGGCAGTCATTCTGCTTAATGCTAATTTTAGGATTTCACCAGGAGTTTGTAACAAAGCTTGGCCTTGCTTTTCCTCCTCAGGTTGAAATGTCTATACATCACATCACTAGGGCCAAGAAACATGTGCCAACTGAAACCGGCTCTAGCCATGGTGCGGTCTCCAAGAAGTCCTTGTATGCAAATTTTCATGCCAGGTTGAAGCAGGCATATCCAGTACTATAGCAGTGACCATTCCTAAGGACAGACCTAAGGCAAAGCTGATCAGTGTTTGCCATCATGCCAGCTCCTGCCAGAGAAGTGCTCAAGGACATGACATTAATAACCTGGTATAGACATGTTCCGGCACAGGTGGTGCCTGGTGATAAAATCTGAGTTAAGTTGTTTCTAGCAGTTAAATAGCCGGTTACAGGCTTGAAGGTAATTGTGGTAATTGTGAACCAGGGATTTTGCCAGTGGGGGAAGCTGGCTGCAGGAGGAAGGGATGTCTTGGTCCTTAAACCTGTCACATTCAGATTGTGCAGTAATAATTTTGAAATAGCTAAAAGCCTTCCCGTGGTGCAGGGAGTGCATGAGCCTGCAGTAAAACTGCCTTGCTTACAGCTATTCAGTCTCTACTCCTGCTCATTTACAAGTTATTGAGGGCCTTTGGTGCTGCTGACAAGGAGTGCTGGTCAGGGCCGAACACTTCCTCCAGCTCTATGCAGTGGCTCACTTTTGACCTGTAATATTTGGTGGGCTTTTTTTTTTTCCAGCAGAAATTGTCAATCATGTTAAACGATGTGGAGGACATATGCTACTGGTAGAAGCTACTGGCGGAGATCATCAGGATTTGGGATTAGTTTGGTGGTTGTCACCTCTGACCTGAGCTGCACCAGGAAAGTTTGCTCACTCCTGAGCCCTGCCTGGTTGCTGGGTAGGAAGAGATGTCAGCACTCCTGGCAGTTCACCTCTGCCTGCAGAGATCAGCCCACACTAGGTCCCAAACTCCCTGCAGTGCAGGGAGCTCGACTCCTCTTTGGTTTGATAGCCTATTTTCCTTTCAAAGATGGCAGTGACTGCAGTTGAAAGGCAATGGTTTCAAAAATGAACCCCCTCCTAGAAAACAGAGTTTTTAGCTTTCTCAGAGAGCCTTAAAACTTCTGCTAATGTCACAGGAAGCAAAAGCAGTGGTGTTAGGAATAAATGAATGAATGAAACATGGCTCATCTAGCGCTGAAGTTCATCTGTGCTCAGAGCTGTCATGCCTGGGACTCCCCGGCCACCCCATCGCAAGCCTTTGGGGCGAATGGTGACTCATCCCCCTTATTCTGCTTTTTACACCTCCACACATCTGCTGTGTTTTTAGCGTGGCACTCCACTGTTTGTTTGCTTGGTGAAGGCAACATTACCAGTGCCTCGAAAAGCTCTGGCTGGTCCCGCTCTTTGTGAATGGCATTGGCATCTTCTTCAGTTATGTGAAACTGTTTTGACATGCTGTCAGAAATATTATAAAGAAATACACTGAGTGGGGATTTTTCATTAATTACAGTTTGACACTGGAGGATCTGAGATTTGCATCCCTGTGGCTTGCAGGTCACTGAGCCTCTCTTTGACCAGACTCTGCTGCATCCTGCTACTCTGCAGCAGCAAGGTCTGGGGTAGTATGTGACCACCTTCCCTAAGAAAACATTTGGGAGGAGAGGCTTTGTGTTTGCAGAACCCAGAGAGTTCTGAAAGAAGGACATTTCCTTTGTATTTTCCTGGGCTTGTGATCCTAACTACGAGGTGACAGCTCTCACCCAAAGCTCAGGGAGATACAAGACTCACCGTAGAGACTAGGGCTCCTCTGCCAGCTTGGTCCTACAGGGAGCCCTGCAGGCGGGATGCAGGTAACTCTCCGTGTGTCAGTGGTCCCCTTGCAGACCCAGGTGAGTTGCTGCTGGGCTGTCCTGTCCTCCAGGCAGTGGAGGCAGCTGTGCACAGGAGCTGCTTTTCACGCAGGCTGCTGGTTCCAGCAGAGTTTCGGCTTTCCATAGCAAACTCTCATCTCAGGAGCAGCCAACGGCAGAGTGGAAGGATGGCTTGACTTTCCACAACCATTTTTCTGAAGTAACCCCCACACACACTTGAGGCAATGCCTGAGTAGATGCCTAATCTGAAGCCTGCTAATAAAACTACAGGCACACCAGTATTTTAAACTTTTATTTATATTGGACCATCTTATAGTTGAGCATCTTTTACTTCAGAGTCAGTAGCTTCCTCTTTTTAAGTTTTCTCATTGCACAGTTAATAAGAACAGACTTTTGTGACTCTTACATTTTGTCCTCTTCAAGTTGGCTGTTCAATATGTGTTTAAAAACCCCAGGTGTGTGTCTGCACGTTTGTGTGTGGCAGGCAAGTGGGAATGAGAGCTTGTAATAGAAGACAGCAGGAGCTCTTGATTTCTGCTCTTTCTATCACTTTCAGATACCTGTAAAACAAGGTGCTCCACAGCCATGCAGTGCAATCTGCAGCTATGAGACTGCACTCTACCTTCGTATTTTCAATTTCTTTCTTTCTTTTTTTTTTCTGATCTGAAGGTCTAATCCCTTTTCTGTGCTTTGCTGTCAGTTCCTGCAGCACAACTCCTGACTCCTGTCATGCCTGAAATACAGTTTAACTGGTGATGTGAAGTCTTACTCTTCAGCCCAAACCTAACTGAGAGGACAGCTCCATGTACACAGTCAGCTCCCAGAACAGTTGTGCATGGAATGTTCATGCATCTTCCCCTTTTCCTAGACACGTCCATCATTAAATCATCCCCAAACATGCTAAAGGTGCACACACACATATGTTCATCCAGTTACAGAAGAATCACTCATTGCAGATTCCAGGACACTGCATTTCTCAGGCGCGAGGTAAGCAACGTGCTGGGCACCAGCTGCGCACAAGCTGTCATCCCTCACATCACACATCACTTGCTACACACTGCTTGACCTCTGCCAAAGCATTATCCTAGCAGTCACACCACATTTGGCTGTGTGAGGGGTGCCAGTGCCCTCAGCCGAGCAGAACACCGTAGCATTGCATCTGGTAAGTGCAGACTCGGAGAAGGGGCCAGGTCCTTGGCTGCCATAAACTGTTAGGGTTGTACTAACCTCGGAGGAGCTACCTGCATTTGCAGTGCATAATCACCTTTTAGGAACCTGGGCCATTAATCAGACAGATGGTCTTAATCAACTTCTTATTGAATAATTGTGCACATCACAAGTAAGACTTATTGGACTGTTATGGGCCATCAGCAGAGACCTCAAGGACTAGGTGTCAGTGATAATTGAATGATTGCTGCCTCCACAGCCGGTCCCTCCTAGCCAGGCTGGAGCAGATGGCAGGCGGGAAGCTCTCCGTATGGTACCTGTTCGGTCACTGAAAGGAACACCATTTCTCAGGACATTTACAGCTTCCATAAAGAAGAAATAAACCACCCACTGAGCCGAATAGTAGCTCTAATAGCGATGATACACCTTAAAGAATAAATAAATGTGCAGGTAAATCCTGTCACAAAGCCACCTGAATCAGGATTCCGCAACTCCTGTAACCGATGTGTTTCTGCTGAAAACAGCATTGCTCGCTGGTGTTATGATTTCATTACAGTTCGTATTATAACTCAAAAATGCATTTATCTGTCTTTGTCAAGGACCAGTATGGTGTGGTGCGGGGAAAAAAAAAAGATCTGTTTTATAAGCTCAGTGAACACTTCAGCTTACTGCAACTCAATCTTTCTTTCTTCTTTCCCTTGTGCTGTTGCCTCAGCCATTTTTGAGCTGGCCCTGCTACTTTATAAACTGTCACAGAGCCCATGGGTGTTCATCTCCACCTTTCAGCTTTCTCTTGCTAGCATACAATGAACATCAGTCAATGCCAAGGATCGGGCCCCATGAACCAGTGTGATTTTTTGGCCACTCTCCGTGTCCCTTCTCAAATCCACAGCAAAGCCTTTCAGTAGAGTTAATGAATTATAGCTAGTCACTTTCTGGAACGCTGGACTCAGACATCACAGAATTAATCCTCTTGTAGCCCTATCGCTGAAAACACATCAGTGTTTTTCCCCTTCATTTTCCTTGCATTTCAGCTGCTGGCACAGGACCAGCTTCATTCTGGCTGAGCTGTGTTTCACGAATCACATCAAGCCACTCCTTGCAGAGATGATAACCATTCTAATCTTCTATCATTATCTCCCAAAGCATCAGGAATGTGCTAGACAAATATTTGCAGCGAAAAAGAGACCTCAACTCCCTGTGGCTGCGCTGGGTTAAAATCTGACCTTCTGCTTTGAGCTCTTCTTCAGTCTAAAGCTTGAGTGGATGACAGACACAGATGATTTCCATGGAGCAGGTGTGAAACGAGTAATGAGAGGGTGAAGGCATCCCTAGCCAGATTCTACTCTAATGTATGCATGGGTTAGGTCCCATGCTGGTGTGAACTGAGTGAAGTCAACACAACTGTGGTGGTATACCTTATGCTGAGTCCTTCAGGGTAATAGTTACTGAACTGCAGCCATCAGAAATGTACTTATGCAAAAGGAAGAACACCTGAAACATTAAGTTGCCAGATCTGGCCTTCTAGAGTGGGACTCAGTCTACCTCTCACACACACATGCTCTCTTTCACAATAGAGCACTAACTGCTGCTGCACTGTTTGTTTTAGCCTGTCTGCTCCTTCACAGTCACCAGATCAGCAACATGATGTGAAGAAGACTTTTTCTCCGCCTGTTCCTTCTGCACAGGGCAGTTCAGCCCTCTGCGAAATGGAGCAGTTTCACAGCCATACAGGACCCATCATTCCTGTGATGTGGATCAGCGTGGTCACCGGGTCTGGCCCACAGCCTCTCAACTCCACATTTCATATGAGAGTGTAGGGCTGAGCTCTGAGGAGGAACCAGAGCCATCTGTATCATAACTCAGCACAGCTACCAAGGTCACCATGGTCTCTCTCCGGGTTACTGGGAGGCCTTTAATGAGTCTTATATTATGAAAGACTAAGATGGACGAAGGTAAAGGAAATGAACAGCAGTGTCCCCATACTGGCTGAAGAGGTTGGGGATGGTATTTCTCTACAACAAGACTGTCACTTTGTGATGATGATATATATTCATAAGAACATCAGAAGACCAAAGCAAAGTAGGCAGTGTCAAGGTTACCAACTGCTGGCACCACAACCCAAGGAGTTGATCTGCCACTGCTGAAGCACTGGCCACTCCTCTGAGCCAGCATCCCTCCCATTCGTGCAGCTCCTTCAGAGACCACCCCATCGGGACAGTTCGATTTCTGGTACGATCTAACAGTGGCTGGAGGGAAAGAAGATGGCAGTCAGATCCTCTGCTTTGCTGCAGCTTTTTTGCCACTAGTATCCCACTCCAGAAGTTACATTTCCCCCAGAATTAGTGCTATGTGTGCACTTCCCCATTAGAAGCACTCAGAATGTCAAAGAAAGTTGGTCACTGCCTGCAGGAAGCTGTGCTGGACTGTGCTCGCAAAATGAAGACAATATGAGCTGCCACGCACGGACAATATGCAATTTCTGTCCCCCTTGCTGACAGACAATTTTGCTGTAGCAATAAGCAGCTGAAATGGGAACAGGTTATTTGTTTTGCATTTTATTTTTTGTCAGTAATTTTCCAGGGGAATTTCTCTAGTTTTGCTACCTGCTGCTACAATGGGTCCTCAGAGAGGGCAGTGCCTAGCCCTCCCTCTTCAGGAGAGTAGCCTGGTTACTCAAGTTTCTGTTTCATCTTCTGATGGCACTTGAGGCTTGACTGCATGAAAAAAATAAGGCAGCATTGAAACCTATGTAATATGTTATTTGGGATAATTGGGAAAAAGCAGTCTCACAGCAAAATAAGTGTGTCCTTGCAGTATCTGCTCTCAAATGACAGTCTCTTCCTCCCAGCAGGCAAGCTCTGAGCAGACTACCACTTCACAGTAATAGCAGTACTCAGGAAAGAAAGGAGGCTTTCATTTTTATACTGTTCCTTTCCAGGTCAGCCATGGGTTGAGAAAGCATCAGCATCAATTGCAGACTGTCAGCCTTTGGTAAGCAGAGCTGCAGCATCCACCTCCAAACAGGCAGAGACATGGGAGAAGCTCTGCCCACTGCCATGAAGGACCTCCATCCCCTCCGAAGGGCCAGGCTCCAGCCCTGGAGCGCAGCTCAGTCACCATGCACATCTTCATGTGTGACCTTTCTCTCCAAACCACAAGCACTGGAATTGGGGTTGAAGGGAGTGACCCTCTCAGAGACTGGAGTGGCAACAGTACCCACTAATGCACGTAAAACCACTTAAAACCTTTTTCTCTGTAAGTCCGTGGAGAGGCCAAGTGAGCATGGTGTGAGAGAGATTTTCTTTTTACAGAGGATTAATTGAAAGCAATGCTGAACGGAGATGTTCAGTATTTTTTTTGCTAACTTCCATGACGCTGTCGTTTCTTGATATAAGGGGGTGGACAGCTTTTGCATAAGAAAAGAACTTCTTACTTCTACATTTTTTCTCTACAGTGCCTCTGCTCTTGCTCAAAGAGCTGCCCAATCACCCAGTCCTCACTTTTTCAGCAGCTTCAGTCCCTTTATTTCAACAAATGCTCCCACTTACTAAAGTGGTGTTTTCCACACTGGGCAGAAGGTACCGAAATCCCTGGTAGGTAAGAGACAAAAGAAGAAAAATTCCTCACAAAACCAGAGCCTACATATTCTGAATTTTCATTCTGTGACACTAATCATAGAAAGGAAAAAAAATGCTCTGGTACAGTGGATGTGATCTTCCTGGATGTGATCTTCCTCCCTCTATGGGGAGGAAATCTTCAGTGAAGTCCATATTGGTTCTTTTTTGTCCATTTAAGCTACACAGATAATCCTGGTTTAAATCTCTCTCTGAATTTGCAAGCAAGTTCTAGCTTCAGCCTGGGAGGATGCATGTCCTGTACCTTGGAGGCTTTGTGTATAAATGTCTAAATGGGTGTCCTAGGAGCTATGGTTGGCCCTGACTGCCTTTGTCCCACAGAAAGGTAGCACTTTGGGGGACATATTTCTCTGCTTGTCTTGCAGTGCTGTGCATTAGTGCCACTACTCAAGCTAAGAATAGATAGTCTTCATCTTGATGGCTGTTGAAACAGCATAAACCAGAAGAGCAAATCTTAGTAATGTGCAAGCCAAATCCTGCTCTTGGCTGCACGGACTTCTGTGCAACAATTTAGAAGTTAATGATGCACTAGGGACACTGTGGTGTAGATGAAATACCATAACAAATAAATGCTGGTTGAAAAATCACTCTCTGAGCTCTCTCTGGTTCCTTTATCTCAGTGTAAGAGGTAATTTCGAATAAGGTCTCAACAGGGATGTGCTGTGAGCCTGTCTCTGCTGGATATTTTTATTAGTGTCCAGTGGGGCTAACTGGAGAACATATTTATATAATTTTGCTATGACCTTCTTACCAGAAGGGACTAAAAGCAGGAGGCTTTGTCACCAGTAGTGACCACCTTCAACACCTGGGCATCCACAGCACAACAATGGGCAAGTCAGCACCATTTAGCTGATCCCTCTTTGCTGCTTTACTGCTAGGCTTGGAGCTGGTCCTGCCTTCATCTGGCAGAAAAGTGGACCTGATTCTTAAATCCGTATTTGAAGGAATACACTTTCACCATGCAAATGTCAGTTGGCAGCAAGAATAAGGCCTGGAGGGATAGAAGTTTTATTCTGTGCAAATTGTAGGACAATTGCACAAACTTGCTGAATTTCTCCATGTGAAAAAAGAGGTCATGAGAGGGCATTTAAGCCATCACATGTCTGTAAGGGCCTACGTGGACTTTACAGAAAGAAAGGGGAAATTCACAGTGTTGTTGCCATATGTTAAGAAGACACAAAAGAGCACTGACCAGGCTTTGAGAAAATAATTTAAGAGGATTGGATTTTGAAGAATTCATGTACATTTTGAACAGCTCTCTCCCTGTAAAAACCCCAAGATTATTTCAGAAAGTTATCAAGTAACACAGAGGCTAAATATATTGTAAAGACTATATAATCCAGACATTCAATTCTTAAAGCTTGCTAATCTGAGCTGCTGTTGGGTTTCTTGTCCTTCTGCTTCTCCCGCACACAGGACCCCCTCCCTTGCCCCCATATTCCTTCCTTGCTTCATTTTCTCTATTGGGAAGAAGGTAAAAATGGTGTGGTCAAAGAGACAACAAAAAAACTATAAAAAGAGGGAAAACTAAGTGTGGCAGCATTGCAGTAAATAAGGAAACACAAATAGATCTTGATAAGTGCAGCCCAGCTCTGCTACATTTACATATCCCCCTTTGCCAACACGAACAAAGGCAGGTGCTGTAGCACTCAGGAGAGGAAACGGGAGAAAAAGAGATGGATCTAATGGTGCATTTTTTTGGTCAGTTTTTACTATTTTTGGTTCTACTCTCTGAGGGAGGCAGCAAATGAAAGGCTTTAAAACAGCTACCTGGCACTGGTGTAAAAATGCTGGGGAAATGCATACCTTGTGTGTGCAGAGGAGTGACAAGGACCTGTGCAGAGTACTCACCGTGCTGCTCCTTTACTTCTCTGCAGACTAAGCCCTACAAGCCCCTTCCTCAACATTGTACACCACACTCATTGTTTCCCTGTGTCCCTGCAAATGCCAGGTAATAATGGCATTACTTTCTTCTCTATCGAAAATTTAGATGTTTTAAACTTTGCCGTTCATAAAGAGGTTGTTGGAAAAGTTGTTAGCCTCTGAGATTCAGTTAATCTTTGGACAAATAGACTTTATATGGTGCACCGTTGTCTAGCAACTATACTATAAACAGCACTCCATTTGTCTCCTGTGGGTAATCACTGATTTCTTGGGGATTAAAGCTTAAGTAACACTCCAATCTAGGTGCATGCATCAGACCGCGGCGTATTACAGCAGATTACGCCTCCTAGCATACAGTTTGCTTAACCATTTAGAATCACAACAGAAGACCGACAGCTGCAGTGATAAGAAAATGAGCACTAGCTTGTCAAATAATTAATATTTTGAGTTACGATGTAGAACATTCTACTGGCAGGCCCAAAACAGTTTCTGTCATACAGAAGGGTGGGGTGGCAGATAAGCACCATATTAGAATATCTCATCTAGGCTGAGCCTGATTTATTTCAGCTATATCTTGATAGCTCTCTTGATGCAGAGGACAGCCTCTGCATCATCTCTTGCATTTGCTGCCTCATGCCACGGGTATGGAGTTTTACCTTCCAATGGAGTGCAGGTTCTACAGTGAGGTTCTACAGGTTCTACAGTGCTGCAGTGAGGTTCTACAACTCACTCGTGGGCACAGAGGCTCAGGACTGACTGAACTGACACAACTCTATGTGTTGTGAATACAATTTGCTAGATGCATCTGCTTGCATAGAGCACCGGCTGCTTAAGAGACCGAAACATGTGCTATTGCTAAATCACTGCATTTAACACCTTCCTCAGTGAAGCTCCCCTGCAACAAGGACTGCACTTGGTCTGATAGTCTCAGTGTAATGGTAGGTAATGGGTGAGTGGGGTGGCCTGGGGCTGGCCTTAAGGAAAGACCAGTTGTTCAGTTGAATTTAAACAATATCTAAAAAAAAAAATTAAAAAATTACAGGCTCTAGATTTAGAACAAATCTCAGCATTTGTGGGATTACAATTTCAAATGTTGACCTCCCACGCTGAAAGAAATACAGGTCTGTGGGTGGGTAATGCTACGTATCTTTTGGAAAATAGGCATTTGACTGAAGGAATTATGTTCAAGACATTTAAGATTTACCTTAAGAATTAGCATTTTAAAGAGAGCAAATTAGATATGGTCTGGAAAAACAAACTTATGCTAGAGCTCCCTAGTTCCCCACCCTCCCCTTGCGATCCTACTTTAATGGCTTGTTTGTGACCCACAGGGAGCAACTAAAGTCTCCCCTTGCCCCTGGAACACTCGGGCTCTTCAGGCTGTAGGTATGAAGTCAGGAGGCAACAGAGGCAACACACTCATTCTCTCCAAAACGCTGTGTGCAAGAATGGGTAAATTGTTGTGAGTGCCCTCTGCTTTTCCCAGCCCAACTGAGCTGGAGCGTCTCTTGCAGCTCCTGCAGCAGAGGGCCCCTCTGTCTGCAGGCTCCAGTGAAGAAAGTACACAGAAAGCAGGGAGCAGCCTCCCCAAAGGGAAAATCCTCCCCTGGCCCAAGCCAGTGTAAGCGTCGCAGTATGCCAGCTTTTGTTTCCAGCTGTGCCAAAAGGTATTTGAGGCTTATGGCCAGTGTTAGAGTACTCAGCAGGTTAGTGGAGCAGTGCAAGGGGCACCCCAAATGCTGGGTTGAAACTCAGATATAAGTGCTTTCCATGTGCTATGTAGGTGACCTGGGAAAGAACCTGTGGATATAAGTGATATCTCAGGAAATGTGGGCTTACTTCAAATGCCCACAGGGTGCCTCTCTCTAAAACACCACAACTTCAGAAACCTTCATTCTTTAGCAGTTGTTGGCAATGAGAGAGTGTTGATGCTACTTCCCTAACTGTGGAATGTAGGCTTTAAGGTTTTAGGGTGTAGTAACAAGGAGATTTCGTACCCTGCATCTTTTCCTAGAGTGTTTAAAAGAAGCACCTGTTAGACCTGAGGAGGATACAGGCGTGCTCCAGAGCTCTGTCTGGCTCACTCAGAGTGGGAAGAGTTGGCTTTCTCTGGGAGCCACTACACAAACAGTGTGATCCCATGGGGACTTGTTTGAGTTTTCAGTTCTTGCCTCCAGAGGATCTTACTGCTGTTATGTCCTCCAGTCTCAAATCCCAAACAGTTTCTTAGGTATCCTTGTCTTTTTTCTTCCTCCTGCTACCTCCTGAAGGGGTTTTATGTGTTAGTTTCTTGCCCAACACATTCCATTAAATTTTAGTAATATAATGAGGTTAGGCACTGTATGGAGAAATAATTAGATTCCCTATGTGCTTTGTATTTGTATTCAGAGAAATGACAGCATTATCATTACACACAGCCCTGGTTTTTTTCTTTTTTTTTTTTTTTTTAATTTCCTTCCCAAATCAGCTGAATTCCCACTCACCCCCTCTCAATCCCCATCCTGCTACCCCTTCCAACACTGATTTCAGTAGACTCTGGAACAAACTCAAACAGAGCATGGACAAAGCCTTGGTCCTGTTGATTTTAATGGCAAAACTGCTGTTGAACTGAATTTTGAACAGTAAGAAAGTCACTTTTGAATGAAAGAGAACAAACATTTAAAATCCTCCTGGGACTAATGTAAATCTGTCAACTGTTGTCAGATTTGCAACACTGTAAAATAAAATAATATATATTTTGGTAAGACAAAGACAAAACCCCTTCAGATATGGTGTGAAAGTAGTTACATCTCTAGTACTAGAGCAATTTTCATCACATAGTGGAAATTAATGTTTAAAAAATTATTACCCCTACAAAGATGACATCATGGACTGTGTCAGCTTTTGTGATTGTGGTCATTTTAAAAGCGAACAACCTTGACAACGTCTTTGAAGGTTATTGTTTGTTAATAGTGCACATTAGAAACCAAGCAATCACAGAGAATGCAATTAAGTGCATAATCACAGATATTTTTGACATCTGTCTAGTTATAGGTTCCATGGCATTTTTTTGCATCTCCCCCCCTTGTGTCTTCGATTAATTTATCATGACCATCTGTGTTGTATTTTTTGCTGCTCAGCTTGCCTTACTACATCTGTTTTTTGGCTGAGTATTTCATGACACTTCATCATTTTCACTCACAGCGTTAAAAGTACAGATCTTACAAATGTAAAGTTAAAATTGCTCAGTTAAGATAATCAGCAGTTAAACAGACCACTACACTTGTGGCAAATGAGTCTTTAAATGGCAAACAGAAAGGCAAGACAGAAGCCACAGCAGTTAAAAAACTGCATATCGTGTTTTCTGGTGCTGCACAGAGGTAAAACCATCAGTGGTTCTGCCAGGTGCTGGCTCTGAATCCCCAGCTTACAGGATGTTTCAGAGAGAAGAGGATATGTCATGGCTGGAAGGGTATTTGGTTATTGTGCTCTGGATAGTCTCCTCGAGTATAAGTGTTTTTGAGGTTCACAGCAAGATACACTCTCTGCATCAGGGTTAAGGGTGCTCTTGACATACACAAGGAGCAGCGTAGATCCAGCCTCCCTTCACCCATTGCAGTCTGTCAGAGGGAAAAAGTAGCTCAAGGTGACTGCACCTAGTGGGCAGTGCAAGCAGCAGAGAAGAAACATTTGTAGGTTTTTATTTCCTAGTGCTACTGGGGTTACAGGTATAACACTCCTAGTAGATAACTCATTCCATCTCCCTACAGTGAAGTAAATTTTCTGTTGCTTTCCTAGAATCCTCTAAAATGTTTAGCTTGGGGGCTTATCCACAATAAATATTTGACCATGATACAAATCTTTTATCTGAAGTCACTGCTTATGCCTAATTTTCTTTCCTTATATTTCTTCCTTTACTCTAATTAATACAAATTTTAAGCAATCTTTTTTCACTCCTGGCATTGTAGCATCCCGTGATTCTCTTTTCTATGGCTTCAGGATCTCTCTCTTTTAGTAAACCATAGCAACTGTAATCTTCTCCTAAAAGAGGGAAGGAGAGGAAAAACCAGCATCAGAGCCTACTCAGATACTGTAACAGGCCTGTTGCTCAGGAGCTTGTATACGGTGACAGGAGAAAGGCTGTTCACTTTAGTCAGAGCTATCTTTGTGATAACACTGTGGTAAGTTCATCCAAGAGTCCTTGATAAAGTACAACTCACTCTGAATAGTTCCACCTAACTTTTCTTGAGAAAGCGCTGTATAGTGTGTCCATTATCCAGCTGTGCTCTGGAACACGACATCCAAGTACCTATCTTTTACTGACCCAGGACACTATTTTCTGAGTTGATTTTTTTAACCTTCTGAGTTGGTGGTTTCTGCACACCTCTTGCGGGAGGTCACACCCCATGGCAGCTGAGGCATCAAATCCAAGCATTTAAGCCTTACTGGGCACAGCCAATGACCCAGCCATTGCATATGGAGGGAGAAAGGGTACAGCCCCACAGTGAGGGGAGAGAGAAAGAGACGTGCTAGAAAAGACATGGCAACTTTGCTAGTTATCCTTAAATGAGCCTCAGACTCACAAAGGCTGGGGACTGCTGCTAGAGACTGAATGAACTTTCTCTTTTTTTGCTCATAGTGCACTTCTGTGTGGGTGGGCTGACTGGATTTGAAGTAAACAGCAGGAAGATGATCTTCCCAGTGAATGAAAAACTGCTTTGCTGAGGGAAAACAAGCACTACAAAAAAATATGGCAAACAGCTCTGGAAGTGGCACTTTTCCAAGCAAGGTTTTAAGCCTATGAAAATGCAACGTCCCCTCTGTGAGCCCCATTGTATTAATTGTCACACTTCACCAACTAAGCCAAGAAACAGCAGGCCATATATAACCCTACCGTATTATATTTGCTTTTTTGTCACTGATTCAGTGAGATTCTTTGCTTGTGGTTGGACCCATGCAGAAGATAGCAGCAGCGTGACTGCTACTGGTTGAAGAAGTCCACCCTTAGAGCCAGTGTCCATGGCTTTGACACCGAGATATGAAGGCTCTGCAGCTAACATCTGCAGTGTCAGTGGTGTGCTGGGGTGAGTCAGAGAAGCATCTGACAAACCATGAAAACAGCAGTCTCAAATGGACAGCACTACAAATTGCAGTATGGTGAAAGTTAATTGTCACGACGTGCTGGAAAATGTACCACTGAATAAATCTTTCCTCCACCTATGTTACCAGAGTGATGCTTCCAAGCAACTGATGATTTGAGTGCTGACTGATCTGATAAGTCATATCAGTACAACAGTATAAAAATCCTTGGCTTCAACTGATAAATAAGGTATAGGAGAGATGAACGATTTTTCCATTGTGAGGCTTATATATCTGCAAAGAAATGTTCCTGAAGATATTCTCCAGTCATCGTTGTCTCTGATTCAGGGCAGGAATTTCCAGGAATTCACTGCATTGGAAATATAACCTGGAAAATATATCTCTGCAAACTGGATAGTATGCTGGGCTGGTGTTGAAGCTCAGGACAGACATGTAATCCTCCACAGGTAATTAGAGCAGAAAATGCTTCTAATCTCTTTGTTAGTCCAGCTGTAATTTTTGATCTAATAATAAAATGAACTTTAAAAAACCCATCCTCATACATTTTAATTTCGACTGCACTGGACATCTTTTAACCTGTAATTTCTTAACTGGCCTGTTTCGATTTATGTGTGTACTGTACAGACATACGTAGTCTGAAGCACCACTGTCCTCTGGCTGTGTGAGTACTGCATAAATACCAAGATATCAGAATTTGGGCCATAATTCATGAAAGCTTTTCAGTGGGGACATGATTGACTTTACACATGTGCTTACATTGCACGTGTCCTTGAGTGGTGCCAGCAGTCCATGTGCTCTCCTTACCCAAGGCTATAGGTCAGCAACCCTGTGGCGCAGCCTGGCTCTCCTTGAATTTGATGGGGGTTTGACCAATGACACTGGGGATTGTTCTGTGCATTTTTGTACTGCTGTAAGAGGCGGGATGAGAAGCTGTGGGCTCACGGAGGTCACTCTGGCCACATGTGGCTGAGACCATCTAGTCCAGCCCCCCTGGAACAAGCAGGGACATCGTCGGGTAGGTCAGGTTGCTCAGAGCACTGTTGAGCCTGACTTTGAATGTTTCCAGGGATGGGGCATTCACCACCTCGCTGGGAAATCTGTGCCAGTGTTTCACCATTCCCATTGTAAAAAACTTCTTCCTCTTCACCTTCTCCGTGCCCTTCCAGATCCCGTGCCGACCCCTCATCCTTCGTCCCTTCAAACCCAGTGAAACCCTTGTGGCTTTTGTGGCCGAAACCCCTTGGACAGCTTTATCTGTTACTGAAGGACGTGGCGAGAAACAAAGCAAATAGATCCAATTACCGCGCCGTTATTTATCGGTGCAAATTCAATCTACAGAGGTGAGTCCCTGCGAGGGGTCAAAGCCGACTCGGGGCCGGGGCCGGGGCTGGTGCTGGGGCCGGGCGGACGCCCCGTCGGAGCGCACCGCCCCTGGACCAAATCGGGTTATCGTAGTCGCTATGGGAACAGCGCCGCGGGCGGGGAGCGGGGGCAGCCGGCGGGGAGCGGAGGGAGAAGCCGGCGACGGCTCCGCTCAACTTGGGCGAAGCGGCGGCGTCGAGGCGGCGCTGCCCCGGCCGCTCCTGCCTGAGCGCCGGGACGGAGCGGTGACCGCGGTAAGGAGGAGGAGGAGGAGGAGGAGGAGGGGACACTGCCGGCGGCGGCGGGCGGGGTGCCCGGCGGGACGGAGGTGGTGCCGAGCGGAGGTGACCGCTGTCTTTGCCGCGAAGAGTCCGCGGTTGGGGTGTCCCTGCTCCCGCCGTGCCGGCGGTGGGGTTTTGGCCGCCCAGCCCGAGGGGCTCCTGTGCTCGCCGCCCTCCGCCGGGGACAGCGCCGGGACAGCCCTGGGGCGCCGAGCCGGGGGGGGCGACGGCCGGGGGGCGAAGGGAGCAAACGCCGCTTTACCGCATTCAGAAAGTCCCAGTGCTGTGAAGTACGTTCATTTCTTCAAAGTGCCGACTCAGCTGCAGGTTAGAAAACCCCACAAAGTTTTCATGTTTTGAAAGGACTTTTAAGCAGGTGCCGAAGTCTGGCTAAGCCGAGAGGTGCCAGCTCTTTGCCGGGTGACTGTGTCCGTGGAAGTGCTGGACCAAGCCCTAATCGCTCAAAAGCACTGCCGTAAGCCCAGCTGTTATCCCTCGTCACCAGGGCTAATCCATGCCCCACTGTGGGTTTAAGCTTGCTGTGCCAGTTTAGAGGGCTTGACTTCAAGCCACGTCCTCTTTCTGGTACCCTCTCCGCTCGCTCCGTGTCCGTCTGTCCGCACAAGCAGCGGGAGCGCTGGTGCCAAAGGTGAGGCGGGATGGGTGGGCAGGGAAGGGGGCCAGGGTGCTTGGACAGCTCTCCCAGGCTGGGCTCTGGCACGGCTGCCTGCATGGATAAGCACTGGGTAACTGGTTACATAAAGAACAGGCAGTTGAGGAGGAAAGCATGGTTTGTGCTGCCTTATGCATATGACACTTTTAAAATCTTAGATTAGACACCTGCCCTACTAAGTATCTTCAGTGGGGAGGTCCAGTATTTGGGGTACCCAGCCAGATAGCACTAACATCAATCAGATAGCTCTGGAGTTATGGCAGCGCAACTAAGAATAGACTACACTGTATATCTCTTAAAGCTAACACATTAATTAAAATCTGTCTCAAGACAGCACTGTTCACTGCTTATATGACAGCTCTCTCTATACCCACAGCTGGGACATACAGCTACTGCAGGGCAAAAAGCATGAGCTTTCCCAGAGCTACTCACAATGCTGTTAAGTGATCTCAACAAAGACAGGCTTAAGTTTTCAAACTGTAAATTTAGCTTTCTTCTTTAGTGTGCTAATTTTACAACGGTGAGTATTTTTAAGTAACTCCTGTCACAAGGATGAAGCTTTAACACCGGTCCTAGTATTCTCCAGTACAGAGAAAACTCTCACTAGAGGTTTAGTTCTGCAGTGAATCGAGCCAAAGTGAGACTTTGGGGGTCTTCAGTCAATTGTCTTCCTGATAGATACTGTAACTATGGTTCAGTACTGGACAGAAGTGTAAAGAAGTCTGTTAAAATGGATTCTCACCTTATGATGCAATGAGTTACTTCTGCTTTCACGGAAGAATTAGTCCTCAGTCTGGATGGAGAATGCATGCCTCACCCACTGTTTTCACAGCACTTAGTCTGGTCTATGCCACAATATATGATTAAAAAAAAACTTCAGAGAACCTGATGAGAGGTGAAATATCATTTTGGATCTGAGTTTCAAACTCTTTCTGTAATTCTATAGATATAAGTATTTACAGTGGATGACAGCATTAGAAGCTCCAGTCTGTGACACTACTTGCTTTATTGCAATACCTTTTCTTTTTGTGGTTTGAATAACTTTAATAACAGGAAGGCTATGGGTCTGTGTTACCTTCTGAACTGTCATTTACATGGCTGAATGAATGGTGAAGAATACTTTAGGTCCCTCTGTCCTGACTGGAAACCTGGCTTTGTAGTCTACAGAGATCAAAGCAAGATATAGAATTGAAGGTGTGTTTGATCCATCATGGCAAGACCTGAGCAATATATACGAGTTTTAATAACAAGTAAGGCAAACAGAGCAATTCAGTGTGTTTTAACTTCCTGGCTTCTGTAAGTGTAGAAAACAGTTTAGTGTAAGTTGTATATAACAGAGTGTTTTTATGGCTGCTACTAGAAACATTGTTTAAGGAATGAGTGGGAATTTGGCATGATAATAGTCCTGTTTCTCAACAAATAGAACTCATTTGCTCTGATAAGGAGACAAACTGTAAAATGCTACTCTGCTTCATAAGTACATTTGAGTAGCACCCACCCTTTTGCTTCTGCAGCTAATACAAAGATTATCTTCTCTAGAGTCCCAGCCATCAGTAGAGCTCCAGGCTATTGCACCCTTCCTCACTCTTTCTTTAAGATCTGCAGCCTGGGTTTTCATCTGGAGTTAATCAACACAGCTTTCATTTATTTCAGTAGGGCAAATCTGTTTTCTATTAGTGCAGCTTTACTGTAGATCACAAAGCTGTACCAGTTGACCAGCTACCTTTTCTCATCATGTTTTGGCTAGGGATTGAAAAACACCTGAGCTTGGGGCGCAGTTCGTGCTGAATTCTTGTTCCTTTACCCCTCTTGCAAGCAAAATGCTGATGTAAAATGCATCAGGTAGACTTGTTTGCTAAAAGATTGAAGCTCTAAGAATGTATTACACACTACATAAATGCTGAGGAGTGAGAGAAGTTTCTGTCTTGCAGCACCTTGTGGTACTCTCTGACTGCCTGGTTTACCTCTCTGTCTGTCTGGTTTACCTAGTGGTGATTTTTACAGTCACTCACCTTCACTAAAGGCTTAAGCTACTTGTAACTCTGTGGCAATTACACCAGACACAGAGCCAGCCCGTTTCTATAGTGCTGACAATGCAAAGTCTGCTGGAGAAAAGTGCATGCAGGAACGAGAGTACACGCTGAAGGGCAGCGTGGTTCTCACATATTTCTGAGCGCACTTGTCCCTCGGAAGCAGACCCGGGCAGCAGCAGGAGCTGTCAGCCTGTGGCAGGCAGGTCAGACCATGAGCACTGCCCTGTTAGGGGCAGACAGGCATTACCTGGCATGCAAGGGCCTGCTGGCTGCCACAGTGCCCTGTCACAGCTGGCTCACTCTTGGATGCTGCTGTGAGGTGCTTTTTGCTAACCTTAAACACCTGCAGCCATGAAGACTTGTCAATAAATAATGCAGCATTTAAAGCCTTAGCTCGACCCCCGGCACTTCTCTTTTTCAAAACTCCTTGCTACTTGTAACAGGGTCATGTGCCTGGATACGTTTTAACCACTGGGATTTTTCAGGTTTTTTAGTCCAGAAATAGCTTGTGTCCATCACAACAGGGAACCAGTATGCTTATAAAGCAAAACACAGGTTCTCTGCTGTGGTCTATAAGCAGACTCCTGAGTGTCCTCAAAAGTTCTCTCTCTATTCTGCAGGTCAGAATGAGGAATGCTAGTGTGTTAATATAATTATATTTGCATTGCTTTTAAATTTCTTGATTGAAAAGCCCTACCTACTGCTTTTCCAGCATTAATTGCCTCGTAGCATCTCAGACTGAGGTTATAATAATTTCCACTGAGATTACAATTGCATGGTAAGTAGCTGTAAACACCTTAGACTTCTATGTCACTAAACAAGAAAGACAGAAGGATTCTGATAAGGTAAAAGTCTCTGTATGGAGAGGATAATGGTAAGTAACAGCAAAAAAAAAAAAAAAATCATAGAATCATAGAATATCCTGAGTTGGAAGGAACCCCCAAGGATCACTGAAGTCCAGCTCCTGGCCTCTGCACAGGACAGTCTCAAGAGTCACACCATGTGCCTGAGAGTATCATCCAAACGCTTCTCGAACTCCGTGAGGCTTGGTGCTGTGACCACTTCCCTGGGGAGCCTGTTCCAGTGCCCAACCATCCTCTGGGTGCAGAATGTTTTCCTAATATCTACACTAAACCTCTCCTGACACAACTTCAGGCCATTCCCTCCGGTCTTGTCACTTCCAGAGAGAAGAGATCAGTGTCTGTCCCTCCGCTGCCCCTTGTGAGGAAGGTGTAAACTGCTGTGAGGTCTCCCCTCAGTCTCCTCTTCTCCAGGCTGAACAAACCAGAAAGTGGTGGAGAAGAGAGAACAGGGATTCTTTCACAAAGCTATGGTGGACTATATAAATAAAATTGAGAAGGTGTTGGCAGCAGTTTCTTAATTAGAATTTGCTAAGATTCTTTGGAACAGAATTAAAATATCTTTGTCCCAAGAGAAACAGAATTTGAGATTCATCTTTGATGCTGTCACTACTTAATGCTACTTCCTGCAGGTATGGCCAGCAGCATAGCCATGACCACAATTTCTGCCTGAGCAGCTTGTTAAACATTGCATCAGTTAGCATGTACAGAATTCAGAGATGGGTGTAGCCAAATCAACTTTAGTATACCCATGAGTTGCAGTCCAGGGAGATATTAGATACCCTTCACTATCCAAAGGACACTGGACTTTCTTGGATAGAGTAATCCAAACCTTACTAAAGAAGTAAATAATTTAAAACAAAGTTTAATATGCTTCACAGTTTCACATCATCTCTTTTCACTTTGACTGCTTGTCTTTTAAAAAGTACAATTATGAGAAGAATTTGGGGATGGAGCTTGTCCCACTTATTTTAAAAATAATTTTCACTGTTTGTTACCCTCTGATCTGGCATGTATGGAAAAAGGCTAAGTGGGTATCTTGCATGAACAAATTCTGCTCTCTCTGACTGTAGTAGGAAGGAACTACCACCCACAAGAAGGGAGAGAAGGCATTTCCCAGCTCCTCAGCCCCTTTTGTTGGTATGCTTTTACTGGATGATAGTGGATTTCCCAGGAATCTATCTATAGCCAGCTGAGTGACAATCTTTCTATTGACATCCCTGGCCTTTGGATTAGATTTGAAGCCCCTTAAGACTTCTCCTCCTGCTCTGACACAACTACCACACCTCTAAGGCTCTCGAGAGTCACTGAGGATGGTCAGCAGTACTTCTGGACTGACAGATTGTGAAGGCAAAGACAAACCACAGGAGACTTGTCAAACCAAGGACATACCTTTATAGAGAGTCCAGCTGTATTCTCATTTTTTTTCCAGAAATGCACATTTCCCACCCTCTGCCTACATTTTTCTTGTCCTCAAGGGCGTTGCAATCTGGGAACTAGGAAAAGGATCAATGGAAAAGGAATTTTTTATTCTCAGAAGTTCATTTTCTATACACTAAACAGGCCCTGCTGATTGACTCATGTTTTACAGAAAGCAGCCCTGCTGTAACAAGTCTTAGCAAGTGGTGATCTGGCCCACAAGAGCCTGAAGGAGACTGATGTCTGTTGGGTTGTATGAACAGCCTCTAGCTGGCCAAAGAACAGCCAGAGAGAAGGTTAAGGAAACATACTCCCTTTGTTGGAAAAAGAGCTAGGAAAGGCTGAACTCCTGTTTTAGGAAGGTGAAAAAACAGATAAGGCATGTGAATGTTGATATTTCTGATGATTCTTTGGTGCATTCTCTGGAACAAGAAGAAATCACATGGGGAAATATGGGAGAAGGTAAAAAAGTGGAAGATAAGGTGAAATTGTACAGAACATGCCCTGAGAAAAGAATGGGAAAGCTGTAAAGTACATGAGGAGAAAAACGCAGGAATTGCTGACAGCGTAGAGAACAAAAAGGAGTTTTGAAGGAAGGCAAAGCTAACAGGAAACTTTTCCCTGAAAAAGTCTCAGAGGGACTTACTAACAATCATTAATATTTGAAGCAACCCTCCAGAGGGTGTGAGAGAAAGTAAGATATTCCAGACCTCAACATAGCCAAGGTAAATATGTGCTTAACTCGGTGAGGTGCTTGGTCAGACTTGCAATCAACAGTGTGAGGGGAAGGCTTGTCTTCTAGGCAAAGGTCTAGGGTCAATAAGACCAAAGTCTTGAAACCCAGATCTGTTTCTGGAGTGGAACACACATAAACCCCTTTGAAATTTTGTTTAAATAACACCAGAGGAATTTATCAACTGGATTGTGTCACCTCCCAGGATAGCCTCTTACAAGGAATCAGGAAATGGACTAATTGTACAACAAAAAGATGTGTATTCAGCTGGGACAATATCTCTTTTTAAAAATAATTTTAATGTGGTTGCTTGCAAAGTGTAAATTTGTCCTTTTCCCCATTAAGATGGTCAGGCTGTAACTTCTACCTTCCTTTAGTTGTCCATATCCTGCTGACAGTCCTTCCAGTTTTTCCAAATAGGAAAGCCATTTTGAGTCAGTTAATGATTAGCCTGCCTGTAAACTTTAATTTAAAAACAGCAGCCACAATTAATGGAGCCCACAGTGTTTTCTGCAGGCTGCAAAGGGCAGTAGTGGGTAGAGTGGTGGCTTGTTGAGCCTGCTAAATAGAGATGGCCACTTGCCAGCTCTCAAAGAGAGGAGATGATGGATGAGAGATGGGGACGGAAACAATCTCATACAAACAAGACTCCCTTAGGAACAGCCAGCACAAGCTGCCAGTGTGCATGAAATGCTTGCAGGGGATTTTCCTTCATTTGAAAAGAGACCATTTCAGCTGCAGGTGAGTGCTTTCCTTCCTTTATATCTTCTCCTGTGGAAGCAGATTTTTTAATGTCAGACAAGTGGAAGTCCCATTCAGAGTCTGTGGCATTCATGTTCCCACACCAAAAGCAAATCTGCCTGTTACCTCTACTTTATGAAAGCTCTGTGACTGGGCAAGGCTCAGGTTCAGCAGGCCTTGCTCAGACAAGGTATGCAAAATATTTTTCTGTTTATCTTCTGCAGTACTAGTGCTAGGTGAAATGGTTCTCATGCAGAATGCCTTGCTTTGAGACAGACCTATGAGAAAAAAAACACATAAAGGCAGTAAGAACAGCCCAGAATCATGTGAAAGCCAGGGATGTCAAATTAGACCCCAAGTCTCCTTGCTCTCTTTCCCAGTCTGCCAAATAATTTCCCCTCTTGCTCCTCTTCTAATGAAACAGCTGGTGAGCTAGGAATAGCTGGAAGGGCATTCTTCAGCTTCACATTTGTACTGATTGCCCCCTAATGTCCCTGAAGTCAACAGAGTTAAATCAATGCGAGACCAGGTCATAGCCAGAATAAGCCCAAAGTAAGCTACCACTTTGCTGGTAAAATAGAGAAGGGCATGCTCACCTTCATCACATGAAGGCACAAATGGAAATAATAATGGTACTTTAATTGGTCAGGTACCTGTAAAAGCTTACAAAATATTGCTGTTGTCACAGAAGCTGAAAAGGAACAGGAGACTTTAAATTATTTACAACAGCTTGTGGCCTGTTATGCTCCTCAACTTTGTTAGCAGGGCTCACTTATGCTATATACAAGGGGTGATGAGACCGAGGAAAAGGTCTTCAGTTTTAAAGATCTCCACCCTTATTAATGAATAATGGTGAGTGGAGGCCCCCATGCAGCAAGATCCAGGTTCATGTTGGAATGGTGGGATCATGGAGCTGAAGCTGTCAGCATATCAGTTCCAACCTGAGTTCGTTCATGTGTCTTGGACAAGTAAGTCAGCGGCAGATAGCCAGAGCACTGTGTGGTGATTTGAGAGCTGTTAACTGGAGTCACCCTGGTGATAAAAACAAATGAAAGGACCTGCTGCTCCTCCTCCTCCAGAGCACAGAAATGAGACAGGAGCAGGATTACTTCCAGCAGCTGCTGACTGTGACTGCTGTCATAAGGATAATCATAGCTGATGCTCCAGGGCAAAGCCAGTTACAGCGATCTCTCATGTATAAGCGCTGCAAAGTAGCAAAGGTGTTAATGTTTACATAGTCTCAGGAGGGCACCTGCAGCCTTACACACCAAGGTAGCTACATCTGTGACCTGTTGAAGTTTTCAGCCCTTTCATGTCTTTCTTCTGAAGAAACTGCTATTGCTTGCTGGGAGAAGTAGGATATAGGATTAGGGAAACTAGTCCTTTGGTGCAGTTTGGCAAACTTCCTGATTCTGGAAAAGCCTAAGCGTTAGACCCTGAAATAATTTCAGACTTGGGCATTGTACAGACTATCCAGGTTTTTGGAGCATTTTTCTTTAATGATGTGATGTATTTATATGGTATGAACATTTTTGAAAGAGAACAAGGCTACATTACGACAAGTGATAAAGGCATGAAAGCAACTTTTCCTCACATTGAGGGCAGAACCCTACTGATCATTTCTCATCCAAGGAGTCTGGGAGCTCGTGGCTCTCAGCTCTAGTGGGAGTATCGTGTAGTTATGAACTTCTGGTGATTTGCATTGTCACTAAAGGCCCTAGACCCCAGTGTGAAAACTTAAATCAAAAGCATATTTTTCTCCATTTTAGGTCTGCCTTTGTGTGTGTGTGTCTCAATAATGAGGATTTGCTCAGGCCCTGCAGAATCAGACTCTTTAATCCGTTGCCCTCATGCTAACTTTTGACGCCATGCCCTGATTGGGCTGCTGCCAGGAGTAGCCTTTCTGTAATCCCAGCTGCAATCATTGTTTGTGCCACCCCTTCTCCCTAGGGGCGAATGGAAGGGAGCAACAAGGCACGTAAGCGCACTGTGTGAAGAAACAGATGCTGTTTTGCTCCTGTTCAGGTCCCTAGTGCCTGCTTTGGATTCCATTGTGTTTAAATACAAGTACAATAGGTAATAACTTTGTTCCATCCATTGTCCTCCTGAAGGGACAACATGAAGGGACTGGCTGGGTGGGGAGTTAATTCCATCTTTTTCTGAGCTGATTGATGCAATTTGATCTAAGTGCTGGGTAATGCCCCAGAGGTAGAAACCTCTTACTTAGAATTAATAACAGTTTAAACCTTGGTATTGCTTGTACTTCCATCTCAGACCAGCCTCAGTTCCCTTGGCACTGATGGTAGTGCTGAAGGAATGCTCTTGCAGTAAAGCAGATAGTTGGACTTCAGTCTATAGAAGGTGGTGTAGCCTCCCCTGCATTCAACAACATATTTGCTAAATAATGGTTAAAGCTCTTTCTGGCCTTGTAGCTAATGCTCCTGTGGGTACTACCCAATATGGGTGAGCTCTGCTGCTTATGTTACAGCAGCAAACCTACCCAGGTGTGTTTGGTGGGAGTGGCAAGGTTCTGGGGCAGGGGGGAGGCTACAGCAACAGCTTCTGTGAGAAGCTTCTCCTATGTCCAACAAAGCCAAAGCCAGGCTCCAAGGTGCACCCACCACTAGCCAAGGCTGAGCCCATCAGTCCAGGTGGGAGCACCTCTGGGATAACAGATTTAAGAAGCAGAGGAGAAAAAAAGAGCAATAGCAGCTAGGAGACAAGAGTAAGAATATGGGAATGCAACAGCTCTGCAGACCCCAAGGTCAGCACAGAAGGAGGTGGAGGAGGTGCTCCAGGCACCAGAGAAGGGGAAGGCCATGGTGAGGCAGCTGTGCCCCTCCAGAGCATGGAGGTCCACGGTGGAGCTGATATCCACCTGCAGCCCCTGGGGGACCACACACCAGAGCAGGGGGATGCCCAAAGGAGGCTGTGACCCTGTGAGAAGCCCACGCTGGAGCAGGCTTCTGGCAGGACCTGTGGCCTCATGGAGAGAGGAGCCCCCACTGGAGCAGGTTTGATAGAGGACTGTTGACTGGGGGGTCAACCATGCTGGAGCAGTCAGTTCCTAAAGGACTGCACCCTGTGGAAGGGACACACACTGGAGCAGTTCATGAAGAATTGTAGCCTGTGGGGAGGACTCACATTGGAGAAATTCATGGAGAACTCTCTTTCATGGGAGGAAACCCATGCTGGAGCAGGGGAAGCATGTGAGGAGCCACCCCCTGAGGAGGAAGGAGCTGCAGAAACAACACATGGGGAACTGACAGCAACCCCCACTCCCCATTCCCCTATGCTGTTGGATGGGGGGAGGTAGAGACTTCATGAGTAAAGTAGAGCCCAAGAATAAGAAAGGGGTGGGAGGAAGGTATTTTAAGGTTTCATTTTATTTCTCATTATCTTACTGTGATTTGATTTGTAATAAACTAATTTACCCAAGCTGAGTCTGTTTTGCACATGACAGTAATTGCTGAGTGATCTCTCCCTGTCCTTTTCTCAGCTCACAAGCCTGTCTCCCCTGTCTAGCTGAGGAGTGATAAAGCAGCTTTGGTGGGGTCTTGGTGGACACTGGGGTCAACCCACCATACGGGTCACCCATCCTGCCTCCTCCCTAAGGATCTCCTGGCTAGAATGTACCTCCCAGCAATACTTTGGCTCCATGCATTGATTTTTCACATGTAGGGTTGCTGCAAGCTTGTGCCCTCCCATAAGGGTACAGACAGGCAAGCCCTAGCCCCAGCTCTTGTCTGTGGGCAGGGGAAGGCTTTCCCAGCCTAGCCTGGAGGGAGCAAAGTATCCTTGTAACCTGACTTAAGGTGTAAGAACCATGACTCATTTTAATTACACGGTGAGTGGAAGTTAAGGGGATGGTGCCTCTTCACCCTTTGTCTCACCCTCTGCATAAGTTGGCTGCTGTGGGTGAGATTTCTCAAGGTGCCCAGCACCAATTATTTCCAAGTGGCTAATCCAGTAGCAATTTTAGGTGAACAACAGACTGGGGGGGTATGTGGGGCAGCATGTTCTCAGCTGAGGTTGTTGACGATGGCACTGTTCTTTTTCTCTCCTTCCCTACCCTCAACCCACTCCCAGTGAAGACACACAGAGCACTATGTCATTGGCATCCTGGTTCAGGTGGAATGAGCCCCCAAGCCGCATTTCCCAGAGGAACCCCACAGAAATGGTGGTTGAAACGCTGATGATGGAGCTGAGCTGGCAGATCAAGCAGGCAGAGAAGCAGCAGCGAGAGCGGGAGAATGAATATCGCAAGATCAAGACTGGGGTGGACTACGGCTGGCTGGTCAGCTATCCAAAGCACAACTATGATATCAGCCCAGGAGAGCGGCTGCAGCTGGAGGATATGTGTGCCAAAATACATCCTTCCTACTGTGGGCCTGTCATAGTCAGGTACAGTAAAAGATGTGATGATACAGACCTTTCCTTTCCCCTTTTCCTCCAGATGATATGCAAAGAGGGAATGAGAGTTGCCAGGACCAACAGAACCAAAACTTGGCATCCTGTATGATAAGTTCTGTTGGGACAGTGTCTTTGTGGAAGAAGGGAAATCTAATGTTTTAAGTCAGTTTAACACGACATTATTTCCTCCAAGTTACTAAATGCCATCTCCCCCTGAGACTGGCTTGAGTATTTTATGCTCCTGAACAGTCAGAGCAGCTTTATCTTGTCTGATGAAAAGTCACCATTTCAGTATTGTGATGGCTTTTGCTTCAGACTTTAGAATCTTGGAGAAATTGAGGTTGAGAGAGACCTCTGGAGGTACGTACTTTGACCTCCTACTCAGAGTAGGGCCAACTTCAAAGTTAGATCAGGTTGCTCAGGGCCTTGTCCTGTCCACTGTTGAATATACCCAAGGGTGAAGATTCCACAGTCTCTGAATAACTCCTTTGGTGTTTATCCACTCTCACTGGAGCCTTCATTCCTTGATTTAGGCTGTCCAGCAGGTCTATTGAGGCACTTGTCCTCAGTGTCCAAACTAGCCAAAAGGTGCTATTATTTTTTTTCAGCCTGTGAGCCAGGTATTCCCAGAGAAAGGAGGGACTTGTGTCTCCCTCCTCTGCCCCCTCCACACCCTTGACATGGAGTGGGATGCAGGTGGGGCATGAGGTTGGATTGAACAGCTAAGTGGTGCTTCTGACTTCTGCAGTGTGGATGTGAACAGGACTTGCTGTTGAGCCTTTCAAGTGCTAGACATAGGATTGCTGCTTGCCAGCTGAGTGACCTTTCATGGAAATGTCTTTAGAAACTCACCTAATTCTGCCTTAGCATCCAAACTGGAAGGGAGGGGTGTGGCTCTTTTTCTTTTGAGGTGGCTGTTGTAAGTTAAACCCTTACTTGCATTTAGCACAGTGCAAGTGACAAATAGTGACTCTGAAGCCCACCTTAGCCAAAGCAAAGTTGTGAAACGGGCCTTTATAATCAAATTCCCCTGTTCCAACATGTTCTTCATTTGGGATTAGAAGTCAGTCCTTGCAGGCCATATACAAGGGGGGGTCTCAGCACTCTGCAGTCCCTCACTACATACGCTGACACCTGTTTTCCTTTGAAAAAATGAATCTACAGTGCTTGAACTACAACTGTAAAAGCACTGGAGTAGCCAGGAAAGGATGCCAAAGCTACCTCTCTAGCCCTGGGGCTGAACCTTAGAAGCAAGCCGGTGCAGGCCTTTGTTGAAAAGAGGGCCATGGTGTCAGAATCAGAGATCGCTCAGTGGCCAAGTTCTCTCCACTAAAAGTTTGCTGGGCAGCACCTCCCTTGTATTTGTATAACTCCAAGCTATGCTGTAAACAAGCCACTCCAAATCCCTTGGGGTTCAGTTATTTTCACCATCCCAAGGGTCACTGAGCGGGGCCTGTCTGGCAAACAGGTTATTTCCATGAGAGCAAGCTTCAGCTGCTGGAGATGGGAGGTCCCAAGGTTCATCATCTCCTTCGGAAAAGTATTAAGCTGAGCCACATACAACTTGCTCTGCTATTTTTTAATTTTTATTTTAACTGAAACAGATCATGCATGATGTGTGATTTCAGTGCAGCTTGTAGTGTTGTTCACTGTTCAGGATTCAGCATACTGCTGGCAGTAGATAAACATACTCAGCAATGCTGGTGGGCTCTATGTGGGCATGATTGAAAAAGGCTAAAACCATCCTCTTAAAATTCTTACAAATTGCTATTGTAGGCTATCATAAGTTGTATTGCAGTATGATTCAAGAAGTGGCATGTTTTTGTTCCTACTACAGAGTTTGCGTGGTTCGTAGAGCCACATAACAAAATGAGGCTTCCATTACTTTGGTTGGTTCAATTCCACAACTGAGAAGGGAAAAATCATAGCCACAAAAACGGTGGAACTGGATTGGGTCAAAGGTCTGAATGGTCTGATGTGCAGACTGTGTGTGAGAGTGGCCAGTAGCATCAGTGTAAGGAAAATAGTAAAGAACAAGGCAAGCAAATCCAACGGTACAGGCAATTACGATACCTTATATACAGCATCCAACTAACTGTGCCTTGTAACTGGGAGACTTTTGGAGCCAGAAGTGGACTTTTGGTCCATAATTGGCTGATGTGACTTTTTCTTTCAGTAGTTTGTTTAGGCTGTGGGGGCTCTTCTCTTTTTGAACACAAGTAAACTTTTAGCATTTGTGGCACCCTGTGGAAGAGATCCACTCCTGAACTACAATTCTGCTGTAAAAAACTGTGTTTTGCTTGTCTTTAACTCATATGTCCTAGTTTTATTCAATAATCCTTTCATCTTGTGTTGGAAATGTAAACAGTTGATCCCTCGTCTTTTATAACCTTCTAACCGAGAGCTCTGTGATTCCAAGAAATCCTCATTGCTGACATGGAAACAAAGAAAAAGAATGGGGCTTGCCATGTTAGGAGCTGAAAATGTACAGGAGAAAGAAGGAGCATGCAATTTAATTGAAAGACAGACAAAATTGGACAAATGCTCTTCTCAGAAAGTGAGAAGCTAGAGATTTTAGTAACTTCCCTAAAATTCCACAAGATGAGTATAATAGCAATTCAACGGGAACCTTTACATTTCCAGTGAAGTAGTTTAATAACAAGATCATTGCACCACTGCTGTTTCCTCTTGAATACTCTATGACTTCGTAATATGCAGCAACTTCTAGAAAAATCTTCCACAAAAAAACCCCATCAATGAGCTTGCACTTGGAAATTGAAATGCAGAGTGTGTACCCTACTGAAGTCCTTGGTTCTGACTGAAATAGTAAGCTTGATCCTTTCCCTTCCCTTTTAGGCATTTGAAGAGCTGAAGTCCTTTTTGATGTACTTGGCAAACATGCAATACTTAAATAACACAAGTAGCAGGCAACTTGCAAGACTGCAGTTTGTTTTGTTTGTGTCATGCAAGGTCTCCTTTGTGAGACTGAGCTCAGAGTCAAAGCTAGAACAAAAAATTTTTGTATGGGTTGTCAGAGATGTCACTTCATTCTCCAAAGGTCTAAATGATATCCAAATTGTCCTTTTCTGTGGCTACAGTCTCATCTACTGAGAGGTAAAATTTCTATAAATGTGTTTCTTTAAATGTGGAAGAGGCTGGAAAGGAGCCCTTCACAAATGAAAGGGTTTTTTTTCACATCCACTTTGCTAATTTTGTATTTCAGGTCAATAGAAACCTCTGAGTCTGTTGGAATTCTGGAAGGATTCAAATACACTGCAAATACCATCAGACATCTGGAGACTCTGATTCACCTCATGCAAATAAAGCTATTGCATTCAGGAGTAACTTAGCTTTAGGTTACTGGGTTGGAGATCACTGACTATTTAAAATTAAATCCTGGAGCCATTTGAAGGAAATGACAGTGAGGCCTTTGGCACCTGACTGCCATGGTTAAACTGAACAAGTAGACTAGTAGGTAACAAGTAGGTTACCAATACAAAACTCTAGATTTTTTCCATCTTAACTCAGAGCTTTAGCCCTAATCAGAGTTAGTGAAGGTCTCTTTAATTTCTTTTGGTGTCAGCAAAAGTGAAACAGTGGGTTTTTGTTCTTCTCTGCCCAGAGGGAAACAAAAAAACCCCACTAATATTGAAATGTAAACCTGTATTTTGGTGACCCAGGTTGTTATTAATACCACAGGCTAAGGAGTGTAATTTTCTAAGGTTTGTGTATAGCTGAAGCGGCTTTCCTAGTATGCTTGAAGACAAATGACTAAAATCAAAAATGGATTTATTTACAATTATGAGCTTAAGTTTGAGGTGACGTGATATAAGTGTTGCAATTAGTGTGAATGCCATAATTCTTTAGGAGTCAAGGAGCCTTCTCTAGCAAAGCTGTTCACAGTGTTACACTATAACCAGAATTCCTGTTCAAAATTCAGGAGTCAGCAGCTAATTATTAGCACTAAGCACCCCACATTTTCTTTGAATTACTAAATCCACTTAGAGGTCCCAATTCAGCCAGGCACTCAGGAATATACTGAACTATAAGCATATTGTTTAAGTCCATGGACTGCCACTGGATTTAACAGGTCTTTAAAGTTCAGGCTGTACTTAGGGAACCCTCCGTACTGGGGACCTACAGAATAACATAGGCAGGTGACAGCGCTTTAAAAAAGCAGTGCCAGTACGAGCCAAGTGCAGCCAGATTCTTAAAATCTTTAAGAGACAGAAGGGTCACAATTTGAAAAACAAATTTGTTTCAATTGTGATTAAAACGCTGCCTGGACTGGGGAATGTGCTCATCCCTATTTATGCCTATAGATCTGCCCCAGGCCTCCGTGCTGGTTCAAGGTGAGTTTTGTTGACAGTCATGTCTGCGTGACTTGCATAATGTCTTACAGGCCACCAGCAGTCTCACAGCTTGTGTCACAAGATAGATAGATAGGTAATGCTTTCATGATGAATAAGGAAACCCTGTTGAGGCATTTCTAGATATGGTCGTGCAGTTGCCTAGTTTGAAACGGTTCCATGCAAAAGCATAAGGGTGTTAACCTGTGCTAGAAGATAAGTGAGCCTTGTGCAATTTTGTGTGCTAAATTCCACTGAGCAGCTTTGAGTGGAGTTTGTTTGCCAAGGTGAAAGCCCATATCCCTTGATTCCAGTGGTTTTGCTGTGTTTATACATTGGGTGTTCTGTGCAGAGAGCAGATTGATGGATCATCCAGCACACCAGCTGGCTTTCATTGATAAGTGGGTAAGATGGCTTTGGTTATGTGTAGGTGTCTGCAGCAAACATCATCTGTCCTCTGATACACAGACTGGTTTAGCTACACCTCAGCCCTGATAGCCTGTCCATCTTTTCCGCTGAGAAATATCTGTGCTGTGCACACCTTTTGGACTTCCTACACAGGCTGCCCCTTATACAAACGTGCCAGTACTGAAGTTAGGTGAGCATTAATAAAAGGATAAAGTACTTCATCTTATTAGGGGACAGAAAAGGCTCCCCTTTCCCTTCTTCATCAGAATGTGAGTGGCTTTTCATTGGGTGACTAGCAGACAACCTTTTGGATTGCTTTCTCTTTGTTTCTTAGACCTGCTTAAATCCATATGAAGTAGTTTTGATGTTGGTCCTGATAAGTCAGAGGTAAATCTTAACAGCAGAGTTCACAAAACTATTCTTGCTGTCCTAGCTAAGAAGAGTGCAAACAGGCAGATAGCTGTGAAGGTGGAAAGTTACTCTGGTTCTAGAAAACTATTTCAGCTAAATTGGTTGGGAGTGTTATTAGCAACACAAGGCATAAGCATTAGAGCTCTCTGCTATCAACCCACCCATTTCCTCTCTTGTTCCCAGAGCCAGTCACTGGTCCAGTAATAGCCTGACACATGCTGCCACCTGCTCCGGAGCCACAATCCAGCAGTATGACACACAACCTCTAAAACCAGAGGCAGTGATGGGGCCTTTTGGGTACACAATTGTCAACAGAAAAAAGGAGAATGTACTGATATATACAGACATAAAACATGACAGCACCTCTCTTTAAAATACACATGGAGATAAAATGATGGACTGACTCATTTAGTTCACCTCTGCAATAAAAATCCTTTGAAGGTGCTTTCCCTGGTATAATAATAATAATAATGTTGTAAAGACTTGGGCTTCCATGCACTTATCTGTCTATACTTCAAATAGGATAAAAGGAAAAATATATTTATTGTGAAAACTGCATTTTAGGCTCTTTGATAACACAACTGAAGTGCCTCCTCAAAAGGCAGAGAGGATGTTTGCAATGTGCAGCAAATCCCTGTTACCACTGTTGTGTGCTTACCCTCAGCAAGACCTAGTCTCTTGCTTTTACAGGCTGTTTGGCATCACTGTGTAAGTACTTATGTACCACTATGAACTACAGTGCCTCAGAGGCTTTTTGCACCCAAATGTTCAAAGTTTAAAAGGTTTTGGTGAGGGGAGGGAGACTAAGAATTCATCCAAAGCAACTGAAATAGCTTAATGCTGGAAGGGGCTGGTGACTTCTGCTGACACCGAGTTCCCTCAGGAAGCAATACTGGCTGGTGTCTCCACAGCTGGACATGTAGCTGACAGTACCTGCTGGGAGAGAAAGGCACTGAACTATTTGGGATACAGCATGATGTCAAGATATATGTCCAATAACAGGCCTCAGCAGTAAGAGTCAAAATACATAAATGCACAAAAAGTCTTTTTGGTTTCTCTCTGGCTTTCTTTCTGTCCTTATTATCTTGGGTACCCTTTGGCACACCATTAAGTAGTGCAATGCTCTATGTGCTAAACTCCCTGTTACATTCCTAAGCCTTACCAAAAAACCAAGAGTCAATATCTTCTTCTACCTGCTTCTGATGTATTAGGCTTATTTAAATACAGCCCTACTGTTTTCCATCCTTGTTAAGTTCTGTTGCAGAAAAATATCAGAATGCTTACTGACCTTATACACTTTAGCTTCCATGAAGTACAAATACCTGCATTCTAATGAAGTAATAGTTCAGCTCTCTGTCTGCTTGTAGGTGTAATTTTTATAGTAAGAAGTGAACATTTATTAGAAGAGTACCCACATTATCCTCTGTCATAAATACATACTGTTACAGAACAATTAGCATATCTACATGACTGCTGTGTGAGCCTAGGGAGTGGATCCCTCACTCTCCAGGCTGGGGACCAAGTCACCCAACGAAGTGTCAGCAATGGCATGCTCTCTTCATTGCCTGGCCAGTGGCCCACTCAGTGGCTTCATGAAAACTATCCTGCTCTGCATCTCATCTTCCTCACCTGCAAAATAAACAGTGGTGATTCTTTTCACTTCCTTGGTATTAAGCTAGCTTAGTAAATCTCAAAAAAGGCACTGAAGTAATTCACAGTTATCTAATTAGATACAACATCATGCTGATAATGAACTGAGCCAGTTCATTATCTTACAGAAATCCATTGGAAGATGAAATACCACTTCACTGAACGTTAGATATTGAAAGACTACCAAACAAAGAAGAGTTTTACTGGATTTTTGTTTGTCTAATGGCCATTGGGTAATGGTATGGGGAAGAAGCACTGGAAAAAGGGGAAGTCTAGTGGGCCTTTCCCTGGTCTACCCTCAGCTTCTGGTAAGCTGCAGTTAAGGGACTACTCGAGCAAGGATTTGCATTTGGACAATCATATTTAATCAGTGCTGATGGGGACATTTTCCATAAACTTGTCTAATAATTTTGTTTCTTAGCTATTGATAGCACTGAGTTCTGGTTTAATAGGTATTATGTGAAAGAGCACTTCCTTCTGTTTCAAACTTGCCTTCTAGCTTTGTTTGGTTCTCCCAACTATCTTTTGTGCTTATAAGAAACGGTGATTCATTGCTTCCTTACATTCCATGGCTTGCTTGTGATTTTAGAGACCTTGAGTATATCTTCATATGGCCCCTCCCTGTTGTTGTTCCCTTCAGTCCAGAAAGTCCCATTTAGCAGGAAAGTGCGAGTTCCAAGCCTAGCACAGGGATTTGGCAGCAATCCGTAAATTGATGTTTTTAATCAAAGCTGTGCCTTGACTGTGCTTTCAGATTCCGGCAAGTTGTTGCTGAATATGAACCAGAAGCACAGGAAGTATCCCGGCTCTTCCGGTCTGTCCTGCAGGAAGCTGCTGAGAAGATCAAAGAGGAGGAAGAAGCCAAGAAGCTTGCCAGGCAATGGAACACAAAGAACAGAACCAGCCTCTCCTTAGCAACATTTAAATCTCGGTCCAGGATTTCCCCGTTCATCAGTGATATCAAGACCATCTCCGAGGATGTGGAACGGGGCACCCAGCCCACCAGAAGGGTTTGGAGCATGCCAGAATTTCGGCACACCAAGGATTTCTGACTCTATACTGAATAAGGTTTTTAGACAGCAATCTTCCAAAATCCCACCTAACCCTTTTTTAGCTCTACTGTTCCTTCTTTGTTCCAGCTCTCTCTTCCTGCCTATCTCTGTCTTGGAAGCTGTGTCCATAGTAACTGCAGCTGATGCCTGCAGCGGATGATACAATTTATTACCAAACATGGTAGCCTTTCCTTTAATTTAGTAGCTATTCAGTAACCTTAAGGGCAAGGCTCACTTACTATCTCATTTTTATTACTGCTCTTTTGTGGAAAATGAATTAGTTTTGCTATGTCTGTCTTTTCCCTTTCCCCTCCAGCCTGGATGTAGTTATCTATAAAAACTTTTGGCTCGAGCCACTGAGAGCTGCTGCCTGGACCAATCTTGCTGAAAGCAAGACAGCCACTTAAATGAGTGAGGCTTGCAGGATCAGGCTTGTGAGGTAAAGCTAGTATCTGATTTGGAACTGAACTTCCTTTTCCAACTAATAGCCTTCCTCAGTGCTACAACAAACTTCACAGGTAACCTCAGCACTGCTCTTGATCCACTTTTTGCTGACAGTTCACAATCCAACCCGAGTAGAAAGAGACCCAAGCTTTTTGAGATTAAAGACCAATATTATTCCACAACAACCAGTTTATGCATGTTCAGGTTTCTTCGGTATTTTCTCTTTTGTGCAGGCAGAACCCCATGAACCTTGCACCTGCAGAGTAGACAGAAATTGAACCACCTGCTATGTAGATATACAGGTGGATACCTCGGAGCTGTGTCAAATGCTGTTGTGGGTCCTCAGAGTTCTGTTGCTAAGGTCAGTGCTCCACCCCACACACCAGTAATAAATCAGTAGGTTGAAATTAATGTTTATGGCCAAGCCTGAAAGAGTACTGAAGGAGAGTATTCCTGTACAGAGAAGGATGAAGGGACTCAGCATTCATTCCCAGGGCTCTTTGTACAGTAGCAACAGGTGAGATCATTTGAACAGCTTGCTGCTGTGAGTGTCTGCAGGGCTCTGGCAGATGAACGTTCTGCTGAGAGCTTGAAGAACCAGGAAAATGCCATTAAGGAAAAGCTGCTAGGGCCCTAAGTCAGCATCTGTAGGAAGAGTTCTCACCAGCAAAGGAAACAGGACAGCACACTGTGAAAGTCATGGGTCCTGAAGAGAACCCAAGGGCTAGGATGCTTTGTGGTGACCAATGGAAGATGGGGAAGTAAGAGAGGGATTTGCCTGTATGACTGGCTTTTGGGGAATCATCCCAGTGGGGTACAGCCTCCTGGAGGACCCTGTAGCTTTGTTGTTCTTTTGTCTGTTTCCAGCTCTTTTCCCTGGGGATCTTTGCAACAGCATGTGGGTTCTATGGCCAAGAGAAAACCCTTTGAAGCCGTGCCAACTCTGGGAAGAATTCCAGTGCATGAGATCTATCCTAGAGTAGAAATGTGTGGTTTCTTCCAGAGATGGGGGAAGGCAGAATAAGATCAAACCCTTAAGAGCTCTCTAAGACTGTGAGATTCTGGCTCTTCCTCTCTCCCCTCTGGGCTATGTAAGATTGAAGACAAGGCTTTCTTACTAGCACCAGGCTGTAGTTTCTTGTCCCTTGGTAAACACTGCTGCCAGCAACCCTCCTAGAGACAGACAGCAGAAGCTCACCTTGGGGCTTCCAAATACAGCATCCACTTTGGGACAAGCTATTTCAACTCTAGGTCAGTGAGGGAGAGTTTAAAGCCTTCCGACAATCAGCTTAGTGTTTTTCAGCCATATGTTCTTGTGAAGTAATGTGATTGTGTATATGAAGTAAAAACAAAGGCTTGAGATACTTAGCATAGCCTTAGCTGTCTAGAAGATGTAGGATCTCTAGCAAGGGATCACCACAATTTTCAGAAAAATTCTTGTTTGGAAAAAAGTCAGCCATTTTTTTTTTTATATATTTGCAAGCCACCGTATGCTACTGAAGGCCGAGATGAGTTCATGAATTTCCTGCTACAGCGCTGCAGTCATTTTATTTGCACTTATGTTCTATTTGACACTTTCAGTATTGACTGTATTGATGTGATGTTTGATGGACTGCTGGGAGACATGGGACATTTTGACACACTGACATAAAGCTCTTTGTTACGCTACAGTGTCAACAGTGTGCTCACTCTTTCTTAAGGAAAATCAGGAGTAACTAACTTCCCTACACCAATGTACAAAGACAAGGAATCACCCGAAGGGTGTTCACACTATCACAGCAGCCTGTGATCACGCTGTGCCCTTCATTAACAACTTCCAGCTAGCAGACACCATTCTCCTGCAAGAGCCAGCCAAGGGAGACAAATCTGATCTTTGGTGAAAATCCTGCATGTTACGGAGGCCAGACTGTGGCAGTGCTTGTGACAGCGGTTTTGTTTCAACTTACCCAGCATTTCTAATTCCACAACAAAATGTAATCCAAACTTTTAAACAGTATCATTCTCCCTGTACTGTTTCTGCAGGTTACACTGTGTGATCTGATGGCAAAGGGATATTCGGATACCAAGCTATGAGAGTTCTAATCTCACTCTATGTTATGTAGTACTCTTAAAGGGACAGAAGTACTACCACGTTCACCTGTGGCCAGCTGTTTGGAGACTGACTGTGACCTTCTGCACTGTGTGTGCAGCAGCAGGTACTGAAGCAGAGCTGGAGAAGTGGTTTGGATGCACGACTGTTGCACTCTGCTTGTGGTGCTCCTTTTCCTTAGGAATGCTGGAGACCGAACCATAAAAGAGCCTTCGGTCACAGCATGTAGCAACAACTACCCACTCATGTTTGCCTTGTCCTAATTCCATATTTCTGTGTGGCTAAATTAGCATCTCAGTTCAAATCAGGAGCACGAAACTCCTAACTGTCCCCACCTACTGTGCTATGGTCCATGGCACTGGGCACACACAGTGGGCAAACAAGATTGCTTTTGGCTGAAGCTAACCCAAATGATCCAGGTGGCTCACAGCTCCATAAAGCTGCACTAATGGTGG
Organism: Manacus candei; assembly: GCF_025592945.1. Classification (NCBI taxonomy): domain Eukaryota; kingdom Metazoa; phylum Chordata; class Aves; order Passeriformes; family Pipridae; genus Manacus; species Manacus candei. The sequence goes on along the minus strand of NW_026138065.1, from coordinate 20,028,854 downwards.
TCTGAAATAAACCCTCACAAAACTTATGTAGAGTGAACATCAGGTCATCACTGATAACTGTCTGACTCTACAGCTCTGCTCCTCCTGGGCTGCACAACCTACTAGTGTAGAAAAACGAAACAAAACATTTTTACACAGCCCTAATGGGACCCTCTGATCTGTTCTTAGCACCTCCCTAGAGCTAGTCCAGCGTCTTAATTCTTTAAGAAGAATAAAAAGTGAACTAGCAGCACATCATCATTAACGTACAAAAGTGAACTGAACAAGAATCATTCTAAATCCTCAAAGATTCTCTCGGAACTGAGCAAGGATTTTGGTATCAGCTCAGAGCATTGCTGTTGGCCCACTGCTGATAGCATTGTGCTGCCCAAAGGACACTGTCACACCCAGCAAAAAGCAGTCCTAGACTTGCTACACATTCTAATAAGTAACAGCAGCAGCTCAGTTGCACTGCTGGGCTTCCAAGGGCTAACACTTCTCAGAGGCACTACTCACCTGAGGGAGGCTGGGCAGCCCTGCTTCTGGGGCTTCTACAGATGGGCCTTGTCTGGAGGCTGTGGCAGCCAGCAGAGGTGTGCAGTGCAGGAGGTGAGTCTCCTCACCCATGTCGGCACATAGTTCAGGCAGCTGTCACGCCACAGGGAACTGGAGTAAGCTCTGCGGGAAATACCTGTCTGCTGACATTGCACTGTTTATATATTTCATCATGGAACCTTGGAGAATAAAAGCAAAGCTGTGGAATATAAACCAACTGATTTGTACTTGTTGTCTTTAATTAAAGATCTCCTGAAATATAACCTGTTTGCATCTAGCCAAACGCAACAGCTGCTCCTCTGCCCTACTCTAATGTGTGCGTATCAAAGGAGGAAGGCAAGAATGGTAAAGGTACTTGATCTAAGCAAAAAAACCCATCCTCTCTCTACAGGCTACAAATACAACTGCCCATCTTCCATCTTGCTACCTCTACAAACAGATCTCAAGATACAAGGTTTTAAATAACCAAGATTAAGCAATTGCAAAGGTCTGAAATTCTCTGAAGCTACATGATTTACAGATACAAGCTTGAAATCATCAACGTGCTTCCAAGCACGTCTTACATTAACCAATATTACCACACAATGAGAAGATATAAGTGACAAAATGGATGTTTTGTCACCAGGTATTTTTGAGTCACTCCATTGATTCCATATCTGATCCTGGGTACTAGAACACCTTAATATCATCAGATGGTCCCAGGTGACTCAAGACTCCCTCTGCTAAGCATCATACATGCAAAGTATGCATGTATCCCCTTTAACAAAGGGGAACATTTTTTTTCCCCACACGAAGTATTACTGAAGCATGGATTGCATTGCTTGGCACACTCTGGTGATCAGACAGATGAGTGGTTCCAAAAGGGGACTGTGTGAGTACAGAGGGTTAGTAAACCACAGTGGTTTAGATGCAGCCTATAGCACAGGGCTTAAGCTACTCCTTGACAGAAGCTGTGGACAAGCAAATCTGTGTTGTTGCTTACACTACTTCCCCCAAACATTGCTATAGGCCTCTCTCAGAAGGAAAACTACAGACAGGTTGACTGGATGGTCATTCTGATATTCCTGTGTTCTGCTATACCTCTCTGATGAAGGACATGGCATTGTAGTTTTGCCCAAAAAGCATTCTGAGAAGCACAGTCACAGCCTTTTTGGTTGTGCCCTGCCACAGAGGAAGGGCTATTAGGCCTCCCTCAGTTCTACCCACCTGTGACAGACAGAGACATCATAATCTTGGTGCCTGCCTTTCCCTGGTACTGCCATCTGTGCTCTGGGCTGTTGGCACAAGGACCTCTTGTTCTCTTTGCATAATCAGAGAAACCATGTTTTGAGCTGGCTTACATCAGGAAGATACTATGCTGGCCTTGAATGCTGGGTCTTGGGCCCAGGTCTCCCAATGACTACTATGTACTTTCTGTGCAGTTGTGCACAAAGATATTCTCAGACTAAGGGAAAATCCTTACAGGATGAGAGCTTAAAAACACAAGAGAAAGGTGAGGAAAAGGGATACAAGAAGCACAGTGGATTATGTGGTGATTTACAGTTATCTGTGTACATTGTACACTTCATAAAATTATGAATTCTTAGTGTCCTGGCTAGATAACCAGATCATAGCATCTTAGCTTTCTATTGCAGTCAAAATCTATATTCTGGCACTGGTATTTAAGAGATGGAGAAGAGCCAGGTGCAATTTCTGAAGAACTCAGCAGCCCCAGGCAGGGTGGTGCAAGAACACCTGGTCCTTCCAGGTCCCTACTGGCTCTCCATAACTTGCTCCTGTTGCATTCAGCTACTGAGAAGTTAAAGGCTTCCTTCTGCCTTTGGCACGCAAGCACCAGCAGAAGAGTTTATTGTCTGTCCTCAGCACAGCCAAGGGCAAGAAATGAACAAAGACTGGATTAAATTCATAGGACAGCAGTAACAAATGTTCCCCATAAACAAGCATAATTAGGTATTTGCAGGCTAATTAAAGGGTTTCAGAATAAGAAAGTGCAAAGCCAAAGTCCAAAGGTAAAAACAAAATAGATTTCCGTAACATTCCAGCTGGGCAGCAATGCCACCTACTGGCAGATATCCCACCACCGACTAACCAGGGAATAGGCAGCAGCTTTCTAACCAGGCCTCTCCTGACAAATCCCTCACTCTGGCACTACTGCTGTCTCACACCGCTGTCACCCAGAGAGCAGCACGCGAGTGGAGAGCAAAATGAACACAACTAGTGTTAGCCCTGGTGTTCAGTGCCTTACTGGAGAGGGCACCAGTGGTCAGCGTGCTGGTATGGGAACAGCTGTCATCTTAAACATTGTGCCTCTCAGACTGGATATTAATGTGTTCTTCATGCTGGTTGAAAGGGTTCAAAACATGTCCCTGTAGACCCCTCAGCACCATGTCCTGCTTGTCCCTCAGACAACACTGGATGTGTCATACTCCTTGGGAATCATAATTTAAGACCAAAATTGAACAGGCAGGAAAATAACCCCTGTTGTCAACAGCCAAATACATCATGATCTGTGCTTTGGACAGTAATTTTGATGATTAATTTTGTCCACAGATGGAACTAGGTGGCTGGGTGCTTGCCAGTAATTTTAAGCAGCAGCTCCTCAAAAGCTCATCCCCCTACAGCTTCAAGTACAACCAAGTAGCAGGCTGGAGGGTTCCCAGGTGTGCCCAAGACCTCATTCCTTCAGAAGAACCCAATACCCTGTAAAGTTTAGCCATTTCATGGAGTCCCCAAATCACAGTGGAGCTCCCCACCTTGAGAGCTGAACTGGAACCTTGGAGACTAAATATGCACAGCAAAGATCATGAGTTTTACACACCAAAGGACATCAGAGCTCCATTCAGCTGTCAGGGCCCATCCCCACACCAGGGCAGGTTTGGCAGGTGATCCCAGGACAAGTCACTTAGCCTCTCTGACCTCTGCTCTTCCCCTCTGTATAGAGCTCACTCAGATTTTCCTGCTACAGAGGATGACTGGGAAGCTCATACATTCCTGCAGCATGAAACACCCAGGTACATCAAAACAGCACAACTTGCCCAAGTTTAATCATACTAAATACTGAAGAGTTACCACAATTGCAGACCCATCTCAGTTCTGCAGGATGATACACCTTAGTTCCACGGAGCCAGATTCTTTCAAGACAAAGTGGTATTTATACACATTTCCTCAGCTTCATCTCTTCTACATTTTTGTGTGGGCAAAAGAGTGAATTTCAAGCAAACCATAAAGGAAACGAGTAACAAAGAATCACAGTGTCTTCTGTTTCTGGAATTTCTGTTGTCAGAAAAATTCAGCTGTTCTGATTCCAGAATGGAAAATGGTACAGGGACACAGAAAGTTGAGTGTGATAGCAAAGACTGTCACACACACACACACACACACACACAAGGTAGTTTTTCATCAATTATTCATCATTTTAGGAAGAATCTCAACTTTCCCAGCAAGATAAGCTTCTGCAGCCCCTTATCACCTGACCTTGGCCCCACACCATGACTTCTGACAGTAGCAGTCTCCCTCCATCCTTACCTCATACCTTTCCTATTGCTCTATTGTTCCAGCCTGCATCTTCACCCACAGTACGTACCTTTCTGAGACCTGGTAGCAAGTCTCTCTATCAGCCCCTTGCCCATCAGGTTGACATTCCATGTCACTTTACAGTTCCCTCATACAAATTTCTCAACCTGATGTTCACCACAATCTTACTGTTTAACCCTCACATCTGGTTCAGTCTGTGGTTCAGCTGCCACAATAGTGATTTGAAGCAGTATTAAGAAGCTATGCTTTAGTGAAAAAATCAACAGAATTAACTTCTTTCCTGAGGCAGCAAAGCATGGACAATTATTCTGGCTGTAAGGGCCTGTGCTCACTAGGGAGGACTGGAATCTGCTGGCCAGCTCCAGACAGGAGCCTCAAAGATACTCAGTCCCAAGAAGCATGTGATCTCAATGCTTGTGGGGAAAGACAGAGAAAAAAAGGGTGCAACATTACTCAAACCACTTTAGAAACCTGAGAATCTGCATGGAGATGGGTAGGAAAGAAAAGGAGGTTTATAAAAGCAGCAACTGCTGGGAAGTTTCAGACACCACCTGTAACTGACTGGGGAGGAGAGAATAAAACTGAATCACTGCCACAGAGCTTAAGTAGCTTGGTTCTCTAAAAGAAATGATTCCTTAGAAGTAAATGCTGGCATAGAAATATTTTAAAGCATCACTAAAGCATATCCAGCATGTCAGAACTGAGCAGGAAAAATTCCTGTCCTGAAACAGCAAGAAAGAGAAAAAGGATATGTTTGTTTTTTAAGAAAAAGCGGTTTGACTTGTTTTTGCATCATTAGAGTCAGCAACTACCAAAACCCTAAAAGAGGAACAGACCACATCATATTTCTAAAGGCTCTTTGCCTTTTCCATACTAGTATGGAACAGGGAAGGAGTTTTTACAATCTTGACGAAGGCACCAAAAAGCGAATTATTTCACTTAAGTCTGAACCTTCGAACCAATGCAGTTCTTCACAAGTGTGATCTCCACGTTTCCCATTCCTATTTGCTGCTTTCCATCTTCCAAATTTCTACTCCCTCCCCACCCTGACAAATCTTCAGAAATTATACTATCTTTATATAAAATAAAACCTAAGGAATCGGAAGGATTTTAGTGTCTTCTAGGAGAGTGTTTGGGATTAACCTTGTTATGCAAAGACCAGAGAAAAAAAGCTGCTTATCTGGGCAAGATCCTTTGACATCACTGGCTAGAAGATACCAAAGTAGCATAAATCAAAGCATTATCCTCACGAAAAAAAAGGGGTTTTCTTGTTTGTTTTTCCCCTTAATGACATTTCAGAGCAGTACTTCCAAAAAAGGCTTCCATTGTCAGATTACAAGTCAAGGAAACTCCAGTTCTTACCTATGTTTTTCCAAGTTTTATGTTAATAAGGATGTAAAGGCTTGCTTTTCCCGATCAGGGCTTTAATCTCTAAAGAATTACATCTCTGCAACAACTATAAAATGCTTCACAATAAAAGTAAACTAGGGAAAAGACAGGATTCTAGCATCTTCAGAAGGTTTCACACATCAAAATAGTTATAAAATTATCCCCTGAGCAATGGTACAGATCTTCAGGTTTACTTCAAAACACTGCAGGAGACACAGATGCAAGGAGTTTTCCACTTGCTCTTTAATGAACTCCCCACACTCTGACTGCTGTAGACCTGAAGCTCTTGTCAAAGTCAACTACCCTTGACTCCTTTTTTTCAGGCATTCCTAAACGGTAGTTCCTGGGAAGCACTTGCTTCGCGAGTGATTCAAGTGGGACTCCCATGTCAGGGTTATGTTCACAGGGGCCTGCTGGCTAACTGAAAGTCAAGCTCTGGAAGGAAGGAAGAGCACAAGCACTGAGCAAACTACCACAGCTAACACACAAGTTATGCTGGGCTCCAGCTGCATATCCATACCTGTCTCATCTCACAGTGGACTGTCAACATATCCAGAGAGTCACTGGCACTGCCTGCCTCTGATTTATTCCTGCAGCTCTTTCTCCATTAGGGTAAGGTATGTGGTGTGTGTCTTGCTTCACTTCAGACAGAGAAAGATTTGATACACAACTCAAAGGATCAGAAAGGCAGGCCAGAACTCCAGAGTTTTTAGGTCTAGGAACTGCAACTCCAGATGGGGGGGGTAAACTATTTATTGTGAGCTGCCTTTGAACAGCTGATTGAGATAAACAAAATCAGAGACCTTTTCTGCTTCTATTTTAGGATACAAATCATTCGCTACTGTTATTGCTCTAGAGTATTTTGCTTTTACATTTTCTAGTGAGAGAGAGCAATAAACTGTCCAGAGAAAGATCCTATCTCAAACTCTGAAAGAAAGCAATATATTAGTTAGTGAACTTCCAAAAAAACCATTTATGTAAAAGCATGTTCTATTTACAGAGGTCATTTTTCTCTTTAGGACAAGTATAACCACTACCAGAAAAAAAATATACATATAAGAAACACCTCATCTTTCAAACAGACATTTACAAATACTCTGGTTAAACTACTAGAAAAATTAAGACATTTGAAATTAACAGTGCATTCTGCATGCAGTTAGGATAGAAATTACATTATTTGACTTCAGTGTGTCATTTCTTATCATTGTCAATGACACACTCCTGGGCTTTTCTAAAAACACCACAGCCTGGCTATTACCTTAGGATCTCAAAAGGAGGACATGGATCTTCATTAGCAAGTTATTAGCTACTCTTCATTTTGCCATTAAAAAAGGAAATCCCGATTGTCTTCTCAGCAGGAGGGTCTGGTCTTGTCGAACTTGGCATCCTTTTCCCTGAGTTTCCCTTTAGTGTTTTGCTAGGCATGATGATCATTGACTTGGTGTATCTCCAAGTCCTTGGCCAGCACTCTTCCCGTTACAAGGCAGAGTTCAGAAATTCCAGGAGCTGCGCACGGTTCCGGTCTCTCTGTATGGCAGAGAAGCAGAGGCAGCAGCTGAACAGTTGAACAGACTCAGTGGAGCAAGGCTGCAGATCCCTGTTTTCTGTAGAGCTTTCACATCCACATTCACACAGCTGGATCTAACTAGCTATCAGCTGGGTGTGAGTGCCCGGGGGAAGCACCAGGCAATGGGTCCTGGGGACAGATGCCCTCGGAGACAAGCTGTCACTGTCACTATTGCAGGATACATGTTCTAAGTGGCTCCCTGCAGAGGCTCCATTGGGCTGTAATCATGTAGCTCATGGTCTGCTCAGGAGGGAACTCACAAGCAGAACAGATGCTGTTCTCTGGTGTCTGAGGCGACTTTCACTGTACACATAGCAAGTCTTGTGCTTTGGGAGGTATAATTGTTTTTTCTGTGCAAAAACAGCAGCTTGCAGCATAACAAAACATTGAATTTAGGTTCTTTCTCCACGTAAGAGATGGCTCAAGCAGTCAAAACACTTGTTTCAGTGTTTTTTATAAAAAAATCGCATCTTTAAATACTGTAAAGAATGGATGCTGTTCAATTCAGCAAGACCACAGGAACCAATCAAAAAAGGACCAATATCAAATATTTGATGTTAAATATTGTAATGAGCAGGTTACTAGGACAGAATTGACAAGCATAATTTAACACAAACTGCAGAGCCCCAGAAAGAAGATAATGCATTTTAGATCAAATTTAGCTTTATGAATGCTCATATCTGCTTCAGTACCTATAGAATGAATTGTTATTGCTGAACCAGAATCTGCCAAGCTGGATATACCTCAACGAAGTAGCACTTCTAACCCATACCGACTAGTACCAGAGCCCTCTGCAGGCCACTCTAAGGTGTGGAAATTGTTGAAAAGGGTGAACTTATTAAATAAGTGCTGAGTCCAAACACTCATAGCAATAGCACAAAACACTACTCATTATATCAATTTCCCTGGGTATCTCAGCAAAAACATTTGACTGCTTTGAGAGAACACATGGTCACGTGGTCCTAATACTACTGTTGTCTTTTTTTTTAATTCCTCTCTAAATAATGGCTAGTTTTGCATGTGTTAGAAAAACACAGTAAAGCAGCAATTACCACAGCTGATCACGAGAGACTGAAAGAAGATGAGTACAATTAAAACTAGTAAATTATATCAACAGAGAAAGCTATGAATCAGCTAACCATTAGAGACTGAAATTCTAAGAACCTGCACCGGCACCCTTTAGTTTATCTACTCATGCCTGAGTATTCCAAGCCCACTCGTAATACAAACCCTGCCAAAAGAATGAATTAAAATGTCTCAGATGGCACCATAGCCACACTAAAAGCTGCACTCAATTTACAACCCCTAAGTGCAAGACCGACTCTTCTACAAAAGACAGTACTATTGCAAAAATATTAAAAGATACAGTATCTTCTCTTAGGAATATATAGACTATTCTAACTCTTACCTCTATATCTTCCTTAGTCTTCTTAATTTTCATCTTAATTTTCTTTCCGGTTATCATGCTGTAGTTTTCATTCTTCTTTTTGTTTTTAAAGAACTAAAATGAGATCACACATTAAAAAAGCTTTGCTTTATTTTGTAATGTTACAAATCACAAGTAAAATTACAGATGATAATCTTTTATACTTCCTAACTGTTCAAAACAATACAGACAGATTTCTATTTGTTTATGATAAAACTGGGGATGTTATACACATTTTTATTACAGGACAGATTAAGTATTTAGATGAAAAATGTAATGGAGCTTCAGATTCACACAAGCATACCTTGGAAAGCTGGACAGGTCCTGCCTTCTCTCTCTTTTTCTTCTTTTCTTTCTTTTTCTTCATTTTGTTCTCTTTTTTCCTTTTCTACAAGAATAAGACATATATTCTTAGGCTTACAGACTCAAAAGGGTAAAATAAACCAAATCCACAAGTATATCTCAAGGCCCTCACTAATCAAGACACCCCTTCTGTTTGCCCTTACCACTGCCAGACAGGTAGTAGCTGAAATACAGAAAGTAACACAGCAGGGTTAGCAACCCTTGGGACCCTGAGAAACAGAAATGGTCTGATTCCCTGTTCTCTCCCATTTAATGTTGTCCTCATTTAACCCCAATATACAAAATCACTGAACAGAAGGTCCTGATAAAATAGAAAAATTACTACAGCAAGAATCTACTACCTGCTTCTCTCACTGACTAAAAATCAGTTCTTCTGACAAATTCTATACAGTTATCAAGATTCCCCACTACTCTTTTCTTCAGAGACTACTCTGAATGCTAGCTGGACCAGCAATGACTGGTAAAAGTAACTTCTAAATTATTTCTTTTTTTTGTATACAGTCAATTAAATGCCAACCAATCAGTTCAGCTACTGTAACCCTAAAAGCATGATTCAGATTTACAGAGCCACAGACAACAGCATTATGTCTCACATGACCTTTAAGGTTATTGTTTGTAAACTCCATATTTCTCTTTGTAAAATGTTTACCTTTTTGTTGTGTTTTTCTTTTTTCTTTTTCTTCGATTTAGACTTAGGAAAATCTAAAGTTAAGGAAAAACAAACAACAAAATCAAATCCTCTAAGTTTAGAATTCTTGAAAAAGGCATTTGGTTTTATGGATAAGGCATACAGAAATGTGAAACCTAGAAAGAAAATGCCTTAATTTAGCTAAACACATTGACACTGGTTGAAACTAACTCAGAGGAAAGCAACACATTAACTGACTGCCTCTTACTGGTCTAACATGGAAATTGAAAATACCTGATTTACTGTTTCTGCAGACATGCCAACTTTATGTGAGTCCTCAAAGGTAAATGCTTGAAATGTTAAGACCAAAGCAGGACTGAATAAAAAACCCCAACTCAGGTCTAAATAGACTGGTGAAGTAGAAGAAGATCTGTATTTTGAAAGTGTAATGATTAAAGGAGTTTAAATAAACACAACATATCGTTACAAAGTAACATTTTTTTAAATGGCAGTTTTTTATTTTTAAGTTACTTAAACTAACAAAAGAACATTGCAAACTGTCTACAAAGAGGCACCTTAACACAGTAATAGAAAAAGGTTATAGAAAAACACTGAACACACAACATTGGTATTCTGCACCATCACTTTTTGGTGGTTTAGCCACATTTAAAACAAGCTCTAAATGTTTCCAGGAGTACTATCAAAACTGGCAAACATCATGTGCACATGTGGAGGTAGCTTACCTCTACTACTCGAAGAAGATGATCTCGATGAAGAGCGTGATGAAGAGGAAGAGGTGGATGTGCTGCTAGAAGACGATGTGGATGAAACAGACGATGACCTGCTTCTGCTGCGTTTTCGTTTCCTTTTTTCTTTTCCTTAGGACAACACAAGGTAACAGTGACAAGCACGCTAGTAGTAACTATAGTCTACAAAAACGACTCTTCGCAGAACTTAAACACAGTGAGCCCCCGTGTGCCACGGTTACTAATTACACGGTTGCTAATTACCATTAGCAAGTGGCCATGCCCAGTATCGGGGTCCAACCCGGTGACTGACACAGAGCATCCAAACCCCAACACCAGAGCAGGGCAACAGACCAGCAGTGCCTACCTCGGACCTTCAGCCCTTCTTCTGAAGTTGCACACAGCGTCCTACTTTTTTCATCCTTGCTTTTATCCATATCTAGTCAAGAGGCAAAAGTACATTCAATAACATAATTTCCAAAAGATTTTGGAAATGGAAAAAAAAAAAAAAAAAAGCAAAGGCAGTGCGGAAACCGAGGAAACCCGCGAACACGCCTGAGGGCAGCCCCACAGAATCACAGAACGGGTTTGGTTGGAAGGGACCACAGTGGGTCTCCCGGTCCAACCTCCCGGCCCAAGCAGGGCCATCCCAGAGCACACGGCACAGGACCACGTCACCCTGCCCTCACACTGCACCACACTGAGGGGGGCCGCGCCTTCGGCCGCGTCCTCCCGCGTCGGGAACCGGAGGCCAACCCCCTTGTTTTCGTGCCACCGCCAGTGCGGACGCAAAGGGGGTTCTTCCCCACATCCCCTCCGTGTCAGGCTGCCGCTGGATCACGGGACCCGGCCGCGCAGGGAGCCCCGGGGCCGCGCACCGCCCGCGGCTGTCAGGGGGCTCCGCGCCCAGCCCGCCTGTCCCCCGTGGGCTCCGATCCCCCCTGCCCGACCCACCCGGGACGGGGACGGCGCCGCTCCCGCTCTGCCGCCCCTCTCCGCGCTCGGCCCGGGCCCGCCCGCCGACCCGGAAGGGCTGGAGCCGCCGCCGCCGCTTCCTGCCCCTCACACGGCAACGGGGTCGGCGGTGACACATTACCGAGCGCATTTCCAACCTCTGGGCTTCACCCTGACAAGTTTTGCGTCCCCCGTTTTAAAATACCATGTCCCCAGACACAAAGCAATCACGGGATACTGGAACAGTTCCTGATTCTGGTCCGAAATGAAAAAAATCCAATCCCTGCTGAGCCCAAAGCGGCTCCAAACAGAAGTAATATCCCGCTCTGATTCCAGTGGGTCCTCAGACCTTGTGGATATTCGTCTGGTCTAGCTTAGAATTTACTGAACTTCTATGTGCAGCTGCTTTACGATATTCAAGCGTAAACAAAAACATCTATGAAATACATTGATTCTTAATCTAAAGAAGTGTTTTTGCTTGTTGGTTATCATCATCATCATCATTATAAACAAATATCCAGTACTTTGCATCCTTGTAAAAATCTCCTTAAATGCAGCCAAAATGAGTATTAGGCCACACTGACTCCAGAAGGATGGTAAAATTATTTATTCTTACTTTAGTTTATGTACACAGTGAAGACATTTGGCTAGAAAAATGCCTGCATTGTAGTAAGAGATATTCAAACAACTACAAACTGTCAATAAATACATAAGAAACATACTAGATGCTGATGTAGAAATACCCTAAGTTCTTTTGGTTACTTATCCAGTACAATATTATTGAAAAGGTTTTTGGTATTTTTTTCATGCAACATCAAAATTCTTCCTGACAATTCATGCTATACAACATATTTTTTTCTTTATTAGGAATGGGGTGAAGTTTAAAATCCTGTTTACAAGTAGTAAAAAAATCACTGAAAATTTTAACATAAATCTCTCAATTACTGTAATAAAAAAAAACCAATTTAAAGAAGGTCTTGCCTTTAAAAAAACCCAATTTTCTCAACTAATTCTTTATAAAACAGGCAGTATGTCAAAAGGGATGTTTCCAACACCCAGGACGAATCATTTGTGCTTCAAAATTTTAAGAGGAATATTCGTGGCAAAAACCTAAACCCAACCAGTAGGTAGAGGAGAGATTGCAGTACAAACTGGCTAAAACCAAACATGATTTCAAAATCTGTCTAGGAAAACACTAAACACTTATCCACATCACTATGCCATCGCCTACTCTAACAATTAGAAATGGAGTTTTAATAATACTTAGCTCTCTTCATGCTCAAACTTCTTCACAAACATTTAAATAGCTCTAACATTTCTGCAAGTATTATTATCCCCATTTTACGCTTGGGGTGGTGGAGGTGGAGAGGGCTGGGTATTTGCCAGGATACAGACCACATCCTTTCCATCTTGCCTCCCTTGCTTGTCCAAGTTCTTTATCATTTTCTGTATTTTATACTCAAAGTACTGAGGAGTCCCAGGACACACAGTTCGTACATTTCCATCAGTTATTAGTGGTTATTATGCAAGTTGTGTCACTTTGAAAGTTACGTGACAAATACTGAAGTAATAACATGAAATCCACATCTGAGGCTCAGGGTTGATGACACAGAATGCCACACCACTGTCAAACCAAGCTTTCTCTTTCTGTAACAATGCTAGGGACATGAGGCCTAATTCTTTATGCTGTACAGCTGAAATTACTCTTGAAGTCAATCATGGTGGTACAAAAGAATAAAATTTGTTCCTTGCCATCTGTTTCTGGGAACACGGAAAGCCCCTTTGGTGGCTCAGTACGTCCTGACATTGTAAAACAAAAAGGACTTCCAGATGAAAACAAAGATTTCAGATGTGCTAACCCACCAGGAGGTATAGATTACTAAGGTCTCTTCCCTTCCACCCCCCAATTTGAAAATATATGTGTCTGAGTTACGTCCTGAAAACCACGTGGGAAAGTAAATGTCTAGCAATAAGATTGCTGATACAAAATACAGTATTTTGCCTTCATCTTAGTACCAAACCTTGAATTATTTTAGTTGATATCAACATCCCGCACAGAGAGGGCATTTTTCATTTTGCCACATTTGCCCTCTTGAATTTTCTGCCTTATACCTTTCAGTCCATGCCCCGTTTTGATTTTTATCCTGCCTAGTTTACTCTTACTCTAAATCCAGCTTATTGTCTTGCTGTCTCTTGATAAGCTTTGGAGCAATGGATAATGCTGTGGTGTTCCACTACCTGATCTGTGAGAGATGAGAGATGCAAAACTCTGTCACTTGTAATAACAAAATGGCTGAGAATGCAAAATTACATCCCTGTTACAAGCACCCAAAAGGCTTTAAAAAGGCACATGTATTCTGTGTCACTTGTTCCTTGATAGTTTTAGTGGGTCTCAAATAAACCCCATACAATGCACACATTCCCTTGCAGTATGGAAGGAAATTGGAATGAGAATTAAGATCTTCAGACAACACAGTCAGCAGTTGTTACAGCCCTTTTGTAACAACTGCTGACTGTGTTGTCTGAAAATCTTAATCTTCAGACAAGAAGTTCTTCAAACTGAACAACAAGTTGTTAAAGGGTGGCTGTGTCACCCTTTAACAAACATTAGAGCTGCACTGTCTGTGAGAATTGGGTTCCTACTGCAACCTCACTCCCTAATCCCTTTTCCCCCTTCTTCCCCTAACATCCAAATTTCTAGGAGAGAGGAACAGTGCATGTTACGTGGGTTTTCTCCCAGGCAGATATCCAAAGCTTTTCCTGCCTTTTATAAAGCTTGTAGGCCAGAAAACATCAATTTTGCACAGATGTGGAAGAAAAAGAACGGGAGTTTTGCCCCTCTTCCAACAGCACAGCCAAGAAGAGCTAGCAGGCTGGCCGAGTGCCCTGCCTCTGGCCATGTCCTGAGAGGTGAGAAGTGCCTGCAGCTTTTGGCTTCAGATGGGGACTGTGGATGTTTACTACTAATGGAAATCAGTCCCAAGGCACTAGGCAGGAAAGGAAAGGACACATAAGAAAGCTGTTGTGACCTGGGCATACTCTATATAGCTGAAAAACCAGGCTAAAAAAGCAAGAGGCATTGGTGCCTTCCTCTGGGCTTTCTGGAAAAACATAATTTAAACAAATTACAAAAATGCAAGATACTTGGCAAATGGTTTCCCCGCCTAACTGAAGCCATTCTCCCCTCTTCAAAAATCCAGGAGATGGAGGGACCAAGACATATTGATTCAAATTTGCTAATGTTGAAATGTTTCTATTGCAGGCAGGTGAAATGCACTTGCACGTTTGGGCATGGCTTCACTGCTGTGTGAGGGATGGGAGCCCACAGGCCTGCCTGGGCTCCAGGGAGGTTACTGGAGGAGTTTCATCTCCAAACACCAGTTTGGTGATGGGAAAAAAGCATTCCCCCCAGCCTGGACTGAGCCAATCTGGATTGAATGCATGCTTGCACCAAACCGGACTTCGAGCTGCCTTAAAAATGCAGTCTTGAAAAAAGGGTTAAAAAAGGAAAGGCTGACACTTTGGCAATTCATTATGAGTCCAAAAGCTGTGAAACATTCTCAGTAGCTTGACTGGTGGCAATTCACTATTGCATGGCTGGTAGTCACCAAGAAAGCAGTTCTTAATGGTTAAAGCAGTCACATTGATTGGGAACAATTTTCACAATTCCTCCAGATCAGTTAAATCCACGACGACTTTCAAAAACAGAGTGTCATCTCTGATATAGGTGTTCTTTGTGTTCTCCAGGACCGCGTGCGGCACGAAGCGGGGACATCCGGAGGCAATATTCATTTCCCCATCTGGCCTTTTGAAACTGCTGCTGTTGGGGTCGGCTCTAAAGACTTCCACAATGTGATTTTTTTTCCCACTTTGGTCCAAAAGCATAAGTGTAACTTTTTGCTTGAAAGGCCACAGCAGCAGCGAGTCAAACTCCCCCCTCATCACTACGAAGTAGAGAGAGATGTGTGTTCCCTTCCCTGAGCCATCCCCGTTCAGGTAGGCTCTCGCACACAACCTGTACCCACAGCGGCTGGTGTAAAAGGGCTGGCTGGCTATGGAGAGGACACGGCCTTCCACCGCTTCTTTCTTTTTCATCTTGTAGTCTGTGATTTTCCAGATTAATTTCCCATTGTAGCACGTGCCTTCCAAAAGCTTAAATCGTTCTTCATTTTTATTGAGCTGTGCTTTGTGAATATTGATCTGGAGATCATGTTTGCTGGACTGATCTTCCAAAACAACTGAGAGAAGGGGAAACAAAAAAAGAAATAGGAAAACCAAACCAAACCCAAACCAAAACAAAACAAAAAAAAAAAAAAAGAGAGAGAGAGAAACGTAAATAAAACTGTCTGAGCACCCAGACTCAAGGTGACAAAACTTAACTACCCAACTACCCAAGCCTGAGTACAGGCTATGAACTAGTGTGACTACAGCTGTTAACTTTTAAAATTGTAATTGCAGCTGGTAGTTGCGTAAGAAACACTGGTAACTACAAACCAGATTGAAGGCCTGAAGATGGATAGCACCATGGCCTTCATCACAGTGCACCAGCCAGACCAAGGCCAGTGCTCTGGCCCTGCAGTGCCACAGGAATTCGGGAGACATTGTGCATTAGGGGAAGGCGGGAGAACACAGCTCCATGGTGTGGAGACCATCATGGTTTGGTCTTAGAATGCAAGAAGGAAGCCCTTTCTAGCGAAGAGCTGCAACTGACTGACTGTAGCACCAGAGCCTCTACTTAGCTACCAGCAAATCAGCAAACTGCCCCCTCCACAGAAAAGAGCCCAAAGTGCTGACATACCCAAGCGCTGATCGTATGTCTCCATCAGGGCAATCTTCTGCTTTACATTTTCGATTGTGTCAAACAGGGGCCGCAAGTCTAATTTACTCTGCTGCTGGTTTGCCATCTGTATTAGCTGTTTCACTTGTGATTCCAGGCGTGCAGACTTATCCAGGTGGCTGGCCAAAGCCTTCCCAGTTCATGCCATTGAGAAAACGTGGGAAGTAGAAGTACAAGAGACATCCATAAAGTCAGCTATTTTCTTTGAATTAAGATAATGAAGTCTTTAGCATGTCAGCAGTATCATCTATACAGTGCATTGAAAGTACTCAGCTGGCTTAGGAACTTACCTCAAATGCTCCTTCATGATTAATTCAGCACATTTATGGATTGAGAAGCCATCCCTCATTTGGATCCATTCATGCTGCATCACTTCACTCAACTAAATTATTCAAATTTATACCAGTGTATTTGCCATGGGCATCTGGCCACAAGGATTTGTAAAGTGCTTTTTGCCCACATCAGGTAACCAAACATCTTTACTAATTAAAATGAAAAGACAATACCATAGTGTAAAAAAGCGAAAAGGGCTTGTGGAGATTTGTTATTGCCCTGCTATTATTAATGATAACTAGTACTGGATAAACATGTCAGAATGTAAGAAAGCAATTGATAAAAAAGGTAAAATCAAAGTCTCACCTGTGTGCTTACCATCAAGTTGCTATTTTTACCAAACAGTTGTGTATACTGTCTGAATTCTTTCTCACACTTTTTAATGGCCTCTGCCAGCTGCTGGATTTTAATCTCTTTACATTCCAGGCTCTTATATAGGTCAGATATCTACAGATGGGAAAAGCAGAGTATAAATACTAAGGAACACCAAAATATACAATAAAGAAATTAAAACATACGTGGCAGTGGAAAAGTTTACAACACAAAGCCTCTAACTGAGCTAGATAGAGCACTACTTAATTCACAGCTTGTGGATAAGCACTAGCAAGAACTGAACATAAGGTAATCAGACTCGAATAGATCTGTGTGGCTACAGGTGCAAAGAGGCTCATATCTCTCATCCCCATCCCCTTCAGCTCTATAGTGGCATAATATATCCTTATTTGCACACGTGTGCATGTGTGTTTCTGTGTGTATGTATATACATTTTTTTCCCTCGACTGAGGCCTAACCAGTAAAAGCCATGAGTCAGCGAGGGATACAGACTTCAAAACCAAGTTATAGCGCTTTGGGACACTTGTTTTTTGCATAAACAAGCAAAGAGGAAGTCCACCATCAGTTTGGATGCATTCACCTTAGTAAGACTGGGCGTACACCCAGTGTCACCTGCTGGAAGCCGCGGGAGTGATCATGAGCAGAAAGGTGCTTGCAACTGGCTCTGCTGCTGCCTCTCAGAGTCACTCACAGAGTGAGTGACTTGGGCATGTAAAGGCTCCTTTCTGGAGCAACCTGACCAGCCAATGAAAATTTAAAATGCTTTATCTCCAAACCTCATATCTGCTGTAAATAGGGACCAAAAGCAAATGAGGTGAGCAATGGCAACGAGCCTCCCACTGTGCCTGGTGGAGAATATACACACCTGAGCACAGAGAGATTTCCATGTAACTGACTGACTTCACTAGAAAAGCTTATTCTGACTTCTGAGGTGTGTGAAGACCATAAAAACAGTCTTCTAAAGTGTAGCTGAGCTAAACTAGGCAACAAATGTAGAGTATCATATCATCCTCCAACCAGTCAAGAAGCGCTGAAGAGTGATCATTAAACACGACTTACCTGTTCTTCCAACCGGGAGTTCTTGTCTAAAATCTGCAGCATGTGTTCCCTCAGGGCAGTGTTTTCATGTTCAGCAAGTTTCCCTCTTTTAACCTTAGTGAGGCAGAGGAGGAAGTGAAAGAATCAAATAATAAGCTGATTTTTGAAGCTGTTAGTAAAAAATTTATTGATGAAAACATTCAAAATGTCTCCTCTGTGCTTTGAAAGTGAGGGAATGGCAGTCCTGATTCTCTAGCACAGCATCTTAGCCAATGTTAGAAATGACTGTGAAAGGACATAAAATGCTTATTTTGATTAATGACTCTGATTGGCTTGGGAGACAAAGTCCAGTCCTAGTAAAGACAAAGATCTGTAAAACAGTACCTTTGCAAGACATCCGTACTGCTTATAGGGGCAGTCCACTTCTGCCTCAGGGCACACAGCCTGGTGCTTTTCAATCTGCATGTATTAACACAGAAGTTTGGAATGAAATAAATATTAAGTCATTTGATGCACTTATAAAATCTGAAAGCCTGCATCAGGGGTGAATAAAGGCCACTGTCATGACAACTGCAAACCACTTAAACAGGAAAACGAGTGTTCAGAGTCAATAAGCAAGATAGGTATTTTTCCATACTACAAAACATCAATGGCTTACAGTGACCAAATAACACACTTAAAAGATGGGAGATATATCCCTTTTAGAATCAAAGAAAATACTTAGAGCAATGAAATTTTATTGGCATGGGCCAATGTGGTCTGCAATGCAGCTTTCAGTTTTCATAAATGCATGTGATCTGTTGAATTGCAGTATATGAAAAAATAATAGTACCTCTTTTTTCAGAATTATTTGTGAACAATTTTGGAGACAAGGCACAGGATAATTAGGACAGTCATCTTTTTCATGATTCTGGGGAAAAAGAAACAGAACAAGGCAACGGTTTGAATTTTTTGTGAAGTAGTGCATACAGAGGAAGTTATGCAAAAAGTAATCCCAAACATACACGTGCAAGCCCCATATCACCTTGTTGTTCATAAGAGAGCATCAATAATTGGTATTATTTAAAGCATATTTATTATACTTTCTCCTTCAGCTACTCAACCAAATTTTGTTTCAGGAGTTGTTAAGTACCATTGCAATGCTGGAGACTTTTCGCTCAGTAACATCAAGAGGAAACACATACTAGGGATTCCCAGGGAATGCTTCATAATCTTACCTTTATGTTAATGAACACCACATATGTATTACAGTACTGACACATTTCTTCTCGAAATTTACAGTGCTGGCTCAAGTGTTCTTTCACGTCTTTCCGAAGAATTTGATCACAACATCCATCATTAGTGCATTGCATGCTTTCAAACAAACACTGCTGAAGATGCTCCTGCAACACACAACAGCAAATTAAACCCTAAAGTATTTCATTGCATCTCAATTTACCCAGCAGACCCACAGAAACAGCTGGCAGAGTCCTTTGTATGACTTTCACTTCTCATTCTATCGATACACCAAAAAAAGCCCCAAATGGCCAGTATGACTTGTCAAGTTCCCTTGAATCAACATATGGCACCTAAGCATACAGAATATGTACAGACACTGGATATACTAAAACTACATAATAATACTAGATATACTAAAACTACATAAAGCAAATGGTTCTTATTAAAAAAAAGTAACCAAAGGCCAAGCTGAACAAGGTAACAGCCATAATATTTGTTACTTATGGTGTATAGCTAAGTCATAATTTTTGTACTTAAACCAAATTGCTACAATAACTCTGAAGACAATGACTGGGATTTAGTTGATCATAAATACACAGAATTGTCATGAAAATCAAAGGTTTCAAAATCTGATCAAGCAAACTAACCTGATATCGTCCCAGAATTACTTTTGAATTGCAGTCAGGAAAGTTTTTGCAGAACACATGCAAATTGAGAACTTCTCTCTTACAGCAGTTGTCTTTGAATACCTGTAAAGGAAGCAAACCAGCTTTCATATGCAGCCACATAGGATGTTATGAATAATATAAAAGAGCAAAATATCACTACAGATCTCCTAAGCATGCAAGTGTAGACTCCGTAATTGTGAGTATGGCTCCTGATAATTCATATTGAAAATTTATATTATAAATATAAATAAAACCATAAATGAATTTCTAATAAGCACAGGCCTTTCTCCCCATATAGTTATTCCACAGATGCTGATCCATCCCACACCCAGCAGGACTAGTAGCACAGGAGCTATATAACCACTGTCAAAGCCTGCCTGTACCTAGAAGAAAGCAGCTGGAGCTAACAGGCCCTAAAGGCCATCCAGCTCTGTGCACACTCCACAATGTTCAAGCAGTGCAGTGTGCCTTTGGGATGGAGACGATGCCGAAACATCCTTTCTACTGTACTCAGTTGTGTGTGCAGAAGCAAATTAAGCCCCTGGAGCAAACTTTAAGTCTTATTTAGAGCTCTTCCTGTAAGGAGCACTGTAAATGTTGCACTGTTGTCATCAAAATTTGTACAAAGTAGAAGGTGGCAAAGGAAAAACAAAAATCACATGGACAGTCTGATTACAGCTTCCTTTCAGGAGTACAACAGAGAGGAAGCAGACATTTGATTTCACTACAAAATTCATTCTGACATGATCAAGTATGTATACTTTTAAGTATACTTAAAAGTAGTATACTTTTAAGCCTTGGCATATAAATAAGAACAAATTAATCCATTACAAAAAAACCCCCAAAACAAAACAAAACCCAACCAAACAGAACACCAGAAAACAAAACAAACAAACAAATAAAACCCAAACAAAACAACCAAAACCAACAGTAATTTGTAAAATAAAACAGATGAATTTATCTTTTCTTCTAAAAGTCACCCAAAAGTAAATTAAGTCTGCAGGGTTAATGAGATCTAATGGAGATAGTTAAGGAGCAAGTTATAGCCAAGTGAAAGCAAAGACAACTAAATAAACAAGATAACCCAGCAAGATGGGGTATTAAAAAGTAAGTCAATAAACTCTCCACTAAAAAAAAATAAATCTGATGACTAGGGAAGATTTAGAATTTTGTGAAACTCTTTGACACTTTACTGAAAATAGAGAAGACTAAAATGAAATAACTTCGGAGAGGTATAAAAATAAGTCTTTATGTATACAGTCATACTTCCTTTCCGGGAGAGCATCACTGAGTACACTATTTCCCTTAGCATCATTTCAGAGACAAAAACCTGCTCTGCCCTGAGGACTAAGAGCCACCTTGTTCTCAGCACTCTTGCCTTTTCCATGCAGATGTTGCCTGCTGAAGTAAAGCTACGGTCACTTACCTCGTGCATTTTTATTGTTTCTTTGTCGACAGGACAGGTGGGTACTGCATTTAACTCCCTAGAGGATAAGAAGAGTCATATTAACTCACAGAAAATTTTATTTATTTTATGAAATTGGGCTATGCTATAATCTGACTCTGACATAAGTCATATGATACCAGATACCATAAAAACAAAAAAAGTGCTCCGAATCCACTTTCATCTGGCAACCACATAGCCAAATTCTGGCCAGAGTTCTACGAGGGCATTAATCTGAATGTGAATGTGTAACAGAAAACAGAGTTTGTCTGATGAATGTTAAATGGTAAAAACCATAAGATGGTTTTTAATTAAGAGGACTTTGTCACTCTCTGGCCATCTGCTGCTCTCAAATGTTGTATCTCAAAAAATCCCATTGTGTATTAAACCTAGCCTTTGCCTAGCAGAAGCAGTGCCCTCCTTGCTACACCAGTGAAAGATCTAATGGCTGCTGCCTTAAAAGGCTTTGAGAAATCCTGTAATAAGGGGCAGGAAAACACTTATTGAGGCAGTACAAAAGGGATGCAACCCAGAGAGAAAGCAGCAAATATGAAGCATCTAAAATTCACAAAAGGTAACTAGCGACATCCATCCACATAAAGAGGCTCCTCTGCAGCCTTGCCGGGAGAAATCTTGCCCTCAGGAACAGCAAACAGTACATAATGTATTCCCAGACAGGTCTGTGGGGTAGAGTCATTTGTAGCAGATAATTCCCAAGCAGATGCCAGCAGCCTTGTGATCTGGCTGCAGTATCAGGTAATACTAACAACAATTTTATAACTCCACTAAAAAAAATTTTCCAAAGAAATTTTACAGAAGAAAGTGAACACTGCTTAATCTAACCACCAGTGCCAATACTGTGAGACATCACCAAACCCAAATTCTCTGCAGAGCACCATGCCAGACAGACAGACTGAAACAGCATCTCACACAGTAGTGCTCCAGCTTACATAACAATTTCTTAATGTTGACTTCCCTGTGGTTCACCAGCACTGGGTATGGTCTTTAAGGACACCTTTAAAACACTGAGCATGCAGTCATTGAGTTCATCAGAGTCTTTCCATTGACTCCTTCAGCGTCTTACTGGAGCAGTAATACTATTATGGCACTCACTGCTGATTCATAGAAGACATTGAATTTTTTTTTAGGAAAGGGAATACGGGGAGTTTGCGAACACAGGAGGAGTTTGCACTCACCTCAGAGAAAGAATACACTGCTGGCAAAATCGGTGCCCACATCCTGTCTGGTGGGGGTTGTGAAGGACGAGGTGGCAGTAGGCGCACTTGTACCGATCCTCTAAGGTTTCAACAAACTTGTAGTCAGTGTCAGGCTCAAAGTCCAGAGAGGTGGTGCTGGCAGAGTTCTGGCGTGTGAAGATGCCCGAGAGAGCAGTGGGTTCGTCACAGGCCATGGGAGCTGCACTGGGAACCAGACACAGGGGGAATCTCTTCAAATACTCACTGGCAGCCACGCTGCATCAGCTACTGCTTGCAGCAGGGTGCCACTCGTGGGGGGGCTGGCATCTGCAGAGGGGTGAGACAGATTCCAGAGGGAAACACGGCACCAGCTATGGAAGAACAACAAAATGCTCAGAGAACTGCAAAATGATAATTACGTGACAAGCATCAAAGCACACTCCTTTGGAAAAGAGTATCACAATCTGTAAACAGAGATCTTTATGTTTGTGGGGTTTTTTTAATATTTTCTTGCAGCAGTTCTTAGTCTGGAAAAAACTACAAGAGTCAGTAGTCAGACACGGTTGGGGAAAGCAGAGGTCTAGTCTTTGCCCTAATGTTCACCAGGAAAGTCTACACTTAAGGTAGAGCCCACCCACATGACTTCACAAGTTCATTGCACTGCTTCAAACAGGAGGTGGCTTTGTGGTTCACAGCAAGGAGCATACAAAAAATAGGCAGCAAGGGGATTTTACCTTCAGTTTAGGTGTTGCAGGAGTTGAAGCCTCTTAACTTGACATCTTTCTTTTTTCTGTTGATCCCTCATTTATAGCAGTAAACTCCTATTTTTTCAAAGTTTTATTAAATTATGTGCAAGTCCTTGGCTATATTAATCCTGTCTGCAAGAAGTGGTGGAAAAAAAAGAAAGAAAAGTGAGATTGCAATCAGAGGTGTGACGTAAGTTTTTCTTTCAACCTACTGATGTTCATATGTGGCACAGGAATGCAATTTCCCAGTAGGAAAAACTGTCAACATTTTTTTCCAGCCTTAAGACACAAACCTCGAGATCTTTGTCACCAGTCCCTTAATCCCACAGTAATTTTTTTGCAAGTAGCTCAAGACCTAGAGCCACACTGGTTTGCATTTCTTGTAGCTTTGCACTCAGAAGACATTTTCCTTACAGGATGCATACAAAAGCACAACACCTGAGCTCTCAGACTGTTTCACAGGAGAAGTGCTCAATTTTATAGCGGTGCCATGGGATGCTATCTCTCCTCTGTGCTCACCACCCACCCTGTCAGACACTCAAGTCACTCTTACTGGCTTCAGCACCTCTCTGAGAGCTCTCACTCAGCTGCTGTAAGGTCACTGAAGGTATCTGCTGCCTTCAGAGGGAAGCAGGGCCAACACACCACCAACCTTTTGGCTAGCATGAAATAATATGGCAAGTACAGACACACTGCCCTGCCTCTCTGCTGCAGTGTGTTCCTGGCCCATGAAAGCAGTGACTAGTGCTGCGCTATGCACAGTGCAGCACTGCCACAGACCACATCAGGCTTCAGAAAGCAACATCCATTTTCCTTTCTATTTTAACAACCCACACTGGGCAAGGAATTCCTGTGGACAGTTAGTGTACCTGAACAAAAAACAAGCCAAAGCACTTAAACAACTAAAATGTATTCCACAGCAAACATTTGAGTGCTCCTGTAACTCAGCACCCTTGTTCATGGTTGTACTCGGTATTTACCTTCCCAGCTTGTGAGGGTCTCCCTGTTATCCACCAGGCTGAATGTCTGACATACTCCAGCACAACTGATCACCCAACATCGACAGCCCTCAGGAATATGAACCTTAATCATATTTCAGGCATAAAGACTTATTATTCCAACTGGAGTTTGCAAATTACCCTGTTTGGTCCCTCCACATGAACAGCCTCCTGCTTCAAACTAGAGATGGTTGCCCATTTGGTCCTTTCATTTTTAAACAGCTGACCTTTTCTTCTCTGAAAATGGGGTTCCCAGTTCCCTGACATTTAATAAGGACCAATTCTAATTTCTTCACGTCAACCAGAGATGCCAAAATGCAGCCTGAGGGATTACCACCCTCATGCCTGGGCTGCCTCTGTAGCAGATGCCAGCAGCAGACCATGCCTGCTGCTTCGGAGGCAGATGGAGAGCTGTCACCATCTATTTCCACAGCACAGATTACCTACAGGATGAACTGCCTAAGAACTCATTCTCTTGTCAGCAGGTGAGAACCCTGAAACAATTTTCCTTCCTTTTTCTTATTAGTGCTCTCTCCCATTTACATGGCATCCACTTTCCTGAGTCCTATTACACTCCATTACTTACATCATCTGATGGCATGGTTTAGCAAGCTAATGCCACACAGTCTAAAAACACATATAAAAAAAAAAATCAATGTTTTATCCATTTTGCTGTTAAAGGTCTTCCTTAACTCCAGAATTTCTTCCAACTGCGGTGAACAGATGCTTTAGGCAAAAAAGTTATGGGACACATTAAGAAGAAACATAGTCACCAGCCCAAAATCCTATCTAGAAACTCCTTCAGAGCTCTCACTGTTCATTAAATCAACCAAAATCATTCCCATCTCTTTCTGCAAGGAACACTCTGCTGTGGTACAACACCTTCCAATTCTCTTGTTGAAATGAGAGCCTTTATCTCCTTAAACACTTTCATAATGCACTCAACCCAAAAAATGGAGACCCTCCGTGAAAGAACCTCCTCCACCTCAGCCTCACTCAGGACTGCACTGCACAGCTAAGGGCAGCTCAGGGCACAGGAAAGAGCATTTCAGGTGAAAGGTGATCCTGCCTGCTAAGAGTGCAGAACGGAAACCTCTGGGTGCCCAGCAGGGATGTTTGCCACTGCTGACAGCCTTGCAGAAGGTTTGCTGCAGGGTTTGCAGCTGTTTTGCTGGAGGAAATGGGCTGCCCCAGGAGAGGGCCTGTGGATGGCAATGCTTTGCCCAAGCTGGAGAGGTGCCTGTGTGAATCAGCTGGGGAGAGGAGCTGAGAAACAGCAGCCCTGTGCCAGACCTAGTGCCAGCCAGCGCTCGGCAGGATGTGATCCAAACCATCACAGGCAGCAAGTAATTCCCATCCCAGTGCTCACCAGTGACTCGGGCGGGTCACAGAAGCTCTTCTTCCACTTTTGGCTTCCAGCACCCGGGCTCTCTGTACTGAAACCAAAGGGAAACCGTCAGGGGAAAAAGTGCTTTTTGGTGACAGTGAGAGCACGCCAGGGTTATCTGAATCAATTTCCTGCTTACGCTGATGCCTGGCCAGGACGCTTTCACTTCTGCCTGCTCACAGCTAACAGCAAGGGGAAGGTGTCCTGTCTTTGTGTACTCTCAGATTTTTCAGCACACGTGTGAACCATAGTGCTGTTTTAAAATAGCAGAGAGAGGCGGGTTTATGCTGTATAATGATGCTCTTGTGGCAGACACACAGTGCATGCAGTAAAGGGATTTTCACTGCACCTCCACTGCAACAGCACGCACACAAAAACCCCCCCAGTTTATGGAGGCTGAAAAATCTACACATTAAAAAACCCGGATTTCCATATACTGAAATAAATAGAATTAATTCTGGCCATATATAAAAAAAAGCAGTATGACTCACTAAAAACTAAGCCCAAGTCCTATAAACAGCTACCAGTGAGTGGGAGCTTAATGGCAGCACAGCACAAAAAGCTCCCAGCTGCACCTTCCTACCACTTCAGCATCCCAGCCCTGCCTGCACCAATAGCTGTGCAAGCAAAATGCTTCTGGAACAACTCTTTATACACAGATGCTTTAAATTCACTGGAAGTAATCCAGGGAGGAGAATTTTCATAACAAAAATAAACTTTACTAAATGTGGGCTATCCTATTTTAACTACCACCACACCAAATTGAGCCCAAACACTTTCCATTAAAATACACCCCACTTAGTATTTCTAACTGTTCAGAAACTGAGCAAGACATGAGTACAACATAATAATAAGGAGAAAAATCAGTATGGGCATGACTTACTAGGATATAAAATGGCATTAACATTTTAAAGCCATGTTCAAACAGCTCCCCTCCAGCAGCGCTGCTGCCTATCTATGGCACCAGTAGTCAGAATGGACAAAGGCCATATACAAACCTGATGTCCCAATGAACTATTGTGGACAGATTAACTTCTTTTAGTCACAAAAATATACTTTCTGCACACAGATTAAACATTCCCTATAATGTGGGTGCTCTTTTTAAAGAGAGTATTTTTCTCCTGTTTCCTCTCACATGAAGCCAAACCCCCCTGAAAGATCAGCACATATGAGCTACGAGTGCACCATTACAGCAGGCTGCAGCACCAAAACTTCCAGGACAGCAGACCTGAGGCACAGGCACTGGGTGCCACCCATGCCTTTTAGACTGAGAAGGGCAAATATCTGCATTGTTATCAGAGATCTGGTCACCATGCATGGACTAGACGACAGGATCCTTGGTCCTGCTGCCCAGCAAATGGGGGCTGAGAGCATGGCTTCTGCTATGTTCACTGCATGAGGGGAAGGCAATGTTCAGCAACTGTCCAGGATTGGGGTATTGCTCAATAAAAAGCACTGTGATTACTTCTTCACTTACCATGCTTCCATGAAATACATACAACAGGGAATAGAAAAAAAGTTATACACCTATGTTCCTATAGCTCTACTTCAGCTCTATTGCTTTGCCTTAAGGCACCTGGCAGGGACAAGTCTTAGAAGATGCCCTGTCCCTCTCTCTCAAATTATGTACCTTTTATGGTACATCAGAACTGGAAGCCTGTCTTAGTCACAGTGGGAAAAGTTTGTCAAATTTAGAGGTCTAAGATCAAGTCACTTCATTGGGAGCTGACAGGCAGAAACATGATGGACGGGAACATACCTTGCATTAAAATGACCCTGTCCAAGTTGCCTTATAAGCTAGGTAGATTAGCTACCTCCATATTTTTTAATTAAAATAACAAAGTTGCATGATTTACTATTTACTATAATGCCTTCTACAAAAACACTGTATTTTGGGGACAAGAAATATATGCCCCAACTCTTAACATACAGAGTGGAAGAGGTAACAGCGTCTGCTAAAGAATGGCTTAAAATATCTATACAGTTTGAGATACATGTTTAAGATATAGCAAATTATATGGAGTCATGTGAAAACAGCAGATTATGACATCTGACATGATGGATCATCCTTGTCCCTTCCAACCCAGAAGAGATACAACATTTTGACTGCTGACAACAAAACACACTTGCAGAGTCCCCATGGGGGAGAAGAACCCCAGCTGCATGACGTGTGTCACCCCAGCAGAGAGGCTGCGGAGGGAAAGGATCCCCTATTGCACCAACACAGACCCACTGCTGATACTTCCACTTCACCTGGCACTAAGTCAGCCTCAGGAGCTGCTCTCCTGTTATCCTAATCACTTCAAAACTGCAGTGCAGTGACCAGCTGGTACCCAGGACAGAATATTTCTAATAGCAACAATTTCCTATTGGATATGTGCCTGAGCACCTAGAGGGGATGTTGCTGCAAAGGACAGCAGAACAAACATTTTCTTTTGGATATAGACAATACTATCCTATCCAAATTCCAGTATTACCTTATTGTTAAGGCACAGTAAAATCTTACTAAGCAAGCATCAGTTTGCTAATCTCCATAGGCAAATTTTCACTAAGCAGAGTAAGACAGTAGGGTTTCCTTTGCGTAGAGGTACAGTCAAGCGTTACAATGAATTCCCGTAAGACTAGACATCAGCAGGTTTTTAAGACACAGATTACAACACAGATAGCATAAAAAAAAAAAATTAAAAAATACCCTCTTACAACCAATGAAGTCTGTCTGGTGCTGAAGCAGCTCTGATTTTACAACCAGTTTATTTCTTTGCTACATCTACTGTTTTCCCTGGATGTTCTAAAAATAATGAATTAATTTTGCATTATCTCTCTATGTCTAACCAACACAATATTGTTACAGTAATACAGAGAACTTTTGCCTTAAAATAATCACACTCATAGCTGGAAAATAACTTTGTTCCCATCACTTCTGTAGCAATCCCTGGCTTGCACATTCCCAAGCACCAACAGAAATTTCAGCAACAAGGCTCTGCCACTCACCCCTATGACACTGTGGCACCACTTTGCTGGTTCAGGGGTGAAGGCAGTTTCTGAGATGTTTTGGTGTCTGCAGCCTTCCCCCAGCACAGCCCTGTGCCACTCACACCCCTGTGTGCCACAGTGTACCCCTGAAGAGCCCTTCAGAAATGAGAAATAATTCTAGCAATGGTAAGATCCTGCCAGCATTACCAAGACACGTTCTGGTAAAGCCTTACCTGGAAATGGTAGCTGGTCCTCAATGGGGAGAAAATGAGAGAGAGAGAGAGAAAGAGAGACAGAGTGCACCAGCGTAAGCTTTGTGGTTAACACAACAGTATGAGCATTTTAAAACAGCAAGGGAGTGGAAATCCCCCAGAGTACCTTTGAAAAAGATCATGTATAAAAATGTTTTAGAAGTGTTAGGATAAAAGGCGAGCCACTGAAAAGTATTTTGCCTTACTGAAATGATGAAGGGACTGCAGAATTTACCACCTGGAGCAACACAAGGTTACCAAGGATGTTTTTCACAGTTTTTAATCAATGATACAGAATATTTTTTACCTTTCACAAAAGTGGTTATTGATGTGACAAAAAAAAAATACACGGGCAGCAGGAAACACATAAGGACATATGGAAAACCCAGGTCCAACCCTCTTTATCCCTCCACGGCAGCCTTGGCAGGCCCAAGTGAACCCACTCGCTGCAGGAAGTGAAGCATCAGCTCATGGAGGAAACACCACTGGCTCAGTCACATCAGCTCATGCTACTGGCTGCACAGGCATGTCACATTTAAACTGAACCCTCAAACTGAAATAAAATCCATTTTAAGAAAATAAACATTTATATTTGGGTTTGTAATAATTTAAGTGACCATAAACCCTAATGATTTTGTAGGCAGAACTTAATCATGCACATAGGATTCTGGGCAGCCTTCATCTCCACTGACTGTGCATCAGCTTCCCTTGCCAGCCAAAAATGTGCTGCCCTTGCAGCAGTGCCAGTGACTCCATCTCTTCCCCTACTCTTTCTTTTTCCTTCTCTGCCCCCTCCCCTTGCTTTCTGGTCTCTTGGCTTTTTTTTCTTCATCCCCTAAAATAAAGTATCTTATTTTCTATAAAAGCAATAATTTTTAAGTCTCTTGTTATTTAAAATACTAATTTTCCAAAGAAAGCTTCTATCTTGTAGTAAATGTAACCTATACCCTCTTTAGCCTTTTCCCTTTAACTAAGCTTGCTCCCAGAGCATTTCTAACCTATTTCAATTTCCATCTGCCCTCCCAAGAGGGCATGTTCTCCTGAATCTTCCTTGAAGCTCTGGAACAGACTAGTCATTGCATCATGAAGTCAGTGGGAAAAGGAAAGGCATGAACTTGCAGGCATGCTGCTTCATTACGGGATCAAATCAATTGATCCAAGATGCATTTCTAAGTGCAGCCTAAGCTCACTTCTGCAGTCAAGCTTTTTATACCAGAAGGTATCCTTTCATCCTTGCCATGAACCTGTCCTCAAAGTGCTTCCTGGTCAAGCTGTAGACTGTACACCACCTTGGACCAGGCTGACATCAGAACAGCACAACAGCTTGTACACGGGCTTTCTTTGAACCTGGCAGCTCTGAGGGAAGGACACATCCGCCTGGTTTTGTCAGGAGGAGACAGCACTGCATAAAGTGTAATGCTCTGTAAGCACAGCTCCAGGAAGCACCATCTGCTTCTGGGAAGCTTTGGGGAAAACCCCAAATGGAGAAGTTGAGTGGGAACAGGATCTTAATTTTAAACAATCTGTCTGCAGATGAGTAGAGAGCAACAGGTCAGTGTTATTGTTTGCAATCAGTCCAGCGCCAACTTCAGTGCTGAAACCCCGACCAAGTTTCAAGCAGATTCAAGGGGATGAAGTTGAGTGAAAAGACAGACAGTAACAGCATTTAGGAAAGTGAATGAAGGAAGAGACATAAGAACAAAATAATAAACAAAAGGTACTGAAAAAAAGTAACAGGAACAGATGGAGAACAAGACAACTAAGAGGTTTTAATTTTTTATCTTTTGTTGTATTGAAGCCAAAGTGAGTCCTCACTTTTCCTAACAAACAATAGTTCATTACACATTTTGTAGAACTAAGCCTTTGAGGCTTTGAAGCCCATGTCTCTTTCTCTGCCCCATGGGGACGCACTATCCAGGACTTCAGTTGGTTTGGCCATGAAGAGATTTGCTAGGCTTAACTGATTCTTGGTTTTAATTTTCCACACCCTGACCCTTTGACTCAGTCTTAATAAAGAACTTCACCAGTATCTATACAGAAATCTATGAATCAACTCAATGCTTATTCATTCGAATTACCAGGATGAGCTTAAATTTTGTTCTAACGCACACATGTCTGATGACATACAGACACACATTTTTCTAGTCACAGTCATCACTGAAAATGTAACTGCTAACATCAAAATCCAAATGCAGTAGGGGACCCCCTGAACTTCCTGTTGGGAAAGCAGTGAGAGCAAAAGATTGCCACCATTTTCTTTTCTAAAAGAACAAACAAGCAAAAAAAAAATCAGGAGAAAGGATGTGGTCTTAAGAAGTCCTTCCCATTAGGACAGATTTACAGAGGTAAGAACCAGGAGCAGTGCTTTCATGTGGCCCCTTCTCTAAATGCAATCAGCACTGGAAAGCCTACCCATGCACACTGCCACAGCCAGGCAGCGGCACAGCAAGCCCCAGCACTGCCATAGGCCTGGATGAATGCTGGAGCATGCCACATGGACCTGCTGAGAGGGATGGAAGGCAGAACCACCCCTTTTGGTATCAGGCAAGATGCCACGAAGAGGGCTTCTGAACATGCTGTGAGCAGCATCCAACCCTGCACCAGTTCTAGCTTTATTGCTTCCAGCAGTGAACAACATTGCTGTTTCTAGTGACATTAAGGTGCATCTTAGGCATCATCAAGGTCCAAGTTCAAAACTTCTGAGTGAAAAACTGACATGACACGAGGTTTAATGACAATGACAGTGAGAAAGACAAATGCACAAGCTTTATTTTCTTTACAAAGAGCGTCCAGTAGCCTTTCATAATATCTTTCATTGGATATGTGATCTGACAACTGTTTGTAACTGCTCTCTCTAAGACAATATTGAGAAACAAAACCCTTGATTTTTTCTTTCTTAGTTATAAAGAGCCACATTCCAGTTTCAAGCACATGGATATAGGAGACAAGACTGAGAACCATCATCTTCTGCAATGTTGCTACTGTGTGTTCACAGTAACGTACTTACCCTTAGAGAGTCCCTGTATGCAAAACGTCAGTATATTACACACAAAAACTTGCTTTATCAGTCCCACTCCCGGAGACAAAAATGCTTACCTACAGAGCACTCTGGGCAGTCCCATATCAAAACTACTGTGGTTTAGGGTGCAGACAATTTCTCACACACTTTTGTATTTGCTGCAAGATTGAGCTGAGGAGACTGTGGAAATTTTTGCAACATTTTTATTAACAATACAGCATGACTCAAGTTTCTTCACTTTTACATACCAAGGTAAAGAGGTTAGCTTCTTTCCTGGGCTGAGGGAAGAGAGTGGAACAATTGCACATCACAGCCTAAACTGGTATAGATAAGGGACTGACGACAAACAGCGTGATTATTAACCCTCCACAGTTTTTCCCCACCAACTGTCTCAAAAGGATCAGGAGACTAAGAAAAGTTGCAACTCATACAAACTGCCTGAAGGGCCAGAGAGAGGAACACCTTTCCACAGCCAGATAATTATTGATGATAAATGATGTCTATTTATGCAAAATCAAAGGGTCAGACAAAGAACTGAAGAAGATAGAGAGCTATAGGAAAGCTCAAAGGTGGGACACAAATAAAGCCCAGGGGATGAAGCAAACTACAAGTCTGCAGCTGCCAACTGACGGGATTTGGCAAAGTGACTGAAGCAATACATGGCACAGAACAAAAAGCTCCTGACCTATCCCATAGCTTTGACAGCTGTGTAAGAACTGTGCCCCTGTTTTAGGGTACCTGATTAGGGAGCCTGTGTGGTGAAATAAAGAACTGTCTGGTTTCTGCTATCTGCACTTATTTGAAACTCTTTTCAAAGTCTTCAACAGCAGCTTTCTAGCTTTAAAATCTTCTCCCCTCCTGGATATCATTCCTTATCCTCTCAAAGCACTTCCCCTCCTGGATGTCATTCCTTACCCTCTCAAAGCTGTATAACTACTCCCATACCCCCCAAAGTTTCTGTGAGCACTACAAACTTCTTTCATCCTTCAGGATGTTACTCTGAATCTTATCTTTCAGCAGCTTATACCTCTTCAGCTAAAGTTTCCTGACAGCTACTCACAGATGTGCCCTATCGCCACAGACCATCTTCCTGCAAAGGCTGAACTCTCAGCCTCTCCTTTGATATCCGGGCTGTGGATGACTACCAGCCCTGAGGTAGGTGGCATGCTCTCCTCAACCTTCCCCCCACAGGCCTTCTGCACAGCCCCTGTGCCCCAATATGACACAACCAGCATGTAATCCACTCAGCTCCAGAACCATCCTCTCTCTCTCAGGCTTGAAGCATTAGATCTTCACAGTATCCCATCAACTTCTCCTGCTTTGTATCTCTATATGATACAGTATTTCTTGTCCACTAACACAAATAAAACTCGTCCATCACCATCATCCTCTGTTTTTTCATGGAATCAAGCATGTGGGCTGGAAGGAAACTTAAAGACCACCTAGTTCCAACCTTCCAATCATGGGCAGGGACACCTTTCTCTAAACCAGACTTTTCAAAGTCCCATCCAGCCTGGCCTTGAACACTTCCAGGAATGGGACAAATACTCATTTCCAAACACTTATGTCTCTTGAAATGTAGCATTTTACTTATTTACCCATCCTGGGTGCTGCCGCAGGGATCATTTTTCTAAGCCACAGCTATAACCACATCACCTCTCTCACTGTCCCTCCACTTTCCCACTGCACCAAAGCCTCTTTGCTTTCAAAGCCTATTCTAGTCTCCCTCCACTTGACCCCGCACCCCTCCAGTGATACAGAAGGACTGGTTTTATCTCTGGTCAAATGATGACAACAGGCTCCATTGCCTCTTTGTTATGTATTTGAACAAGTGTGTGCTAGGAGGGCAGATTTTTTGAGGGACATTAGCCAGCTATTCTACTTCAACTTTTCCAAGATCTCCTTTGCCAGGAAGCTGGAAACAACTGGCTTCTGACTATCACACTGGTCCAGAGGGTCACACTGTCTCCTACTGCCCTCCTGACTTGAACTATAAACTCCCTTCAGCCAAGGGCTGCGGTTTTACCCTCTGCTCGCACAGCTCCTGGCACACTGGGGTCCTCAACCACAGCAAACACCTCTGCGCAGTAGAAATAAAATAAGATAATCAAGACTAACAGCAAAGGAAGTTACCCTGGGTGGTTTTAGGCTGAGTGCAACACACGACCACCACGGCTCACACTAAGCTCAAAAGCAACAATGCAACACAGTCCTTGGACGAAGCAAGATGAAGTGCAACACCAGCAAGGCAGGTGCTCAGGCACAAGGACATCCCAGAGTGCATCAATTTTACCTGCATCACTAAACCTGTGTGCTCTGTGTGCAATCAGCTGCGGTGGTTTAAAAATACAACTGTGTTACTGCTGCCAGCCTGGGCCTGACCTGAATACACTCAGCTATTTTTAGTGCATCATTGCACTCCTTTCAGCCATCCCATATTTATAAAACGGAAGTTATGAGGAAAGTTATTCTTGGCTGGCACCGGGGAAGAGCAGCCAAGCTAACAACAGGCAGAGCAATTCAAGAAGTGCCAACAATAGGAGCTCCTTATTTTTCCTTCTAAATATGAAGAGTGTTGAAAGTGTATAGTTAAAGCCTGCTGCCTCAAGATGCTCCCAGAGTGCTGCTGATCAGGGAAAATCAGAGGACTCCCTACACAAGAATAGAGGGGAAATTCCCTCTCCCCAGCAGCATTCAGTTGACACCAGCAGGGATGCTTGTTACAGTTCCCTGCAATCTGAAAAGATCAGAACCACTGCAAAGGCATTCTTCATTCACTCGAGCAGTCCTTGATTTGTTTCCCTTTCAGCCTCCAAAATTTCGGCCCTGCCAAGCTCCGGGGCGGGCACCGGGCCTACCTTTCCCTCCGGCATTCCCGTGGGACAGCGGCCGTGGCACATCCCTTCGCGAAGGGAGCGAGGCGCTCCCGCAGCCCGCCCGCCCCGGTCCGCCGGGCAGGGCTGGGCTCAGCCCCGTGCAGGGGGAACCCCCAGCGCCAGGGGACAGGGGCTCTGCCTCGCCAGGCACAACTCCCGGGGCGCCAACTTCGGGTTTGCCACCCCGGCCGCCTTTCCAAGCGAAAACGCGCCGCAGGAAAGAAACGCCCCGCGCAGACTTCCCTCTGCATCGCGGGGGCAGGAGAGGGACTTCGGGAAGGTGTCGCCCACCGTCAGCCGACCGCCACCAGCGCCCCTGGGCCCGCCCCCGGCCGGCATCCACCGCTGTCACCCGCGGGCCCGGCCCCGCTCCCCGACACGCCCCTGCCCCGGCGGGACCCCGGGCCCGCCCGCCCCAGCCGCACCTGTGCCGGCGGTCGCTGCCCTCGGCGCCGGGGCCGCGGGGCCGCCGCTGCCGGCGGGTGCGGGCGCTGCGGGGCCGGCCCGGCTGCGCGGGGCGCGGCTTCGTGCGCGGCGGCGGAGGCGGGCGGGGGGCGCGGCGAGAAAACGCTCCTGCCGCCGCCTCCCGCTCCTTTCACCGCCCCCCGCTCCTTTCACCGCCCCTGCGGGGGGGAGCCGCTTTCGGTTTCATGGCAACCCCCGGGCGGGGAGACCCCGGCCGCGGCACCGCCCCGCTCCAGGCGCTGTCGGTGCTCCCGGCTGGGAAGGAAGCAGCGGCACCCCCCCCCCCCTCCCGCCTCCCCAGGACCGGCAGCGCCGCTTACCCTTAACTGGCGGGACCTCCGGGCCCCCGCGGATGGGAAAGGCTCCCCCGGCACCGGGTTCATCTCCCTGCAGCCTCCCGAACGCCCTGAGAGATTTTATATGGTGGGGAGAGCAGTCCCACGCAGGCCAGAGAGTTAGTTTTCCAGGAGGAGCTGACGCGAGCCCGCGGCGGTGAGGCTCGGCAGGCCATGTCCAGTCCGCCTTTGGGGATAGCAACACCCCCTGCTCACACCTCGCCTGCCTGCCTGGAAGGCAGTTAGTTACTCCTTCATTATTTACATCTGCGGGATTGAAACAGAGAAACAAAGCCCGTGCTAAACAGGCAAAGGACACGGACGTGCTACATGCCAGTTATTATTGGCTATTACTATATTACTATTAACACATGCCAGTATTATTGGCTAACGAGACATAGCAAAGGGTTCCTTACAAACGAAGGCAACACAGCCATACAGATGCAATGGCTTTGCCGCTTGCTCCCTGTCACCTGCTGCTGCACTTTGTTCTGTCTTTCACATTAAACCACTTCTAGGAAAAAGATTCTCTAAGGAAAATACTGTACTAGAACACGCACAAAAGCACTAAGGCTAACAAAAAAAGAAACAATTGTGCCTTCATAGCTGAATTGTCTTCAGAGGAGCTCTAAAAACAATACTAATAAAATGGTATCAAGAGAGATTCTTCTTTTCCTAGAATGATTCAGACTTGTCACTCCCAAGGGAGCCAGTCCACACTGACTCTGGGAATCCAGCAAAGGCATTACTACAGAGACCTCTTAATACGCTCCTTCTTGCAAAAATTGAGGACTTTTTTTTTTCTTTTAAGCTTTTAGGAATATCCTGATTACTCTGGGTACTACTTGTCTGGGAAGTTCAGAGGAAGATCCATCAGCACAAGGAGCATTATGTTTCTGTAATTAAATATTTATAAATGTAAATTAATAGCTTGGTGATGGGATCAGATTCCCAAGATGGACATTGGCCACCCTCATGGTCTTCCTACTGCAGAACACGACAATTTCCCAGAACGGTGCTTTGTGGTAACAAGGATCTGTCAAAAGGATCATCTGATATCAGGGTGCAGGCATTAGTTTAGAAATCACAACTCTTAAAACTCAGGGAGTATTAGAGGAGGCCTGGTCTGCATTATGACAAAGTCGCATCCTTGAAGCTGCAGTAGAGATCACACTCCCTGAACCTCAGTGCTTCCTTTTGTGCCAGTCCAAGGGAAAACTTCCAAGTCAGTACCAGCAATGAGGATTTACTGTGTTGCTAGAATTATTAGTGTGTAGAAAACTGCACTGAAAAAGATTTAAGAATTGATGCAACTGCAGAGTAGCAGCCTTCACTAGTGGTGAAAAATGAAGCAATTTTTTTTCTCAAGTTGTACTTTAGTATTATTTTTGAGGATGTCTGTTCTAAAAAAGGGGGCAGTTGCTTATTGAACAGTCCAGATACTGTTTCCTATATATTCTGCTTCTCCTCCCTACCTGATGCCTAATTCATCAGTAATGGAGTGTAAGTGGTGCTGGAGTTTATGTTTGTCTTTATCTCACATACAAGCACCTAGGATCTTAAAGCAGATGTCTATCGCAACAATGCCCACTTTTCACTCGCTCTGAGAAAGGCAAACTCTGAGATTTAGCTACTTCAGCCTCAGGAAAAGCTGGAGGTTTAGCCCATTTAACAAGACTACGCAGCTGTTTCAGCACCATTTACAGTGCACTATTCTTCATTGGAGCTGTGACAGTGGCTGACTTCTCTACAACTTCCTTTGCATTTTTGAAACACATCTCTAAGCAAACAATTGCATGTTTGGCTTTGCTTTTGTCTGATAACACATTTCTGTCTGGCACCAGCTGTAAATTCAGTCTATTCCTTTCTTTTGCTATAGAGGCACAACACAGTTTAGTAACCTTCAGCCTAAACTCTGCAATTCTACTCTATCCATACATAAACTCCCACACATATAAGATACTGGTTTTTGTTTTGTCCTCTATGAATTGTGAGGTTTCCAGAACAAAGAAAAATCCCAACGATATAAGGATGAACAAAAACCTAAGGACAAAAGTAACTAATTCCTTTTGCTCACGATCAACAAATTAAACTGCTTTACTATGATGTGCAATGTTTAGTGATTGTTTTATTAAATGCAGAAATATCTGCTCAACTTCGTACCCATTCTGATTTAAAGTGCAACAATTAAATCTGATAGCTCTTGTACATCCATATTTTGCAAGTGTTGTTCCTAGAATACATGTCGTTCAGATTATGCCTTGCATTTGTAAAATGTCATTTTTTTAGTACCGTTTTGCTTTATTAACTAAAATAAACTGTACAAAAAGCTGTAGTTACATTAGCTTTGAACAATGTAGAATACACGTTCTCTGCCAAACTTTAGTGTGCAAACATTTTACATTTTTTAAAGTGACAAAATTAAGCCAACCTTGAAGTCAGAGTTCATTACTACATTACAAAACAGGAGACTAGATATGGCAAAAGAAATTTCCCACTGAAATCAACACCATTGTATAATTTTATTTCTAATTCTTAAAAAAATATAAATGAATTTAGAAGAGAATCACAGTATAAGGGCCCTAACATATTAGACCATTACAAGGTACATAAAAATAGAAGACACAGATTTCTTTGAAACTTTAATCCTTTGATTAAGCAGCAAGCATATCACTCTCCAGGCAAACACTGCTTAAAACAAACCCTACCCCCCAAAACAGGACGTGCAAACTGTATGCACATATTCTGCAAAGCACACAATAAAGACATTTTGCTATGTACATACTTATTTAGTACTACAAATGCTAGGAGTTCCCTACTGTGTGCTACAGTGTATGCAAATTAAGAAATACTACCCTACCTATCTCTGACCCTCCCTCCCCCCTTCAAATACAGCACCTTTGCCCAGTTATAGAATATTTAAACAAGATTAAACGGAATTACAATGTACTGAACAGTTTTATAGCAGTTGGTGGTGGCCAACTGTACTGTAACACCCAACATTCTGCATACTGAAGTCTATCGACAAGAGACAAGACAAAAATTAGCAAAGGTACAATACACACACCTGGGAGACTCAATGATAAAAACAAAATAGAAAAGAAAAAAAATCCTGAAGATGAATCTTATCACTGTTAACAATTAAACTGAGATACTTAGGATGTCAAAATGTGCTAGTTTAGTTTTGTATCGGTTTTAAAGACCAGAGAGGAGCCAGATTTGTGTGTAGGGGACACTTAAGACTTATGACTCCCAGAACACAAATTTCCGTGGCCATGAATTCCTTGATGCTTCTTTTATAATGCTGCTTTTCTTAGACAGAAAGTCATCTGATGCACATGTAGTGGCTAAGCATCTACTCTGATACAAAAGAAAATTTGTAAGATTTGTATTTGTACAACACCTCAGCACACCAGTGAAAGCTGTTCAAAAAGAAAAATCTCTCAAGTTTAAACTGAAAATATTTTTAAATGAAGAACTAAAACATAAAGGTCAACACTAACTGCAATTCAGGCTACAACTATCAAATCTTAATACTAGATTTTCAAATTAAATAGGATCTGATAGTATAAGAACTTCCCTTTGCACAAAAAAAGGACCTTACCCAGCTGCTAAACTGATCGTTAGTCCATTCAATTTGTCTGTGAAAAAGCATAGGGAGAGCACAATCCATTTTCAAGTAAAGTCTCATTTTAGTCAAGAGCAAATCTAGTTAATAACAAAATGGATTTAAAAGAATTTTCAAACACCATTTCAGCTATAAGCAAAAATAATTTTCTAAATAGTATGACAGTCAACATAGATTTTATTACATAGACAAGAATGCCTTATTTTTCAATAGCTTACTCCAGATCAAAAAGTTTCAAACAGTGCTACTCAAGTTTGGAGCCTGGTTTACTTGGAGGGTAGAGGTATCTACTTAAAAAAAAAATAAAAAATTAACACCCCCCCGCCCCCCAAACACTACTGGGCATCAATCAAGACTTCAGACAAGAATGCAGTGAAATGAGTTTCTTTCAAACTCCTAAAATTTGGAAGCACTAATTAACACCCAAATGCAGGTTTTACTGAGTCAGTAAAAAAAAAAAACAAACACCCCACCCCTCCTCCATACTCTCAACTCAGCTTTTTTTGCTGAGAAATATATCAGGAATCAGAGATAATCACTTAACAGTAAGACTGGGTTGGCAGGAGGTAACTACTATCATGATTTTCTACCAGCACCACCAGTGTCTATACTTCCCTCATTAATTCTTAGGCAAGACATTAATGATTTAACATACACGAACTGCAGACTGTCATTCTCAGAGGAATGAAATTTTACTGTACTTACATTAGAAGAATTAGTGGAATAACAAATTAAATTAATGGTTCTTACTAGATGATTCCTCTCCTGTCAACCCCCTGGGTGGTGGAAGCTGCTGCCTCTCTAGCCTACCCAGCCCACAAGAGCAATTGCAGCAGGAAACTGGACTCCTGTTTTCAGTTAAATTCTATGAGTAGAACACGCATGAGATTTAATAAGTTTGGTACAACAGCTCATTGAGTCTTCAGAATACTCTGAAAGAGGAGTATTTAATGAGCCACTACCTTTTTAAATGAGAAAAAGTGTTCTGGGAAAAACATGAAGAGAAGAAACATCTACATTTTACAAGTGTGTGAAATGCTTCTACCGTTACCTAAACAGGGCCAAAAATTCCGAACCTAAAAGTGTTATTTTTATTCACTAAAAGGTAAAAAAAAAAAAGGGGGGGGGCAAAAAATTCACACACACAAAAAAAACCCCAACACTACATTAGAGTCTCCTACAATATTATCTATTCCTAGATTTGCCAGACTACTTTCCTGTAGTTAGATGCTTGACTATAAAGAACTGTAATAAAATAAATAGAGTAAAAATCAGTTAAACAAAATCTTGGTGTGTTGAGCATTTATTCATTTAAGAAGTTAGCTTCCTTCAACAGTTATTCGTATAGAGGAGGGCTGCATTGTAGGCATTGTTCTGCTGTACAAGTCTTCGGCATAAAAATATTTTTATACAGGTGGTCATTCACGTTGTTCCGTTTCTAGTTATTAGCTTGCTCCTCTGGGAAACTGGTCTGATACCTGTGAAGGCTTGCTCTTTTCTCCCCTTCATTATTTGGAAAAAAAAAAAAGTACACTGATACAATTTTTCAGATGTGGGAGTTAGCATAATTCTGCTTTATTTCTTCAGTGCAGAGTAGACTGAGATTCTGTCTGAATTCCAATAAGCGAGGGTGGCTGCTGGCCACTAACCGTGGTTAACACTGGCCTTGGGTTTAGACGAGGAGGCATGGAATTAGCTGGGCGGATGAGCGGTGGGGGAGGCTGATTTAGAGTCGGCCGTGGCTGAATAAATCGTGCCTGCTGTTGAAGTGGTGGAGGCTGACGATGGAGAGCAGGAGCAGCAGGAAGTGCTGGACGAAGTAACGGGGGCGGCTGATTTAAAGTTGCCATGGGAGCGGCAGGTGCTGGAGCAGATGCCTGTGCTGGAGGTGAAGGGCCTAAACACTGAGTGGCCGGAGTGCTTTGTGCCTGCACAAAGGACAAAGACAAGACTGCATGAACAGCCATCCCAGCCAGAACGTGACGTAGCTGGGCTGCCACTGTCCACTACACAGGAAACAGCATTTAAAAAAATAAAACCAAAGAACTGAGAAGTTACTGAAAAGAAATCATCAACCAAAACATTATAGACAGCAGAACTAAAAATATTTATGAAGCAAGTCTTCTTCTAGAACAAGAACTGTATTTTAACAATAAAACAATAATGTGATTGTCACTATCAAAGGTGCAGTCCTGCTCCCAGCTGGTTAACGACATTGGTTGAAGTTCTAAGCAAGCTCATCATCATTCTTTAGAATGCGGTTTGCCACTCCACACCAGTTAACCTTACATTTTATCACTAAATAAAATGCTGTTCCTCAACCCATGCTTACTTATTTCTGGTACACAAAACACACCTCATCTTCTTCATCAGTGCTCTTTCCTGATGGCACATTAGAAGTATTTTTTGTGTCCTCCCCTAAAGCAGAAGCATCACCATTAGAAGCCAGGGTTCCTTGTTCCGCTTCCCATTCCTGCAATACCTCCTCTAAGTTAAACCGACGCCTGTAGTTTACAAAGAAGTTCTTCACTTGGCCAACAGTCTTGTTGCCAATTACATCTGCAATAGCTTGAAAATCTTTACCATATTTTCGGACACCTGGAAGGCAAAGTAAATAACATAGCTGTGAAGAATCAGTCACACACAGCTACGTGTGATGTATTTATAGAGAGAACCTATGGGACCTGCAAACCAAGGACTCACTAATTAGGAGGAATTCTCAATTAGAAGAAGGGCCTCAATTTCCATTAAAACATAGTAATTTTTAATTGCATAGCTATCAACATACAAATCAAGAACTTGGTTAAAAGGTCACTCATTTAAAAGGTCATTCTCATTTTCTTAAGAGATCCTGGCTTACTCACCAAGCCTCTCAGCCTAAAACCACAGAGCTCTGGCGTCAGACAAATAAAGTAAGTCCTTCAGTGTGCTTGCAGTAAGGGCAGAAGCCCAAGACAAGTTCAAAATGAGAGGAAGGGGGACCAAGCATGTGTGTATAGCTGTAAACAGGGTATAACACTAGAAGTGTCAAGTGATAAACATTGATATCTTCTACAGGTTCCCCACATGTGAGCTGCACACACGTTTCTTTTCCCGCAACCAGAGCAGAAGGAGTGGCACAGGGCAGCAGCTACTGGGCAAAGCACGGGGCAGAAAGAGGGGCACAGTTATGTCACAATACACTGCTCATTCTTGCACTTATGACATGCTCTCTTATGAGACTATTCAGAGCAACTGGCAAGAATTCACCTAATAAAGTCGTTTTGAAGCTTTCATTCACTGTTTGAACTGGGTAGAAAAATCTAGGGGTTTGGGACAACCACCTTGGAGAACGTAAATATATATAAGCTGCTGGTGTCTGTTTATAAGATGGCCCAGACAAGCTTCCAGGATCAAATCCCCCAGTGAGCAGCAGCATGACAGGAGATCTTTGTGTCATTCTTTTAATTCATTTTTGTATTGACAGCAGTAGTCACTTTTGTTTACAAGCACTTCACAAGAAAATCCCAACAAAAAAAAAAAAACCACTTTAAAAAAAGTTCTAAACCTATATTTGCATATAACACAAAACCCCTTGAGCAAAACATTCCATAATTTTAAACCCAAAACTGGAATTATAATACAAAGTGCATTGATTTTGTTATATTTAGATTATGGGTCTAGTTCCTCCTCTCTCCTGCTTAAGAGAAAAAAAAAATCCTCA
This sequence comes from Manacus candei, assembly GCF_025592945.1. Taxonomy (NCBI): domain Eukaryota; kingdom Metazoa; phylum Chordata; class Aves; order Passeriformes; family Pipridae; genus Manacus; species Manacus candei. The sequence goes on along the minus strand of NW_026138065.1, from coordinate 19,986,265 downwards.
AACTCTCTCACATCCTAGAACATAGCTTTTAGCTGCACAAAGTATATTTTTAATTACAAATGTCCAAAAGTTTGGAGACTAAAAGAAATAAGAGTTTTATTCCAGAGTGAGTAAATAGAAGACTCATTTTTTTGCTCTCAGCTACACATGAGTGAATTACAATTTGACTTTTCCTGTGAAGCTCCTGATAACTAAACTCATTCAGAACATATTACAGTGCTTAGAGAACAGGCACTCTGTCTCATTACAGGAAGAGAAATTTATGCCTGATTTCATGCCTCACTTCAGAGGGTGAAGCAAAGGATTCAGAAAGTGAGAGCTGTTTCAAATATGAAAGCTATGTTAGTTTTCAACTTAATTGTGAAGAGTGTGACCTTCAGCTTGTTCTGCTCTTTTCTACTGTCCTCATTATTAGGCATTTCTGATGTGCTAATGCACACTCACTGGAATTTAAAAGAGAACTTCAGCTCCAGGATAGTAATGATTTCTGTACTGAAGCTGATGTTTCAACCGTCAAGAGCCCAGCTACATTATTTAAGATATTTTCTGGGGCATATAAAAGAATACAACCATCCTGATTGCAAGAACCTTATAAAGATGTCAGAATCACGTGGGAGGGCATGTATCTAGGCAAAGCAAAGACAGATTTGGCTCTGTGCTTTATCAGTTGTGCAAAGTATCAGCTATACTCCCTAAAAGCTGCGTGCACCCAGGGAACAGTCCTTCCAGTGTCTTAATATTCTTTGACTGACCTACCATGACTACCCTTACTAATTCATTAAATGTTCACTGCAACATATCTAACATCCTGTACAGTTAATCAAGTGAACAAAGTGCCCAGCAGAACAAAGCACATTTCTGTTTCAAACCTAATTCAGAATTTCAGTGATTTCAGCCCTTTCTGTTACCATGCTGTCTATACTTCTTTCCTTCCTTAATTTGCAAAACAACTGAGCCTCTTGGCTAACTTAACTAAAGTTGTCAAAAATAAGGTCTTAAAGCCTATTTCTGAGCAAACAGGTTGAAAACAAGGTATCTTGCCTTCACTGAGAAAAAACCTAAGGAAAATAAAGTTTCCTTAGTTTAGCTACATGCAGCACTACTCATTTTGTATTCTTTTCACAGTGTTATTTACTACTGCTCTAGCATCACCACATTACTTCTACACAATGATGGAGTAAAATCCTTTCAAGCTGCATCAGAAATAGAGGAAATTCACTGCATGTTTGTGAAAGTTTTAAGTATAAGGTGCTGGCATATCTGTAAGAGTTGATGCCAACCCATCATCCCTGTCAAGCTGGTGCACATTACTTATGCATCCTTATGCAAATTCAGGGCTAAACACCACCCAAATTATTTCTCCAGTGTTTAATCCGTTATTCAATAAAAACAATTTTATTAGGTTGCTGAAAGTGAAGCTCGAAAACACATAGTCACTTCACATGTATGAATGTTTTTCTCCTGGCTCATTTGAAAGTAGTCCTGATCATGGGAATCCTTCGAGCTCTTCAAAACTTCGCCCAGTTGCAAAGGTGCACTGGAACACGTGAATGCTCTTGCTTCATTACAGTGTTTCATCTTGAATGTCTAACTCAGAGAAACTCATAAATCTAAGTTTGATGCTGTTTGATGCTTAATGCTGTACAGCACAGCAAACACTGAGAGGCATACAGAATATTAGTCTGGGTCCCAAGCAATACAATACAGCACTACAACGAGGCAGGAATAGTTAACGGCAACCTCTGGGTCATGAGAGCTGCAGTTTCACTGTGATGGGAATTACAGTGCTCCCAGCAATCTTACACAGAGTTAGATCCCAGTTGTCCCAACTGTTTTCCACTGCAATGCCATGATAGTCATGCACACTGCTTTTCAATTCCAATTTTGTTGTCTTGAACAAGAGTTAAAGCATTTTTATAATTGCATTTTTATATGGCCAAGATCTTAGTTTGAAAATATGATCATGCTCGTACGTTTCTATACATGAAGTTTGTAATTTAAGAACATTATCTGATGAACTAGCCCATTACATTCAATAACTATTCAGACAAGGCTGAACTGTTACCTGATATATTTGCAGTACAATTTATCGGTTCAGAGATCATAAGTCTGAGTCCACAACCCCACTGCAGGCACCCATGGTGCTTTTAAGATGACACACAGCTCTACATGAAGATGGTTTTTTCATTACCCCCCCTTCAGTTACTGGCAATGTCTTAAGATTAGCCCACAGATAAGAAGAGTTTTTTCATGTTTAGGAAAAACAGTATCAAAATTATATTACTACGGATTATTTTTATGATTTCCATGGTTGGATTTAATGCCCAAATTGAAGTGAACAAATCACAGAAGTGCCACCTACCTGCATAATGTTTAAGATCTTTGTAAAATTATTAAAAACATGCCAAAATGCATCAATACATTTGATGAAATAAATCTATTTTAAATGTACAAACTAAGTGTCCCCATGCTCAAGTTAACTTCCAAGTTCAAGCCTAACAAACATTATGGTAGCTTTTAGTACAGCAACCATGGCTACCTTCTTTTAAAAACAAGCAATTATTACGAAGCAAGAGATCAAGGTTCTTTAGCCTGAGGGACAGAGGTTAATACCTACAACACTCTTCATTCCAGGAGGGAGAGACTACTAGAGGGCAGTAGGTAATGGAGGGATAATAAGAATACTTTGTTTCTGACATTAAGGTTCTGTCCCATTTCCATTTTAGACAGTAACAAAGAAAAGGGACTATTAAGGAAACAATACATATAAGAAACACATGTAAATTCAATGAAAACAGATTTCTTCCACAAAGGCTGATTTCTCACCCTACCCTTAAGTACTGCAGCTGACTAGCTTTATAAAACACAAAACATCCCCTAGGGAAGAAACCAGAAGACTAAAACTCTCCAAGGAGTCACCACCAACCCTTGCTCTCTTTTGCCCATCCTCCAGTTTTATTATTTATCTTATCAGTGCCATAGCTTAACAAAAGCTGAACATATTCTTACAACTTCCCAAACTGACGCTTAGTGAGAACTCTGGTAACTAAACTATGAAAAGCCAAGATGGCTTCAAACCTTTCATGCTAAGGCAGGCACAATGACCCTGGATTTCCCCCACTTCCCCAGCAAGCATTCTACTTACTAGATTATCACAGACAGGTATCTCCTTCAGTTGCATTTGGGAACAAAATTATGATCTATTTAGCAATACTGACAGGATGAACTTGGGAATCCAAGCCTGAAGCATCTAAGTTGAAAGGCATTACTTCAGACACACCATGCTCTTCCACATTTCCATTCACACCTCAAAATAAACCTATCTTTAGCTTCAGTTATCTGACTAATAACTTCCAGGTATGGCATACCTGACAGCTTTTCACTGATACCCTGATCCACTGAACATTTTATACTAAAATTCAGTTTTTCAATTTAGAGGTAGAGAATACAGAGAAATAAAGCAGATATATCATCTTTATAAAAGATGATTCGTAGAAGTGAGTCAATATATAGTGTCTTCAAGACAGAATCTCCAGGTATTTCCCTTATATGTTCCTTGATTGGGCAGTGCATGTTAAAGCAAGACAGGAGTCAGTTTTCCTTCATATAAATGAAATAAATGCAATTTAGCTGTATGAATAGCCTACTAGAAAATTTTTTTTTTTTCCAATAAGACTTAGTCAAGTATTCATATCCAGCTTCAGACTCTTAGAAGGCCTCTGCTGTGGTTGTATAAAGATATCTGCTCTTTTTTATTCCCTCACAAACAGAGAGAGCAACGGTAAAGCAGATTTACTTCTGGTTTTTCCTACTTTAAGAATATAGAAATGTCTTAAATGTTTGCTTCAAATTTTATTACTTCAACAATTACTTCAGTCTTCCACTTTAGAGAAAGTCACGTAAGGTGATTTAGAAGATGAATTTTTAGAAGGGACTTTTTGGTACTAATACAGTTTTTAAACCCTGCTTAGTTTTTTTCTTTGGGATTTAATATGAGTTAACAGAAAGACTAGTGTCATGTTGCTTTCATGAATGCCCTAAATATTCTCCCTAGTTTTACTACTTTCCCAGTGACCAGATAAAGTTTAGCTTTTAATTAGAGGGAAATACAAACATAAGCCTGAGTACCTCTGCAAATCCTTTGAATCAGATTTCAACTTGCTGCTACTATTAACATACCTTGTACTGCAAGAAGCTGCTCTTCTGTGGTCCAACGGGCATTGATTTTCTGATTAGACTATTAAAATTAGAAAAATGGCACAAAGATCATTAAATTGTTTCAACAGCTGCAAAATATCTGAGCAATATATTTTACTTGCACTACATTTTGCAAAGTAGGTAAAAGTCTCTTGCTTATAAACCATAAATTTGTAGGTTAAGATTGTTTTCATGAAGAGGTAGTAGTATTTATGAATTTGAGCTTAAAACTATACCAGTACTTTTTCCTCTGTTTATTACAGTTCTTAGTATCAGCTATACCATAACTTATGCACAAGCTAATGATCTTTATGCAGACAGAATTTGAATTTATAGTTACATTTATCTAAACTATTAGGACTTGGTGACTAGAATGTTTTGCATTTATGTTTCATATCCAAGCCTTTAAAACCAGCCAAGAGAGAACTTCAGTAGTAATAAATCATTCACTTCAGATGCCCAAATGTATATATAGTCATGTTTTCCCACAGAACATAGAATTTATTACTGGCAATCTACACTACCTATTTTTAATCCGAAAAAACTCCCCATGTATCAGGACTCAATTTCAGCTCCCTCTTATTATGAACAGACATGACATTTCAGTTTTTTCTGCTTCGTTATTCAGCCAGTTGCCATAAAAAAGCCTACAACTGATTTCTTGTAAAGGAGCCAGACTCACCCCTACATGTAATTCTATGGATCCTGTTTGAGCTGCTGTTGAAATGCAAACACTGCACTGCAGCAAAACACATTTCTGCAGCTTCCCATTAATGTAAGTGCAAAGCCACAAGTTTTAATATTTATTCTGATTTACCTCAGGAGGTTTGAATTCTTCAATCCCGCCTTCCATTTTCTGTTTAAGTGCACTGTTTACTTGCTTAGCATTTTGAACCTTGGTCAAAAACAACAAAGTTAATCAGCTCCACAAAGAAAGTTGGTCACTTTACACATATATCTTCACTAGGATTGCCACAAGTGTACCTCCTAAGTTAGAAAGAGAAATATTATGGTTTAAGGCTTCACTACTTTTAACTGTTTAAAAAAAAAAAACAAAAAAAGCCACAGTACAGTTTACTATGGAGAAAAAAATATTTAAGCCAGTGTTTCAAAAGAACAGTTTGCCTGCAAGAATATTAAAAGTTGGACACAACAAGCAAGTTTTGATAGTGATGTATATGCTCCTGAAGAATGCAGAATACTCTAGACACAACTTAATTCTTAGAAATGTGAGATGTACTGCACACATTAACTTATTAATTTCTTTCTTCTAAAAAAAAAATAATATTCATAAGATGTTTCCAGTTAACTCTTTCTGACAGACTTTGTTTATTGACCTTAGACCACTCTGATTTTCTTTAAAGGTGACTCTTGGAATTATTTTAAATATTTCTTAGTCTATAAAAAGGACAGAGCTTCCAAACTATGTATATACATATCTATGAACCACTTAAATCTGACAGTGATGCACACAAGGTAACATAGGTAAGAAAATAGTTTTGCATACTATGGTGCACAGCTATTACAAGTGTTCTTAAGTATGGACACAAAAGTAGACAACTCAGTGGGAGATTCCAAAGGCTGCATCTCTGAGATCACTGCAAGAAAAAAAAGAGAAACACAACCTCAAGGCTGTAACTCACCTACACTTAGGCTAAAGAGTGAAACCCACCTATGCTATTTAGCCCCAGAGTCCTGCTGTGACAGAAAGAAGCATATTTCTCCTGTAAAAGAATATAAGGGAGCAAAAACCCCATGAAACCCTTTATTCACTCCAGGATTTTGCAACATGGCAGCTCTATAGGGAGGCAAAAATTCCGGGAGCTAAGCCTTAACTTTGTAGCCTCATCGCTCCTAGAAAACAAGCATGCACATACTGCTGTACCCTTAGAACCTGAATAGATTCCACGTTTCAATTTTAAATGCCAAATTTTAACTTCTTCATGCAAAGGACGCAGGCAATTGTCCTCTTAAAGGTGAAGACTACAAAGCTTTTCTAAATTTAATAAGAAGTAGAAAACTTATCAATTCAAACAGAAGTAACTAGGCCCACGATTTCTACACACCTCCCATATTTTCATGGTATGTGGGGAAGGACATCCAGAAAAACAGCTACAATTTAAAGCATAACAAATGTAACTTCCTCTGTGTCATTGGCCTTATTCTCACTTGTCACACAAATACTTTTAACAAAGCTAAAAAAAAAAAAAATCTAATCAAATATGACTTTAGATTTTTTCCTGTCCCCAAATCTGTAGCACTGTTTTTATGCCACGCTTCCACCCACCCTTTTTTTTTTTTAATTAAAACAAGAAGTCATCTTGCTTCATTTTATCCAAAAGAGCAGATGAACGTAAAAATAAAACCAAAGAATAGCTAGTGTCCAGCATTTCTGGTGATAACTGTGGAATAAAATGAGGAAGACTCACATTAAAGAAGCTTCAGAATCTTCACAGATAATCTTCAAAACCATTACAATCAGAACAATCTGAGATGAAAAAAAAACCAAGACCAATAACCCATGGTACCTGTCGCTTTAACGAGATTAGTTCCATATCCAGCTGTCTAAGAATTGTGTTGGCTGCATTGGGACTACAGGAAACAGCTATCACATCTTCCTGGGTCAGGTACATGCCTTTTGGTGGACGGCATTTGGAACGCTGAGAATGGTGGCGATGCTGCAAGCTCTGATACTCTCTTCTACCCAGACCTATTTTGCTGGTCTGAACAGGCTGCTCATTATTGCCCTTTAATTTACAAGAAATAAATCATTAAAGAATAACAGTATCTTGTATACAACTTCATAAAGTACCACGTAGCATTGTAATGTCAAATTTATGACAAAGAAAACCTAAGCTAACATCCTCCTCTGCATGTAGTATCCAAATAAGCCTTGCAGATGAGTTGATGGAGTATATCAGTCATCTGCTGGATAAGTCTGCATTAGTCTAAGCAAGGTCAGTTTTCAAAACTTTTTTTTTTAAACATGGCTGCAAATACAATAAATGTTACAGAAATCCCAGTCTGTATACTCTGAAAGAGGGTATAAATTTAGAATCTCTTATGTGCAGAGAAGGTAAACAATATCTATCTATCTTGTGTTTAAAACAAGTAATCAGTGACATTACACATTTATTTCTGATCAGATAGGAAGAGTTCAGGTAAGGATTAAGTGGGAAGAATGACAAAGTCAACCAGGACAGGCAAGACTGTAAAATAACACCTCCACCTGCTGTAAGCACTCTACAGAAAGAGATTATGCTGTTTGCTTTGGGAAGAGGGTGAGATGATTTGAGATTTGGAAGAGAGAGGATGGACATACTTTTGCAGTTACTATAAAAATCCCCATAATTTAGAAAACTTAAGCCCTTGTTGTCTGCCTTTTTGAAGACGAAAGGGATAGCAAAGAAGAGAAAGTCTCTGTAACTACTGTTTGGACATGTTTGGACACCTAAACATTTCAGCCTTATCTTCAATGAGCATTAATACACAAGAGCTAGTCTGCATGTATGTGACTTGGTTAGAGCAAGTGATTAGGTTTCCTATAGACCAGGAACAGAGACAAAAATTACTTTCTCTGCAAGGATTTTCCAATTCAAAGCAATGCTTAGTACCAGAACAGAGATGGGATTTTTAGCTACTTCAGACAGCTCCCTACTGCTCCTCCCTGCTGGCACCCGTGCAGGTTAAAAGGAGGTGGTCATCTGATCACAGTAAACAGAAAACAAAGTGCAGCAGCCATTACTATGTTCTGTAGTGTTAGTACAGATCAGCAAACAGTATTTTGTTCTACTACACTTGACCTTCTGCCATGTTCTCTTCCCAGCTAATGTAACATCTTAATCTAGTCCACAGACTTCACAGAGGCCATCTTCAAAGCACCTAAGATATGTGCACTTTCTTGGAAAATTGATATAGAGCCTTACATCTTTAACATCTAAAAGTCCCAAGATTAAGTTTACTTCTGCCTCGTTTATACCATTTGTTTTTCTGGTTCTGCATTGCTCTTTCAGTATGAAATTGCAGTTCCCTGTCTGTTCAATCTGGATTTTAAGTGAAAATATTCTCTCAAGCTTTTGACTTGCCAAGCTAGAGAGTTTAGCTTATTTTAGTTATCTCTGGTAACAAAGTTTCCATTGCTCTTGTATGTTCAGGCAGCCTACTCAGTTTATATTTTGCTCAGGAAGTGAAAGTACGCAAATCTTACCAGAAATACCAGATCACAAAGTTATCTTATGTAAATGCAAATAGCTCATCAGAAACTACAAACCTATTTGTCCTGTTCCTAGAAGTCTATCAACACAATATTGTTCTGGACTGCATGTAGTGATTCAAACAGTAATGAAGTAAATTGAGCAAAATAGTCCTTATTTAGACATGGCTTGGGCAGCAACTCCAGTCATTAGATTGCAAGAACATTGTTACAGTAGCAGAATGAAATGTAAAAAGGTTCACTGTTAGACCTTGTGACATTTCAAGTTCTAAAAAAACATACCCCCTCATATTAAAACAATAATCTCTAACTCTTTTACAGAAAGGGGTAGTTGTAATTGTCCTTTTTTTTTTTCCTCCCTAAGGCAGCTAGATAAAGCAAGACATTGAAGGTCACTGCAAAGCTCAGAACAGAATCTAAACCTATCAGTCTCTTACTCGAGATCATTTTTGTTAGAACTGCAATGTTTTATTAATAATCCTAGATACCACTTTCTGGGAGTGTTAAAGTTTTGCACTACTTCTCCTCTCACTCTCAGGAAGCATGAACTGTCACATGTAGGAAAATCACAAGTGTTTTAAGTTGATCAAGGAAACGATCAAATGTTTACACACTTTAATGTGTTCTTCTAGTCTTGTTCATAAATACCCTAATAAATACGTTTCAGAAAGAACCCAAAAAAATCCCCCAAACCTGAACATACCCCAAACAAGGCAATTATCTGTAAGGTTAACGGTAAGTGCTCATTAAGATGACAAAAATGTTTTTCTCTACATTTATTAGTAGAAAGCGTCTCAGTAAAGCCACATATTAGCTGAAATGCATTGCCTCACTGTGGCTTTGAACAAACAACAAGAGTTGTTCTTAGAGAAACGTAATTTAATTTTAAAATGAAAAGAAAACATTTTCATTCAAATAATTCACCACTAGTAAAATTGTAAACATATTAACAAGACTGATGCAGGGGAAATACTGTTTTACCAGGTTGCCAGAGCACACACTTTTTATAAAACTTGAAGATCTCTCAGGACACAGTGGAGGTAACAAGAGATGCATTTATATCCCCAAAACAAAAATATGTGATAAAACTTTGTTTCAATAAGAAGTTGACAAGATCTCGATCACTTAAAGACCCTGAAATTTCAGCAGGCTTCAAGCTAAACCTCTGTACTACAACTCATTCTTCACAACAACACATTCACAGAAATCAAACCAACATTCACCATTAAGCAATCTGTTACCTCCTTTTTGGCTTCTTTTTTGGGATCATAATCACTATCATTTCCATCCATGGGATGAGCTTCTTCTACATCATCATCACTAAGGACAGATTATTAAAAAAAATGGTCATTTTATCTACTTTTTAAACCCAAATATATATATCTGTACCAGGGTAAGACAGAATTATCTACTCTAAGTATACATGTCAAAATTATTTGTAGGTTTCAGAAGACAGTTGTTACAAGTATATTTTCCTCATTAAATTCCAGGAATTATTATGATAAACAAGCAATACTAAACTACAGTTTCAAAGTTCCTTTAAGCAGTGCTGGTACCGCTGCCAAAAATTTTGGTGTCAGTTTTCTTTAATTCGACACCTGTGCCAGTGTGAACACTTACATGGTCAGCTATACCAAGCCTAGAAATAACCTTTCATTTGCCTCATTAGTTTCAACTGATCAATTTTCAAACCACTGCACCAGGTGAATAAACCCCTGTTGAAGTCTGTGGGGAGCAAAAGAGCACAATATATGATGGGAAAGTGTGGAAAGTGTGGGACTACTTTTTCATCAAAGTGCTCAAAATCTAGCAGGGAGCTAGATGGGGGGGAGAGAAATGAAATCTGCTGAACTCAAAGAGAAAATGTTGAAAAGTCAACTTAGTCAAGTTCAATCCAGTCATTCTGACAATATAATTTCCAAATAAATTCATGCAAAAACACACAAAAAATTTTTAGTTATTACCAAACCCCCCCAAAATGCTGTAGTAGAAGCAAACTGATTTTAGCCTGTAATTTTTCAAAAATAAGGTTATTAAATAAGCACATGAATTTTAGATTTCAGGAGTTATTTTCAGTAACATATTAAAAAGACCCTTTTGCTCCACTTATGCAGTTTTCCATAGACATAAAATTATACTTTCCAATATAAAACATAGATTATGTTACTTATATATTCAACACATTAAATCACCTTTTAAGAAGAGCAAGTTAATACTCAAGTATACTAAGCACAGTATAACTTGAATTTCATAGTAACTAGGGGAAATGTTATTCCCTTCTAGGCATGACAACAAAACTATTTTGAGCTCCAATTCTCTCTGCCTAATAGCACTTCTAAGTCTCCTAAGCGGAGAATTTATATAAAGTTGTTATAAAACAATACTTGGGCATTCTAATCACTACATCTGTTTACAAGGGTTGATCTTTCAGTTTTAATTCCATCTTAGTTCAAAAAAAATCCAAACAAAAACAAAAAAAAAACAAAACAAAAACAACAAAACAGAAAAAACCCACTCTCCTCCCCATACAGTGATATAAGGTTAGACTTCTCAAACAAAGTATTATTTCTAAACCACATTCCTAGACTTCAGGGTTTTTTAAATCCTTGTTTTTACACTTATCCAGTAAACCACTCCAATCTGTTATTACCACTCACACAGATTGGAGTGATAGTTCTTAAAGCACAGGCACCAAGCCCCTTGGTAAAATCAGAGACATCACAACAGATGCTCAGACCTAAAAAACATGGTTCGTACTGAAACATAATGGCTAGAAATTACTCCCTATCTCTACTATGGAAGACTTTAGTCTCTGGTTAGCTACTTAAGAACCTATAACTTACCTGTCACCTTGATTATTTCTATTAGCTAGTTTTCGAGCCTGTCGATCCATCAAACTTGTCCTAGACCGAGTTTTTTTCCAAGAATAGTAATATTTTACAAGGCTTGCAATGGTCTTGTCTGGAAGCTAGAAGAATTCATTAACATATTAACACTTGTAAAAATTAAAATTCCACCCAAAATTATAGTTCTGCTCTGTTTACAGCTACCTTTCACAAAACATTTTAAATGCATTGATAAGATGGAAAGGAGGGATGTATTTCATGTACATTTTTAAAAAGGGGGAGAAGGATTTTTCATTAGGGTGAAAAAGTTGTACATCCAAGAGACATGATGAAATTACATTAAATCACTTATTCAAGGTTCTTTCTAAAGCTTTTACACAGAAATCAACATGAAGTTTCAGCCCAAGAGGAGAGTTTGTTCTGGCGCATCTGAGCTATTTAGTGCTTCTGATTAAAATATTACTTTACCATTTGCTGGATCCTGTGAAAGCTCTTTCCATGGAAGCTAAATGCTTGTTCAAACAGGACTTTATCTTCAACTGTCCATTCATCAGGGAAAGGAGTGAAGTTAGGGAGATCAGCGAGGGACTTCTCAATATTGTGTTTATGCCAGAACAACATGCCGAGAGCCTTTGAAAAGAAATAGTCCCTCTTTGGATTAAGTCAACTTTCTAAAATGTTGAGACAAGCTAAATAAAACCAGGTGATTTATTTATTTAAAATGTAATTTGACTATCAGAACCCCTTCTCAAAATATATTTACAATTTTGCTGGCTATTTACTGTAGGTTACAAAACTCTCTTTAGAGACAGTGGGCACATCTGTACTTTATTAATGGTATGAAAGCCAGACAATTTAAGGTTGGCATGGCAGCAGTAATTCTAGAGTAGCATAAACTAGGCCGAGAGGCTCAAATCTGACCTGTTTTCTTACTTGATAAGCATATATCACCTACACAGTTCCTTACAGGCCTTTATTACCAGCCCACTCAAAAAAGAAAATAAAAATACTTTTCAGCAGCCAGAGGATCATCCAAAATGCAAGTCTGAAAGTTCAAAGTGAGAGTGGTCTTTCTACAACTCTCCAATCCACAAATAACAGCACGGCCACTTCCATGTCATGTGCACCTAATAAGGAATGGAAATTTAAATATACTTTCTTACATAATTTCATTTCTTGATATTCTAAAAGAATTTTATGTTCATTAGGCTTTCTGCCAGAGAACCATTGACAGATTTGATGCCAAGTCTGGCATGGGAATTGGGAAATGTAATCCACTCAGTTTCAATCATCCAGTGCAGACATGATCACCATTCGTCTTTCTAACCCCCTGATGTCACATCTTCCAATAACCTGCACATAGCAAACCTCTTTTCTTGTTAAAATGGCAAGTGACAAGCACCTCTTGCAAAGATAATTTCTATTCCATTGTGAACAGTCCATAAATATTTTGTACCAGAAGTTATTTTGAAAATTCATCTCTTTTAGACTCGGGATCCATCAGTTTTCTCTCTTGCCTAACAAAAGTCAAGCCATAAACGAACATCATGAGACCGCAGGTATTCTGAACATTGTAACACTGGCAGCCTCTTTTTCAGACAGCAGTTGATGAGCAAGTCTTTGCTATTATGAGCTTCCATCCTCCAAAACTTGATCATACAACTTGGTTTCACTTGCACATCACATATTTTTTCACAATAGGTAACCTCGCTTTTACATAAATTGGTTAACTGATGAAGAAAATTGCAATAAAACTAAGAGCAGATCAGCAAAGTTTTATCCTTACTTTTTAAGGAATGGTGACTGAAGGTTGTTAAATGAAAAGTGAATTTATTTGTTACTTTCAAACATAGAGTTTGAGTCCGTTTTCCTGCCTTTGAAAAAATGACTCAAAATTGGTTTGTCTTTTTTTTAAATATGCAAGAAACCTTTTCAGTACCATCCCTATCAAAATTAATGGTTCAAAATTATACCATATTTGTATTCTAATGTTAAACATTAAATTTGTAAGCTGCTTCCCTAAGAAATTCTTTAGCTAAATATACACACACAATTGCATGACATGCCCAGTGTATCAAGAAACATACCAAACCTTTCAAAAGTGCACATTACAAGCTGAGCATGTCATGAAAACAAAGAGCTCAATCTTTTGCAGAGAATCCAGACCACAACTGTATGCAGATCCATTTAACTGCAGTGTTTGCTGCCGTGCCTGAAGAGAAACAGCGTTAATTAATGGTAACCAATGGGAAAAAAACCAAAAAGCGTTGTGTTACAGTTTTATATTTAAAAAAATCCTTTAAATGAGTATCCTCATTCCATAGCACTTACCTGTTCCACGTTGTATCCATGTTTTTCCTTTGCTATTGCTATATATTCATCCACTGTAACAAAGCAATGTCAGAATTATTCTTTAGTACTATTAGCTCTGCTATGTGACACAGAATAGAACATGGGAAGACAGTCTCCCCATGCTTTAACACACTGCATAGGCCCAGATTCCCCAAAA